>NC_139248.1:4677141-5422141 GCF_977018435.1 Lepisma saccharinum | reverse complement strand
TCTCAGTGGTGCTACCATCTAGCCTTCTAGATCTGAATGTATACGTTTCAAAGTCTTTCCAAATTTCCTCTTGCCCACTCGGTGTTCCTGGGTTTGAGGCCCTACCTGCGCAAGGGCGTTCTGTGCCAGTTTACCTTCATTATTTTAATCTAATCACTCATCATCTTCGTCGCAATTTGCCAAAGTGGTAGAAAAGCGGCGTTAACTGACAAACGATACAAATCACCCTTACGGAGCTGGACTGAATAATAACTTTCAAGCTTCTTGCATTGGGCCAGCCGACAAGGTAAGTGCCCCTTGCCCCCATCAAGTTACGCCTGTGTGTGTGTATACCGAAATATATATATATATATATATATTTGCTCTTTTAAAGGCGGGAACATGAACAATTTAAAAAACACACAAATTTTTGTTCATTTATAATGAAATAATGAAAACAAACCAGTTAGACAAGTCAAACATAACAGTTATGCGGGGGAAAAATTACGCCAAGTAAAACATTTGCTCATAGCGAATGCTGGTGTGTGCATGAAGTAAATATTAATTTCGTTCATTCCTGTTGAAACGTAAAAGTAAATGTTAACTTAAGTTTCTTGTTACCTCAAAAAAGTAACTAAGTTGCAGTTGCTAATATCAAAAAGTAACAGAGTTAAAGTTATTCATTTCAAAAAGTAACTCTAGAAATTAACTGTTTCCTCTAACTGCTTTACAAGTAACTGTAACTTTAAAATTGTGTTACAAATAAATCGTTGATGAACTCTGCTTAAAAGCCATTAGAGTTCATCGTCTTATGAATTTATGATTTTTAGTGCTTTTATTTGGAACTTTCCATGTAAAATAAAATACTTTGTCGATTATGGTTAAATATTGGCAATTGCAATTTTTAGAATATTTGGTGAACGAATTTCCATTCGTATTTTTCTTATTTCGCGTCGCCATTCTTCCGATTTTGGCTAATCGCTACGACGAGTGAAATAGATGAAAGATTACCCAAATAGAAACATCCATAGCTACGCCAGGTCTCGAGCCCGGGAACGCTTGATTCTGCACCGAACACACACTGCCACAAAGACGACATCTGGTGAACAAATAAACTAGATAATGAAACGTACGAAGTCTACATTTTGTTCTGAAAGGAAGTTAAATTGACAAACTGTTCTCATTTACAGATAAATGTGTAGTTTTAATCACGAAAACTGTTCACACAACAGAATGATACGCCCCAACAGCGCATCGCCCATCTTTCTACCGTCGACAAAGCAGCACATGGTGCATCACGTGACCTCATTGTCCCCTGACCGCCAATGCCAGGTGAGAACATCGGCAGGTAGAAGTGAGCGACAGATGGCAGCACCATACGTTACCTCAATCTGTATGTTCCCGTGAACAGATTCTGCTTGTATGTGTGGGATTGTTTCATTTCGTTAGGGGAATATACCGAGATGCAAACTAAACTTCCTCAGTATATGCTCCAGATGGTGTAGCTACAGTAGTAATCATCTGTTTTAGTACATTTCCGCTGAAATACTTTATTCGCTTTTGGTTAAATTGAATACATACTAACGCTTGCAGGTTGCTTACTAAAATTGTGCATGGTTTTTGCAGCATATATTTTACATCGCTACTCTGATGATATAGAATGACCACAGTAATTGGGATTAACCTTTAATTGGGTATGTGGGGGTGGCCACAACACTCCAGGTCTAAAAATTGTTAAAAAAAAATAGTCTTATAAGTTGTCAACACTGTTCAACTTTCCGTTACCTTCATGTTGTTTACTACTTGAGGGGTAGGTCTTTTTGTCACCTGATTGTTGTGCGCTGGTCCATAATAACAAAGAGCTCCGCGTTCTGGGGTGTCATCAGCACCCCCATCTACCTACTTGCGTATTATTTTAAACTTTATTTCGCTCGAGTGTTGCAATAATTGTGGCTTTTCTTTTCTTCGAAATGGAATACAAGAAAGAACAGGAACGTGTCAAAAAGCTATTAGAGTTATTGGACGTGGTTAGTAGTGCAGAAGAGACAGTGAGGAATTAGTGCTTCCACACTCGAATTGTAGTGATATTCAAAAATTATAGGCCTGTATCTGTTTTCTATATTTTTTGTAGCCTCAAATTCATGTTCGTGTTTTACCATTTAATTAGTAATGATTAAATATAAATCCTCGTACATTTGTTTAATACATATGCTACTTTTCAGTAACTATTGTGTATTCTGTTTGGAAGGAAAAGTAAAAAAATATAATAAAATAAGGAATTGTCCCTATAAAATAGAAGGAATCAGAAGAGATTCACTTTTGTGGGTCTGGTGCGGGGCACATTCAGCTGCTAACGGTCGCTAAAAATAATACTAAGGGCTCTAAACCTGCTCCTCCTAACCACATATGCATTATTAGAACTAAGAGGGATTGTAGGTTAGGAATTGTTGGGTTAGGAGCGCCAAGTTTAGAGGTCTTAGTATTTAGTTTTAGTGAATGTTAACAGCTGGATGTGTCTCGCACCAGTCCCAATTCTTGTTGGGTTTGGGTAGACATCAACTTATCAAATTAACAGCAGCATTTCTTATTCAAAATGGCTGACAATTAACTAACAATTTTCTCATTAACAGTTAATCTCAATACAAATTCCAAAGAACAAAACTTATGATTAAATTTAGTCCTGTAGCTGTTTTATAGGTATGATGGCTATGTAGGTAAACATATTGATCGATGAGTAGTTAATGGTACGTACAGTCAACAGCAAAGATAATGGTAGGGAAATTGTCCATCTATTTTCATTCCTTTTTCATTCTGCATCCTATGCTGTTATAAGGTGAAACCATGTTGGTTAGAAACAGGTATTGTTCTCTGCCTGCTGACGTTGTTATTTCAATTCATTATCATCACGTTGTGAAATACAGACCGAATGAAAATGATGATGGACAGTTCTCCTACTGTTTCTTTAGCCGTTGAGTGTACAATTTTTGTAAATACATTCAGTGGCGCAGGAACGGTGGGAGATTTAGAACACTAAATCATAAGTTCTTAATATTTCTTTTATATTAAAAGACGATCCATTTACACATCTGTGGACAAAAATGTGTGAAATGTGTTGATAGTATGCACAATAACGAAAAGCATTTACTGAGAAAACTTATGTGTCAAGTCAACTTGGCTTTATTTAAACCTGGCAGAATAATCATGAACGAAGCTGTTATGGTGTTTCTTTAAAATATGAAAACACATTAACCATGTACAATTCCCTCGAGAACACTGAGGTTTCTCTATAATATGGATATTTTTCAGTGAGAAGTCCATCTCGGAAATACATGACCTGCACCTAGTGAAATTTACAGTCATATGGCAACACTGATGCAAATAACGCCATACCTGGTCACGGAAGAACAGCACAGAGACATTTGCAGACAACGGGACGGGAGGGGACAAACCATTTTGCAAAAATGTTTTCTGTTTTCACTGCCACTGAAATTTCACCGATCGCACGAGATAAGAAGTGCATTTCGGAGTCAAAACGACGGATTCTGTGGATTTTGGAAGCTACCAGTCGCCACGCCTGTCCTGTAATGACCCCACAACTCGGCTGATAACGATCTCGCGCCACACTTCCAGACCCTTGTTCTTCGCCGACTGGGGCTTCTGGCGTTTAGAAAATCGCTACCGAGGTACCCAGATTAGCTACTATAGATTGTTATCTCTCCACTGTCGACTTGGAGGGACAACAATCTTTACGGGGGTCTAATGGCCTCTCTTCCATCGAAACAGCAACTTCAGCTTTTGTTCGGTAGATGGCAGACTTGTCTTCGGCGAGACTGTACTGAGACAGTGGCATCGAACAAAGGCAGAATTCGGGAATTATTGCAAAATAATTGCCAAAAGAGCTGTCTTATTAGGTTAGTACTTTCCTCTGATGAGTTTCCAAGAATAAGAAAATCACAAAAGTGAATTATTTCAAAGTTGCACGGTTTATGTACAGACGATGACAAAGATACAGGAACCGGTTAGGGGGTTGTGTCATGTAGTTTACTTTTTTAACAGTTGTTGACGTATATCGAGGCGAAGCCGGTGTTGCGACGTGGTTGTTGAAATTTTCAGGTTTTTATACCTGGGATTTATACTTGTATGTAAATTCCTGAACTCTCTGATCCCAAGATTATGACTTCATATCTAATCCACATTAACAGAAATTTAACATATTTGATAATATGTCCAGAGAATATTTCAGTTTTTTTTTGTTTTCTTTGCTAATTTCATAAAAGAGAAAATAAATTAACAATTTGCAACCATTAGTGAATTTCATTGAAGTTATTCGATGCAACAACTGAAAATTGTTTTTTTTGTCACACGAAAATTCCAAATTAAACAATTTTGAATTGCACATTTTCTTTGGAATGTATAAATGTTACGCATATGACAAGGACGTAACATGATGCTATATTAGAAGTTTGGTGAACCCCACAGCCGCTTTACGCTGAGACAATGCTAGAATAATTCCCACCTCAAATCATACACTCCAGGAATTGTACCCAGATTATTACTGACAATAGAATTGTTGTAAAGGACCGGAAAAAACGAAAGATCGAATAATTTTCAGACGCAGAAAAGAACGGTGCTGCTTCGTCTAAACTAGAAGAGGTTTGATAGATTGAATTGGTTTATTTTACTTCGCCTTTCTTTCACTTTTGGCTAATCGCGAAGATGAAGATGAATGGTGATAAGACGAGATGGATGAAGAGACACTAACAAATGCAGGGACGAAAAAATATGAGTCCCATGGAGGATTATATTGGTCGTGAGTCCAGACGACACAGCCTCGCTAGTCTGCAAAATGCAGTCCAGGGTTTATTACGACATGGAAGGGACGCGAGCTAGGAAAGGTTCAACCCTTACACCCTTAAACTACGAGAAGCAATTAGAAATGAACGATTTGATTTGCTTTATTTTATTTCACTTTTTTGCCACTTTTGGCTAATTTGCGAAGATGGGAATGAGGTATGATATGATGAAATTAGTGTTGTCCACGAGACGAGACTTTGGCCTGTCTCGTCTCTTGGAAATGCTGTCTCCTCTCGAAAATATTCGTTTGTCTCCGGACACATGGTCAATCTCGTCTCGTCTCGAATTTTTAAAAGCCTGTCCCGTCTCGTCCCGTGGGCAACACTAGATGAAATTGATGAATGGACACTCAGAAACATCCATGCCCAGGCCAGGATTCGAATCCGGGACCCCTAGCGTCGTAGCGCGATGTGGTAACCACTTCGCCACAGGGGCCGGCTTGAATTGAACGAATAGCTCTAGGGTGTTAGGGGGAAAAAGCACATAAGTCACAAACTGCGAATTTGTCTGTTGCTTTCTAAGTCACACTGAATCAATTACAGAATTAATATCAGCATAATTTTATTTTGTGTATGTGTATACATTGTAAACAGTGATCATCCGACATGTATATGTAATGTTGACATGATAAACATAAAATGTGTTTACCGTAAAATTGCATTTTTTTTTTATTTCTTTTTACTTTTTCTCGAACAGCTTAGAATTGTAATGTGCATTGCATGTCACAATTACGAGGCAAATTTATCCCGAATCACTCATTCTACTTCCCATAATGGATACAGGATGCATGGGAACTTTAAACATAACGTGCTTCCGTGTTTGAGACAAATCACACCGTCGCATCATCTGGTGCACCTTTTCTACCCCGGCGTCGAAATCTTTCTGCTTCCCACTCGCTGCTCGTCTGTCGTTTTCCGCCCTGCTTCCTCTTCCGGTGTGTGTGGATCCCGCTTTTGTCGCCGCACGATCGCGAAAATGAGCTTCCGCCAGTGCGCGTGTCCGACCCATCTCCGCGTCACACATCGCTCAACATGTGGGGAGCTACACGTTAGTATATGGTATGTGGCTCGTTAGGGGGATCAAGATTGCTGAAATTGCTAGAAGAGCTCTTTTGTGTTAAAGATCCCAAAGCGTGTGGTCTGAGGATTGAGCACTTGCTTACGAAAATGAAATGGAGTCAGCTGATATATATCTTTTTTTCACTCTGCACCAACTATCCATGGATGTTCATGTGTTCCCCACGACAAAATAACGTGAATTATAATAATCTGCTTGACATATTTGGATTTAAGAGTCGTAGTAACAGGAGGAAAATATTAGAACAGTTGTACTTGTATAAAATAATTAATGGTGTCTTAGACAACAGTTCCTTTCTCGGTCAAATACAATTCAATATAAGAAAAAATAATCTGCGTAATAGAAATATTCTAACTTCTAAAATTTCAAAAACTCAGAAATATAGAAACTCACCAATATATAGAATGTGTCACAGTTACGTACAATATCCTTGTTATAAACAACCAATGTGTAGATTTTTCACTTCCATTTGACAGATATAAAAGAATAATAGATTCAGTGCTATAGAAACTCTGATAGAATATAGATTGTTTAATATAAATGTTACCATTTACAGTATGCAATATTTGTGAATTACGTATAAACCTCTTGCCTAAATGTATGTAGATAAGTGTATATATATATCTCATGCGTTACGTATGTTGTATGTTGTATGTATTGTACGTGAATGAATGAATATGTGTTTGTATATTTCCATGTAATTTCTATTGTATTAATCAAACACAGTGTACGCCTTCTGTAATTGGAGGTTCAATCCTCTGTAGAAGTGCAAAGCATAAATAAATAAATAAATAAATCTTGAGTTTGTTCTTCCATCAAAACATCCTTCGTCCTCATTATCGGCCACTTAAGACTCCCTTCCAAAGGTATCCCATTTGGGTAACCCCGACACGTATATTCAAGATTATATACTTTTCTGAAGGTGGGTGAAAACTGCCAAATAGTGCATGAATAAATTACACTGGGGAACAGTGAAATTGCGGCACAGTGTTTGAGAGCTAATTTAGGGTAATTTCATGCTGCTGAATAATGATGTAATAATATATTTCCTGAATTGGCTCTAATTTATGAAATAAATGCAATTAAACCAAAATGGCGGAAACATAAGACATACATATAAATGAACTTCCAACAACAACAATTTAATATTTCTTTTTGTGATTACAATCATTATTATAAAAATAAATTTATATAGGCCTATGATCATAATAATTAAGAAAATATGTACACAATGAAGTAACAAACTATGTGAAATGTTTTCTATACGATTTCCTGCTGTATTGCTTTTTAGGACAATCCCTCTGTAAGCTCCAACAGTAGTCGGCCATCATGTGGCGATCCCACCGTCCCTGGTACCTTTTTTCCATTATCCTTATATCCTGATGGAACCTTTCTCCCTGTTCTTCACTAAAATCACCAAGGTTCTCAGGGAATCTGTCAATGTGGCTATGAAGAAAATGTATCTTCACACTCATATTAGCTCCCAATTTCTCAAAATTTTTCAACGTATTTCCAACTATATCGGGGTACTTTTCTGCTCTGTGATTCCCCAAAATGTTTTTAACGATGGACACAAATCTCAGCCAGGCCTCAGATTCGATGTAAGACATGTAAGTTGTAAAATTGGCATAATTTATAAGTGTACGAATTTGTGGTGGTCCGTCCAAGATTGCGGCCTTCAATTTTTCAATACTTAGTCCTGGAAAAGTGTGGCATATATATTTGAAACAATCACCACTTGTATCTAAGGCCTTGACAAACTGTTTTATCAACCCAAGTTTAATATGCAGTGGCAGAAGGATGATTTTGTCCCTATCTATCAGCGGTTCATGAATGATATTAGCTTTTCCCACTAATATTTTCCCTGGGGGTGGGGGCAAACTTTTATCGTCCAATGCTTTTCTCTAGTACGACTATCCCACAAACATAGGATACAGGGATACTTTGTGTACCCACTTTGCTGTCCTAGTAAAAAATTCACCATCTTCAAATCCACACACACGAGCCACTTATGTTCAGGATATTAATTTTTTTTTTCTAAAACCATTTTTATGTTTTGGTATTCTTCCTTAAGCTTTGTTGAGTGTCCGATATATTGCCTAGCAATGCTTCATAAGTTGCCTAGCAACAATGTACAAATAAATAAATAAGTTTCTTAATGGGAATTTCAGACCATTATCAAATTTTGATATTACCGAGAAAAGCGTAGAGTAATTTTACCTCCTACATTTTCCATGGTGTGTTTATTTTTATAACTGGAGTCAATTCAATTGAACCAATCATACAATTGGCAATCACAGCTGTTTTGTGTGCTGAAACTGTTATTAAACTTTATGCCGCAAAATAAAATCTTTTTTTTGTTCCCCAGTGTTATCATTTCTAAATTGTTAACGAATTTCTATCGCTGTCTCTGAAACTGTTCGTAGTTTCATAACTTCCATTTTCTTTCTTTCCAGGTAGAATCCTGTATGACATCCCTTGTAAGGTTTGTCAGGACCACTCCTCGGGAAAACACTACGGGATATTCGCTTGCGACGGGTAAGCATTGTTCGCTAATGTTACTATTTTACCTGCCGATCTCCGTTGTGTAGTGGTTAACGTTTGGCTCTACTCTGCCAGTATTTTAGGTCAGGTATTTTTCCATAATACATGTTATGGGTTCACCATTCATCATCAATGTCACGATTAACTTACAGAGGTATAAAACAAACGTAAAATATACGACGATGAGGATGTTACTTAGCGTCCCTTTTCTGTCCCTTTTTGATAATTGCGACGAAAGATGAGGATTAGTGATGAAATTGATGAAAAGGCACTTATAAAAATGCCAACGTTCAGGCCGGGATTCGAACTTCGGAACCCCTGGCGTCGTAATGCGCTGTGCTAACCACTGCACCACGGAGGATGGCTAGAGAGAGATGAAATAGCAACTTCAGACATTATCTGTCACTACTGTGAATAGTTTATCTTGGTATTTTATGTAATTATTCTATATTCACAACGTAAACATATAGGGCTATATTTTGAAAGGAATAATAATTGTATAATAGTTAAATGTGAACATCTTGTTATAAGATTGTAGTGAATCCTATTCTCAAAACATTGTATTCGATCTTCTTATATAAAGCCCCAGTCCCACCACTCACTCACTCGAAGGAACCTCCGGCGGCAAAAAGTGCTCAATTACAACCCCCTCCCCATGAAATTGTCTCAAAACAACAAATAAATTAAAAATCTATAACTTACCCCTTTTTAAGGGTGAAAATACGCCTTTTTCACGTCCCTCTCATCGTCCATTTCCAAGGGCAAAAACATTCTACGTTGTTTCTCACAGATCAATAGCACACAGATGAATCGATTCCTAGTTAGAAAAGGTGCCTCAAACAAGACTGACATCTACATGAGTTTCAGTCCAGATACAATTAGATATTGGTATTGCAACTTAACTGTAAAAGAGGCCCATTTACTCATATTCGACACGCTCAACCTCAACTCCATACAGAGGGACAGTGAAAGCAGGCTGTTACCAGAGTCCATTATTCTATGAAATTAGTTACGAATTCAAAACCAGAAAATTATATATTTCCCCTTTTTATTTTAACAGTGCAAGAGTACTTTGATAGAATTGTAACAATCAACAGGTAAATATATTCTCTTCATTAATCAGACAACTATAAGCCCTACAAATTAAATTGATAGGGGACAATGCGTGTATATCTCTATCGTGGCTGTCTTAATAAAATGTTTAGAGGTATAACAATTATTTAGTGTGTTCCACGTTTGTTGCGGACCATGGAACGTTGCTAGGGAACTTAAAGAAAAGTTATTTTCACCCCAAAAACTACGTGCTTCAAAATATGTGCGTCAGAATTTATTACAGGGGCAAGGTAGGAATTTGCGGGGAATGAAGGAAAACCATTATAAATGTGAAAATGACAAAAGAAGTAAATATTGCTTTTCGAATTTAGTGTCGCTATTCAATTCGTTTATACAAAACATCTGACTGACTATTTTGAAACGGATATTACTTACCAGTGGCGTAGCGTTATAGTACGCCCGTACGCCCGGCGTTCCCAGATGTAAAATTTCAAAAATGCTTAAATGCTGTGATTATAAAGTAAAACGTGACTAATTTCATATATGTTTGACCTTCATGGCATTATAATAGCTATTTTTCGCGATCCACTTGCAACGCTCCACTCTCAACACTCGTTCTAGCATCTCTTTTCAATGCCTTTCCCGGCCGGAGGCCGAGCAGGTTCGGCGTACAGGACTCCTATATTCCTTGCTGCCTTTATGGAGGGAAAGCTTCCATTTCTACAGCACGCGCGTAAATGGGCTCTCTTACGCCAGCGTACGAGAGGTCTACCGTGATTGGTTCATGTGACCCTTCCTGCCTTCTGAAGCAGACGACAGCTGTAGAATTCCTACCCGGTTCTTCGCTCTTCGTGCTCATGCAACTCGTGCTATGTGATGCTACAATACGCAATATTGACTGACGTAACTTTACCAATCTCAAATATACCGCTAGTTAATGGCCACTGCATTGTATAATGTATCGCACGAACAGCGATGTGCATTAAAAACTAAAAGATCAACACAGGTTTTGTCAAGTAAGTTGGTGAAGTCCTCGTGGTAGAAATTCAGCCTGTGGCTGCTCTACCACTTAACCCGCAAAACTATTATTTTTTATTGTATTTTTTCGTTATTATCTAAATACTTAATATTGTGTGAATGGAAATTTTAGCATTCATTTGAAAACTCTTAACATCTGGACGAAATTATTTTAAAATGTTTATCAGCATTCTCAAGATGTAGTAAACACTGGTCTGAATTACGAATCAGCACTGTTACGTCAGTAGAGTGTACGATATTTGGATCATCCACTCTGCTTTGCACTGTGCGCCGAGACGACAGAGGTCCCTGGTTCGAATCCCGGCGTGAGCACGGGTGTTCTTTGTCAGTGTCCCTTCATCAATATCATCACTCATATTCATATTCGCAATTAACCAAAAGTGGTAGAAAAGCGAAATAAAATAAACCAAATCAATCAGTAGTTGGATCGCCCACAACAATGACGTCTACTGTTGTGCAGAGGCGCTTGTGATTCAGGTAGGTTTTTAATTACTTGCGTCATGCAGAAAGATATAAAAAAAGGTATAGAACACCAGAGTTCAAAACATCTGTGGCATAGTGAGGCATCTAATTTTCTAGCTAAAACATGCAATGATGATGTTTTATTGAAAACCCAGCTTACTTCAGGCAAATAATACCTGTGGCGACTAATACCATAAGTAAATTATTAAGCAAGAAAGGGCCGACTCTTCCTTCGGACTTGGCGTTCCCACCCGAAATGTCCATGCTACGCCACTGTTACTTACCCAGTTTATTATTAAGAAAAGGGACAATAATATTTTGAATAGTTGTGGAATATTAGAGCCCGTACACACATAACGTTACATTATTAACTCTTCAAATAAGCGAACGTTCTAACTCTTTTCCTCCAATAATACATGCGGGTATTTTCAAAGCCATTAGGAGTATTAAGGTACCCAAAACGTGGTCGAAGGTCACGCCCACGAGTACACAAGATGTGGCCCAAGCCCACGTTGAAAGTGCACGAGTGTATTATACTCAAGGTGAATTGGTTTAAATCAGGTGATTTTTTAAAAAAAAGTCACTGATTTGAATGACTTTAAAAAATTAATTTATAGCATAATGTGCATAAGGATTTTGCCGATATCAGAATCATTTTTGGTGAAAGTACATTACTCTCGTAATCATTTAATGGTGTTTATTAGGCCTAAGATAGGAAAATAAAGGAAATAAAATATATGTACTGATGGTGCAGGAAATGTAAACACAGGATTTCTCTTGATTTAAAATTCAATAATTTTTATAGGCAAAATGAACGAACATTTTGTGTAGAAAATATATACAAAATACTAATCATATTAAACCATAAATAGTGTCAATATCATTAAACTGTAAATAAACATGGCAGCTGATAATTTTTCAAACTATCATCAAAAAAATCTCCAAAATTTAGCTACGAAGACTATAACAATATTTAAGTTACTATTTTAAGTTAGAGTACTCCAGAATATTTTATTTTCACTGGAAGAAAAGTTAATAAAATTATTATTAGTTTCATTAACACATTCAACAATACTTCCACAGTAGGCACAGTATCAGAAACAGAAAAATGTATATTTAGGTATATTTTTTATTTGCTTTAATCAAACTGTTCAAATATATTAAAGGGTCGTTTATTAGAGAAAGCTTTTCTATAAAAAAAACATATATCTATATGTATGGTGCCAAAAACCATACAAGGAATTTTAAGCGTGTTCTTTTTAAATAAAAAATCAACAAAATGATCTTTAAATAAATTAATTTTTATCCACCCTGATTATACTGTATACAGATATAGTTTATGCTATAAATAAATTATACAATCTTCTTAGAAATCTCCAGCTGTACATATTGTTGTCATCACTTTCCGTTGTATGCAAAGAACTCCGCCCCCGCCCCCCCCCCCCACCATAGTTACAGCCCTCGACTTTGGTACGAACGGTCCAGGGTTCGATTCACTAGGGAAGCTCTAAAATTTATTTCACCAAGCATCATGAATACAACGCTTCTTGAAAGCGACAAAAGAGGACTCTGGTTTTAAGAGAAACAAAAATACAGCGGTGATGGAATTTGATGCTGTGACTGAGCGTCTTTCAATGAAAAACTGCTTGGCAGGTTCTGGCCCTCAACAGACCGCTTGTGCCAAAGTGTTTGGTGTTAGTAGCAAATCATAATCAAAACAAATACACCATTTGCTAGTGAAGTATTTTATTTCGTATGCTATAATACGTATTATAAATGTAACTCGTGGGAATGAAAATAATATAATGTGAACCATACTCTCGATTTTATATTTTGTTTGTATTTTGATTATATAACTATATATTTATTTTCCTTCTTTCCAGGTGTGCTGGCTTTTTTAAGGTAAGCGGTACATTTAATAAATTTAGTTATCCTTTTGAGGTGTAATTATTATTATTAATTTATAAACAATTAATCGAAATCAGAACATAAAAATATTCTTAAAACCTTATTATATTTAAACTGATGCTTCCGTGTGCTTGTTCTTCTATGTAGTACATTTTTTTGGTAACTTAGAAAACATATTTATAATTGCTTCTACGACACGTGACTTAAACAGATAATATCGATTTTATTTGATATTAAAATACAGTCCCTACCAAAAAGTTTAAGACCACCTTGTCATGTGTTTTTCAGACAAACAGAAAAAGTATATATACGAGTGCTTTTCATGAAATAAACACTTTAATACAAAATTGGAATTATTATGTAATGTTGTTGAAAGGTACATCAAGATCAAGAAAGTGTAAGGGCATGTTAATGCACTTATAACTAATAGATGCAACTAAAGGTACAATTTGTAAAACCATTAAATGTGAACTTTGAAAATATACTTGGAAACAAACATTTTTCCTGAAATTAGATGAATGAAGTGTGTTGTACACGTTTTCTCATGCTGTGGACCAATACCTGGCATTCTTGGGGCGTAATCTCATTCCATACTTCGGAGATAATCCGGTCCTCGCCAACAGACGTTATCCTGGGGCGGCCGCAGCGTGGTTTATCAACCACTACCTTGCTGCTTGAATTTGTTTATTGTGTTCGCCACGCAGGTTTTACTCACATTCAATGCGACTGCAATTTCTCTATGAGACCTATTGCATCTGTACATACCAATTATTTGCCATTTCACGGCCACGGGCACGGTTTTTTCCCCCAATTATCACGTAGCTTGCGATTCAAACAGCCTGTTTATTATCAAGCGTAACGAAAACAGGTTTGGACTTGCACAATGCTGCTACTCGAGATATGTCTTTCTGCGCCATCTATTGACACACATTTCAACTAATGACTGATAAAATTTGTTCACTCCAGCGCAGTCGCTGAGGAAGATATTGTTATTGATTGATTTGATTGATTTAGTTTATTTTACTTCGCGTTTTGTGACTCTTGGCTAATTTGCGAAGATGGGGATGAGTGATGAAATGATGAAATTGATGAATGGACATTCACAAACAACCAAGCCCGACCGGGATTCGAACCCGGGACCCTTGGCGTTGCAGCGCGATGTGCTAACCACTCGGCCACAGGGTCGGGCTAAGATATTGTTATCGGAAGACCTCTCAGTTTTCCCTTTTTTTTTTAATTTTGCGAATTCTAGAAAAAAATATATAAAACGAGATTTTTTTTTGGATTTTTATTTTTTGCGCCAAAACCTTCGTTCACGTTCCACAATACCTAAAAAAATCAGTACTGTCATAACGACGTCGGTTACATGTATGCCCATTCATCTGTACTTCAAAATGCTGGATTTTTCAGTTAAGAAATTTGATTTTCCCCTTTCGTATCTCAAGAACTACTAGACGTATACCAATATTTTTTTCGGCAATATATGCCTCACACACTATATCAATTCCATACAATTTCACTCCATATTTGTACCAAAAACGTTCGGTCAGGATTCATTTATATGAAAAACAGTTGGTGGTCTTAAACTTTTGGTAGGGACTGTACATCAAGTATTTAGGTTTTAAATTTTTGTTCTTTAGCGTAGCTTTTCTGCCACTTTTGGTTAATCGGAACGATGAGTGATGATATGATGAAATTCATGTAGGGACACTCCCAAAGAATGCCCCAGTCGGGTTTCGAACCCGGATCGCCGGCGTCGTAGCAAATTATTCAACTAGAAACTGTATATTTATTTCATATTTATTACAAATACATAATTCAACTTGTAATTCATTGTGTTTTAAGTACAAAAGATTTTTTTTAGGGATGAGCCAATACCGATAGGTACCGATATTCTTATGGATTCCTACCTATATCGGTACTCAGAAATTGTGACAATTAAAATTTGTTCAAAATATCGATTACTATTAGGGGGTTAGTATTCTACTATCAATTTACTAGGATTTTGCCTGAAAAAATATTTAAAAATTACTCCAGAGTACAAAAATACGTGTTAAAATACAGATTTTACACATAATATTGGAACAAAATCAATGAGCGATTTTGCACAACTTTCATTACAATTAGACTTCGCGAAAATGTCATGCACGATTTTCTTTGCGCCGGTATCGGTAAATAAAATCCAACCGATACTTTCCCATACCGATACATCGGCTCAGCCCTAAAATTTATAAACATAATTTAATGAAAAGAATGACAATAAATTATGTGATAGTAACTAGCCATTTGTAATTGTTAGAGAATTAATAATGCAAATTTTCTTTATTTCAGAGGTCAATTCGTAGAAATAGGCAATATGTGTGCAAGGCGAAGTCCGAAGGCAGTTGCGTGGTGGACAAGACCCACAGGAACCAATGCCGTGCCTGTAGGCTGAGGAAGTGCGTGGACGCAGGCATGAATAAAGACGGTAGGTTACTTTCATTCACGCTTCCTTAATAATAGTTTAAGTTCCTTCAACGAGTTGCTAAGTCAACATTTCAAAAAAAATTCTGGTCTTTCTAGCTACATTTCTTCGGTCATGTAGCGTCTGATAGGAAAACATAACTGACAAGCTGATTTAGCACAGCATATATACATATAAATAAACCGTGTAACAAAAATATGAAAATGTAGAAGTAATGGTCTCCCAAGTCCTTTCAATTAATGAATGACCCTTTGCTTTCATTCCAACCGTCCAAACGTTTCAATGGACTAACGAACTGTTTGCTTTCCTTCCAATTGCCCAAAACGTTTCAATTCACGAATGACTCTTTGCTTTCCTTCCAACCGCCCAAAACGTTTCAATTCACGAATGGCTCTTTGCTTTCCTTCCAACCGCCCAAAACGTTTCAATTCACGAATGGTTCTTTGCTTTCCTTCCAACCGCCCAAAACGTTTCAATTCACGAATGGCTCTTTGCTTTCCTTCCAACCGCCCAAAACGTTTCAATTCACGAATGGCTCTTTGCTTTCCTTCCAACCGCCTAAAACGTTTCAATTCCCGAATGACTCTTTGCTTTCCTTCCAACCGCCCAAAACGTTTCAATTCACGAATGACTCTTTGCTTTCCTTCCAACCGCCCATAACGTTTCAATTCCCGAATGACTCTTTGCTTTCCTTCCAACCGCCCAAAACGTTTCAATTCACGAATGACTCTTTGCTTTCCTTCCAACCATCCAAAACGTTTCAATTCCCGAATGACTCTTTGCTTTCCTTCCAACCGCCCAAAACGTTTCAATTCACGAATGACTCTTTGCTTTCCTTCCAACCGCCCAAAACGTTTCAATTCCCGAATGACTCTTTGCTTTCCTTCCAACCACCCAAAACGTTTCAATTCCCGAATGACTCTTTGCTTTCCTTCCAACCGCCCAAAACGTTTCAATTCCCGAATGACTCTTTGCTTTCCTTCCAACCGCCCAAAACGTTTCAATTCACGAATGACTCTTTGCTTTCCTTCCAACCATCCAAAACGTTTCAATTCACGAATGACTCTTTGCTTTCCTTCCAACCGCCCAAAACGTTTCAATTCACGAATGACTCTTTGCTTTCCTTCCAACCACCCAAAACGTTTCAATTCACGAATGACTCTTTGCTTTTGTTCCGACAGCCCAAAACGTTTCAATTCCCGAATGACTCTTTGCTTTCCTTCCAACCGCCCAAAACGTTTCAATTCCCGAATGACTCCTTGCTCTCCTTCCAACCGCCCAAAACGTTTCAATTCACGAATGACTCTTTGCTTTTGTTCCGACAGCCCAAAACGTTTCAATTCCCGAATGACTCTTTGCTTTCCTTCCAACCGCCCAAAACGTTTCAATTCCCGAATGACTCCTTGCTCTCCTTCCAACCATCCAAAACGTTTCAATTCACGAATGACTCTTTGCTTTCCCTCCAACCGCCCAAAACGTTTCAATTCCCGAATGACTCTTTGCTTTCCTTCCAACCGCACAAAACGTTTCAATTCACGAATGACTCTTTGCTTTCCTTCCAACCGCCCAAAACGTTTCAATTCACCAGTGATTCTGCTCTATTTCCAGCCGTCCAACATGAAAGGGGTCCTCGCAACTCGACGCTCAGGAGACAGATGTCGCTGTACTTCAAGGAGCCAGAGACAGAGGTCGGTCCCTCTGGACTGTCCAGCCAGCCACCGGTGCTCGACCTCGCGATGCCAAAGACACAGGAGCAGGCCGAAGCCCTGCCTCGACTGGGCCTTCTCTCGTCGCCCTTCCTCTGCCCCACGGTGCCCAAGGTAAGTTCACTATGCCTTCTCCTCCACATAACTAATGGTTTTGTCTACACAGGGTGATTCATAAGTTTGTGAAACATTTTAGAAATTTTCCACACGTAAACTATACAACTATATACTCCTTACAAATGCTTATGTGCCCACCTTTTCTGACGTAGCAGATCTCTTAACTAATACTGCGGTTCGTGTTAGGGTATCACAATCAATCAGTGCCACCGCCACGGTGATATGGTTGTAAAGTTCTTGGACATTAACGGGGAATGGAGGCTCCTTCAGAAATTCTGCTCGACATCGTCCTTGCACAGTCTCAGCGGACGAGGTTTTAGTTCATTGCAACACACACAACGCCTTCTTGCGCTTACTCAGCGCCATATTTGCTTCTACTGCCTCCTAGCGGCAAACCGTGATAACTTTGTGCTCATGAGCTTACCTACAAAAACGTGGAGAGTTTGTCATTCTATCCAAAGCATAGTTTATCTGTGGTGAATTTCTAAAATGTTTCACGTACTTGTGAATCACGATATGCATTGCGAGCCTACTCCATTGTAAAATAGGCATGAAATTATGAAATAAAAACTTGGCCTCACTATATAATACAATTAACATTGCTATCATGCAGGTGGAAAAATACTAACTTACTACTTTTTGGAATAAGTCACTGAGTATTGAAGAAATAGTGTCAATATAATGGGTAGTAATTTGACAATTTTTTTTAAAAAAATATTCCATTTGTTTAATAAACTGCTAGAAAATTAAACTTAGGCAATGCATCGCTACTACAGCACCATCTACCTGATGAATTGTATACTTTGCTATTTACTTTGAGCTTTGCTATTCTTATGACCAGGGAACGAATTTACATGTAGTAAAAATATACTAAATAAATATGTAAATACATATCTACTTATTTTCACCTAAATATGGAGTTAAATATGGACTTAAAATTTACCTTTTAAATAATATAAGACACTACACGAGCTATATAAATAACAATCTGAGCATTTTAACTATTACCGTGACTGTCTTGAAGGGAAACCAGAAGCAAATTCCGTACGTTGCTTCTGGCGCTGCTGTGGGCAGCTCGACTTGAGACTCTCTTCCGTTGCCAAGATAATGTTTGTAACAATCAGGAGCCAATGCTTCTCTATTGTTGACAACAATTGTAAATAAATAGGAATTTGAAGTTGTTTTTTTTACAATAAGAAAAGCAAACAGCTTGGAGCAACAAAAAAAACGAAGAGAAAAACAGAAAACTTCTAATTAACGAACTTTGATATAAAAAAGGTCGTAAATTTTTGTTTGTTGAAGGTCGCTTCAGACTTTGTCAGTTATTCGCAAGAAATTCACCCAACTCTCTCGGTCACACGGGGACATGTACAATTGCGCGAATATGTTCTGAAATATGAAAATAATATGTAATAATAACTAAAATATGTACTTCAAATATGAGCAAAAACCTAATATATGTACAAATATAGAAAATAAAAATTGAATTTTTCGAGTCTACGTGCTATAATGCGCAAAGATAGTGCAAAATTTAACTGATTGTAGCTTCATACATAAATATGTATTTACATATAAATCCGTTTCCTGCTGATAACTATAATAAACGATAGTGAACATCACATCAATTCAGTGTTCAAACTGACACAATTTTACAGAAGTTAGCGTGTAATAAGATGGTGACGATGGTTCCTTAGATACCCCGATTAAAATTTGAGCATTTTCCTCATCAAGCCTGTTATAGCTTACGGGATGGATTTGGTCACGATTATCACGTGAACCGGTAGACAAGTAAATCTGAAACATTTAACTGACCACCGAGAAGGAATATTTCTAGAGAACTATTGTTTTATATTTCCATTTACTGCATCACCTTCCTGAAAATTTATTAATTTTGCTCTTGAAATTTCCAATAGTTTTCACATTTATTCACTGCATGATGCCATTGTGTCTGTGCCCCTCTAAAAGTGAAGTATTTTCGTTGCAGTTTCCCCACGAGGTGTCTATCCCTGTGCCTTTCCCCTTCAACACGGAGACCATATGTGAATCGGCTGCCAGGCTCCTGTTCATGAACGTCATATGGGCAAAGAACGTTCCAGCTTTCACTAGTCTACCATTCAGAGACCAGGTAAGTCATTTGTGATTGCGTCATCTATTTCGTTCCGTCATTTTTCTATATTTGGCTGATATTTTTATATACCCTGAAAACTCTGAACAAATCTCAAATGTATTTAAATCCTAAACTCTTATATTCATAAACATCTGGAGGAAATGAATTGGGAGTAACGTTTACGACTTTTAGCATTGACTTTTCTCATCGGTCCAAATTCCATACCAAATTTTATGTACCTAGCATTTATGATAAACATTTTGAATGTTGAATCACTTGAATCTACCAATCAAACCTACCATTTGAATGTGATTGATTGATTGAATGATTTGCTTTATTTTACTTCGCCTTTTCTGCCACTTTTGGCTAATTTGCGAAGATGGGGATTGATGATATGATGAAATGAAATTCATGAATGGACGCTCACAAACATCCATGCCAAGGCCGTGATTCGAACCCGGTGTCCTATCATATAAATTATTTCTTAAGATAATGTACAGTATGTGATAATTTCTTTCTTTGGATAAGAATTCACTAACTTTAGGTACAATTAAATAATTTAATCTTACAAACTAATAAATAAAGCTAATTTTTATTTTCTATACAATTCCATTTCCTAAGATCTATCAATTTAGTTATTTTTTCAGTATATTTTTCACTCTTCATTGAGCGTATGATATTTTTCAAATCATATCTCTGCACTTGCCATCTCGTTCACTTCTCAAGAGATATTTGTTTCATAAATTACCAACAGATGACAATTCTGAAGCAGTATTAATCAGCGATGAATTAACGATATTTCCCCACTAACATCACTGTTTCTAGGCTATACCTTACATAAATATATACCCTACTTTCGAAACATATATCCTTATTTTTATTTGCATATATGTAACGTGTTAACAAATACATACACAGCATAAACTGTTTAACGATGAAGTGTGTTACCATATTTTCCACTACCGGTATAAACCAAACCAGAGCCACTCATACATCCTGTTTCATGATAAATTTTACACAGTATCTCTCATTCTGGACTTTTCCAGTTGTTGCTCCTGGAGGAAGGCTGGAGAGAGCTGTTCGTCCTTGGAGCAGCCCAGTTCATGCTTCCAATCGAAATCAGTCAGGTGGTGGCGTCGTGTGGCATCATGGGACACAATTCCGAGAGGTCCATCGACCTGCTGTCGGAGGTGAAAGTGTTCCAGGACACTCTGGCCAAGTTCAAACAGATCCACGTGGACCCGACGGAGTATACATGCCTCAGGACGATTGTTCTCTTCAAGACATGTAAGTTCGATTTGCTAGTATACACGTTTTCTTGCTTTAAGTTGATAGTTTTGGCAATTTCATTGTCCATACATTAATAATATATTTGTAGTGAGGCTAGAATCGGACACTGCGCAGAAGTATCGGCCCACGAACAGCTCTCCGATCTTGTGCGCAGGCGTAGCAGGCTCTTGCGCATGTCTGTGCGCATCAGGAACAGTGTTGCCATATTAACATAAATTTCTCTACATGCAGGAAAAGTGATTTCCATTTGATATTACGTTTGTTTGGTGTATTGTAGCGTTTTTGAGTACGCTTTCAATTCATTTGTTACTTCGAATTTGTGCAGACATAGTCATGATTTCGTAACAGTTTTAGAACATAACATAAACACTTCGTGGATTTTTAAAGACATAAAACAGCAAATATAGTAAGCAAAACCGAAATTTTATTAAATCCATGTTCGGTTCCAGAATAATAGGGAGAGTGGCTCGAAAGAAATGTCTACAAAAAAAAAAAAATTGAAAACTTTCCTCCTAATATCTCGCAATTTTTCACCAGTCTCTAAAGCGAAGTAAATTGACCACTAAAAAAAGTGATGACGTAGAAGAGTTTGAATATATTAGTGACACTCTCATCCCGCGTATTTCAATGATACTCTTCTTTATTTTGGTACAGTAATTCTTAGGTAAGTTTGAAATTGAAATTATTTGGTGCTGTATAAGTATTGCAATAACTTTATAAAAATATATTAAATGAAATATTGAAATGAAAGAAATTTGTAAAACAAGTAAAGAGACCTACAGAGATACATCCCGGCCCAGATTGAGATCATGGACAGTGTCGTGCACAAGGGGGGGGGGCTTGTTGGGTGTTATAACCCCCTTTTGGGCTCAATTTTCAAAAAGAAAAAAACCGCCAAAGCCAGGAAAAGGTGGCAAAATGACTATCAAAACTTAACTAAGCTATTAGTATTATTTTTTTTAAGATAGAGGTAACCACAATCTTTCATTTTTTCTCCTTTAGCTTTCGAGGGAAGTCCTGCCGAAGTCAAGGGCCTCAGGGACGTGCAGGCGGTGACGTCACTTCAGGACCAGACGCAACTAACCCTTAACAAGTACATCTCGACTGCCTACCCAACGCAGCCTTTCCGTTTCGGCAAACTCCTCCTATTGTTGCCAGCGCTGAGGTCCGTCTCCAGCAGAACAATTGAAGAGCTGTTCTTCAGGCAGACAATCGGATCCATCCCCATCTCGAGAATCATCTGCGACATGTACAAAACGAACGACCTTTGACCTACGAAAGGCTTGGAGCCATTCTTGCAGGCTACAAGAGCAGGATTTTCCTCTTAACACTAACCTGGAGCACAAGCCACGCCCTTTAGATCATCACGTCACGAATCCAAGCAAGCCCTAGTGGTATCTAACCAAAGCCCGCTTTAGACTGAACCATTTCCATCACTAGCATAAATTCTCCAAAAATCTTATGGCATTTTTTACAACTATAGCAAACTATACTTTACAGGAAGCATTTCTTGTAACATTCGGATTAGCATTTACGATTGTGATGCGCGTAGAACGTTAGATAATATATACAGCACGAAAGGCACACAACATGTGCCTGATGTTTACAATTGAAACAACTAATTTATTCTTCCATACGTGTACTGTATACGTTATAAAGTATATATTTAAGCAGTGCCATTGATTTCTACCTAATACCTTTTAATAAGAATCGTTATTCCTTTTGGTTGAATAGTTATCGGCTTTCAAAAGTGTGAAGTGATACGTTGTTTACATCTCACTCGGCCGCCATTGCAACTGCACTCGTGATCTAGAGGTCGCTTCTGATTGGTTATGTTACGGATAGGACCGATTCTATCCTTGAGAAATGGTATCAAATATGTACATTACACAGTAGCATTTTGGTCATGGCATAAATGCTAAGAAAAAATGCTTTCGTCTAACGCGGGCCTAACTTACTCATATAAGTCAATGTTGCCACTTGAAGGAAATTTTCCACTTTTGGATGAAAAATACCATTTTCGGGAAATTTTGATGACATCAGACTCGATATTAGTAGCTACAGAGTACATTAAGATATAATATACGTTTCCAGAATCGTATCCATAATTTGTTAAAACAAATTTCTTATTTTCACTCCTTTGAGTATAAGCCTAATATGTTTGTTTATACTCTCTCCCAGGAGTTTGTGCAGCAAGCAAAGTTCTCTGCGTGGCCTTGCTCCACAGACTCTTGGTACAGAGTATATATTTCTATTATTTTTATGTCTCGTTTTCTACATCTTCTGTGATAGAAACGATAAGTATGGAACTTCAACTTATGAAACTGGTGATGTTACAGTGTTCGAACCTGGGATATCTGGTCCGCTAGCCAGCATGTACTACTACTAATCATTGTCATTATATTCAAGTATTGTATGATTACTTTACATGAAAGGAAAAAAAAATGTGCGAAACAGGGAAATTGTGGCCTTAGATTGTGGCAACACTGACGTAAGGTTCTGACAAGAAGTAGGTAAATCGAGTTTGGTGTTCATTGTTAGGGGTGGTGCTCCAAGCAAGACCAAAGGCGAATCTATAACGGTTTTTTGTGATATCCAAGTCGTCTTAAATTGCTTTAATAGTCTGTGGTGAAGTTGTGCCTTGGAGAAAAGTACAAAACTAAGACGACACTGATTTTCCACTGCCTTGACAACTATAGGAATGCCTTGTTTCTTTGTTGAGTGTCTGTCTTGTACAATTTTTACCCTTGCTGACGATCAAGGTGAAATGTATACAGGTGAATCCGTGCAGGTTTTTCAACCAATATTAATACATGATGGTGACGTCACGCTTACATTGACATTCTGCAGTATTATAGTATGATGATCTTGACATTTACAAACAAATAATTTCCCCCACAATCGTTAATTTGTATTGAATTATCCTTGCAAAGTTTCAATTGGATAATAGTCATTATAGATTTGCGACAACAAGTAGTGTCACAGAAAAAATCCTGAAAACAAATAGTGACCGACGGACTCACCTATAGAAATTTTACCTTGGATTTTTACCAATGCCTATTACGAATATAAAAAAAAAAGGAAGCTAGTGTGATTTTATATTCAGTAATGAAATACGAAAAAGTTACATTTGACAGCAAATACCTGAACTAAAGTACATCTCACTCTTACATAGATTATAATGCCATGGTAAATATTTAAGTTATCAAGTACTCTACGTGAATCGAAGGACTAAATAGCTTAATAAATATTTAAATCATTTGTAATAAATAATTTTAAAAATCGCTTTATTACACCAAATCTGAAAGAAAATTAACATTTGTGAGTTTTTCATGAATAGTAAAGAACTCGTCGAGATCAAAAAGTTATGTTGTTTTCATGATGTAACCTATTCTTGACATAAAATGTTGCGATTACTTAATAACAAACCAGAACCATAGCTTAACGGAAAAAATATCAGTTTTTCCCATCATACCTTGCGGCTTTGACCGTTAATACATCAGAAATAAACATCAATATTTCTCCGCGTACAGGAACAAAATTGTGTCAATCGAGCCAAATATGTTGGTCCAGTAATATATGAAGGTGCATTAGATGCTACTGATGAACTATTGGTGCATCAAAATACGCAGCACAGAAATGCATCAAAGGGTACTTTTATCAGATGTGTTCCATGTGATGCACGAAAAATACATCAATTTAGAACTGGAATTTATTATTTACAGTAAAGAAAATCCAAGTTATATAAATTCACATGAAATCACATAATCTTGCATTTCCATTTGTATAAAAAAAATCAAATGTCCTTGTGTATGTGATCATGACTGCCTTATGCTTGTGAGGAAAAAAGAGCTTTAAAGTGTATAACAAGCGCATTTCTTCGCTAAAAAAATGTTTTTAGCATTACAAGATTAGAAACACTTTTTTTAGATGTTTGTAGAGATTTATCACTAAGTGTGCACAATTCTAATTAATTCTTCACTTATCTAGCTTCACAGATAGTGACTTGCACAATTCTTGTTGATGATATAAAATGATTCATCACTTATTATTCAAATGTGTTAAATATAACATTTTACAAAAGCATATTATTGCACACAATGATGTATATAAATGTGACTATATTTTATACACGTTACACTGATCAAAGTATATATATTTTTTGTACCTATGCAATTGTAAATAAAAAGATTTAATAATTTATAATTTTCACTCATTTACTAACCTTAATTATAATAAACTAGAATTGCAATTCTGTTGTGTAAGACAAAATGTGGCTACATTCTTGTCTAGAAATCAAGGAGCCCTTTCCAAATGAGTCAAACTATACTAGTTTGTTTGCATGTTATTTTGAATAAAAGATTTAAAATCAATCTTTTTCGTAAGAATACTTTTTTTCTTGCCAGGATAAATGTTCGAAGATTTTTTAAATGTACAATACTTTAATTGTCACACTATGCAGAGCTCATCTTATTGAATCACCTTAAGATATTTAAAAATTAAAACATTCCTGAATATTTCTTTACTATCCTACCTACTTTTTCAGACATGCCAAGCTGGTTTAGGTAGTCAAAATTTCTTATCATAATTGCAAAACTAATCTGTTAGCGTCAACACTCAAACTGAGCAGAATGGTTGCACACATTCAATATGAAAGTTCGTTTATCGAAGGTTGGTAGTGTTGAAATTTAGCACCAAGGAGATTTTTTTTTTACAAGAAAGGTTGTTACTTTAACGGCTTAACAGTATGTATGCAGCCTAAATTTGTGCTAAGGTTAATATAAATATAGAGGTTGGGTAGATGGATTGTTTTCTTTGATGATCTAATGATGGTAGAAGGTGAATTTATCCGTGAAAGGAATACGAAATGTATGCACTAGTGTTGCACCATGCAGATAGAAAAATGTTGGACGATGTGCTCCGATCTGAAAACTTTTATTCGTAAATATATTTATACATTCTGTAAAGCATTATACATTAATTAATATGCACTCCTAAAATTAAATATTAATAAATAAATTATGGCATAATATTACAGAGTAATGGTTTGGTTATGTCCAGGCATGCAAGCAAATATATAATGAGGTTTAAATTGATTGTCAACTACTGGATTTAATTCTATGAACCTCTGCTGCCATGGCCGTTGAGAAACAGTAGCCCTAAATCTGAGACAGAAACTGAAATCAATTAGCCACAAATTGCACAAAGCCCATTTTTTGAAAATGCTTTCTTTTCTCAGAAAATAAAATTGTTGAAGTCTCCTTTTTCCTCAGATGAGCTAATTCCGACTGGACCTACAATTTAAAACTGTGCCTTCACTGGGAATTGGTACAACCTGATTACAAGGTCACAGCATTACTTTATGCCATATAACATTCAATAACTTAAAAAATAAGACTAGCCTGTCCCAACAGTACTTGCAATTGTAAGTAACTTTGGGGTCTCCAGGCAAAATTAAATCTCAATCTCTCTTATAGTAACAAACTAATCTTATTAAATGTTAACTAACTAACTCTCTAGTCTTCTTAAACCCGAAGGTTTATGGCTGCAGCAACACGAGCCTTCCATTTGTTCCTCTCCTGGGCAAGATCAATCCAATTTATTCCATTCTTACCGATTTCCTTTAGGTCCATCTCAACGTTACCCTTCCATCATCGTCTTGGCCTTCCTGCTGGTCTCTTACCATCATGTTTCCCATCCTGTAAATTTAATACCAGTTGAGTTAATTAAATATGGTGGAAATTCATTAATATGTCAAATTCATAAATTAATTTGTTTAATATAGAATAAAGAAGAAATCCCTCAACAGTGGTAATAATCCATAATTGTCCCTGTGGTTAAAAAAGGTGATAAAATGAACTGCAATAATTACCGTGGAATTTCTCTACTCTCAACAACATATAAAATAAACGTAACAGATCAACTACAGATCAATTTTTCACATCAGACAGACACTTGAGAAAAAGTGGGAATATAATCAAAATGTCCATCAGCTATTCATTGATTTAAAAAAAGCATATGATTCGGTCAAAAGAGATAAATTATATAATATATTAGTCGAGTTTGCAATACCTAAGAAGCTTGTTAATATGATAAAAGTATGCACCAGTGGAACAGAAACTAAAATTCGTGTGGGTATTAATGTGTCTGACAAATTTACAATTCATGATGGGTTAAAACAAGGAGATGCATTATCTCCATTGCTCTTTAATTTTGCCTTAGAATATGCTGTTAGGAAGGTAAAAGAAACTAACGAAGAACTAAAATTAAACGGTGCGACTCAGTTGTTAGCATAGGTATGCAGATGATGTAGACAATTAAGAGTAATGCTAAATATTTTTTTTTTTTTTTTTTTTTTTACTTCGCGTTTTGTGCCTCTTGGCTAATTTGCGAAGATGGGGATGAGTGATGAAATGATGAAATTGATGAAAGGACATTCACAAACAACCAAGCCCGACCGGGATTCGAACCCGGGACCCTTGGCGTCGCAGCGCGATGTGCTAACCGCTCGGCCACAGGGTCGGGCTAAAATGTTTTTCAAACCATATAAAAAGATAGGTTTGGAATTTAGCAAAGAGAAAACTAAATACGATGCTTACAGACAGAAACCAAGTGTTAGATAATAATCAAAATCTAATTATTGATAACAACTCGTTTGAACCAGTTTCCAAATTCAAATACTTAGGAGTAATATTAACAAATGAAAATTATATTAAAGAGGGAATAAAAAGTAGGCTTAATTCAGGAAATGCATGTTACTTCTCTCTTCATAAACTTTTGTCTTCTCGTTTAATATCTAAGATACTAAAAGTTAAAATATACAAAACGATAATTTTGCCTCTAGTATTATATGGATGTGAAACTTGGTTCCTTACATTGAAAGAGGAACATAAATTGAGAGTATTTGAAAATAAGATCCTTAGGAAAATATTTGGACCTAAAAGAGATGAGAAGACAGGTGAGTGGAGAAGGTTACATAATTTAGAACTACATAATTTCTATTAATGTCCAGATATTATTAGAATAATTAAATCAAGAAGCCTTAGGTGGGCAGGCCATGTGGCACGAATGGGAGAGGAAACAGGAGTTTACAGGAGTCTTGTTGGGAAACCTAATGGTAAGAGACCCGTAGGTAGGCCAAGACGAAGATGGAGGGACAACGTTTAGATGGACCTAAAGGAAATTGGTAGGGATGGAAAAGAGTATATAGATCTTGCTCAAGAAAGGGACAGATTGCAGGCCTGTGTTGCTGCAGCCATGAACCTTCGGGTTTAAGAAGGCTAGAGAGTTAGTTAGTATATATGCATTCACATAATAGTTGTGACAATGACTTTTCGGCAAAGAATTACTGCAACAATACATATTCTCTATTATTACTATGAACTATAACATAGTAACATTCAGTCATTCACAACCATTGAATTGTATGTATATGCAGTTCAATGTTCACAACTGAACGAGTGTTTTCGTACGTGAATGAATTGTAGACAAATGACGAACGCTCTTTCAGTACAAACTTTGAAAGCTACGTTATAAGGTGAACTTTAATCACACGTGTATAGACATTTACAAAATGTTATTTGGAAAGAAGGATGAACTGAAGATCAATTCATCGTCAAAATTTCAATGAATGATTTCTAATTCTAAAGGACTGCTTGTTTGGGGTGTAGTACATATCATCATATTATGTAAGTTATTTACACAATATTTATTTAATTAGTTCTGAAACATTGGCATTTATGACAGTTTTTATAGTAAAATGTGTATATACATTTTGCACTCCCGTTTTTGTTTCAGGAAAATATGATAAATGTCACGTTTTGTTGTTTTAAAAGTGTGGTAACATGTTCGCTATACTTTCCGCTACCGTTTTCGCTTCATTTTTCAACTTAAAAAGGAGCGTATGCGTAACGTATCATTTTATCAACTTGTAACCACTTTTTATTGGCAACCATCAATGTATTTTGACTTTACTCATAGATATTGCGGTACAACTAAAGAATACCGACTCTCTCCTCGTCGTAAGCAAAAAGTTTCAACCCCTGCGACTGAAGAAGGATTCGTGTTCAGTGATTGATGCTTATACCGTTACGGTGTGGCCACGGGCTAAAGAATCCCCACAAAGAAAGGATCGAGAGGATCGGCCCCCCAGCTGGGGGCCAAGGCAAATTGTCTCCGAGGCAGTTCATTGTGGTCGCCAAATGCGCCGGAACTTCCTCCCGAAGAGTGACCCAAAGGAAGGGACTTTGGATGTTATTTGTTGTGTCCGTCCAAACATTTTGCCGCCTTCCTCGGGTTCAAAGGAAGCCGTC
Organism: Lepisma saccharinum; assembly: GCF_977018435.1. Classification (NCBI taxonomy): domain Eukaryota; kingdom Metazoa; phylum Arthropoda; class Insecta; order Zygentoma; family Lepismatidae; genus Lepisma; species Lepisma saccharinum. The sequence continues at coordinate 5,393,230 of NC_139248.1, read as the reverse complement.
GGGAGGCACGGGACCGGAAAATGATCGGATCTGACTGGCGACTGAACTCGTCAAATGCCAGGCTTCGGGTGACCCTCTGGCAAAATGCTAAAATGACGTTTCTTCCTGCCGACAGTGTCCCTGTACAGTTTGGTAGGTCGTGAAAAGGACTAGGAAGTTGGCGAAAACCATCTTTTTTTTTCTCTGAGCCTTGAACATAATGCTAAACCTGATAATGTTCGCTTCTTTTCAATTATAACCAGAAAACACGGTGTTTATCTTGTATTATGGACCTTTTTTTTAATTTTTGGTAATTTTTCAGTTTTTTTTTCAGGTTTTGTTGCATTTTCAATCATTTTTGAGTTTACCGTTTCCTCCCTCCTCAGTTGTTTTAAGTCCATTTTATGTACAGAAAGGCTATTCGGGACTGGACCTACAGTTTAAAGTCGGATCCAAACCACCGTGCTATGTGCCTCGACCGGGTATCGAACCCGGGACTGCCTTCTTCCTGTTACGCAAAATATAAAATTCATTTTATAGCATAACTTACATATTTAAATTTCCTAACATGGCTCCTTTAGCAACTACGCCATTTAATATAATATATGGTCAATGCAAAAATACAATGTTATTTTTAACTGAAATCCTTGGCAATGGATTAAATAATTAATTGTGGTAAATATATTTTTCTATTTTTATCTATTTCCTTTTATAAATCGATTGTTTTATAATAGAGAGAGAAAGAACACTGTAGGAAAAAGAAATAAGAAGAGAAAAAAATTTGGACCCAATAAAAGGGATGAGGAGACAGGGTTGCATAATGTAGAACTACACAATTTGTATTCATGTCCAGATATTATTAGAATAATTAAATCTAGAAGACAGGTGGGCAGGCCATGTGGCACGAATGGGAGAGGATGGAAGAGTTTGCAGTATTCTTGTTGGGAAACCTGATGGTAAGAGACCTGTAGGAAGGCCAATACTTACGAAGATGGAGGGATAACGTTGAGATGAACCTAAAGGAAATGGACAAAGGATGGAAAGGATTGGATTGATCTTGCCCAAGATAGGGACAGATGGAAGGCCTGTGTTGCTTCAGCCATAAACCTTCGGGTTTAAGAAGGCTAGAGAGTTACAGTTGGAAGAGAAGAAAGGAAAGAAGGAGGAGAGAAATAGAGAAAGGGAAAAATAAATATAACGGAGAATGAGGGAGAAATAGCACAGGGACAAAGGAAAGACAAATAGAAGGAAAATGGGAAATAGAGAGAAGGAAACAGGTGAAAAGGGAAACAGATAAACAAAAAAGAGAATGCAAGGAATTAAAATATAAGGGTAAAGAAAAAGCTGTACTATTTGTTTATTCCTGTTGTAGTGTAGACAGGCTATAGCGAGGCGTATCTCGACTAGAATTTTGCCTATGCAAACAAAATTTCTAGTTGCGGATAGAAGTTTCCGATGGATTGTGATCAAATATCCGCTTGGAAGCAATATTCATATTAGAATTACACATTTCAAGCATGTAACAAAAAAGAGAAAAACTTTCCCGTTTCAGAAGCGTTTTCATTTTCTCAGAACAGAGAACAGGGTCATGCACAACCATATCTGTTCCCAGCCAAAAATTGTATATGATTCAAGTGCTGTACTTATATAACCAAGACACTATAATCATTCGGGAATAAGTTTCTTCTTTTAAATAATTTCTCTGAGAAGTAAGGAACAAACCAATGTGTCTAAGACAAAAGCAAACAAGCATATGTAACTATAAATTGTGGTTACCCAGTGTTATTTCACCATTACGTCAAGAGAAAGAGAACATTACTTTGAGTCTGCTACTGTATCTAATGGATATATTTTAAAATGTAATCACTAGTGACATCTATCGTAATCTTTAGAAGCAACAGCATTAAAAACAACAACGGTTCCCCCGGGAGACTCGGACCTAAGTGCGTAGCCCAAAGCATGGCCACGGTACAGTACACTTGGAAGCTAGCCTTCGGAAGTAATCAAATCTTTTGTACTGTAATGAACCGAGTCCGAAGCGTCACGGCAAGTTGCACGTTTTGCTTGGCGCTCGGACAGCGCAGTTCTTTCAAGTGTGCATCGTATCTCCTCGGTTTATTGCTCGCGCATGCGCAGTGAATGCTTTCTTATATGCTGGAGGGACCCGTGTGGCTTGTCGCTTCTGTCAGGGGTTCGAATCCCGCCCTGCGTATGGGCATTCTTTGGTAGTGTTCCTCCAATTTCATCATATCATCAGTCATCCTGTTCTTCGCGATAAGTCAAAAGTGGTAGATTAGCGACGTAAAAATATACTCAATCAATTGATATTGAACAATATGTTTCCGATCCTGTGCAAGACCCAACGATAGCAGCTTCATCATCTCAAATTCACTTACCAAATTAAATTTTATCGTGCTCTTTTTAATGTCGCTTTATCACTATTTGAGAAATGATACGTCCATGTTTACTCACATTGTATGTGCATAAACTACACATAGATTACAATGAATTATAGACTGTACTAAAAATTATTGGTAACACTTTACTATACCGGAGACGGATTTCTTCAAATTTACAGGAGAAAGTACTTACGCAAATCATTTTCTGTAGCATTGTTGATGTTCGGTAATGTAGTTTTGATCCATTTTAATGCGAATGCATGTGGTTTTCTACGAAAATCTCTTTCCGACGCGCTATTGCTGCTGCCGCCATTTGATTTCTGCATGAGAGCACAATGATCCATGTGTTTGATGACGTAAACGCCGTAGTCAGTGTTTCAACCCACGCCGTCTTTTCGCTATAAGATGACGTGCCGTTGTCCGTATATGCTAAATTGAACGAAAGGAGTGCTAATGAAACCTAACTTAACAGGCCTAATCTAACCTAGTAGGCATACCTCCTCCCCGTGATGGTTCGTGGGGCTATCGTGAATTTTTGGGCTAACGTCAATGGTTTTTGGGGCTACCCGTGGATGGTTTTTGGGGCTAACGTCAATGGTTTAATAATTACTCTTTATGTCGAAAATTGAACTTTTTTTCGTGAAAAAATTTCGTGAAGTGTTTTTAATTTTTTTTAAATTTAGGTATTTTTCGGTGAACAAGATTGCAACACTGCAAATCGACAAAACACTGGCACAACGCGCGATGAACGGGAAAGCTATCGCCATATTGTGTGGAAATAAGGAAGATCAGTAAGTACTCGTATAGAAATTCATTATTTCACCTAAATAAATGTTCCGGAATGCAGAATAGTACTTTAGCAATGTAAAGAAGTGCGAAATAAATCATTGACAGATGTCTCCGGTATAGTAAAGTAGTACTAAATTATTTTATGACTTTATAAAGTACTCTTTCTTTATTTGTCTAGGTTTATATCCAGATCAAAATAACTGCATATTTCTAACTGAAGTCTTACTTTCACTTCTGAGCACCATCTGTTGGGAAACTGTAAAATGTAGATAACAAAACGGAAATCGTGAGACTAGTACATTCTTCAATTAATCGCGAGAATATTTCATAAATTCTGTTTGACACGTACGTAGTAAAAAATTACATTAAGATTTGATACATACAGAAAATGTACTATGTAGTAAATTGTTTGTAAACGTACAATGTACTTCCCACACTTGTGCAACAATTGAAACGTGGAGCCAATGGCGGCGATTATGGGGGGCGTGGGGGGGGGGGAGGGCAGGTGGCATACCACGCGAAGTTTCACGTGAATATTATAGAACATATTTCTTAGCAGATGTAATTTTTCAGAATTTGAAATATCATAACGGTTTTTCGAAATGAAAGGAAATTTGGAAAACAGTTTCAGCCAATATCCACCCTCTTCGCCTATGTTGGTTACACATTGTCTACACTTCCGATAGAAACAACTATTGTTTACACGAAGACATCACTTCTCTTGGTATAATGGCGCCGATGAGGATGATTGACGAAACACAGGAATCGTGAATCTATACATCTCTTCTTTGCCCAATTTCCGAACCTGGGAACTCTTGCTTCGCAGCAGCTTGTAAGAGATGGCGTTTTGTTAAGGCACCCAGCCACTTTCCTCCGGCGGATATCAAACTTCCCGGGGGCAACAAATTATGACAGGCTACTAAAAAACAATAATTATATTTCTAAATTGCCCCTATCTCCAATACGTAGTTAAATTAAGGTAAATATCGATAAGACTGCAAACTGCTCGCTGACTAACCGTTAAAATAGCTGCAAGTAGTTGAAATATTTCTAAAGAAGCTCACATTACACCAGCCCTGCCTTTCCGTCGAGTTTGAATCAAATGAAATGTTGTTACGTATTACTAGTTGCAGTAATCAAAACGGACAGTATTTAAATTCGTTCATTATTTTGACTTGCTACGTTCCCCGGTTTAGTCTCAATGGATCTACTTAATTTTATTCCTCGACGGCGAGCCTGAGACTTATCAGCCTACTTTGAAGCCCTCAGGTTGTGGGAAATCAGATAAGGATATGCTTACGTAAACCTTACCAACTCTCGCTCACATTAATATATTTAGAAGTCAGTTAATGTTAATATATTACACTTGAACTCACAATTAAACTTCTTATTACAAACAAAAGTGTATTTAGATCATAATACTTCTTCACTACAAAAAATAAAATATTCACATTTCCAAAATCACTTCCATTATTCCAGCAACATCCATAATATCTCTCTCCTAACAACTCAGAATCGAATGTTTTAAGGTTAGTCCATAACCATAAATGACTACCCAATTGAACAAAACAAATTACGTCATAATAGACAATTAACATTTTAAACATATCAAACACTTAAAATGATACAATAAGTGGGTGCGTATCAGACTTCAATTATAAAAGGGACTTATTATTATGAAAATACAAGAAAAAGTACGTTCTAGGCTGTGTGACAGTGAACATGGTTGCCAAATTTCGTAGCTATTGTCCGAATACTCTGGCAGGTTGTTTTGTAGGGGGAGCTTTTTAATCTCAGAGGGGATCCCCACGAGACGCCCCATGAATTCATCACTGCACGCAAAAATCTATCTCGCTTCAACGTAGCCCGTAGTAGAGCAGTTATGAAGGCTACCGAGGCTCTGGCGTCTTTGCCTACGGTCAGTAGAGCTATGTGTTGTTCTTACATGTGCCAATTACCCCTTTGCAGCCTCAGCTTTTAACACGGGCAAGGAGATTTCTGTCCTCAAAGACAGATAACTGATTTTAGCTACACTAAGGGATTGGGACGGGTGCAAATAGCCTACAGTGAGGACGCCGTTTATGGCAGTGCCACGTTTACCTACGGAGGAACTTGCGATGGAACAAGGCCTACCACTTGGGTAAGAAGTGGCAACATTAAAATCCCTTCTTCCCGAAGAAGCCAGCAGGGAGACAGGATTTTGTGCAAATTAACCGTTCTGCTCTGTGAATGGACACCGGTTGATGAGGCGACTCCAGTGTATGTGGATGTCGCACCCCCAATTTTAAATTCAATCGTTCAAACTGCTTCGCAAACGCAGCACGTTGCGCTGGCCGCTCCGTCACGAAGGATGACGTCATCCACGCGAGAAGCCGCGAGTCGTTTCGCAACAGAATTTGCGTTGCCAAGTTGGCGCCACTGGAGAGTTGCTACAATTTTTGGTGCCAAGAAAAAGAAAGGTCCACCCCCTCCCCCCCCGAAAGACTTATCAAACACTAAAATTAGGAAAATATATTCGTTTATACCTTGTTGTATAATTTCCCTGAACTTTTTAGAGGATTTGAGGTGGTGTTTTAAGTCCACTTTATACACAGTAAGGCTAATCGGGACTGGACCTACAGTTTAAAGTGGGATCCGAACCACTTGTGCCTCCACTGGGTATCGAACCCGGGACCCCTAGATTACAAGGCAATGACGCTACCACTGCGCCATGGGGGAGGCCCTTAACTTTTTTAGAAGGCAAGGGTTAGATATATTGGGTTGATACAGCTTTGAATAACATTACGAAGAAGATTTATGTACACTACTATACTCAAAATATTAATCAGAAACTTAGTTTTCTCCAACTACATATAACATATTTTTTGTTATTCGATAAATATTAAACTATTCATCTATTTGACATTAATTTCATTGCCAGGAACTTGTTATGATGTAAATTATTCCGATCTTAACTACAGGTGAGCTACGTAATGAACATGCGCTGTTATATCTCTATTCTTATACAGTCTTTTTACCTATTCGTGTAATAAGAATATAATATTAATTTATGTATTGCAATTAGTATTAATTTGAATTTAATTTAAACATTATTATTACTATTATTATTATTATTATTATTATTATTATTCCAGTCACATTTGGTTCGCCCCCCCCCCCCCCCCGAAACATATGTCTAGATACGTGCGTGCGAACAAGTTATGAACGTATGGCCCAAACCCTGGTTCAACCGGGCCCCTCCCCTTTCCCCGGGTGCCTCCAGACATGATTTTTAACGTCGGACATTTTTGCCAGTGACACACAATGACAGTTGAGGTCACAAAAAGCAACGACAAAGTCTCTCTCTCGAAAGCTCTTCTTTGGGTGACATCTTTGTACCCCTTGATCTGTAAGAGAAGCATGAAAGGGGCGCCCCGGATTAAGCGACGAGGATGAACCGGTCCCCGTGAACCATCTGAAAGGTGCTCCAAGGCGCAAAGGGAGGGAGGGGGGAGGGTGAAACTCGTGCACTGGGTTGGCCGAGGGGAGGACAACAACAGCGACTCAGCGACAGTGATGCCGACCCTAGCACAATGACGCTAGACCTAGCACAATTTGAGCTTCGTTGGGAAAATCTAGCGTAATTTGCAAACTTGCTTCTCGGGAAGGGAGACATTCACTTCAATTTCTTTATTCTCCCCAGTTTACCTCGTGGCAAGAGATCGGTAGAAAGTTGTGGGGCGCAAATAAAACAAATGTTCCACTTTGTAATCGACGAATCATCTCAAACATTCTCTAGTTCAATTAAATGAGTTGAACTCATCTCGGAAAGTAGATGCATAACTTAAAATTACAATCATCCGAAAAATAGCGATAATAATAAATTACTATTACTAATTACTAGTGCTCGTAAGTTGAGGAGAAATCCTTTTTTTTTCCTAGTGTCCGAAGACGAGGCCCAACATAATATATGTTCATTTTAGGCCAGAAAAAGGTGGGTTTTTTTGTCCTTTTTTGCCTTTTTCGGGGCTTTTTGGTCCTTTTTTAGCCTTTTGTTTTAGGTCTTAACGGCTTTTTTTTGCAACTTCACCTTCTTTCGACTGCGTTTTTACTGCCCATTCTCAATTCGAATCATCATCAGTTCATCACCTCTTAAACATCCTTTCTGTAGTAAAAAAAGAAAAGAAATAAATAAATATACTGAACCATCCCTGAAACGAGAGAAAATCATTTTTGGACGACTGAAGCAGATACGGTACAATGTCCTTTACCCATAACTTGTCTGGAAGGTCGTGCTGTAAGTGGCAACTTTCTCTTGTTTTGAAGCTTTCAGTTTTTCGCACTGTGTGTTCCATACCACCAGAATTTTGTCTTTTTTTAATTCATTAAATATGTATTTAAAACTGAAGTTATTAATTAATTTGGATCACATTTATACGTCCTTTTTTCCACTTTTAGGTCCTTTTTTTGACATTTTTAGGTCTTCAAGTTCCGAACCCTACTAATTACCAATTATAGTAATAATTCATTATTATTATTATTATTATTATTATTACAGACCCTAGCACAATTTATCAGCATTTAGCATAATTTAGTAAGAGCTTAATCAGCGCTCTTCCCGATCGTAGGGTTGGCAACGTTGCTCAGAGATCAACCCATATGTCGTCTGTTGAGGCCGGACCATTGAAAGAGACCCAGTCCCTTTGAAACCCGGTGACAAATTGGCATTTTGGCGTCAAAGCGGGGCTTACCGTGGCCAGCTCTTCCATCCAACCTGGCATTTATGCAGTGAAAGGGGGCCTTTTGCCGCTTACACGGGTTTGATACGGTGGACGACAAAAGGACCCAGTGGCTAGGGAGGGTCACACGTCAATCTCACACCTCCCGGCAGGCGGGGGGCAGTCAGAAAATACAGTGATAATTGCAGGGGAGGGACCCGCTTGACTGTTCATAAGGCGAAACGTCCCGGGGTGACGATAATTTATATATCTGGGCGCAAAGCGTGGAGCATTATCACGAAATTGGCGGCAAAATCGGAACAGAATGATCACATGCACTGGGCGGACAAGTACATTGACTTGGCAACCGAACTCTGTCATCAAATTTTCAATAAGTAAAAGGTTACTTAAGGCAACAGCGTCGACGTCATATAGTTCGGAGGGAAGGGAGGAAAGGAACTAAAACGAACGAACTTATTGTGGTATATCGATTGATGCTGTGCGCCAGATCTGCATAATATATATTACCTATCGTTAGTCTTTTGTCAAATTTTTCTCTTGTTCACCGTATCGTCGTCCAGTATAAATGGCACGGTTGTTAAAGTTTCAGGAACCCAGAAATTCTACTGGATTCTATTGGGTTCCGCAAACGGAAAGGAACCTTTTTTCTGGCACAATTTAAATTCGGTCCAACTTCCGTAGAGGACATGGTCTAAACATGGGCCCCCATTTTGATTTTGTCATTTTCGGAGGAAAAAATTAATATATCAAGCACCTGCCTTTAAAATGCATATGTATGAAATATATACTTAAATGTAATAGCATGCTAAAGTATAGAAGGTCTCCATTTTTTTTTTAAAAAAAAAAGCAATTTAAAAAAATGGTAAAATGATGTATTTCACAATTGGGGTCTAAATATGGGCTACTAGTGGCAATATTACAAAAAGCAATTAAAATAAGAAACAGTAATTTATCGCTAAAACATTAAAAAAAAATCATATTTATGAATAATCTGTAGTTTTGAATGGGAAAATCGAAATTAAGAAAAACTTCCAAATATTTGTTGAAAATGTGATCTCAACATTAGACCTCATGTCATAGCCCATATTTAGACCATCATGCCATTTTTCTTCTTCAATTTATTTTCGCTCTCCGTGGTACATATTTCACAAACAAATCATGGCATTATAAAAGCCCACATTTGTTTTATGTACCGCTAATATCATAATCTACACAAAGCAGATGAGAATTCAGAAAACGACGAGTTAAAACATACCTGCAAAAAGTTTTCGGAGGTCGCAATTCTATAACAGCGTCCAAGGCCGAAACTAACTACTACTTTCTCTTGCGAATTTGCACCGCAACCTTTGTCCTTGCCAGATAACCAGTTCCAATACCCTCTGCCAGGCTGCAGCACCCGGGAGCGCTGATAACTCCAAAACCCATATTTAAACCTTCGCCCATATTTAGACATTCTCCTCTATTGTTTCATTGAAAAAAGGTTCCTGGACCGAATTGAAATACCTTACAGATATTGCATCCACTTTGCCGGCAGACGCGGTCCCACTTGCCGCCGCGCTAGCCGCCACTCCGCGGACGTGAAAGGGGGGAGGGTTACTAAATAAATGTGAGAAAATTTAGGAATCACTCAGGTAACAGTGCAAGTATAGGGAAAGAGTTGAAATGAAATAGTGTTTGTGAACTCCCAAGCAGTGTGAATGTGGAAGTAGACCAAGATGAGGAAGGGTGTAGGGAAAGTGTACTAAAATTTTTCACTTGTATGGTATGTATAGCTGTAAAGGCTCATACTTGAAATAAATTCTATTCTATTCTATAAAAGGCACTTAGTATAAGAGAAACCGACTGCAAACATTCTGTACATTAAATTTGAAAACAAAACCTGCAAAATCCTTAATTTGGTATTAGAATCCACCATACCCACTCAATACTTCCTTATGAAAGGATAGCCCGTCTGTCTGTCTGGCCGTAAGACAGCTGTATGTAGATCTCAGAAGAAAATATAAACAAATCATAGAACAGGCGAAGCAGGATTGGAAAGTAAAAAATACGGAGATGCTCGAAGCAGCAATGGAGACAAAAGACAGTAGAGCGATATGGGGGGTGATAAAGAAGCTAAGGGGAAGTAAAGGGACCAACAGTACCATAAAGCCAAAAACATGGGATATATATTTTGCAGAACTATACAAAATACCAGAGGAGGAAGGGGGAAACAATGGCGTAAAGGGAATTTTCCAACCAATCCTGGGGACACATATTCCTGTCCTAGACAATGAAATAACAGAGACGGATGTCAGACGAGCAATACAAAACTTGAAAAGCGGGAAGGCTGCAGGTGCGGATGGAATTTTGGGGGAAATGGTAAAAACAGGACTACAAAGGCCCAATATGGTGGGAGTAGCTACACGTTTGTTTAATAGTATGTACAACAGGGGATTATTCCCCGAGTGCTGGAGCCAGTCTATCATCTGTCCCATTTACAAAGGAAAGGGGGATATGGACAATCCAAACAACTATAGGGGGGTCTCGTTGCTTCCAGTCTTAAGTAAAGTCTACACGAGCATACTGTACTGGAAAATTAAAAAATGGACTGACATATTTGACAAAATAACGCCATTACAAACCGGATTTAGAGATAAAAGCACCACTTTGGACAATATATTTACACTCCAAACATTGATGGAAGAAAAACTAAAGAAAAAGAGAGGGAAGCTATATACCTGTTTTGTCGACTTCCAAAAGGCATTCGATACTGTAAATAGAGAAAAACTTTGGGACAAACTGTGGGAAATGGGAATGTCGGCCATGATGATAAACGCAATAAAGGCAATATATTCAAAAGTCGATTTCTGTGTACGGTGTCAAGTGGATACCGTGACAGAGAAACGAAAATCGGAAGCGGGGGTAAAGCAAGGATGTGTTCTGTCACCCCTGCTCTTCACTCTCTATATAAATGATATAGTGGCATATATAGAGGGTGAACAAGCCGACACCCCCAAGGTCGGGACGACAAGGGTACCGGCGCTCTTGTTCGCAGATGATGTGGTTCTGATCTCAGAGACAAATGGCGGCCTACAAAGGGCTCTGGACGGGTTGGAAAGATACAGCAGAGAATCCAAACTGCAAGTAAATCTGACAAAAACAAAAATTATGGTGTTCAAGAACGGATATGTATATGGAAAAGACGAAAGGTGGACTTTCAGAGGGCAAGAATTAGAAAGGGTAAAAAGAATAAAATACTTAGGATTAGTTCTTACTATGGCAGGGACATGGACAAGACATATGCAAACGGTACAAGGAAAGGCTGGGGCAATAACAAATGAAATAATGCGGACAGTATGGAAATTGGAGAAATACGATATACATTTTGTGGAAAAACTGTATCGTACATTATTAATAGGGTCAATAGGGTACGGGAGGGAGATATGGGGAGCAAAGGGGGGCGATGCACTAAACAGAATCCAATGCACATTTTACAAGAGGGCTTTGCATATCAGCATGAGCACTGCAAACTGCGGCGTACTACGGGAACTTGGATTGGTAAGGGAGAAAACATGGGGTATGTTGAGAAGGGTTAAATACTGGGCGACATTAATATCGAGAAGGGAGAACTCGGTAAAAGGGCAAGCGCTGATGCAACAGGTACAAGGGGAGGAAATGGGAACATGGGCGAAAGAGATCAGAGGTAAACTATACGAAATTGGACTGGGATGGATCTGGGAGGGGGAACACGTCGACCAGGGGACATTGCAATTAGTGAAACAAAGATTAGAGGATATAGATAGGCAGGAAATAATAGCGGAATGTGAAACCAAGAGATCGCTCGAACTCCAAAGAAGGGGACCGCGGGAATGGGGACAAGTACCGTACATCAAGAAGGTGAGCATGGTGGCAAGAAAGGGGTTGGCATGGATGAGGCTAGGGGGATGGAGACACAACACAGTAAAAAACGAGGAAGGGATATATAAATGCGTATTATGCAATGGTGATGATGGGACAGAACATTTATTCCTATGTCAGGACACGCGCGTTCTGCAGGAGGAGAAGCTACGCAACATCAGCTTAGAAACTATGTTCAAATCAATCGTAGTGCAAAGAAACATGGAACTATTGGAAAAAGTGGGGGTATATTTACAAACAGTTAGGGGGAAAAGAAGTGTTGCACAGAGACGGGATAAGGAAGAAGAATAGTGTTAGTTTAAGTGAGAACAGTTAAAACTACCAGAACTGCTACTTAACACCTATACGGAATGTAATGGAAAGTGTAGTCTGTAAGGAAAAATCATAGTTGTGTAATACAAATAGATGTAGTGCGCACAGCCGATGGCTCGCACATGAGATAAGCAATAAATACTTACTTACTTAAAAAAAAAAAGAGAGAGTGCACATCAAAGCGACAAACGAGACCTGCCACTTGGGAACTAACATTCAGAATTGTTGTTTTAAGTCCACTTTATGCACAGATAGGCTAATCGGGGCTGGACCTACTAAAGTGCTTGATTGATTTGGTTTATTTTACTTCGTTTCTTTTTTTTCGACTTTTGGCTAATTGCGAAGATGGTAATGAGTGATGATGTGATAAATGGACAGTCAGAGGTATCCATGCCCAGGCCGGGATTCGAACCCGGGATCCCTGGGATCGTATCGCGCTTTGCTAACCACTCTGCCACGGGGGACCGGCTGTTCAATATCGACATTACATGTTACAATCAAGTTTTTTCAACTAATTACTCACGAAACTATAACTGAATAAGATTCCTGAGATAAATCTAATCGACAAATGATGAAACGTAAAGAGGAATGATTGTCGAAAGCTCATTTTTCGCGTTTCTTATTGCAAACTTATATGACTGAATGTGAACAGAACATCTGTTCACATATCCGGGTCTGCCGTGTCATAGTTTCCACTCGTAACGCTTAAGAGAAGTCCATAAGGCAACTGATCTTCAGTCACTTGAGGGCCAGGTGAGAGATTTGCATCCGGATCTCGGTTGCCATAGCAACTGGAGGCAGTGTTGCCAACAAGCTGTTTATTTTTTAGCCAAATCTCTGGGAACAGAATCAGGGGTTTATCCCTAATTTTGCATCTGGGTGTACGAGTTAGGGAAATTTAGACCAAAGTGAACAAAATTTTGGCCTTTGTGAAAAATTTTAGAATAGAATTTTGTCGGAAAATATTTTCTATCACAAATCTCCATCAAGAGAGATATGCATCGAGATGTTAGTTATCAATTTGAGTTTTATGTCCATTTTATGTACAGATAGGTCAATTGAAACTGGACCTACAGTTTGTAATATCCGAACCACTATGGGCCTCCTCGAGGTACCGAACCCGGGATCCCTTGATTACAAGGCGACGATTTTACCACTATGACATAGTGAGAGGCCCATGTTGGCTATCATGATTTTGTGGAAAAACTGTATTGTACATTATTATTAGGATGAATAGGGTACGGGAGGGAGATATGGGGAGCGATGTATACTAAACAGAATCCAATGCACATTTTACAAGAGGGCTTTGCATATCAGCATGAGCACTGCAAACTGCGGCGTACTACGGAAACTTGGACTGGTCAGGGAGAATACGTGGGATATGTTGAGAAGGGTTAAATACTAAGCGACATTAATATCGAGAAGGCAGAACTCGGTAAAAGGGCAAGCGCTGATGCAACAGGTACAAGGGGAGGAAATGGGAACATGGGCGAAAGAGATCAGAGGCAAACTATACGAAATTGGACTGGGATGGATATGGGAGGGGGAACACGTCGATCAGGGGACATTGCAATTAGTGAAACAAATATTAGAGTATATAGATAAGCAGGAGATAATAGCGGAATGTGAAACCAAGAGATCGCTCGAACTCCAAAGAAGGGGACCGCGGGAATGGGGACAAGTAGCGTGCATCAAGAAGGTGAGCATGGTGGCAAGAAAGTGGTTGACATGGATGAGGCTAGGGGGATGGAGACACAATACAGTAAAAAACGAGGAAGGGATATATAAATGCGTATTATGCAATGGTGATGATGGGACAGAACATTTATTCTTATGTCAGGACACGCGCGTTCTGCAGGAGGAGAAGCTCCGCAACATAAGCTTGGAAAGTGTGTTCGAATCAATCGTAGTGCAAAGGAACATGGAACTATTGGAAAAAGTGGGGGTATATTTACAAACAGTTAGGGGGAAAAGAAGTGTTGCACAGAGACGGGATAAGAAAGAACAGTTAAAACGACTAGAACTGCTATTTAACACCTATACGGAATGTAATGGAAAGTGTAGTCTGTAAGGAAAATCATAGTTGTGTAATACGAATAGATGTAGTGCGCATAGCCGATAGCTCGCACATGAGACGAGCAATAAATACTTACTTACTTACTTACCTGTACGAAGGAAAAACACACATGTAAAAAAGACAGCTATGGAGTCGCTTGCAAAACATTTCGATGTGTATCGATGGTCTGTGAGGGTATTTATCCAATTGATAAAACAACCATACTTTGTTTACGCATTTTATGCATTGCAGACGATTCTATGAGTTTAATTATGGCATATTGATAAAAAAAAAATAGTATGTTTTTTGAAATTACGAAGTATGCTGGCAAAATTGGTCGTGTCAGAGGGCATTGTTAATCCATAAATTCTAATGGGTACCGTAACAGGACCGAACATTTTTTCTCGCACAATTTAAATTCGGCCCAAGTTACGTATTGTCTCATTTGAACACAGAACTTGAACCCTATTTAAACTGATCCTGAAATAAAGGTTCATGGACCGAATTTAGATTGATCCGCAAAAAAGGTTCCTCTAGACGGAATTGAAAGAAAAACTTTACAGATAAAAAGGTTCTTTACTGTCCAGAACCCAATTACATTTTCTGATTTTCTCTTCTGGACCGGAATTGAAATACTTTACAGATAAAAAGATTTTTACGGTCCAGAACCCAATTACATCTGGTTATAATCAATGCCCACAAGAAATACAAGGTTTGAAATTTATCGCACAAGAAACTAACATGCCCATCTTTCAGCCAGAGTTAGCAACACTTGTGGCGTCTCCATCGTCAGCCCCACAAGATCACAAAGTTGCTGGCGTTACTAAGGAGCAGAAAAAAGAAATATGGGGTTCGGGGCTTGTATTGCGGTTACAAAAGAACAATGGCGATTTTCCACCCTGTTACCTCCCCATTGTGGAAAGGACCGTCAGACATATTTGGTGCCTGTAGTTGAGTCGAGCAAGTCCCAACACTCAGCGCACACAGCGTTCCTCGATCACGGCTACTTTGGGACCCACTCAGCCTCCTCCCTGTTGCTGTTTATGAATTGATATTTCAGATTTCGAGTGCCGCTTTTTTCGTAACACAAAAGCGGGTCTGAGTGTCACTCTATGGTCCCCGGGTTCGAGAGAGGGGACATTTAGCAGAGTGTACCCGCTTCGCTCAGTGTTCCTGATTTTCTACTTTGTTGCCTTTGAATAATGAACGATCCTTTATGCCCCCTCTCTTTAAAAAACAGCCCCCCTACCTTTTGTGTATTAGCCCTGAAGACTGCTTGAATGCGCTCACGACGCCGATATTGTGTTTAACTTGGGTCTCCTTGTTCGCACGGTGCTGGATTACGTTTTAAATGCAGTCAGAAATTACTAAGCTCCCATACAAAGCGCCTGCTTACGAATTCGAATCGTGGGGATGCCCATATGGGTGGATGTACACTAGCGCCAATGCTGTGTCCATACACCTTGATCTCCAGTTTGGTAAGATGCAGTGTTCGGGAGATTTCTCTTTTGTGAAAATACCCGAGTACTTGACGTGCCGTATTAACATTAATAATAGTTACTATTAAAATATATATACAAGCACCAAATAGTGTAAAATACATTGGACAAGAGATTTGTGGATTTCTTCTTTCCAAAATTTAATGAAAGACGGAAATTGTGAATGGCATAGCTCGCCCAAAGGGAGAAAGTTTAAGTTAAATGGTACACCCAACGGCGAAAGAAACAGTAGGCAAATTGTCCACCAGCATTTTCATTCGGTCTGCATTACACAATGTGATGACAATGAATTGAAATAATGACGTCAAAAGCAGAGAACAATGCCTGCTTCGAACCAACATAGTTTCATTCCTTAAAACAACACAGGATGTAGAATAAGAAAGTAGTGAAAATAGCTGTGGACAATTTGCCTACCATTGCCGTTGACTGTACACATGAGGGGGGGGGGGCAAGGGGGTACTTGCCCTCCCCCTGAGAGTTAATGGTAATTCGAATAGTCAAATTATAGTGATGTTTTATAACAAAACGTATTGTTTTCTGTGATTTACAGGCCGAAAATTACAGCAACTATTATTATTATTATTGAAGTAGGGTTACATTTAACCTCACAGTCTATTTTACACTGATTATCTAACTATAAAAACAGCTTATGTTCTACATGAATTAATACGTTATACAGTTATGCAAATTGTATATAGATATACAGAATGTGAATATTAGAAGTGTATGTAATTTTAAAAAATAAGAAGTAGTAAGTAACAGTAATATAACTAATAATAATAATAATAACTACAATAAAGGCAATAATAATAATAATAATAATAACAGTAATACTAGCAATAATAATAATAGATAATAATGAAAAGTTTCTATGACTTTGCCCGCTTGACAAAAATCCTGCGGGCGCCTTGGTATACATATATCAAAACTTTGTCTTAATACTTATTAAAAAATCAATTTGTGCAAGTGAAAGATAACTGAATACTCTTGTTTTGCGTGTGATCAAGGAAGGATTGGATTTATTGTTTGATTGACATGAATTTTGACTGTTGTTTTAATCGGGGTAAAGAAAACGACAGAGAAGTAACACAAGTGACATTACAGACCATATTATTATTGCTGTTATTACTGTACCTATTAATCTTATCAATCCATCAATTATAAACATTACTACTATTATTATAACTTGTAAGACACTGGGTTCGGACCAACCAAAATACATTTCCAGATAGGCGCCTGACTGATACTTACGAAGAATGCCGCTACAGCCAGCAAGAGGGGACAACAGCCGTAAATGTGTCAAAGATGGCGGAAATTATGGTTGTTGAAGTCGGCGGCCATTGGTGTGCATGTTTACCCACCGAGAGCGGTGTTACGTTACACACAGCCACGGACTTCCTCCCTAATTAAGGTCTTTATCCTGAGCTACCTGACTTCTGGCTGCCTCCACAACAATGGGCAGGCTCCTTTTGTCACTAGCGCCACCTGTAATCCAAGCTTTGGCGGAGGAAACGAGGGGACGGTCCCTTTGTGTCCCCCCTTTCCCCCCGCACATAAACCATACAAAACACCCATTAGAGTTTAAAATTGCCGCTTTTAGAGGAACGGAAGAATTGTCCTATTTATAGACTCGCTCCGAACATGTTGATTTGGGCAGCTTTCGAGTTTTTCAGTCGCCGGTTTACGCTGCGTCCCAAAACATTTCACAATACTCTAAAAGGTCCTGTCTTTAGTGACCTTTTAGTGTGGATTTAGTTTTTAAACTGTTATGACTAGGACTCGGAAGTTGAGGAAAAATCCTTTTTTTCCCTAGTTTCCGAAGACGAAGCAACATAATATATGTTCTTTTTTGTTCATTGTAGGCCAGAAAAAGGTGGGTTTTATTTGTCCTTTTTTGCCTTTTTAGGCGTTTTTTGGTTTATTGGTCATTTTTTTAGCCTTTTTTTAGGTATACTGCCCATTCTCAATTCGAATCATCATGAGTTCATCACCTCTTAAACATCCTTTCTGTAGTAAAAAAATAAAACAAAATAAATAAATATACTGACCCATCCCTGAAACGAGAGAAAAACATTTTTGGACTGAAAGAAGATGCACTTCATTCATATATTTTTCTCGCACTGTGTGTTCCATACCACTAAAATTTTGTATTTTTTATTCATTAAATATGTAATTAAAACTGAAGTTATTAATCAATTTGGATCACATTTATACGTCCTTTTTTCCGTTTTTAGGTCTTTTTTTGACAATTTATAGGACTTCAACTTCTGATAACTGTATTTCAGAAATGCATCTGGTGCTTTTTAACTTTACGACTTAGTACGCACATTAAATGTATCCAGCGAGAAATGTAGGTTCGACCAGGACTCGAACCCGGGTTTCTGGTATACCGTGCCTTTGTTCTACCAACTGAGCTACCGAGCCGTCACGGTATGCCAGAGACCCGGGTTCGAGTCCTTATCGAACCTGCATTTCTTGCCGCAATCGTTACTGGTGTTGTCACATGTTATTTACCGCCCCGACGTCACCGCCTTGTAATCAAGTGGTCCCGGTGGAGGCACCTGGTGGTTCGGATCCCAATTTAACCTAGAGGTCCAGCCTCGATTAACTTTTCTGTGCATATATTGGACTTGGAAACAGTTGTAAAAATTAATTTTGACTAGTAAAACTAGAATCAAACTAGACCTGAGCACTTTATCTGGCCACTGTAAGGACGAACCCAACGTAAACAAACACACGTGGTTACCGAGAAATCCTATTGGCTATTTCAGGAGTCTTACGCGTAGGGATATAATGCATGTGATAAAGCATACCACTCAACATAGCTGCTCTACTGAAATTGTGGGACCTTAATTTTGAGCTATACAGCTGCGAGCAATGTATCATGGCTAAAATACTAACATTTGGGATAGAAAAGGAACTATATCTCTGAACTTACTAGTTTTTTGTTTACAGTAACTATGTTTCTTGCAGTGGATGGAAAATAGTTTCGTCTTTTCTTTTGTAAAAAGTATGATTTAAAATTTACAACTGTGTTTTGTTTCGAGACATCAGATAAAATATGCACACAAAAAATCAAACCAAGATCAATGGAAATTAGGGAAAATTGTTCATTACAGATAGCAATATCTTCTAACCAGCATATTATAAGTAAAACAAATGGCTTAAGTACAAGAAGATACTATTAAATATGTTTAAACTAGAATACGACAGGCAAAAACTAGTTATACATTTATTTTAGATAAAGCTATATTTTCAAATAGATGCCCGAGTAAATCTTTCTTTCCACCTACAGCCATGCGATAAAACTAGTTTTAACTATAGTTACCAAGTTTTACCTAAATTCCGATTTTAAAGGTAGCATATGTTATCTTTTCAATTATTTCCGCCCACAGAAAAATAGAAAAAGCTACGTATTGAAGATATAATTGTAGTTTTTCTTCATTCCGGTAGATGGAACAACCTTGATACCTTACTAACAACAGCATTTTAAATTTGACATTTCTAATTAAAATCTGCAGCTTATATTGAGCGAAAGTTAAATATAGAGCTACACTAACAAAAACAATGGAATTAATTCTCTTCAATATTTTAATAAAAGGTAGGATTGAAAATGTAAAGTCTCGGTTCTAAGCAGTATAGCAATTTTCATGTATACTCGGGAGACAGGAAGTAGCTAAATATGAAATTATCACCTTACTTTGGCATCAAGGTTTTAATGGCAATTTCGTTCTTGTTATGACTGTAGACTGTACACAACTGCCACACTGTAATATTATTTGATTAACGTTCCGTGTTATTAATGATATGACGACAAACATCTTAATAAAGGGACCAGCAGAAATATCTGACGGTTTTGAAATGTGTATATAAATAAAACAATTAATGTAATGCAAGGTTTAATAATCAAAATTTGCTACAAAAATAATTGCCATTTTCAGTACTTACATTAATTTTTCTCTGTTTTGAAAATTGTGTCCGATAAATGATGACCCCCCTCCCACTCCGCCGTTGAACGACCTTACACAACAATCCAATTGTGTCAAAGGTAAACACCATTCTTGAACATTTGAACAACAATTGGTGATCTCAACTTAGCTATTCGCAACGAAATAGCGGCAATTCCGAATGAAATGCTCGTGAGGGCGACGCTACATGAATATCTAAGGAATGGAGGTTATCATTTATCGGATTTTCAAAACAAAGAAAAATTAATGTTTAAGCACTAAAATGCCAATTATTATTGTAGCAATTTTGATTATTAAACATTGCATTACATTATTTGTTTTATTTATATACACATTTCAAAACCGTCAGATTTTTCTGCCGGTCCCTGTACGTTTGCTAGATGATACAATCTTTCAAAAGATTTGTTTTCATTGTACTCAGAACTAATACAACAGCGAATATCATAACACTTGATTTATTAATCATATATTAGCAAAATACATCTTGGAATGTGTAGTTAGCATGTTCTGCTTTGGTTAGAATAATACAAAATAAATCAATGAATTAAAAAAAAAAAGTTATTGATGAAATACAGCAGCTTTGGTCTGGTTGTCTATTGGATCAATAGACGTCAAATACTTGTACAGATATTGTAACGAAGTTATAGGAACAATAGAGAAAAAATGGCACGAGTAATAGCTATACATGGTGCTTAGTGGTCTGAAGAATAGGTGTAACGGCTATTATCATCTCTCGTCGACTCGAATCCTGAATCGTAGTAGTCATAATAATCGTAGGCTGGAGCTTGCGCGGATTGCCGATAGGTGTCAGGAGTGCGAGCTTCCGTGTACTTCGGGTAGTTCTCGAAACTGGCACGGGCGGCGCTGCCTCTCCTGCTGGAAGGTGAAGGAGACTTGAAAGTGTCGCTGTAATCATCGACGTAATCCCGCGTAACAGGTTTGGCCACGGATGATGACGATGCGCTTGATTTCGAAGTTGCTAATACTCCGGCATTATAACTCCAGCTGACTTTTAGGCCTGTAGGGTCCGTGTAGCTGTAAATGCCGCTGACCAATTTCTCCGGAGTGGAGAAGGAGTCGTGCCTGATGCCATCTTGCGTCTCGTACTGGAACCTGTAGCTTCCGTCCAGTAGACTACGCCTGGCGTCGTGGAGGATTGAGGGGTTCTCTTCCCCGTAAGGAAACTGGGGCAATGCGGTTACGCCACTGACGGCAAGGAAAAGAAGAACCTAATAGAAAAAATAAAATATAATCGAAATAAAACAAATTAAAAATAGAAGTAAATAAATAAATAAATAAAGTTCACCAATAGACAGAAAACTTCAAAATAATAGAATTAAAACAATTTAAAAAATGGAAGTTCTGACAACCAAAAATGAAAAATTGTTCATTGGACCTAATATATCGAAAAGTTAAAACATATTGTCGTTCCACAGATGGTGCATTTGTACTAGCTTAAAATTCTGTAGATTATTACGTTCATTTTAAGTCGTTTTCTGTAAGTTTAGGGAACCAAAATGATCCAGCCATCTTGTTCAAACAATTATAAATATTTCAAAATTCACTTAATATAGGAATATAAATAATAAGTAGCAGATTATTAACATTCCATAACCCCAATTTCTATATGTGATTAATTCTGACCGAAAAGGATTTATTATTATTAAACTTTACTACACCTTTCAGTTTTGTTGCTGCAAACATACATTATAAAAGTAATATTGTTATTTTGATTCCTTACATTTTCAAAAACACTCGTGTAGGATTAATATGAGTGACCATATTTCGAAAAAGTTCCAAAGAAATTAGGATTAGCCAGGGGGAGACTACGAATTTCACAATGGAAATATGGATATATTTTGCCATCTTGTATACTTGCTCAATTTTTTAGACACGTTGGGCAAAATTGTGGGGGATTATGTTCAACCCTTGAGAACAACAAATTAGTTTAAACTCAATAAATATAATATTCAAATCTAAATTTAGTCGCGTGCTGCTATTTCAGAATATATATTTGCAGGGTTAAAAATTTTCCTGCAAAATATGTTACTTTGTGTCTTCCGATGGCATTTTGATAAGTACAGTATTCTTTGTATGAAAATCTTTCAATCAATCTTTCAAGAAGTAGTACAAGAATGGTGTTCTAATTAAGTTCTCCCGCTATAAAATCATGACTCTCTCCACACACATAAACACAGACTGGCACAATTAGTTGTCTTGATGTAATTAGAGTATTTGTACAGCGCAATGGTAAATTTAATCTTTTGTAAAATAGCATTTAAAAAGCGACATCTATCATCACATTTTGCGCTACCAGACTAGCCTTCCCGTTTACAAATCTTGAACCTTGCACACATTGCCATTTGAAGCTTGACACGTGATCAAGTGCTTTCAACTCTTGCCTCTGTTTCGCCACTACAATTTGCATTTCCGTTACTTCAATGACCTTGACACAGTCTCGGCCTTCTTGCCACTCCCAACGGAGTTTACTGAAACTGAATTCCAAAGGAATACTTCCATGTAAGACGTAAATCCGGTTCACTACATAATATTTGAATTTGTTTAAGCAAAGAATTTCCCCAAGGTGGGTACATAACAGGTGAGTCGTTAACAGACAACAATAGCGATAAAGAAGTCTGTAAAATCGCAACGAAATCGGGATTTAGCTACTTTTAAAATATAGATTAATAGTTAAGTGAAGTAGAACAGGGCCGCCCAAACTACAGCCCGCGGGACACATCTAGCCCGCGTTGGTACATATGAAGATTTTTCAATTCATTTTGAGGCATTATTTTTCGTGTAAATAAACGGTATTACGTCCTGTGAGGAATTGCTCTGCAGAGGGGGGAGAGATTGGATCATACTCTACCAGTCACAAAAATTTCAAGCATTGCACCGTACAATTTTTAATTCGACTGAGCATTTGGGAAAAAATAAAACTCTTAATGATGTTGCATTAAGAGAGAAAAGAGTTTGACAGTATCTTTACTCAATTTTATGCGCAGATATGCTAATAAGGAACCAGTCAACACGTTAAAGTAGGATTCGAAACACTGAAACGTGCACTCGCCAGGTATTGAACTAGGGTCCAGTGATTACCAGGCAACAGTACTATGAGGAAATGTGGAGGTGGTGTACTACACCTTAACAGCCTCGACTATTTGTTGGTGATTGCGTGTTCAGCATCACGCTCCGCCGCTTTTACCAGGTGTGCTCCCAGGCATCCATTTACTAGAGGAACACTGATAGAGAAATTCCTCATCCGAAATCGCCCATCCTGGGAATCGAACCCTGGTCTTCCGCGTGTTAGTCAGACGCCCTACTGACTTGATCACTGTGGCTCTCGTGGCTTTAATTGTGTTGTCAGGCGTCGCTTTTCTGCAATTTCTGGCTAACTGCGGCAAAGATGAATGAGTGATGATTTGATAAAGGGACACTCACAAAGAAAACCCACATTCAGACAGGGATTCGAACCAGAAACCCCGGGGTCCGCCACGGAGGTCAGCCCAGATCTCACAGCACTCCGAAAAAGAAATACTAAATGTACTAGTTTCTAAATTGCTAGGTTGCGTGACTTTTGATTCACCCTGTAGCTTTGAAATTATGGCGAACAATACTCGATATCAGGTTTCTAGTTACAAAAAAGAAGCAGGAACTAATTAGAGAAGTTTGTTTTTTGCTCTTAATTCCTGATCTGTAAGGAACAGAAGCGAAAGTTTTGACATTGACCTTAAAAAGAGCTCCATAGGTGGCAGTGGACGCGCTGTTCATTTCTAGTTCCAGCGAGATCAACGCGCGACTGAGCAAGTAAACAGCTCGATCGACGAAGTATGACGTCACTTCTCTGCATTCACAGAAGCGTATCGTAACAAAGATTCGAGACAAACTTCGGTCTCGCCTTGTTCTCGCCAGATAAGACGGATATTAGTAATGGAGACGTGAACGAGAGGACAGACTGTTCGAAACTTGTTGAGGCTAGACCTAGAACAAACAGTTCCATGTTCGACTCTCGACTTATTTCTTTGTAAGATATCCCCTGGTCGATTTCATTCTCAGCATGGGTACAGCCAGAAATGTTTGCAGCGGAATCAAACCATTGATAAAAGTTAATAGTAGAAATAATAATAAATATCGTGGTTCTCATCGTTATTATACAATATAAACTAATACAAATAAACCAATTTTATTCCTAATTATTATTAAAATTATTATTATTATTATTATTATAACCTTGGCGTGAATTTTACTCGATCCAGCATATGAATGAATTTCTGTCAGTGGCGAGTATTAGCGAGGGTGCAGGCGACAGTTTCCCCCCCACACATAAGCCCCTGCAATATCGCCTCTTAATACTAAGTTCTGTATACCAAGAAAAGTAAACTGTCCTTGCCCCCCTCCCCAGTTTCAGCACCCAATCATCGCTACTGTCTAGCACAGTTCATTTCCTTTTAACACACAATTCCATTTTGTTATTAACGTTTACACACAAAAGTTAGGGTAAAATTTTAGTCATAAAGTTTATGTTACTTGACCTCTAATATAGAATTCTAATTTTCGAATTTTGAAAACTGGGAAATTATTTTTCTTCGAGTTAAAGCGTAGAATGTAGGAATATAACATGGTTCCCATATTTTATATGTATTTTTCGATCACACGTAGTTATTACTTTGGTCATTCTTTATTTGATTTTTGTTACTTGGCGTGGCTTTTTTCTGCCGCTTTTGGCTAACCGCGACGATGAGGATGAATGATGATAGGACACTCACAGACAACACCCATGCCCAGGTCGGGATTCGAACCCGGGCTAACTTAATAAACTTATTTCCGTTATTAACAATAAAATTAACAAGCTTTATGATCTTTTTGTACTTGAAATTGACGATGCTAATTTCCATGGGAGGGAGGAGTCGACGGACACGTTCAAACCGCCGAATCCCCTATCCTCCGCGTCGCGATTAACTTCTATAGGCAGAAAAGCGACGTAAAATAAGAAGAAAGGGATGCAAGAATAAGACCAACAACGACACATGCTTTCCAATCAAAACTAGTGTTGTTCAAGACGAGACGAGGTCGAGAAACGCATTCAAGTGTCCAACTCTCTTCCTGCACTGCACGCCGAGAGCTGCATTACTGAAGGCCAACGAGGCTGTCGCGTCAGGCATCAGTGGCGTGCCCAGGATTTTCAAATGGGAGGGGGTTATGTATACTTTTTCTTGGTAGTCAGCCCTCATTTTGTCATATTTTCCTACCCTTGACGTTCTTTTTTTTAGGAATACTGGGCCAAAGGGGTGGGGGTTATAACCCCCACCAACCCCCCTTTGGGCACGCCCCTGTCAGGCATAATCCTCTGTAGGACTTGCACTCTGTGTACCGAACAGTGCTGTGCGTCTACACGTAAACTACATTCTACGCATAGATAATGCAGACTACATGAACATCATAGCGCCGAGCGAGAGGTTAACAACGACGGACATTAAACGAAATAGAATTATTCTGCTCGAATTGTTGAAGCGTGAAAAGTGCATTGTATCTTCTTTATATTTACAAATAATTGACTAAGTGTCAAACAGAATATATAAAATATTCTCGCGATTAATTGAAGATGGGTACTTTAGTATTATACGGAGTTAAGATTACTTAAGATTTTGTTCAATATATGCTTTCGTGGTTAGGTTAGCCTGGTCAGGTTTGGTTGCCTTAGCATTAGAATAAAGTCCCTAAATACATTCTACTAAGGTTCTGATTTACATCTACATTCATTCCCACTAATCCACGATACTTACTGTCGTTTGTCAACAGAGAATACGTCTGATTGATTGATTGATTGATTGATTTAGTTTATTTTACTTCGCGTTTTGTGCCTCTTGGCTAATTTGCGAAGATGGGGATGAGTGATGAAATGATGAAATGGATGAAAATGGACATTCACAAACAACCATACCCGACCGGGATTCGAACCCGGGACCCTTGGCGTCGCAGCGCGATGTGCTAACCACTCGGCCACAGGGTCGGGCTAGAGAATACGTCTGAAATGAGGTAGTCCGTATAATACTAAAGTATCAAAAGATGTGCAACTTTTCTGTCACTGTTGTTCACATTTCATTTTTCTCCCAACAGATGGCACTCGGAAGAGAAATTGAGTATTTTGTTGTAAATGGGACGATTTCATTCTGGACATGAAGCAACACCATTGAAAATACTACATACTTTCAAACCAGGGTTAAAAATTAATTTTAATTGCAGTTTGTATTTTCAATGTGCCTTATGTAAACTATAAGCTACGGTAAGCTACGTGTATGTAACGTGTAGACTACCTATATAAAGACAGACATAGTCTAAGGTCTTGCTCGAAAAGGTTTATTTTCCATAAGGCAGAATAAGTTTGGTCCTTAACAACTGGGTTAATTGTGATCAATCTCTCATCAATCCCAGATAATTACCATTGATCGTTAAGTCTTACTCATTAAAATGTAGGGATTCCCACAGACAGTCATCAAAGCATTACGAGTATTTAATGTATTTCCCATCCGAACCGTAGTTTTCCTTTGTTCTGCACGTTTCAATAGATGACCTTCCCGAATGTGGTTTTAACGTCGTCGCTTTGTAATCAAGGAATCCCGAGTTCGATACCGTGGAGACTTTATACTTTATACTACAGGTTCAGTCCCGATTAGCCTGTGCCGTCCTTCGTGGTGGAGTGGTTAGCACATCGCGCTAAGACGCCAAAGGTCCTGGGTTCGAATCCCGGCCTAGACATGGATGTTTGTGAGTGTCCATTCGTCAATTTCATCACATCTTCGCAAATTAGCTAAACGTGGCACAAGAAGCGAAGTAAAATAAACTAAATCAATCAAGCGATTAGCCTCTGGGTGTATCAAACGAACTTATACTTAAGGACCATATTCATTTTCTGTTGAATCACTGCATGAATCTCTTCCCGCTCTTGTTGTGGGGTTGTATACGTACAGGATGAACCATACGCATTTTAGCACAGTAATACGGTTAATGGTTATGTTTCACGGATTATACCTGTTGATAAGGGGGGAATGGGGGGTCACGTTCTCCCTGCGAAATAAATATCAAAGTAATTTCATATCAATCACAGCACTCCGCTTATTATAAGCGACTGATAGTGATAATTACAAGTAACATTGATACAGGTTCGTCAAAACATTATAATTTGAAATGCAACTGTGTTTGAGAGAGATTACCTGTTTTGGAAAACATATTGTGGACGTCAGTGTCTAGAATTGCGGTTTTACTTGGAAGTTTTATACATCCTGGGTTAATCGCGACGTTGATGATCAGTGATAAACTTTAAGGGGGTTCGAACCAGGGATCTCTGGCTTCGTTGCGAGTAACACCGACCACGATGCCACGGAGGCCAGAGATACTGATTTTTTAATTATTTTTTTTTAGAATTTAGTTTTAGAGTGGCGTAGCACACAAACTGGGCACTTGCATACCTTATGGTTGACAATATTCAACGCAAGACAATAGGTTTATGAGGAAGGCAAGGCACCCCTTCAGCACCACGAGAACCCTTCCCGAGGTGGTGACCTCACCGCGATGACAGCAAGTAGGGGATTCACTTACCAGAGGCTTCATTGCTGCTGTTTGTCGATTCCGGTCGCTTCCAACAGCCGAATCCCCGTCCCCACGCCCTCCTTATATACTTGGGGGGTTTCAGAACCGGAAAATCCTTGTTGGAGCGGCCTCACGGGTGCCAACACTTACGGGCAGAATGATCTACATGTGACTAGAAGAAGACTGTGACCAGTGCTGCCACCTGCTGGGAACTTTCACTTCCAGTACTCTGTGTCTCGCAATACAATTGAGTCATGTCGCCTCGCTACACTTTCTCACGTTCTTGGTTTATTATATTTCGCTTTTCTGTCACTTTTGGCTAATCCCGGATATGAGAATGAGTGATGACAGATGACTTTGATGAAGGGACCACTGGACCTCTGGCGTTGTAGCGCGTTGTGATAACCACTCCGGGTGCCTCCCCGATGGCGCAGTGGTTGCGTCGTCGCCTTGTAATCAAGGGCTCCCGGGTTCGATACCCGGTGGAGGCACAAGTGTTTCGGATCCCACTCTAAACTGTAGGTCCAGTCCCGATTAGCCTTACTGTGCGCAAAGTGAACTTAAAACTCCAAATCAACCAATGATAACCACTCCACCCCGGAGGTCCGGAAATTGTTCTAATATTTTTCAAAATTACAGAAATTTGGTTTTAATGTGAGAGGTTGTAGAACGTAATCTTAATTACTAATATTCTCCAATAACTTCAAAAGTTCGAACGAAGTCTGTATAAGTTAATACCAAATTGCATAATACTATAAACCTTTTCAACCTTTTATAGTATTATGCAATTTGGTATTAACTTATACAGACTTCGTTCGAACTTTTGAAGTTATTGGAGAATATTAGTAATTAAGATTACGTTCTACAACCTCTCACATTAAAACCAAATTTCTGTAATTTTGAAAAATATTAGAACAATTTCCGGACCTCCGGGGTGGAGTGGTTATCATTGGTTGATTTGGAGTTTTAAGTTCACTTTGCGCATAGTAAGGCTAATCGGGACTGGACCTACAGTTTCATAATCTAGCACTCTAATATATTAATAGTGTCAAGAGGAAAAAATAAGAAAAAGCCGATAGTCACTTATCTGGAAGGATATAATAATATTATTAATATCTTGGCACCAAAATTATTTATAGCTACTATTATTTTGTAATTACTGCAGTTATTATTAATTTTAATAATAATTAATTTTACATGAACGGACTGATCTCTCTTACATGATTTTTTGGTGACATCTATGGTCAGTGTTTTGACTACTCAGCATTGTATTTTTATTATCCTTTCGTCATTAATACTGGGTTTATTTGAATCATGTATGGACGCTACACGTAACTCAATATATGAACAGCCTTTCAGTGTATGTAAGCAGGTATTTAAGGAACTGTGATGCACAAAAGAATGCTTACTTGAAGAATAAATTCCTTGAGCTGTTGCAGGATTTTCCGTCATACACCATGTGCAGAATCCACTCTTACAGAAACTGGTTTAGCGCACCCTCTGTCCGCAGAAATCTGGGAAATTCTCAATCACCAATGAAGATGTTGCATGACCATCAGCGCCGTGGCTGTATATTTTGGCGCCCTAGGCAGGATAGTGGTTTGTTTGTCTTCTTATGCCAAGCCATGGTTTATGATATTGATATCCTACAAATGTTGAAACGAAAAACTCATTAGAAAAAAGTTTTTTTCTGATTTCAAAACACGTTTAGCATATTGAAGAATATTTCAGCTACGTCTCAGTGGTTTGAATAATATCTTTAAATAGGAACAAGGGTCGAGTAACACCTTGCATGTTTTCCTTCTCCTAGTAGGTTTACCTTTACCAAGTGTAAATTTCTCCGTCGCATATTCTGACTTTCAGTGGCATATGCTGAGTCCAAATCATCAACTAGCTCACTATTACATGTGGTCCTAGGCTATGGAGGAAGAGAATGCAGGTTGCCAACTCTTAACAATTCAGGTTGCCAACTTCAGAATCGCCATTATTTTATTATTGAAATGAGTAAATATATTCATAATTTCTAATCGATTCTTATTGTGCGCTTTACTCTCTAGGCTTCAGGCTTCGCAGTAGCCTAGGTAGCCTAGAATATACGCTCCTGCTGACTTTGTTATCTTTCAGCTTTGAAAGGCACCCTAGGCTTCAGTCCATCTAGCCTACCCTTTGTTACGGGCCTGTTGGTAATTGTCTATAGACGAGAGAGAGAGAGAGAGAGAGAGAGATAGGAAAGGGCGGTATTGCTGCTACAACCATTTTCGTCTTCTTCTTCTTCTTCTTCTAAGAGAACCAAACCCAACTATGCTAACCTAACCACCACAGATTATTTACTACCCAAGAAAGCTACCAGCCAATGAGAATGCTTGAAAAGGTTGTAGCAGCAATCACTACGTAAAGAAAAAAGAGGCGCACAGGAAGAGAAAGAAAGACGTACAGATAAATAAAGGGAAAAGAGAGATGTATAGTGAGAGGGAGAAGGAGACATATAGAAGGAAACAGAGGAAAAAAGTGAGATAGAGAGAGAGAAAAGCAGAGGAAGGAAGAGAACGGACAGAGAAGGAAAGGACAGAGAGGAAAGAACAGAGACAGAGAGAGAAAGTAGACAAAAAGAGAGAGGGAGAGAGAAGGAAAGCGAGAAAGAGAGTGGAAGAGAGAAGAAAAACAAGAAAAAAGAGGGAGAGAGAAGGAAAGCGAGAAACAGAGTGCGAGAGAGAAGAATAACAAGAAAAAGAGAGGGAGAGAGATGGAAAATGAGAAAAGAGAGAGAGGGAGAAAGAAGGAAAATGGAAAAAGAGAGAGGGAGAGAGATGGAAAACAAGAAACAGAGAGGGAGATAGATGAAAAAGAGAAAAATAGTGGGAGAGAGAATGAACGAGAAAAAGAGAGCGAAGGGAGAGAGAACGAAAAGGAGAAAAAGAGAGAGAAAGAGAGATGAAACACGAGAAAAGGGAGGGAGAGAGAGAAGGAAAACAAGAAAAAGAGAGGGAGATAGATGGAAAAGAGAAAAATAGTGGGAGAGAGAATGAACGAGAAAAAGAGAGAGGGGACACGAGAAAGAGAGAGGGAAGAGAGAGAGAAGGAAAACAAGAAAAAGAGAGAAGGAAAACGAGGAAAAGAGAGGGAGATAGAAAGAGATAGAAGGAAACCGAGAAAAAGAGAGAGGAAGAGAGGAGAGCAAGAAGGACAAAAATAAGAAAGATCTAGAAGGTGAGAAGAGAGAAAAGAGGGGTACCTAAAGAAGAAGAATAGAGATAAAGAGGCAGAGAGAAAGCGTGAAAGAGACATTAAGATAGAAACGGAGAGGGATATATATATATATATATATATATATAGGAAAAAATCCAGGAATATAATGAAAGTGAGAAAGATAGTGAGAGCGCAACAGTGAGGAGAGAGAGAAAATGTGAGAAAGCAAGATAAAATGAAATAATGTAACAAGATGAGAACAGAATAAAAACAGAATCGTATCAGCCATGACCACCACAAATTGATCCCAAAACGAAAACCTCTCACGACGCCACTGGATATACAATTCTATAGCACGGATGTTCGGAACCCAAAGTTCCCTGTTGTGTCTGTTCCATTATTATACATCATCTAAATTAACTCTAGTTCACAACCTTGATATATTTCAAAATCCAAGTACACGATTCCGGTGCTGGAATTCCCAGCATCTTCTTAGAACGTGCCACGAACTGGCAAATGTCCAATGTGTGAGATGAACAGAAATTGCTTTGCTCTTTTCTCAATAAATTATCTCCCCGCTGGGAGTGTTATGGAGGTTTCCTGCATGCCTTGATGTAGGATTACGATACGTCACAAGATGGATTGATATCAGTAAACGGAAATTCGCTTTTAAAAAAAATAACTGAGTAACAGTTACCAAGGATGCCCCTTCTCCCCGAGATTTCTGAAAAAAAAAAAAGTTCACATAATTGAAATAACGAAATTATAGCAAAATTTTATTACAAATTTATTATACCGTTACAGCAATTAGCTGCTATGTCCAGCAAAATAACGAAGGAACTTTTTCACAAGACATTAGAATGATGTTGACTGCCTTAACTAAAGGTGT
Source organism: Lepisma saccharinum (assembly GCF_977018435.1). Classification (NCBI taxonomy): domain Eukaryota; kingdom Metazoa; phylum Arthropoda; class Insecta; order Zygentoma; family Lepismatidae; genus Lepisma; species Lepisma saccharinum. The sequence goes on along the minus strand of NC_139248.1, from coordinate 5,361,951 downwards.
GCAGGACGGGAAAATTTTGGTGGGGACGGAATTGGGAACGAAACATTATTAATTTGAAAATAATCTCCATTTCCCAATCAGATCGGAAAAAAATTCTTGACGGGAAATTTTCGAAATTTCAGGATGCGATAAAAATCTCAAATTGAACGCATTATTTCCCCTTCAAGTTGTTGTTTCTGCAATTCTGGAATAAAAGACTGTTAATTTCAAGAAATTTCAGCAAATTTAGTGCAGAATATAAAAAAAGAATTAACCACTTTTAAACAAGAGCCTTTCAAATTTCTCGGCTGCACAAGATTACAAAAAGTCGAGATCTGACTTTCATATTTCACACCAGGTCATTTTCAATTCAATTATAATTTTAAAGTAATATTAATAAGAATTATTATTATTATTATTGAAAGGAGACAGGTGAGTGGAGAAGGTTGCATAATTTAGAACTGCATAGTATGTATTCATGTCCAGATCTTATTAGAATGATTAAATCAAGAAGACTTAGGTGGGCAGGCCATGTGGCACGAATGGGAGAGGAAAGAGGAGTTTAACAGGATTCTTGTTGGGAAGCCTGATGGTAAGAAACCAGCAGGAAGGCTAACAAGAAGATGGAGGAATAACGTTGAGATGGACCTAAAGGAAATCGGTAGGGATGGAAAATAGTATATAGATCTTGCTCAAGATAGGGACAGATGGATCGCATGTGTTGCTGCAGCCATAAACCTTCGGGTTTAAGAAGACTAGAGAGTTAGTAGGTAGGTTATTATTCAAAGTTTTTATGAGGGAAGGGCAAAATATGAAATCTTACTCTGCCTTCTCCCTCTTAGAAAAAGTCATACGGGCGCCCTTCACAGTTACTCATTGTAAAAAGTAAGTAAGTAGTAACGAAGTTGCAATTACTATCTGCCAGGAGTTTTCTTGCAAACATATTAGATAACTAATAAGCATTATTTGTAATAAAATATACAATGTAAACTTACATGTGTTTCACTTATATATCATACATTTATATCATTACAACAAATGACAAGATGTCCACGTTGCTTGGATGATCATTTACTTTATTTTAATCAACACAATATTAAACACGTTTCTCAACCGCTCTCATCTTTTTCTCCTTTTTACTTCTCTCCCCTCTCTCTTTTTCGTTTTCTTTCTCTCTCTCTTTTTCTGGTGTTCCTTCTCTCCCCCTCTCTTTTTTCTTTTCTTTCTCTTTTCTCGTTTTTCTTCTCTCTTTTTCTCGTTTTCCTTCTCTTTCTCTCTCCCTCTCTCTCTTTATCTTGTATTCCTTCTCTCCCCATCTCTTTTTTTCTCGTTTTCCTTCTCTCTCTCTTTTTCTGGTGTTCCTTCTCTCCCCCTCTCTTTTTTCTTTTCTTTCTCTCTCCTTTCTTTTTCTCGTTTTCCTTCTCTCCCCCTCTCTCCTTTTCTTCTGGGCCTCACCGATGGCGCAGTGGTAGCGTCGTTGCCTTGTAATCAACAGGTCTAGGGTTCGATACCCGGTGGATGCACATAGTGGTTCAGATCCCACTTTAAACTGCAGGCCCAGTCCCGATTAGCCTACCTGTGCATAAAGTGGGCTTAAAACACCAAATCAATCAATCAATCGTTTTTCTTCTCTCTCTTTATCTACTTTGCTTTCTCTCTCCCTCTTTTGTTTCTCGTTTTCCTTCTCTCTCGCTTTTCTTCTCAATTTTTCTCGTTTTCCTTCTCTTTCTCTCTCCCTCCCTCTCTTTATCTGTATTCTTTCTCTCTCCCTCCCTCTCTTTATCTTGTATTCCTTCTCTCTCCATCTCTTTTTTATCGTTTTCCTTCTATCTCCCTCTCTCTTTGTGTCTACTTTCTCTCTCTATCTCTGTCCTTTCCTCCTTGCGTTCTCTTCCTTCCTCTCTGCTTTTCTCTCTCTCTATCTCACTTTTTCTTCCTCTCTTTCCTTCTATATGTCTCCTTCTCCCTCTCACTATACATCACTCTTTTTCTCTTCCTGTGCACCTCTTTTTCCTTTAGGTAGTGATTGCTGCTATAACCTTTTCAAGCATTCTCATTGGCTGGTAGCAGGCACGTTTCTAGACATAAGTTTCGGGGGGGGTCCGAACCAAGTGTCTAAGAAATAATAATAATAATTTTTAAATTAAAATCATTATATTAAATCAAATTAATACTAATTACAAAACATAAATTAATATTATATTTACACGATTAGGTAAAAAGACTGTAGCTATAAAAATAGAGATATAACAGCGCATATTCATTACGTAGCTTACCTTTACTTAAGATCGGAATAATTTATAAAAAAAAAACAAGTGCTCTGGCAATGAAATTAAGTCAAATAGATGAATAATTGAATATTTATCGAACAAAAAAATGATGTCACATGTAGTTGAAGAAAAGTAAGTTTCCGATTAAAAAAAAGTTCAGAGGAAATTAATAACCATCGATTGTGCAACAAATGCTAATATTTTCATTACTTAATTTTAGTACTTGGTAAGTCTTTAGGGGGTCCGGACCCCTGGACACCCGCTAAATACGTCCTTCCTGTTCCTCAAAGCCGTATGATCTTAATATAATCTTTGTCTTAAAATAAGATCAGAGGAAATTATACAACAAATGCTAAACGAGTATATTTTCATTATTTAATTTTAGTACTTGATAAATCTTTCGGGGCAGGGGGTCCAGACCCCCTGGACTCCTTCTCCTAAATACGTCATTGGCTGGTAGCTTTCTTCTGGGGTAGTAAATAATTGTGGTGGTTAGGTTAGACTAGTTTCTCAACCGCTGGGTCGCATCGCGGTACCTGTCTGGCCTTGGTGTCAATTCTATCGAGCCGCGAGCTACTTGCAGCCCTAGCTGGCAACCACTTGAAAATATGGTCTCTCTCGCTCGTGTTTCCGCTGTGATAATAAATGCTCACGGCCATTTTTTACTATGTACTCTCTACAAACATAAATACACTAGTCCTGTCTAGTCTGCTGCACTTTTGAGACTAGATGTAGTGCTAGGTGGATCTCGACTTTAGGCTGGTACAAGGAAATTGTGTTCAACCAAGTAAACCCAGCACAGAATATTGAACAAATGCGTGCCTGCTGCTTTCGACATTGATTTGATTGGTTAGCACGTATCACGTGACCTTACACCACACTGTACACGGCTCCATAATTTAGTGCAAACGGTGCAGACATCACTGCGTTACAACATATCAACGAACCAGACGAGTGGTTCCCAAACTTTTTCGTTTCACGGTGCCCTTAGTGTTTCAAGAATTTTCCGCGGCGCCCAAGTCAGAATGTAGGCCTACCTAAAGCTCGCTTTAGACGAAAGCATTTTTCTTAACATTTGTGCCATGACCAAGAAGCTACCGTCTAAGTGAAAAATCTTATGGCATTTCAGATGCCATGGCATATTTCATGGCATTTCTCAAGGATAGGCTCGGTCCGTAGCATTTTTCGTAGCGTAACCAATCAGAAGCGATCTCTAGGTCACGAGCGCAGTTGTAATGGTGGCCGCGTGAGATTTAACAATGTCTCACTTCACGCTTTTAAAAGACGATAACTATTCAACAGAGAGGAATATCGCTTCGTATTAAATGGTTTTAGGTAGAGTAGAATAGCGCTGATTAAATATACACTTTAAAACGTTTACTGTACACATATGGAAGAATATTTTAGTTGTTTCAAATGTAAACACCGCTCACTCGCCATATATGGTGTAACTCGACGTGCCTTTCGTGCTGTATGTATTATACATTGTAATCGCAAAAGCTAGCCAAAAAGTTACACGAAATACTTGCGCGTAAAGTACTATCTGCTATGAGATTTTTGGAAGCATTTGCATAGCATTTATGCTAACAAAACTGTTAAAGGAATTGCTTCGTCTAAAGAACAAACAATAACACCTATTTCAAATTCACAAACATTTTACATGTAAAAAGTACTAAAACCATGTGTAGACTAACAAGTGTAATTTCAGTGAAAATACTGGAACATTTCGCTCCGCCCCTGCACGCTAGCAACGGTGCCACAGGGTGGCGCGGGGCACACTTTGGGAACCACTGAAGACGACACAGTGTTGCACTTTGTAACCAACTAGACTAGTGAGTGTAAAAAGTGCACGGGGCTATTTAATACAAATAAACTTTGCAGAACAGTACCCGAAATAACCTCACAACAACTTTATTCCAGTGGAAGCTACACGAAACGGCTGATTAAGAAACGATAAAGACATTACATACAAAGTGACACGGGCTATTATTGTCGTCGCAGGCGTAATGCAATCTCAGAAAACAAGATAAATTACCCTTCAAGCTGCTGAAATAGGCATCGGTATTCTGACCGCGTCATAATCAGTGTAGCCGAGGCATGTGGTTTCAAAGAGCAGCATTGTTGGTTTAGTTTATTGTCAAACGTGGGCTTAATAACATGCATGTGGCTTTAAATCGTGTAATAACCGACTCTGCGTGTAGAATGTGGCATGTGATTGTCATAAGTAAGAAATAACAGGCTGATATGATGAAGTTGTCTTTGATATCATAAATGTCGCTCACTAGGTTATTGCTTGTGATAAGCACTTATACGTAGTACAAACGATGTTCTTTACGATCATACAAGTTAACGCCACGATAATCTACAGTTAAAATTTAACTGTCACTTTACGAAAAGCGTTTCAACTGTCTTTAAATGTATATTTCGATATTATCTTCAATATAGATAGACAGACCAGGGCATTAGGTTCATGATTGATTGATTTGCTTTATTTTACTTCGTTTCTTGTGCCACTTTAGGCTAATTTTCGAAGATGGGGATGAGTGATGACATGATGAAATTGATGAATGGACACGCACAAACATCCATGCCGAGGCCGGGATTCGAGGGACCAGGGGATTAGGGATAAATTTTTGCTTTAGAACAGTTTTTTTTAACTATTGGATAATACTACTGTTACAAAAATTCAAAATAATAAACTGGTTTCCACTATATCTTCATAGCATCGTATGAGACAGAAATTAATTATACAGTTAATTAAAAAAATATCAATAACGGAACAAAATGACTACAAAATATGTCACTGCAAAAATAACATGACTGAACAGGTAAGTGCTTCACACAAATTTTCTCACAACAGTAGCTATTTCAAAGCCCAGCGCTAATTATAATATGCACACTCTCACTTATACGCAATTTAATATTACTCCTTAGTTCCTTATTTATCTTACATTCTTTGCTCGAGTATACCATAGTGTAAAATGGTGAAGTAGCTTCTTTTCTTTTAATAGCTTTTATCCGACATTTTCAATTGTTTCACTTGGAAGTTAATGAAAGTCTTGTGCTGCCATCTTTCCTCATTTATTTAAAATTCGCTGCTCCTGTGGCTTGTAATATCATTCTTAAGATTGTACAGTGGGAGCCATGAGTATCACCGTGCAAATTGTTCATCACCATGTTCCTGCACTTTATTTGACCCAATAACATCTTCAAGAATTAAAAGAAAACTCAAAACAAGCTGTTGACAACTTCTGCACCAACATACATAAAATCCATCGCTTAAAAACATATAGGATATAAGAGAAAGATTAATGCAAATAGTCATGGACAATTTGCACAGTAATACTCATGGATCCCACTGTACACCTCTAAAAGGTAACGGAAGTTCTCCAAATGAGCAGGCACGTCACCACGTCTTGTCAAACTTAGACAACGATAATTTCCCCCACCAAGAGAGGAAGTCGCAAATCCGCCACTCGTCATCATAAGAACACTACACGTAAGATGTAAGGCCTTACATATTTCCAGTAACAAGTTACTCTATAGATTAAGTAACAACTTATAAATAAACTTACTATATTCGGGGGACGGCCACTAAGTCTGTGGCTCCATGATGGGGTGAAGTTGGGTCCTTAGCCCCTTCGTCCTTTTAATCTTTGGGCGTAAAAAACTTGCAAACCATTAAAATTCGCGTTGTAACTGGACTATGTACTTTCTTGTTTCAAAGTTAACCCAAATTTTGGTTTAGGGAATTGTTCCTCTTAATATTTGCATCGATAACCAGCGACTTAATTCAACAATCGGCAGTAGGCTCTCTATACCAACCACTCTATACTAACTTATACAGTGGGATCCATGAGTATTACCGTGCAAATTGTCCATCACCATGTTCGTGCGCTTTATTTGACCCAATAAGAGCTTCAAAAATTAAAGGAAATCTCAAAACAAGCTGTTGACAACTTCTGTACCAGCATACATAAAATCCATCATTTAAAAACATATAGGATGTAAGAGAAAAATTGATGAAAATAGTCGTGGACAATTTGCCGTGCAATACTAGTGGATCCCACTACAATATTCTTTAATACTCCGTACATGAATATATCCAATTCTGCGTAAAAACGGAACAACGAGAGTCTTGACTGAAATAAGAAACACGATAAATTTGCAAACCCTGGCAGATGAGCGTTGGACATTTTTAATTTCAGGAAAGGAAGTAATCTTCCTTGCTTTGTTTAATGCTTCTAAGTTTCCTCTGTACTGCTTTCAATGCCAAATCTTTTGACCAATTTATAAGCCGCCATCTACCGGTTGTGTTTGACCCTGAACCTGGTTCAAAAATCTTATCCAAAATGCACAACGCATTTCACGAGGACACTGCACTGAAGTTAAAACAGAAGTAACAATTAAGAGTTGCATTCATGGATTCAAGGAAACAGCTGCCACTATTACAAAGTTACGAAAATATAAACCATAGTGTAAAAATTTTATGATAAATATTTATGGAATTTGCTTTCTATTCCTGTACGTTGTAAGGGCAATTCTTTTCTTGATATTAAGACATTCAGATGGCAGCAAAACTGGTTGTGTGTGCTGACAAGAAGTGCGTAAGTTGCATAATCATACTACACCCTTTCTTGATACAGGAAGTGAGTACATAATGTTATGAAATGACATTATTTATAGGTAAATGCACTAAAGTTTCGTAAAGCAAATTGTAGGTGTGTGTACTGTATGAACTCGCAATATGATCCATCTTAAAAACTTATAAAAGCTCTTAGACAAGTATTACTGTTTTGTACTTCAGTTTGTCTGTCTTGTACATTTGACTGATCATTGAGAATCAATGGCATTATTTCTCGCTTCAAAAAATTAAAACAGATTTGCACAGTTGGCTTCACTTTATATTTGTAAACGAGAACATGTTGATGAAGAACTGTGCTTCATAACCTTTTTGGCGTCACCACAACTTCACCATCTTAAATTCCATCCCTTTCCTAAATACAATACAATGCACAGTGGCGTATCCAGGACTTCTCTTTTAGTAGTCAGGCCTCATTTTGACATCTTTTCCTGCCTTTGAAGTTAATTTTTAGGAATACTGGGCCAAATGGGGCGAGGCATAGCAGTGGGAGAGAGATGCAATTTTAGTTAATCAGAAACAATGGCGTCCGGAGAGGCAGGAGAGGGGGAGCGTTGCACACCCCCCATACAAACTCAATGTTATTATAAAATTATATATTTTACACGCCTAATTTTATCTCAGTCACTTTAATTTGCGTTAATTATATAGGGCTATTAATTGCAAGTTCAATTGTCAGACACACGATGACATCAAACTGAAACAGTGTTTTTTTGAAGGGGGGAGGGAGCTTGTTGCCCTCCGGTACAAATTCCTGCTCAAGACACTTTTTGTGTTGGAAGAGACAGTTTCCTCGACGTTTCAGTGGCGGATCAACGCCCATTAGTGTCCATATCGCGGTTAAAGAGCAAATGCAACAACAGTTTGTTTACATTCCAACCAAGATCCAACAATAGTTATGAACTCACTTGCAGTCAATGATCAACCTTCAGGTTAATAAATTAACTATCAGCTAACAATCTAACTAACTAACTCCTTAGCCTTCTTAAACCCGGAGGTTCATGGCTGCAGCTACACAAACCTTCCATCTATCCCTATCCTAGGCAAGATCAATCCAATCTTTTCCATCCTTATCGATTTCCTTTAGGTCCATCTCAACGTTATCCTTTCATCTTCGTCTTGGCCTTCTTACAGGTCTCTTACCATCAGGTTTCCCAACAAGAATCCTGTGAACTCTTCTTTCCTCTCCCATTCGTGCCACATGGCCTGCCCACCTAAGTCTTCTTGATTTACTTATTCTAAAGCCCCAAGTTTGAGTCCCGACTCGTGTATCAATTTCATGTAATCATCATTCATCCTTATCATCTCATTTACACTAAAGAGACAGTAATGTAAAACTAATTCACAATTCAAGTACCTGACAATAACATTAGATTTTGTGCAAGATACATGTCCCTCTACGGAGAAGACACACTTTTGATTATCTCTCCTGCAGATGGCGCTAGTTACGGGAACGTTGAACAATTTCCACAGTTGGTGCTTCTGCTTCTTGAAAGAACATTCGAGACTAAACTTGGCACCGCAGCGTCGTGCACGAAGGTAACAACCTAAAAAAATGTGAAGGAGATCGAATTTTATGGACTGCGGCTTCGATTTCAACGCACAGACAACTTTCTTTTAATGTCCAACTGGTCCCATCAGCACGAAAGGTTGATGGGAGGAAGTGGAAGCTTCGAGCCCGACACCAGAGGCCTCCACTAACGCCGAGACTGCGAACTTGTACTTGATTTGTTCATTAGCGAGTCTCTACACGTGTGCTGCCACCTTGGACTCACGACGGAGTTTATGGCGTAAAGGTCACGAGCAAAAACTGCCAGAAGATAGTTCGCTGTTGACCTCAATAGGAAATGAAAGGGCGGGGTTGGAATGTTGGTACCGCGACTGCCCAAGTTGAACTTCCGTTAATGTACAGCGGGATGATGAAATATGGGAGTCGCATGTGAAAGCTATGTCTTTACGTTCACCAAATATAGTTTTTACCTGATTCGGGGCTCAAGTTCCGATTGTTTAATTCCAAATTTATGATGCTGCAAGGGGATGTTTTTTCATCTTTCGATTACTTACCGCGCGTTTTCTGGATAATGATTGTTTTCCTTCCACGTACTCATACATGATTCTTTGTTTGCTAGCAGGCGTTCGTTTACTGTAGTCTCGGATACAGACTGCTGCTGCCATCTGCTTCACGAACATGGGGTGCGACGTCGTGAAACGCTATCGTTGGTAGGTTAGGTGGTTTGAGTTCAGGGCTCTTAGCATTAAAATGACGTCCCTAAATGGTGTAAATACCTGATTACGTAATATTATGGTCTCGAGCACGAAACTCTTTCCGAGCATCTCATAAAAATCCCAAAAAACTAGTTTCCCAATCGACCGCAAACCAAGAACGAATGCTAACTCAAGCTACATTTCAAATCACAATTTCTGCGATAACTAATACTTATTGAAGCTTTTAACTCTGATAATTAGTTTCGCAAAGCTACAAAGTTACTTCCACAACAGTAGCCAGTATTCTAAAGCACTTCATTATACTCCTATAAAGCTTTCGAAAAATCATTAAACATTCAGAACAGTTACCTAATTAGATCCTCAAGTTGAGAAGAAATTGACGACACAGGGGCGCCAGAGAGGGCACCAGAAAAAATGAACAGGGTAGGGCAAATATTTTCTAGGTGTCAGCCAACTACAATACAAGAATAAATGAAACGAACCTGTGACAACCGTTACTGCAATCTTGCGTCATTTCCAGAAACTAGAATACTGGTACTAACCTGCAAGAAAGAAACATGATTGCATTACTATCATGAAAAATAGGTAAACATAAATTATTAAAATTTTAAAATGGCATTCTCAAATTTGTTTCTTCTAAAGCGATGAATAAGAAAAGAACACAGTACTGAAGCAACCTTTCTTTGGTTGCAGAGTTCTTGTCGACATCGACTGAACGTACGTGGCGCCATGGTGGCAAGGTACGAAACCTGACTACCAAGTTGGCTACCGTACAAGGGGAAGCTATGCGAGATCTCATGGAACAAAATCCGAAACATGGGCGTGTCCACGGTGGGTATGGGGGGAGAGTTTCCCCCCGAATACTCTAACTTATTCTCTTTAAAAAATAAAGTATTTTCAAGCCGACGAAAGTTTCAAGCAACAACGGCGGGTTTGTTTCCTGTGTAATTGCTCTATCTCACTTCGTTCTCTAGCAAATTACTTGAGTAGTAGAGATGTACGCTAACGTCTGTCGCTATTTAATATTCGCAATTCATTTGCATGTACTTATAACTAATTTGCACGGGTTTTAATTAATTCGCATGTACTTAGAATTCATTTTCACGTACTTAGAGTACTTTACATTTATGTATTTGCATGTTTATAACTTTATATGAATATATATTTATTTATTTTATGAAAAATATGTATATAAAAGGTAATTAGAGGTACTAAACGCTATGCATATGGTTTTATATTCATTACTGCAAAGTATGTAACGTATCAATCGATAATATTAATGTTTATAGTATTGAAAATAAGAGTTTATGGTTTATGAACAGCTATGAAAGGTGGTAATGGGTGTAGGTACAGGTCCAATTACGATTGGGGACGGTCCCGGTACTCGAACCCGAGATATGTAATATTATTAATTAGTACTATGTAATAATGTATGTTATTATGGTATGAAAGACGGTGGTTTCACACGCTAGACAGGAGACGGTGAACTCCGCGCTGAGGGTAGAGAAGAAAGGAATTTGTGGAGTGTGCGTTCAAGGTCAAATGACGTCACAACGTCAGAACAAAGAAAGATCCTGATTGACCAATCAGAGAACGCGTCGGTAGATTTTCAGAACCGGTTTTTCCAAGGTCAACTATAACGCAAGAACAGGGGAAAGGTATGCAACGCTGTAGGGCATGGGAAGGGTTTGATCCAGACAACAAAGGATTTCTGGGAATGCGCAGCAATGGTCAAATCTCTGAAGCTATGCGTCGCTTGTAGAACCGGTTTCCGCCGCCAATTAATATTCCGCTCAGGCTTGCCCTAAGGCACAGGACGCTTTAGCGAGGTTTTTGGATACCCAATTAGATTGGAGCGAGAACTTTACTTTGAACAAGGAGAACGAAGCGTAGGGGTTTATTATATGTACTAGGAAGAAGGGAGACCTATCAGGGACTGGGCCTACAGTTTTCACTATTTGCTTTTATCACGGGGTAACGAACCTAGGACCCTTTGATTATTGATTTAGGTAGTAAATTTATGTTACTGTGTGCTATTTAACATAACATTGAGTTTATTTTTTTTACCAAACTTTGACTTTATGTCAAATCTTTTACAAGTTTTTATGTATTTTTACCAAAATAACACTATTTATACTATTCAGGCAACATTTTTTCATTAATTTTGGATTCACAAAGACATTTTTTCAACTTTTAATTTATTATTTTACAACTTTATGTTAATTGTTACCAAAATAACACTATTTATACTATCCAGGCAACATTTTTTCATTAAATTTTGGATTCACAGACATTTTTTCAACTTTTAACTTATTATTTTACAACTTTATATTAATTTTTTTACCAAAATAACACTATTTGTACTATTCAGGCAACATTTTTTATTAAATTTTGGACTCACAAAGACATTTTTTCAACTTTTAATTTATTATTTTACAACTTTATATTAATTTTTTACCAAAGTAACACTATTTGTACTATTCAGGCAACATTTTTTCATTAAATTTTGGATTCACAAAGACATTTTTTTCAACTTTTAACTTATTATTTTACAATTTTATACCTATTTTTACCAAAATAACACTATTTATACTATTCAGGAAAGACTTTTAGTTATATTTTCGACACACAAAGTGTGTTTTTTCAACTTCTATCTGTTTATTTCACAAGTTTAGGCTTATTTTTACCAAAATAACACTATTTATACTATTCAGGAAAGACTTTTAGTTATATTTTCGACACACAAAGTGTGTTTTTTCAACTTCTATCTGTTTATTTCACAAGTTTAGGCTTATTATTACCAAAATAATACAATTCAATCTGTTCAGGAAAGACTTTTAGTTCTCAACTGCTATCTGTTTATTTCACAAGTCTAGGCTTATTATTACCAAAATAACACAATTCAATCTGTTCAGGAAAGACTTGTAGTTACATTTTCGACACACTAAGTGTGTGTTCTCAACTTCTATTTGTTTATTTCACAAGTTTAGGCTTAATATTACTCAAATAACACAATTTAATCCAGTCAGGAAGGATTTGTTATTATATTTTGGATGCACAAAGAGATGTTTTCAACTTTTTTACTGATTTTTTTTGCAGGGTATGTATTAATTTTTATTTATTTTGTTTTGTATCATATATACATTTACAAATTTTTAACTTAGTTTAGTATTTATTTAAATATTTTCAAAAACACTAAAGAAAAAGTACTTTTAGCTAAAATGTAAGCCACAGAATATATTATTATTATTATTATTATTATTATTATTATTATTATTATTATTATTAGGGTTTACTGAATTCCACTTTGCTATTTTTGGTTCTGTATTTCTATATGTATTTCTTTAGGTCAGGTTACGCCTGCTACGTAGGAAAGTTTGTTTATTTTAGAGTTTGCTGAGTATTTTGTTACTGTTGTACTAGGTAAAAGTTTTCTAAATATATCAGATAGGGCTCTGTATATTTTTGTTTTTGCTATTTTGGAGATGATGCGATCAGCACCACTCTTCATCTGCTTTTTTATTTTATGTACCCTAATATTATTTTGAGGCTTAGTGAATTCTAGAGCCTATTTATGCAGGAGAGAGGGCTTGAAAATTTTGATCTCAGATAACCCACAACTATTTGTCAGAGTATTTTAAAGGATATTTTATACTTATTATGGGCCACTAGAATATCTAAGCTTGCTTAATTTTAATGCCTGTAACGCTGTTATTGTATTTCTAGCTAAGGCTTACTGGATAAAGTACACGAAATGTTTAACATTTCGACTATTTGCCAAATTTTTTGTGTAACGAAAATTATTGTGTGTCTATAAAGACTGAAATTCTTTTACCGAGGGGTCCACAATTGGACGCTTACCAACATTGTTTCTTTTCTTTTTTAAATATAACCATTTATCAATATATTGACAATTCACAGGACAAGACGAAGTTCACACACGACTGACTATATGAACCATAGGTCCATTTGCTAAACTTTTTTCTATGCTAGAAGAATAATTTAGCCTTATAGCCTTTTTCAAGGTATTTTTGAAGTATTACTGGTGTTTGGGTGCATCAACATTTGGGTTATTTCCATTTGGTTTATTATACGAGGCTACAATCACTATCTGAACACTGAAATCCTCAGATTGAAACTAAAAGCTTAGGCTGTAACTAGGGATTTAGTATGTATATCGACAATTTATAGGACAACACGAACTTTACAAAGGATTGTAGGTGACGTAGGATCACACGCCAGAGCTTTGTTAACCTGCAAGAAGCATTTACAACTAATATTACGAGGAAATGAGGTTGATTTTTTACTGTTTCACAAGAATGCTATCTTTTATACACCCAATATTTGCTTTTTCAAGTAACTACTTGTACCAGAAGCACTTACAGGCCAACTCTAACTAGACTTTGACTTATTCTATATCAGGTGCTAAATTTATAAAGAACTATGATTGTGTATATTTCTGAGGAAGTACGCAAAAGCAGATTACCCGATTAAAGTATCTGAAAAACAGATTTTTCTATGTAAGTATATTTTTATTGACTGGATTATTTAACAGATCAAACAGGAAGACTGCAAAATTCATTAAATGTAGTTCTATAGTATAGGTGGTTTCAGAGATATAAAAAGAACAAATATAAGATTTCGCTTTTTTTGCTTCTGAGGCTAATCGCAACGCTAAGGGTAAATGGCCAGGAAATGTAACGGAGGAGAAACAGTCCCAAAAGTTATGGGCTGCATGTAAGTTAATACCACAGAGATATTACAGTAGGTGTAGGTTCTACCACCAGAACATTTCTATTATAATAATACTGGTTATGCTGTACTGTTAGCTAAAGATGCTGATATTTGAGAAACTTAAAAGGTTATTTGCAAAATTTTAGATAAATAATAATCTGTTAGACTGTAAACATATTTTATATCCATTCTGCAAAAGACCCGATGACAAAATTTAAAAATTGTTATCGCCCAGACAGGGACTCGAACCCTGGACAGATAGGTTAAAAGCCTAACGCTATACCAACTAAGCTATCTGGGCACAAGGTATTCTTTTCTTGAAAAGTTAGTTATGTTAAGAAATATATTGAAACATTTGAGAACACTTTTGGTCTGGTTCGACAGAGAAGGAGACAACATTTCCAAATTTTTACAGACTGGGTGTATTTTTCCACTATAGAGGCCTTCACTATATGTAATTCGAAACGCTAAAGTTCAGCTAGCTTCCAAAATTGAGGTAAAGATTTTGTTTGGCGAGATTAACAAGTTACAATTATATCCAGTTACGGACAAATAAAGCTAAAACTCTCAGATTTACTGTACTAGCCAAGTTTTAGTAACATTTTCTTCACTTTAGTACAAATACCAAAGAAATAGGTATGTTTTATTTATAATTTGACAAAATGTACTAGTATATAATTCACAAAGTTAGGTAAAAAAACAGTATTTTAAAAAAATATTGTTACTGCCTTCAAATTTTATGTTATTTAGCCACTAACAACTGGTTTACACTGTTTGACATCCTTTAAATAGGAAAAGAAGGAATTATTTGTTTAGTATTTATACTACTTTGTATTTATTTAAGAAAACAATTCTACAGTTTAACTTAATTTTTAACAAATTGTTACTAATTTATATATCAAAGTTATGTTATTTAGAGTGTATGAAGGCGTATAAAGTTAATATTTGTACTTATCAGTGCAACTAACAATTATATTTTACACACAAAAGATAATGTATACAGTTAAATCACTTGAATCAGAGAATAATATTTTACAGTAATTGATTCATTCAGCACTAGTCAGTACTTTTATGCATCAGAAAGTTTTCTTAATTTTCTATTATGCATGCTATTTTGTGCTATTCTTAAAATGTATTTCTAAGGCAAACTGGTTTAATTTTCTGCTTATAATGCAAAGTTGACAGTTTTCACACAGTGCATTGTACATTTGTTATATTCACTACTTACAATCCAAATATTATGCTTATTTAATGTATAACTAACTAACTCTCTAGCCTTTTTAAACCCGAAGGTTCATGGCTGCAGCAACACATGCCTTTCATCTGTTCCTGTCCTGAGCAAGATCTATATACTCCTTTCCATCCCTACCAATTTCCTTTAGGTCCATCTCTACATTATCCCTCCATTTTGTTTTGGTCTTCCTATTGGTCTTTTACCATCAGGTTTCCCAACAAGAATCCTGTATACTTTTTTTTCCTCTCCCATTTGTACCACATGATCTACACATCTAAGTCTTCTTGATTTAATCATTCTAATAATATCTGGACATGAATACAAATTATGTACTTCTAAATTATGTAACCTTCTCCACTCATCTGTCTCCTCATCTGTTTTAGGCCCAAATATTTTCCTAAGGATCTTATTTTCAAATACTTTCAATTTATGTTCCTTTTTCAATGTAAGGGACCAAGTTTATTTACTGTATTTAACTTTTATTTTTTGTAGTTAACAAAAATTAAAAGCTTATGCTGTAGTTATTATATCTTTTTCTATCAGCTTATCTTGAAATTAATATTATTAGGTATAGTGTTTGATTTATAACTATATTGCTTTTTTATCAATTTATCTAAGAGTACACGCAGACAAACACATGTGTACACACTTTTATGTAAATAGATATGCCTTTTTTCAATATTTTAGTATGAAGATTGCACTTTAGCTATTTAAGCAAGGGTAGGAAAGGTAGGATTTCTGAGAATTTGTTGCAGGATTTTGTTGTCCAAGTATAGATGAGAACTGAGCTGGGACACTGTTTTGAACCTTTTCATGATAGTTTGCATGTGAACTGTATGCAAATTGAGCACTATTGACTGTGCATGCTTCTAAGTTTTGCTGTTATTTTACACCAAGTCTGTGAGACTGTAGTCAGTTTTCCCTTTTCAAGTAGTTTTTATTGATTGTATTTGTATATGTTTTGGGGACTTAGCAGTTTTATGTTATGAGGCAGTTTGTTGTAGAATATTTTTACATGATTGTTTTGAGATATTGAGTGTCTGCTGTTTTACTTGTAATTATTTTCCTTCTTGTGTTGTGTATTTGACTATATTTTGTCCAAGTTCGTAGTATTTAGAATAATTGTTATTGACTTGTAGATGTAGGGAGTAATAATCCTTTGCAAGATGCCCTATACTTTAGTCTGAATATTATTCTTGGTGTTCACTTTTGAAGCCTTAGTATTCTGGTAGTATTATTAATGTAGAGGTAAATTAGGCTGAAATGTAGGCATTTTTCTGATAAATTATACTCACTTAGTTGTTTCAGCAGGTAGAAGTTGCATGATGGTTTACTGCTGATGATGTTAATTTGCTCTTCTTATGTACTACGTATGATGTAGCTTACTTGAGTAACTGGAATTTTCTACTGAAAAAAGGATTGCTTGTCTATTTTATTCCTATGTTGTTGAGTTTGTCCATAAGCAAGCCATGTTTTTTACTCTATCCTATGCCTTGGAAGAATCTAGATATATTGTGTTTGCAGTTTTATGTTTCTCTAAGGTTTCAGCTATGTAGTTTCTTAAACTGTGCTATGGGTGTGACTACTGATTTCTCTTTCTGGATGCCATGTTGGTTTCTGTCTATTCCTCTTGCTGCTTGAATTTGACTCAGGTTGTTTGCCTTTTTTTCTTAGATCTTTATTTGTTTATTTGTTCAGTATTTTTTATTTTTTGAATTTTAATTACTTTAATTTTACATTAACTAACATATTTTACTTTAACAACAAAAATATTTACTCTAGTATAAAAACTTCTACTAACAAAAATGTACTATTATAACTTTTAATTTTAGAAAATTGTATTTTTAAAACTTTAACTTTGAAAAATTGATTTTTAATTACTTTAATTTTACATTAACTAACAAATTTTACATTAACAACAAAATAATTTGCCTAGTATAAAAACTTCTACTAACAAAAATATACTATTATAACTTTTAATTTTAGAAAATTGTATTTTTAAAACTTTAACTTTGAAAAATTGGATTTTAACACACTTTGACTTTAACAATGTACTTTGAATTTTTATATGTAAAAGAATATTATGTAAAAGCAAACAACCTGAGTCAAATTCAAGCAGCAAGAGGAATAGACAGAAACCAACATGGCATCCAGAAAGAGAAATCAGTAGTCACACCCATAGCACAGTTTAAGAAACTACATAGCTGAAACCTTAGAGAAACATAAAACTGCAAACACAATATATCTAGATTCTTCCAAGGCATAGGATAGAGTAAAAAACATGGCTTGCTTATGGACAAACTCAACAACATAGGAATAAAATAGACAAGCAATCCTTTTTTCAGTAGAAAATTCCAGTTACTCAAGTAAGCTACATCATACGTAGTACATAAGAAGAGCAAATTAACATCATCAGCAGTAAACCATCATGCAACTTCTACCTGCTGAAACAACTAAGTGAGTATAATTTATCAGAAAAATGCCTACATTTCAGCCTAATTTACCTCTACATTAATAATACTACCAGAATACTAAGGCTTCAAAAGTGAACACCAAGAATAATATTCAGACTAAAGTATAGGGCATCTTGCAAAGGATTATTACTCCCTACATCTACAAGTCAATAACAATTATTCTAAATACTACGAACTTGGACAAAATATAGTCAAATACACAACACAAGAAGGAAAATAATTACAAGTAAAACAGCAGACACTCAATATCTCAAAACAATCATGTAAAAATATTCTACAACAAACTGCCTCATAACATAAAACTGCTAAGTCCCCAAAACATATACAAATACAATCAATAAAAACTACTTGAAAAGGGAAAACTGACTACAGTCTCACAGACTTGGTGTAAAATAACAGCAAAACTTAGAAGCATGCACAGTCAATAGTGCTCAATTTGCATACAGTTCACATGCAAACTATCATGAAAAGGTTCAAAACAGTGTCCCAGCTCAGTTCTCATCTATACTTGGACAACAAAATCCTGCAACAAATTCTCAGAAATCCTACCTTTCCTACCCTTGCTTAAATAGCTAAAGTGCAATCTTCATACTAAAATATTGAAAAAAGGCATATCTATTTACATAAAAGTGTGTACACATGTGTTTGTCTGCGTGTACTCTTAGATAAATTGATAAAAAAAGCAATATAGTTATAAATCAAACACTATACCTAATAATATTAATTTCAAGATAAGCTGATAGAAAAAGATATAATAACTACAGCATAAGCTTTTAATTTTTGTTAACTACAAAAAATAAAAGTTAAATACAGTAAATAAACTTGGTCCCTTACATTGAAAAAGGAACATAAATTGAAAGTATTTGAAAATAAGATCCTTAGGAAAATATTTGGGCCTAAAACAGATGAGGAGACAGATGAGTGGAGAAGGTTACATAATTTAGAAGTACATAATTTGTATTCATGTCCAGATATTATTAGAATGATTAAATCAAGAAGACTTAGATGTGTAGATCATGTGGTACAAATGGGAGAGGAAAAAAAAGTATACAGGATTCTTGTTGGGAAACCTGATGGTAAAAGACCAATAGGAAGACCAAAACAAAATGGAGGGATAATGTAGAGATGGACCTAAAGGAAATTGGTAGGGATGGAAAGGAGTATATAGATCTTGCTCAGGACAGGAACAGATGAAAGGCATGTGTTGCTGCAGCCATGAACCTTCGGGTTTAAAAAGGCTAGAGAGTTAGTTAGTTATACATTAAATAAGCATAATATTTGGATTGTAAGTAGTGAATATAACAAATGTACAATGCACTGTGTGAAAACTGTCAACTTTGCATTATAAGCAGAAAATTAAACCAGTTTGCCTTAGAAATACATTTTAAGAATAGCACAAAATAGCATGCATAATAGAAAATTAAGAAAACTTTCTGATGCATAAAAGTACTGACTAGTGCTGAATGAATCAATTACTGTAAAATATTATTCTCTGATTCAAGTGATTTAACTGTATACATTATCTTTTGTGTGTAAAATATAATTGTTAGTTGCACTGATAAGTACAAATATTAACTTTATACGCCTTCATACACTCTAAATAACATAACTTTGATATATAAATTAGTAACAATTTGTTAAAAATTAAGTTAAACTGTAGAATTGTTTTCTTAAATAAATACAAAGTAGTATAAATACTAAACAAATAATTCCTTCTTTTCCTATTTAAAGGATGTCAAACAGTGTAAACCAGTTGTTAGTGGCTAAATAACATAAAATTTGAAGGCAGTAACAATATTTTTTTAAAATACTGTTTTTTTACCTAACTTTGTGAATTATATACTAGTACATTTTGTCAAATTATAAATAAAACATACCTATTTCTTTGGTATTTGTACTAAAGTGAAGAAAATGTTACTAAAACTTGGCTAGTACAGTAAATCTGAGAGTTTTAGCTTTATTTGTCCGTAACTGGATATAATTGTAACTTGTTAATCTCGCCAAACAAAATCTTTACCTCAATTTTGGAAGCTAGCTGAACTTTAGCGTTTCGAATTACATATAGTGAAGGCCTCTATAGTGGAAAAATACACCCAGTCTGTAAAAATTTGGAAATGTTGTCTCCTTCTCTGTCGAACCAGACCAAAAGTGTTCTCAAATGTTTCAATATATTTCTTAACATAACTAACTTTTCAAGAAAAGAATACCTTGTGCCCAGATAGCTTAGTTGGTATAGCGTTAGGCTTTTAACCTATCTGTCCAGGGTTCGAGTCCCTGTCTGGGCGATAACAATTTTTAAATTTTGTCATCGGGTCTTTTGCAGAATGGATATAAAATATGTTTACAGTCTAACAGATTATTATTTATCTAAAATTTTGCAAATAACCTTTTAAGTTTCTCAAATATCAGCATCTTTAGCTAACAGTACAGCATAACCAGTATTATTATAATAGAAATGTTCTGGTGGTAGAACCTACACCTACTGTAATATCTCTGTGGTATTAACTTACATGCAGCCCATAACTTTTGGGACTGTTTCTCCTCCGTTACATTTCCTGGCCATTTACCCTTAGCGTTGCGATTAGCCTCAGAAGCAAAAAAAGCGAAATCTTATATTTGTTCTTTTTATATCTCTGAAACCACCTATACTATAGAACTACATTTAATGAATTTTGCAGTCTTCCTGTTTGATCTGTTAAATAATCCAGTCAATAAAAATATACTTACATAGAAAAATCTGTTTTTCAGATACTTTAATCGGGTAATCTGCTTTTGCGTACTTCCTCAGAAATATACACAATCATAGTTCTTTATAAATTTAGCACCTGATATAGAATAAGTCAAAGTCTAGTTAGAGTTGGCCTGTAAGTGCTTCTGGTACAAGTAGTTACTTGAAAAAGCAAATATTGGGTGTATAAAAGATAGCATTCTTGTGAAACAGTAAAAAATCAACCTCATTTCCTCGTAATATTAGTTGTAAATGCTTCTTGCAGGTTAACAAAGCTCTGGCGTGTGATCCTACGTCACCTACAATCCTTTGTAAAGTTCGTGTTGTCCTATAAATTGTCGATATACATACTAAATCCCTAGTTACAGCCTAAGCTTTTAGTTTCAATCTGAGGATTTCAGTGTTCAGATAGTGATTGTAGCCTCGTATAATAAACCAAATGGAAATAACCCAAATGTTGATGCACCCAAACACCAGTAATACTTCAAAAATACCTTGAAAAAGGCTATAAGGCTAAATTATTCTTCTAGCATAGAAAAAAGTTTAGCAAATGGACCTATGGTTCATATAGTCAGTCGTGTGTGAACTTCGTCTTGTCCTGTGAATTGTCAATATATTGATAAATGGTTATATTTAAAAAAGAAAAGAAACAATGTTGGTAAGCGTCCAATTGTGGACCCCTCGGTAAAAGAATTTCAGTCTTTATAGACACACAATAATTTTCGTTACACAAAAAATTTGGCAAATAGTCGAAATGTTAAACATTTCGTGTACTTTATCCAGTAAGCCTTAGCTAGAAATACAATAACAGCGTTACAGGCATTAAAATTAAGCAAGCTTAGATATTCTAGTGGCCCATAATAAGTATAAAATATCCTTTAAAATACTCTGACAAATAGTTGTGGGTTATCTGAGATCAAAATTTTCAAGCCCTCTCTCCTGCATAAATAGGCTCTAGAATTCACTAAGCCTCAAAATAATATTAGGGTACATAAAATAAAAAAGCAGATGAAGAGTGGTGCTGATCGCATCATCTCCAAAATAGCAAAAACAAAAATATACAGAGCCCTATCTGATATATTTAGAAAACTTTTACCTAGTACAACAGTAACAAAATACTCAGCAAACTCTAAAATAAACAAACTTTCCTACGTAGCAGGCGTAACCTGACCTAAAGAAATACATATAGAAATACAGAACCAAAAATAGCAAAGTGGAATTCAGTAAACCCTAATAATAATAATAATAATAATAATAATAATAATAATAATAATAATATATTCTGTGGCTTACATTTTAGCTAAAAGTACTTTTTCTTTAGTGTTTTTGAAAATATTTAAATAAATACTAAACTAAGTTAAAAATTTGTAAATGTATATATGATACAAAACAAAATAAATAAAAATTAATACATACCCTGCAAAAAAAATCAGTAAAAAAGTTGAAAACATCTCTTTGTGCATCCAAAATATAATAACAAATCCTTCCTGACTGGATTAAATTGTGTTATTTGAGTAATATTAAGCCTAAACTTGTGAAATAAACAAATAGAAGTTGAGAACACACACTTAGTGTGTCGAAAATGTAACTACAAGTCTTTCCTGAACAGATTGAATTGTGTTATTTTGGTAATAATAAGCCTAGACTTGTGAAATAAACAGATAGCAGTTGAGAACTAAAAGTCTTTCCTGAACAGATTGAATTGTATTATTTTGGTAATAATAAGCCTAAACTTGTGAAATAAACAGATAGAAGTTGAAAAAACACACTTTGTGTGTCGAAAATATAACTAAAAGTCTTTCCTGAATAGTATAAATAGTGTTATTTTGGTAAAAATAAGAATAAACTTGTGAAATAAACAGATAGAAGTTGAAAAAACACACTTTGTGTGTCGAAAATATAACTAAAAGTCTTTCCTGAATAGTATAAATAGTGTTATTTTGGTAAAAATAGGTATAAAATTGTAAAATAATAAGTTAAAAGTTGAAAAAAATGTCTTTGTGAATCCAAAATTTAATGAAAAAATGTTGCCTGAATAGTACAAATAGTGTTACTTTGGTAAAAAATTAATATAAAGTTGTAAAATAATAAATTAAAAGTTGAAAAAATGTCTTTGTGAGTCCAAAATTTAATAAAAAATGTTGCCTGAATAGTACAAATAGTGTTATTTTGGTAAAAAAATTAATATAAAGTTGTAAAATAATAAGTTAAAAGTTGAAAAAATGTCTTTGTGAATCCAAAATTTAATGAAAAAATGTTGCCTGGATAGTATAAATAGTGTTATTTTGGTAACAATTAACATAAAGTTGTAAAATAATAAATTAAAAGTTGAAAAAATGTCTTTGTGAATCCAAAATTAATGAAAAAATGTTGCCTGAATAGTATAAATAGTGTTATTTTGGTAAAAATACATAAAAACTTGTAAAAGATTTGACATAAAGTCAAAGTTTGGTAAAAAAAAATAAACTCAATGTTATGTTAAATAGCACACAGTAACATAAATTTACTACCTAAATCAATAATCAAAGGGTCCTAGGTTCGTTACCCCGTGATAAAAGCAAATAGTGAAAACTGTAGGCCCAGTCCCTGATAGGTCTCCCTTCTTCCTAGTACATATAATAAACCCCTACGCTTCGTTCTCCTTGTTCAAAGTAAAGTTCTCGCTCCAATCTAATTGGGTATCCAAAAACCTCGCTAAAGCGTCCTGTGCCTTAGGGCAAGCCTGAGCGGAATATTAATTGGCGGCGGAAACCGGTTCTACAAGCGACGCATAGCTTCAGAGATTTGACCATTGCTGCGCATTCCCAGAAATCCTTTGTTGTCTGGATCAAACCCTTCCCATGCCCTACAGCGTTGCATACCTTTCCCCTGTTCTTGCGTTATAGTTGACCTTGGAAAAACCGGTTCTGAAAATCTACCGACGCGTTCTCTGATTGGTCAATCAGGATCTTTCTTTGTTCTGACGTTGTGACGTCATTTGACCTTGAACGCACACTCCCCAAATTCCTTTCTTCTCTACCCTCAGCGCGGAGTTCACCGTCTCCTGTCTAGCGTGTGAAACCACCGTCTTTCATACCATAATAACATACATTATTACATAGTACTAATTAATAATATTACATATCTCGGGTTCGAGTACCGGGACCGTCCCCAATCGTAATTGGACCTGTACCTACACCCATTACCACCTTTCATAGCTGTTCATAAACCATAAACTCTTATTTTCAATACTATAAACATTAATATTATCGATTGATACGTTACATACTTTGCAGTAATGAATATAAAACCATATGCATAGCGTTTAGTACCTCTAATTACCTTTTATATACATATTTTTCATAAAATAAATAAATATATATTCATATAAAGTTATAAACATGCAAATACATAAATGTAAAGTACTCTAAGTACGTGAAAATGAATTCTAAGTACATGCGAATTAATTAAAACCCGTGCAAATTAGTTATAAGTACATGCAAATGAATTGCGAATATTAAATAGCGACAGACGTTAGCGTACATCTCTACTACTACTTACTTGTTATCAAGACTTAGGCATATTATTCGTTAGCCTAGCTGTGCTACAAAGCAGAACAAATTGGTCACACATTGGAAATGAATAAATTATGTCTAGTTGGTTTGAATCTGCTGTACGAAATCATGTTTACGAGTATATGTAAATTAGTCTGAACCGCAGAAAAGGAAAATAAACGGGGAGGGGAACAGAGAACTCTTGTGCCGCGGAAGCTGGAATCCTTCTAATAGAGTGATTTTCGGTGGGTCCGGGCACACACTATATACCATCAAGGCTTTGTCCAATCAGAGTGTCTGCGCACGTGTATGATTGGAAATAACTGTTCAAAGACGTTTTCGCTCAGAGTACAAGTGTAATCCTTCTTGTAAGGAGTCCATAGAACGTTGGTATCAGCAATTTAAGGATACAGGAAGTGTCGAACCTTGCGAAGGTGCTGGCAGACAATTGGTCTCCGAAAACTTGGACCGAGTGAGAGATGATTTTACGAGGAAACTGATTCATCACACGTGTTGTAAATAAAAGTGTTCAATATGGCAGTGGCGTCTCGTGGCTTTTTTAAAAGGAGGAGATACAGTTACGCACCAATTGTGCATTTATTTCAGTATCGCCCGAATGGGCACTGCTAGTTAAAACAAACCCTGGGTGTATCCAAGAGTATGAATTTCTCTCCATGTTGCAAGTGGAAGCGTCTTTTCATGTTGATTATTACGCTAGACACGATGTTTGAAAAATATGATGAATAATAATTTTCGGAATCCCATGTATTCCTTATGGGAAATTAACTTCAACATCAAGTTACGGCTAACCAAATGGAAGTTTCGACTTCTCCGCTGGTGAAATTCATCTTCAAACTGCCCTCATCCCGTTGATATATTTTTCTATTCCATCGGAAGTTTCATATTCCCAGGAGAACGAATGAAATGATACTCCCATAAGCTCAATGCTTTTCTCCTTACCTCTTTTCAGTGTTGCCAACCTGATGCGCATAAAAGAACTAAATTTCACCTTAAATGGAGTTAAGACTGACTTCAAGGAGCTGGATTTACGAAGACTGGATAAAGTGCCTCCTAGGGTAATGTTAGTTGTCAAAGGGGTGGGGCACTGCTATTATCGTTAACTCTAAATTGATGACAGAATACATTCTGTTTTCAACATCTAGATCCGGCGGCATCGCACATCTCAATAATCCACCGATGGTCGTGTGAAATCGAAAAATAAAGAATTCCTGACGACAATATTATGTCAATTTCACGTCTGACATTGCGCTATAAAGAAGTAGCTGGGGAGATAAGAGAGAGTGGGGCGACGCAACCAATATAACAATATCACGTCACGTGCAAAATGTATAATTATGACAAAAGTTGGTCTATGTAGGCCGCAACCAGTGATGGCATCATAGTGGGGCATGGGGTTGGGCGTCCCAGTTCACAGCCGAACGAGTGCACGAAAGAGCCAGATCTGGTTACAAGAGAGCTAAGTTGGCACACTGCCACGGACGGAAGAGCTTGGGAGGAGTCCCGTGAAAACTGTATCGCATGCCCTTAAGGTGTAGGAAGTTATGGTAAACAGACCGAGGAAAGACTTTGAGAATGTGTTAAATTAAACAGGCACATGTACAGTCCATTCCATTTAGCTGCAACACTGTACCAACTTTCGAGTGTACTAAGCTGATTGGTTCGACCATAGATAAACGTATTACATATGTGGAGTCCTTCCAGCCTGTCGTCATGTGTTTTGCCAATCCCACTGATTAGAATATTGCTTCTTCAACTCTTACATTATGCTAAACGCAACTAATTAAGTAGTTTTAAGTTCAATTTATGCAGCAATTTTGGAGTTGTGAACTTGGTTTATCTATTATGTACTACAGTTAAGCAACCTTTGAGAATTTCGCACATCAAATCAATTACAACGGATAAACCAACCAATTAAATGGGTTCTAGTATAGTGCTTGAAAAAGTTGGCGAAAAGTCGCCACTGGAAACGGCGGCTAGTGTTTGATTTGCGACCTCCAACTTTCAACCGATTTCATTTGATAAAATTTTCATTTGCTAAATCGCAGAGGATAAAGAAAAGATGAAAAGAATAGGATGTACCGAGATGAGACTGTAAAAGCTTCACCTTTGGTCCCTTTTGTTTGAAACGAGTTCGTTGGAGAAGTGCAAATAAGGTATAACTTTAAAAAATATCTTCAAAGTATCTTCCATTGAATTCGATTTATCTGTCTCCCAAGGACGCCCGTTTAGAGATGATGCTAGATCCTATACTTATGCCAAACAAAGGGTGCTAAGTGCCAACGAAGTTCAAATTAAGCTAGAATTAGAACAATAACGCTAGGGTTGGCATCACTGAATGAGGAAGCGACTTCTTCTTCCTCGCTGGACCATATAACCGAGCAACCCCCTCGCCCATCCCGCTGCAGGTGAAAGATCGAGGTTCTTCAGCAGCAGGGACGATTATCGTCTTAGGGTGGCAGCTGGAGCAAGCGAGTGATAGCGAACAGTAGGAACATTGCGCACTTAACTTTTGATGAACATTAAACTCCTAAAAAGTAGAGAACTGGAAATAAGTACAAATGAACTGTAGGAAGTTCCTCACTTCCTACATGGAGGAATCGCCCCTGCAACATGGTGTATTAAACACAACAAACTAAATATGGGTACTTTATTTAGTTCTCTTTTTATTCATCCTTGAAATGTGCTCAATAATTTATGACGCCACTGTATTGTGCTTCGTTAATTTATCAAAATATTGAAGCGTCTGAATTTCTATTTTAGTTTTATCACGTTGAGTATGCAACTCTGAACTGAACGTATGCACATTTAGCAATGCTCAAATAATAAAATATTTCCAGTCTTATACAAATTAATACTATCTGCCATTGAGATCTTTTGATCTATCCAGTAGCTCCATCGACTAACTAACTAACTAACTCCCTAGCCTTCTTAAACCCGAAGGTTCATGGCTGCAGCAACACAGGCCTTCCATCTGTCCCTATCTTGAGCAAGATCTATATACTCTTTCCATCCCTACCGATTTCCTTTAGGTCCATTTCAACGTTGTCCCTCCATCTTCGTCTTGGTCTTCCTACAGGTCTCTTACCGTCAGGTTTCCCAACAAGAATCCTGTAAACTCCTCTTTCCTCTCCCATTCGTGCCACATAGCCTGCCCACCTAAGTCTTCTTGATTTAATTATTCTAATAATATCTGGACATGAATACAAATTATGTAGTTCTAAATTATGTAACCTTCTCCACTCACCTGTCTCCTCATCCCTTTTAGGTCCAAAGATTTTTCTAAGGATCTTATTTTCAAATACTCTCAATTTATGTTCCTCTTTCAATGTAAGGGTCCAAGTTTCACATCCATATAATACTACAGGCAAAATTATGGTTTTGTATATTTTAACTTTTAGTTTCTTAGATATTAAACGAGAAGACAAAACTTTATGAAGAGAGAAGTAACATGCATTTCCTGAATTAAGCCTACTTTTTATTTCCTCTTTAATATAATTTTCATTTGTTAATATTACTCCTAAGTATTTGAATTTGGAAACTGGTTCAAACGAGTTCTTATCAATAATTAGATTTTGATTATTACCTAACACTTGGTTTCGGCCTGTAAGCATATATTTAGTTTTCTCTTTGTTAACTTCCAAACCTATCTTTTTAGCAGTTTTGAAAAATATTTTAGCATTATTCTTAATTGTATTTATATCATCCCCTAATAAGTCTACATCATCTGCATATGCTAACAACTGAGTCACACCATTTAATTTTAGTCCTTCTTTAGTTTCTTTTACCTTCCTAACAGCATATTCTAAGGCAAAATTAAAGAGCAATGGAGATAATGCATCTCCTTGTTTTATTGATTGAATTGTTGTTTTAAGTCCACTTTATGCACAGTAAGGCTAATCGGGACTGGACCTACAGTTTAAAGTGGGATCCGAACCACTTGTGCCTCCACCGGGTATCGAACCCGGGACCTCTTGATTACAAGTCGGCGACGCTATCACTGCGCCATCGGGGAGGCCCTATCTCTTTGTTTTAACCCATCAGGAATTGTAAATTTGTCAGACATATTAATACCCACACGAATTTTACTGGTGCATATTTTTATCATACTAACAAGCTTCTTAAGTATTCCAAACTCGACTAATATATTATATAATTTATCTCTTTTGACCGAATCATATGCTTTTTTGAAATCAATGAATAGCTGATGGACATTTTGATTATATTCCCACTTTTTTCAAGCGTCTGTCTGATGTGAAAAATTTGATCTGCAGTTGATCTGTTACGTTTAAATCCAGATTGATAATCACCTATAATTTCATTCATATGGGGTTAGTCTTGTTAAAAGAATGTTAGATAATATTTTATATGTTCTTGAGAGTAGAGAAATTCCACGGTAATTATTTCAGTTCATTTTATCACGTTTTTTAAACACAGGAACAATTATGGATTCTTTCCACTGTTGAGGGATTTCTTCTTTATTCCATATTAAACAAATTAATTTATGAATTTGACATATTAATGAATTTCCACCATATTTAATTAACTCAGCTGGTATTAAATCAATTCCAGGTGCTTTGTTATTCTTTAGCCTTTTAATAGCATCTTTAACTTCAGTCAAGTTAGGTTCTGGAACTAAAGGTTCTGCTGTGTGGACTTCATTTACTTCTGATTTATCTCCTACATGGACATTTAAAAGGTCATTAAAGTAGTTCTTTCATCTATTTAGAATATCGCTTGGGTCAGCTAGAAAATCACCGTCTTTATGTTTTATCAAGTTAACTTTAGGTTGCCACCCCTTTCTAAACTCATTTACACCTTTATATAAATCTCTGATATTTTTGTTTTTGCTGTTTATTTCAATTTCGTTAATTTTGCTTTTCAAGTAATCTCTTTTTTTTACTTCTAAAAGTGCGGTTAAATTCTTGCTTTATTCTATTATAATTGTTTAGATTTGTATCATCAGAGTTATTTAACCACCTAAGTCTAGCCTGATTTCTTATTTCTATTAGATTATGACATTTATTATCAAACCATGGCTTACTTTTTCTTGGTTTATGGAATCCTATACTTTCTTTAGCTGCTGATTCTAATGCATTACGTATGTGCTCTCAATTCTTATTTACGTCTGTTTCATTTATATTTTCATCATCATTTAAATCCTGCAAAACATCAAATCTGTTTGACAGTTTAATTTGGTAATCTTTCTTAATTCTATCATCAGCAAATTTTTCTGTATTAAATTTTAGAACTTTTAGATTTTGTTGCTTATGATTTATCACTGCGAGTCTTCCTCTTAATTTAGCCAGTGGTCGGAAGTAGCGCGCTACTTGTAGCGGCGCTACTGTAGCTAGCTACAAAATTTGTAGCTGTAGCTTTAGCGGCGCTACATTTTGAGAATTGTAGCTGTAGCGGTAGCGAAGCTACAAAATTCCTGTAGTTGTAGCGAAAATTTCGCTACAGCTACATTTCTTCTCAGCATTTTGAGATAAATTTTGAATGTGGCAACAGCGTCAAAAATAATTCGACAATAACGCTTACTTTTGTATGAGGTTCATAAAGACAAAGTCTAATGTGTACGCACATGGAAATATGGCTAGATTATAAAAATTCTTCATCGTAGATTATAAATACTGGCATAATTTATTTAATTAGTATCTGAATAATTCTAACATTCAGAATACTATCTAGTCCTGCTCCGTAGCGGGTTAAGGCGTTCACTCGTCTTGAGATCGTTCGCTGCGGGACGGCGTAGGTTCGAATCCGGCTCTGGTCGGAATTTATTCGGCCTGCGTATAGGGCCGGTGGCAACCCACCATCGTGAGGAAATTGGGGAGCTCCGAGTGAGTGAGCGTAATCCGGTCCCGGAGACCTACTATAACGGCTGGGGATACGTCGGGCCGACCACCCGACTATTCCAAT
This sequence comes from Lepisma saccharinum, assembly GCF_977018435.1. NCBI lineage: Eukaryota > Metazoa > Arthropoda > Insecta > Zygentoma > Lepismatidae > Lepisma > Lepisma saccharinum. The sequence goes on along the minus strand of NC_139248.1, from coordinate 5,332,191 downwards.
ACTTTCCTACGCTAAGAGGTGACGAAGGAAAGCGTGGGAGGGAGACCGGCAGTCGGTAGTTACGCCTAGGCCCTTCATGGACTATTGCGCAACGGATTATTACGGAGAATACTATCTGATATATATGAATACATTCTGACTAACAGCTACGATATTTGAGCTGCATCACTATTTTGAGGAGAATTGTGCCTCGTTTGTGGCACCACTGGAAAAAAATTGCCTCCTTTGCGCCACCACTGGGACGAATCCTGTGGATATCCCTAGCGTAAGACACAGCAAAATGCCATTAATTACTGTGTAATACACAACTTGCAGTGTAAACAGGAGCGATCCATTTTTCACTAGAATGACAGCAATAGTGCCAGCAATCAATGGCTCAGTATGTTAACAGAATTGTTATAAGAAAAAATTATTGTTATAAGAATGATACACATATTCTTTAAATTACAATTACTTTTGTCATAATATTTGTTCACAAATTTTCAAATTACAATGTGTTTGGAACACTCGGATTTACACATCAGTTTCCTCAATATATTTCTGTTTCGCTTTTTGGTTACTTTCACTAACTATAACAATGAATATGAATGCTTTATTTAGTAATTATCTTATCTAGCCCTTTCGGTCACAGATATGATATAATTTGAAATAAATCTCCATTTTCATGTATAATGTTTATTTTGATGTAAGAATGAAGAAAAAAAAACATAAAACAGTTTTGAGTACAGGATACCAGGGGGGGGGGGGCACGTACAATATATTGGACACTGTGACTTGATGCACATGGCATAGGTTTATATGAATAGCTGTATGATCATTTTTTACAATGATGGTAATCATAAAAACAATCACGTTCCCTAGTGAAACACAAAGGCACACCACACTTACGACATGCAATCATGGTTTTCTTATCACAGAGTTCATATTTGCACCTGGATGCATTCTTCTGCTCGAGGAACTTGGGAAAATGGCCGATGTTATCGTAACGTAAATGACTTCCACTTGGCACTTTGGGGAGTATAGCTGGTTTTGCAGCCTCGTTTCCACTGCTTCCTCTTGTAGATTTGACTTTGTTGCATTTCATCAGATCCAGTGACAAAGTTTCACGAAACTGAAATAGGTCCATAACATCTTTTTGTGGAATATTGGACGCAGCTGCATCAGTTCTGTATTCAAGCCAAGCATTTGCACATGCAAGATCAATGAAGTGAAATATTACTCGTAGGGTCCACTTCCTTGTTTTCATATTGATTCTATACAGAGCAAAGAGCATGTCAATGAGATCCACTCCTCCCATTTTGCTGTTGTAGGTTTGTACAATTTCCGGGATGGGCACATCAATGTATTTTCCTTCTTTCTTGCTCCATCTTCTGGCTGCTGTGTCACACTTTTCTCCAACAAAAGAAGATATCAACGAGACCGGACGATTATCTATCCAACGAACAGCACAGATATCAGAGTCTACATCAACTCTATAGTCTACACTGCCTCGGGGAAGCTTCTTCATTTCCTTCTCTGGTTTCAAAGGACAGTGTTCCAAGCGATTTTGTCGAATGGTGCCAACTGCTAAAATACCCTTTTCCTTCAGTTCTCGTAAAAGTCTGAGAGAAGTGAAGTAGTTGTCAAATGCAAGTTTGATGTTGTGATGATTCGGTAGCACATTACAAAGATGCAGCACAACAGATGCTCCAACACCCAAGTCGTTTGCTGTATTAGTAACGAACTTTGTAGTACTTCCTTGATACACAAGGAAATCAGTTACTAAACCTGAGGAGGTGCAAAGAAGCAATACCTTCACTCCCCATGGTGAAGGTTTTCCTTTGATGTATTGCTTGATGTTTAGATTACCCTTGAAGGGTATTATCTGTTCATCTACTGAATAGTATTCAGTTTTTGGAAGGCTGTTGCATTTCTTCTGGACTGCTGATAAGAGTGGTTGTACTTTCCATATCCGATTTCTTTCATCAGGTTTTGTGGTATCCATCATGTGCAAATTGCTTCTTAGAGTAAAGAAACGATTTACTGGCATTGTTTCCGAAATAACTGGTATTCTTGTTCCTGAATTGTTAGACCAATAGAGTCTCACACGGGGATAATTCAGACTTCCCATCTTGATGTGAATTCCTATCAAGGCTTCCACCTCCAAAGCGTTTGTGTTGACACTTGTACCCTTCTTCAAAATGGAATATTGGTTTGTATGAGTAGCCATAGTGTCCAGCAGATTATCCGGAATATATTCTTTGAAGTAATGGTATGGAGTTTTTGTTGTCTGAGGAGAGTCAGTAATATTATGCATGTTAGGGTCAATCCACACTGACTGCACAGGTGCAAATGATTTCTTCCTCCATGAAGCTGCCTTTGTTTTCTTCCGAGCTGGTTCTGTAATATAATAAGGGCAGGTCTGAGAAAAATTCATTTCATTATACCTATCTAAATAAAATGTACAAATTAGACACCAAAATCCACATATTTCCATTTTTATAATGATGTTTATCAATCATCTGTAAAACAGATTTTACGTTTCTGCAATTATATTTCATTGGTATTATTATTATTATTATTATTATTATGGAAGAATATTTATTAGCATACCAAAAAAAATGATTACCTTGTTACAAAGAAAAATGCATATATTTATGTTATTTGATTGATTGATTTATTGAATTAATTTATTTTACTTCCCGTTTTGTGCCAATTGGCTAATTTGCAAAGATAAGGATGAGTGATGACATGATGAATAAACACACACAAATATCCATTCCCAGAGCGGGATTCGAACCCAGGGCCCCGAGCGCCGTAGCGCGATGTGCTAACCACTTGGCCACGGGGTCCGGCATATTTATGTTATTGTAATATCTAAAATCATATAATATTTGTTGTTATTATTATTATTATTATTATTGTGGAAGAATATTCATTAGCATATCAACGTATTTGATTTACTCATATCAATTCTTACCTTGTGGTTCATCATCTTTATCACTCTCAGAATCGTCTGTTCCTGCAGTGCAATCAGGTTGGAGTGATGAATCTGGCTGATAAGAAGGGTCACTGTCTTCGTCTGACAAGTCTGAGAGATCAGACACAGTATTGATCAGGTCCAATAGTTCTTCTTCAGTAACATGTGCGTGAACCTTGTCTGTTCTTGCAGTCCTTTTTCTCACCCTTTCTGTTGAAGGCTGTTGTTGTTGAGAACCTGACGACAAAGAACACTTTTATAGGCCAAGGATAATATAAATAAATGCAGCTTGTATTTCCAAAGAGTTGTGTCAGGCTACAAATCACTCCTACATGCAGTGATAGAGACCAGAAAATTTAAATCTGAAACATACCTCAAATTGCATGCATGCACGGAAAACAAAGAACGATAACAGCTGTGTCCCGCTTGTCATACTGTCCAATCAAATGGACAGCGAAATTCATTATGTCATAGTACTGTGATTCATTGCTGCAGAACATTATATTATATTTCTACCTGACTACTGTTATTTCAAGATTATCATCACATGCACTCTACATGTCTAAAGAATCTTTGTCCGAAATAAATAATGTTTTAGTAAGGCAACCTACCTGAAGGCGTTGTACTTGTGGCGGGATCCATCTTCATTTAGTTGTAGAAGTTCAAAAAGCAGCCAACAGATGGAAGCACTTTGCAGGTATGTGCGCAGCATGTCCAATAGATAGGACAGTGTGACTTGTTGGGCTCCAAGTGTTATAAGTTGTGAGCTTTATATTTTTCTTTATTTGTCCAATGTATTGTACGCTATGAACGAAAGGGCTAGAGTCCTTTCTGCCACTTTTGGCTATTTTTGAGAATGAGGAAGAATGATGAATGACGATGAGCAGCGTGGGGAATGGAGGAGCAGGAGGATCCCATCCTACAGGCGTCTTTCCCAGTTTTTATTTTGAGTCCACTTTATGCACAGATAAGCTAATCGAGACTGGTTCCGAACCACTACGTATGTGAATCAACTCAATATTTATTCTCAAAGAAAATATGTTCATATATAAATGTAAAAAATTCTACCAAATGTTATTTGTGTATAGTTGTAATCATTAATTTTGTGTCATCCTAATTCCACTACTCATATATCAAATATCAATTGATCTGCCGCTTACATAGGTATGTTATTCTCAAACACTTTATTCAAAATAAGCAACTGAAGTAACACTGCTATCAAAATTACCGAATGACGGGAATCATGATAATACATAACAGAATCTATTTTCCAGCAAGTACAACTATCATACTAGGGTCTTCTTTGGAATATCCTTGTGGTTGTTTTAATTTTTTTTTATGCAAAAGTAGCGAGTAGCGAACAGGAGTAGCGTAGCGAGCTACTTTTTGGTAAATGTAGTTGTAGCTGTAGCGAAGCTACATTTTGGAAGAGTAGCTGTAGCTGTAGCAGAGCTACTTTTAAATGTAGCGTTCTGATCACTGAATTTAGCAATTACTAAATAATGGTCACTGGCACAGTCAGCACCTCTATGTGTACGAACGTCAAATATACTAATATCCCTTCTCTTATCAATGAGAATATGATCTATCTGATTATGAGTTTTACCATCTGGATATTTATGGATATCTTGATGTTTAAAAGTGGTACTTTTCACAATTAAATTCTTTGAGGTTGCAAAAGTAATCAATCTTATACCATTATCATTACTTAATTCATGAAGACTTTCTTTACCAATCGTGGGTTTAAATGTCTCTTCTTTGCCAATCTGCATTACAGTCACCTAACAGAATTTTCATATCATACTGAGAAAATTTATCAAAGACCTGTTCTAACTCTGCATAAAAATCATCTTTAGTATTATCATCTTTATCTTCCGTTGGTGCATGCATGTTTATTAAAAAAAATTCACACCACCTACCCTGTAAAACTGCATATGATATCCTATCATTAATAAATTCTACTGTTTTAAGAGCAGAGATAATTCTATTATTTATGAAAAAGCCTGTTCCAAAATTATGATTTTCAGTACCACCATAGAAAAAAAGTATAATTTTTAGTTTTACAATTCCCTTCTCTTGACCACCTAACTTCCTGCACAGCTACTACATATAATTTATACTTAACTATCTCATTAACTGTACACTGAAATGCCCCAGGCCGGTAAAGTCTCAGAACATTCCAGGTGCCTATTTTAATATCCTTATTCCTAATGTAGATCTTATCCTTAGTCCAGGGACCTCCCAAAGTAGTCCCCACGGGAGAGATCCAAACGGGAGACTATTTTACCTCCGGAATATTTTACCTTGGGAACATCCATGGCCTCATATTGCAGTTTCTTGACATGTCTTTTTACAGTGCAGAGATGTCAGCTCTACGCCTAACCCCCAATATGAATGGAGGACCGCACCTGTCGTTGGTCAGCGGATCCCTCGGATCTAGCTGGGAGGATCACATTGTAGTCCACCAACCATACCCCACTTCTGCCGATGTGGGACGCTCATAGAGCCATGACAGGACAGCTCTGTAAATCCCAACAGAGCACAATGTTGACCATTTCACTCTGTTGGTTGAAAGAAATCACTGGACGATGAGGTCGTCACATCCCTACGCCTAGGATATACCGAAAGCAAAGCAAAGTGGTCACAACCCCTCCATCAACCGATGTAGATCGCTCAAACCGCACATGCAGTTGGAGCGACTCCTCCTCTACACGACGTTCAGAGAATTTTTCCCGGAAGGGTCAAGCAAGGTATTATTTTCAGGAGGGCAAATGAGGAATATTTCTCCCCAAATATTGTAAAAATACTCCTTCAGTTTGAACATGTTCGTGAAACGCCCTTATAATAACTGACACAAATTTCTGTGACTAACCTGAAAAGAGTCTACTAGAAATAATACACAGCAAAATCATGAGGATTTTAAAAATGTTTATGTAATTAAAAAAGCTACAATGCTTTTGTATAATTAATATAATTCCCATTGACAGTGGATGTTTTATTTGTAACATTAATAGTGATATTAGTAACATTATTTTAATGTTTAGGTTGACATTTTCTATGGAGAGCGTGCCCCCCTTCCTCCTCTTGTCCCCCTTCCAAACGCTCATGATACAGCTCCAACATACTTGGACTCACGAGCGGCCTAGGGACAGAATTAGCACCTAGGGAAATACATGCTAACAGCACCAAACCTGGCGTGCCTAACCTATCAACGCATTCATATAATAACCTAAATAAACAAAATATAACTTGCCAAACCTATTTACATGCTTATTTATGCTATTATATGCCTACGTGGATAGGTTAGGCAGGCCAGTTTTGGTGCTAATGTTGTCTCGAGCCGCTCGTCTTGGACTCACAGTAGGTTTCATATCCTGGTACTAGATGGAAGCACAACTCAGATTCTCTGAAAAAGTCTGGTACGACCCTGACATCTATCGCTGAATATTGGTACTTCTATTACTCCGTATAGTTTACGAGTAGATTGAAACAAATAACTACAACAAAATACAAGATCAAGTTTTAACAACAGTACAAATTGATAAACAAATAACCGTGAAAGGAAATGTTGCTACTTGAAATAGGACGAAAAAAGGTTTGATGATAATCAGGAAGAAGTTTATGTTTGACAATTTAGTATCTTTGTGCCACAAATTATATTTTTATTGAGGAGCGAAATTTCACTTATGTTACCTGTGATGAAAGTGGGGACAATCCCCTGCACACTCAATTAAATTTTAATCTTGTTGAGGACAATGTTCGAAATTGAATTATCAATGAAGGTAGGCTCCCAAATGCCCAGATATTTGTTATATCCCGGTATTAGCTATATAGACGGGTTTCATATGACGTTAGGATGCGCGCAGCCGCCATGTTTGCGGCCAATTTTATTTGTTGTTTGCAAGGAAATATTTACCACGTAGCGTTCGTTACATCTGCACAGGGGTGCCCACAGGGAGGATTCATCACTTATGACGCACCTGCATCATGGGAATTTTTGGGGGGACAAAATTTTATAACAATTTTATATATCTTAAAACAAAAATAGTGGGGATCGTTTCTTTGATTGACTTGTTATTGATTTTTAGTTATGGTCATTATGTACAGTTTTTCTACCTATCTGTGGGTGAACGCGGCGATGGGGATGAAATGAAACACCACCTCTTATGCCTTTAGAATCGGTTTGGTTGCGGGGGGGGGGGGGGCGGTGATGTTCACATGAATACAAGGTTAGTAGAGCAGACAAAGTGTGAAGAATAATGTTCAGTACACTAACAATGGCAGTGGCCTGAGCAATTTTTATGTTAGCAAACAGGGAAAGTGTGTTACTTATATATAGGGAGCGGAAGTTGATGACCTAAAAATATAGGTATATGACCTATAGAATGTCCTAAAGAATGGGAAAAATGACGTAAGAAATGCAAAAAATTACCATTAAATTTGTTAGTTTCAGGTTAAAAATTGAAATGAAAAAGAAATTAAACAAAATGCAATATTGCTTTCAATAATAAAAAAAGGCACCAAATGAAAGCACATGAACATTCAATTAAAATATGCAACGAGGATTTCCAATGGAAACAACCGAATAATTTTTAAACAATTTAATGAAAAAGCTCGTAAATTGCAATCCTGCGAGATATATGAATAGGCCTATGTTCTCCTTGGTGAAATGACTCAAGAATATAAGCAAAATGAAAGAAGTGACAAAATATGTCGAAACAATACACCGAATATTGCGAAAAATTACGGGAAAATGTCGAAAATCAGGGAAAATGACCTAAAACCTGAAAATTGGCAAAAAAAAAATGCACTTTAAAATTACCTTTTTTGGGTTCTAGACGAAGTATAATATTGTGTATATTTAATGAGCATCGTGGCAGAGATGTCAGAAAAAAGATGACATTTCATCAACTTCCGCTCCCTACTTATATATAAGGTAGGTGAACCAAAGGTAGCCCGTGTTCCCAAGGTGGCCCACACAGAGAACTCGAAATGCATCAAAGCGAATTTGATGCACTTTTAGTGCATCAAATGACACACCCAAACGTGTAATCTTGGATTATTGGATATTGTCTTCGGATTTGATGCACTTTTACTGCATCAAATCGAATATCGACTGTGGAGTGTGTCTTTTGATGCATCTTAGTGTGTCAATTGCCCATCTGATGGGATTTTATGCATTGAAATGTATATTTCTCAATTTATACACTTGCATGCATAATTCTTACGAAGCAATTGTTCGGTGATTTTACTTAACTTATACAGAAAATAAATTTGATATTACGATATGAAAGGAATTCTTAATTTATAAGCTCATAAATTGATCGAAGTAAAAATATAAGGTATCGAGAACAAAAGTAAATTTATTTTTAGTAACTAAATTATATTTCCTATAATTAAAATATCAAAATTGGTGCCACACTTGCATGTTCAAGCAAGTAATAATGTTCTTTTGATGCATTGTTTCTGCACAGTAAGTAATTTGAACTCTTTGATCAACCACTGCATTGTAAGGGTATGTGCAGGATTTTTTTCCTCGGAGGAAAGAGGAGGGGACACATCTTGCCCTCCAGTCATAGAAACTTAAAGTTTTCGTTTTAGTATTGTTAATCAGTGCTTGCTTTCTGGGAGGAAAATTCCGTTGCTCTTCAAGTTGGTTTGTTCTTGTGTTCATCATAAAAAATACTTAAAATACTTTGGCATGTTCATAAATAAAAAGGTGTCAGAAAAAAGTGCTTGTTATTATTATTACAAAACATAAAATTGAAATTATATTGAAAATAATTTGGCGTTGTTAACAAGTTCAGACTTCTGTACGCTATTTGGGTAGAAACTAGATTCGCTTTGCTTGTTTCCATAAGCATCTAAGTAAATTACTTTGTTCATGAACAGTTCTTTGGCTTTTTTGTACTTTTTCACGATATACAGATATGAAAGATCCCTTAATCTGCTCCGCGGCGGAGTGATTATCACAATGCGCTACGATGTCAGGGGTCTTGAATTCGAATCCCGGACTGGGGATTTTTTTGTGTGTGCGTGTCTCTTCATCAATTTTATGATATTATCACTCATCTTCATCGTCGGATTAGCCTAAAGTGTAAGAAAATCGACGTTAATAACAAAAATCAAATAAAGACAGAAGATATTTGAGGTATTCACTACACCCTAACTTGATATTAGTAACATCCACCTAACATTTTTCGCATAGGCCCAACTTATGGTTATTTTGGCTCTAAATTTAATGTAATTTCAATCCCTCCCCCTCCACCCCCCACCTTCAACTTGCCCGACAAGGAAAATTCTTTGTAAACAACTCCTGGGTGACTGACTCATCACTGAGGGTTGCACGCTGACGCTATACACTTTCACCACCAGAAGCGTGCATTCCATTCCGTGTCTTGCGAATTTGTGGTGATACGTGGTTTCTTGGTGCTCGTGTGTTTTACAGTTGTTTGCAGATTGCACAAGGAGAGAAGATCTACAGATTTTCGGAGCAAGAAAAGTAAGTATCTGTGGAGGTTATTTACAATTTTATGTTTTGCTTTTTTCCGTAGAAGTTCTGATTTCAGTACTAAATTCCAAATGCTCCAGTAAAAATGAAACACGTGTTCAGTCCCATCGATTGAATTAAAATGGGAGATCAGCTTCAGGACCCAATATTTAATATAGCACAATAGTTTCATACTAAGCTTGCTGTCATCTTAAGTTGCAAAAACTACAAGTGTTGGGTGTGAATTCAATGTTTCTTTGCTTTTATCTGCCTATTTCATAATTTATTATTTTTGCAATTGAGGACAACCCCAGTGTCGTGAAGCGAATACATACATATAAAATTTGGTTCCGAATTTTTTTTCTCTTCTTCGAACCTCTTCCTTCCTATTTACTTCCCGTCGTCTCGAACATTTCTACGTAGGGCCTCCCCGATGGCGCAGTGGTAGCGTCGTCTCTTGTAATCAAGGGATTCGATACCCGGTGGAGGCACAAATAGTTTGGATTCAACTTTAAACTGTAGGTCCAGTCCCAATTAGCCTTACTGTGCATAAAGTGGACTTAAAACAACATATTAATCAATCGAACATTTCTTTTTCTAAATTTCTCCTCACATTTTCGGTCTGTGTCTTCATTAATCTTTTACTATTCCTCTTCCTTCTGTCTCTTTCTGCCTGCCTTGCTTCTATCTTTCTTCCTTGCTCCTTTTATTTCTTTCTCTCTTTTCTATTTCTTTCTCTGTTTTCTATTTTTGTTTGCTCTTTTTAACTTCTTCCTTTCTATCCTCTCGCTTTTCTATCTCTATGTCTTTTATTCTCCCCCTCTCCTGTTTCTCTATTCTTCTCTCTCCTTCACTTCCCTATTTATTTATTTCTCGCTCTTTCATGTTCTTCTCTCTCCCCTCTCTCTGCCTGGGTGGCGTAGGTAACGTCGTCGCCTTGTAATCGAACTCGATACCCGGTGAAGACGCATTCCACGTTGGTTCGGATCCCACCTTAAATTGTAGGCCCAGTTCCGATCAGGCTATCTGTACATAAAGTGGTTTTAAAAAAAACAATTCTCTTCCCTCCTGTCTCTCTCAAACGTGTGTTTGTGTGCGCGCGAACCTTACTTCTTTTTTTCTTTATCTCTCTCTCACTTGTGATTCTCTTCTTTTCCTTCACTCCGTCTGCCTTTTTAATTCTCTTCCTACCTCAGATTCTCTGCCGCTTCTTTCATCTCTTTTATCTCCCTTAACGTGCTTCTTTCTTATGATAACATGGAACATGTTGTCAATGTGTCTAACTTGTTTACATGCCATCACACTCATAACAGAGAAGATTGAAAAAATCGGACAGAGAGTGAAGTAAAGAGAAGAGAATCATAAGTGAAAGATAAAGCGAAGTAAATAAGCAATACACAGACATACACCTAAGATGTGGGGGGGGGGGGGGGAATGCAAATGTGGGGAAGAGAGGGAGAGGCCGAAGCAGGTAGGGGCCAGGAGGGCTCAGCCCCCCCCTGGCGCTGCCATCAGCCCTCGTTTACATTAGGTAAACTATTTTGCATAATTTGTTTGCAGCGAAGAGTGAAAATGTAGACAACTCACAACTTTAAGGATAAATCCACAGAATATGAACAGTATCTATTACATTCGCTCATCTTGTTTATGAGAAGAAGTAGCTGCAAGTATTTAGAATATTCTCTAGACTTCAGAAAGTTCTTTCATAGGGGAACTTCTTTATCTGTACCTTCACTGTCCCTGTTGCAACCTCCCGTTTAGACAGAAATCTGTGACTTTCATGTCATCATGCAAGTTCCCTCCGCATCTGCGTCAAAGGTGAACAACAGCTCCCAAGTTTTGGGAAGGAAGGAGTTTAATTGCTTCGGCCGGGGGTGGAATATACTGTAGGCACTGTGATTAAATACTGTGCGTTTTTTGTGTGTGATATAAATATCTGTATCATCTAAAATAGTATGGGGTGTGTAATTGATAATTTTAGTATCAGTCAATTAACACTTCAAGAGATGTTTTAAAAGACGTAGAAAAATGTAGTATTTGTGTAGTATATGATATTTATAGATGAATGAGCGCCCCCCCCCTCCACACACACACATAATTTACCTTCATTTAATATTTTTTTTAAAAAATGAACTAGGTTTACAAAGCCCCCCCTCATAACCCGTGAGCCCCCCCCTAGAGATAAATTCTAGCTACGGGTCTGGGCCGAATGGAAATAAAAGACATGGGAGAGAGGGGGGGCATACATAAGACAGAGAAAGATGTAGAAAAGCAATCTGCGGGTTCCAATTGTCGCCTACACCAATCACCAACCACGTCAAATTTACACAAACTGAATTTTTGTTTTTCTTTTATAAAAATTGAGAAGGCGTACATACAGTAAAAATCTAGAATATCTTAATCTTATTTACGAAAGTTCAGAAATATTATTTTAATATCCCTGAATGTTAGAGACAATAGTTCTACCTGTGTTTTTTTTAGTAGTCAGTCCTCATTTTGCCACCTTTTCGTGCATCTCACGTTCTTTTTTAAGAGTATTGGGGCAAAGGGGGTTATGACCCCCACCAACCAACTCCCCCTTCGGCACGCCACTGGGTTCTACTTTAGCATGCAATGTTAATTGGATATTATCAATTGTCTAGTGCTTTAATATGTGTAGTTTCAAGAACTACACAATGGATAATGTCGAACTAACATATTTCAAACAATAAAATAAATATGATATTTCACTCATCTTAGTAATTAGGAATGAAATGATCGTTCTAGCACTTGTATAAAAATTTTATTTTTGAATGCGCTACTTGTCTGTTATTCATTACCATTAAAATTATACTCAACTAGTATTTTGTTTTGATATCACGAAGTTTCGTTTTTTCTGCTTATCCCAAGTAGATGTCTTATGCAAAGTTTTTTATGTTTATTTTTAAGGTACTTGTTGTTCCCTTCATGAAGACAATAAAGAAATATTCAGAGCTCTTTTGCAGAGGATTGTGAAGCAAATAAACCGACTGAAGAGTGATTATTATCTGGTTGTTGTTGATACCCACCAACAATGCAAGCAAAAGGTTAGTGTGTGTTACATATTGTTATCCGTAACATGAATATGTGCTAAGAAAATCTCACTTTCCACAGAAAATTTACCATGGTGCAAGTGTTGCTCATGTTTGAAATTACGACTTGCAAGTTAACACATGTAAATAGAATTTTTCCATGTTGAATTAATTTAAAATGTCTTCAGAATATTTTTTCATTTGATACATTTTAGGCTCATTAAAAAAACTGCTTCAAATAGCATCCAGTGGTGTGCTCAAGGGGGTTTCTTGGGGATCATAACCACCTCATTGGTCGAGTATTTCTAAAAAAAGATAACATGAAAGACAGGAAAGATGGCAAATTGAGGGCTTATTAATAAAAATAAGTATATGCACCTCCTTTCTAAAATCCTGATAACTGAAACATCACTCAAAATCCAAACAGCTTCTCATTGGATGACATAATGATCAGCTCTTAAGCCCCTTATCACCTTTGATACCTAGCTTTTTATATGAGACTGGGGTTAATTCAATATGCTTAACTTTGTTGCCTCTCTCTCTCTCTCTCTCTCTCTCTCTGTCTCTCTCTCCCTCTCTCTCTCAATGTGTGTGTAAATTATTCGACATGTGTTTCATACTTGTATACAAAATCCAAAGAGTTGATGTTATGTTTGTTTCAGTGGTGGAGTTCTTTTGCGGAAAATGATTTATATACTTATAGGCATTATAAATAAGAACCTTATGTCAATTTCATGTTAAATTTTGCTTTTTAACTGCTAATGAAATAAGGTCATTTTGGCTCTAAATTTACCCTACCACCCCTAAATATAAACTTGCACCCACATATGGAAAATTCAGGATACACCCCTGAAAATATTTTATTTTAATGCAACTGATAAATAATTTTAAATAACTATGTATACATATTGTCATGTATCTTCTGTTTTATTTTCTTAATTGCTTGAGATACGCAATGAATGGCTTTGATATATTTTTTTTCATTAGCATACATAGTTTTAAGCACATCAAGCTACCCATGAAAGGCTTGGAAATTTAATTATTACAATGACATTAAGTCATGGAAAGCGGTACAGGAGGAGAGGAATCTCTTTCTCCCTTAATTTGTTTTTATTTTTCTGTCATTCTTTCTTATTTTTCTCCATTTTCTTTCTTTCCACCTTCTTTCTCTATTTCCCCTCTCACTCTTTGTCAGAGAGAGATAGACTCCTTCACTCTCTTATTTCTTTCCTTCCCTCTTCCCCCTATATCTCTCTCTCAGTCCATTTCTGTCATTTTTCTTCTCTCCAAGATATATATATGAGAGTCTCTCTTTTGGAAAGAGAGAGAAATGAATATATGTTCTTGTCATCTCTCCAAGAGAGAGAGAGAGAGATTGCAAGAGAGGAGAGAGAAATATGTGCATTTGAGAGAGGATGATCTCTCTCTCCTCTCCCTCTCTAATCTCTTATGCTTGTTATGTGGGAGAAAGAGAGGTGGTGGGAAGGAAAAGGATGGAAAGGTGGAGGGAAGAGATGGATAAATTATAAAGGATTTCTGATTGTAAATCGTATACAAATTACACCATTTAAAACTATAACACCATTAAGCCTTGTTTCCATGATTATGAAAAACTAAATATGCTGACCAAGGCAGTAATTTATTTTATTAAAAACATAAACTAAACGTAACGTTTCAACCTTCTAGCAAGGTCTTCTTCAGACTCTGTATCAAGTACAAAAGTAACAAGATACAAAAACAGGGCATTATATATACACAAACATTACTCCCTCCAGACTATTTAGAAAGTTGTTAGGAACTTTCTAGCAGGTGACTTTCACTTGCCAACTTTACTTTCACCTAAAAGGCTAAACACAATTACTTCCATATAGAATGTGGTTGGACTTTTAATATCACGCTCTTTCCCCTTCATTTTTCTTCCTTCTCCTCTCCTCTTTCTCTCTTGTCCTTTCCACTCTTTCCAACATCTTCTTCCATTCTTTGTTTAACTTCAGTCCCCCATTCCAGTTCATTGTGTCTTCTTCACCTTTCTTCTCTATTTCCTTGGCTTCCTTCCATTTTCTCACTAGCATTCTCTTCTCCCTTCCTATCTGCTTAGCCTCATCCCACTCTATGTCATGTCCTGTTTCTCTTGTGTGTTTAAATATTGCATTTTTCTCTCTCTTAAGTCGTACATCATCCCTATGTTGTTTCAACCTGTCTTTCAGCCTCTTTTTCGTTTCTCCTATGTACACACTCTGACATCCTTTACATTTCACTTCGTAGATAATCCCTTCCTCTTCCTCTTCTCTGTTTTCCTTTTTCTTGTTAGCATTCCTTGTTAGCATTAAACAAAGAATGGAAGAAGATGTTAGAAAGAGTGGAAAGGACAAGAGAGAAAGAGGAGAGGAGAAGGAAGAAAAATGAAGGGAAAAAGAGCGTGAGATTAAAAGTCCAACCACATTCTATATGGAAGTAATTGTGTTTAGCCTTTTAGGTGAAAGTAAAGTTGGCAAGTGAAAATCACCTGCTAGAAAGTTCCTAACAACTTTCTAAATGGTCTGGAGGGAGTAATGTTTGTGTATATATAATGCCCTGTTTTTGTATCTTGTTACTTTTGTACTTGATACAGAGTCTGAAGAAGACCTTGCTAGAAGGTTGAAACGTTACGTTTAGTTTATGTTTTTAATAAAATAAATTACTGCCTTGGTCAGCATATTTAGTTTTTCATTTAAAACTATGTAATATTTTCAGTTCTGCTTGATCTCATCTGTATTAGTCCACATATGTCCCTAATTATTTTATTTTTAAAGCTCCAAATCATGTTCCTCTGTGATAAAGTACCCACTGTTTCACATTCATATACAACAGAAAAAATTGCTGTCTTCTATTTATTAAATCATATTTTTATATATTGATGAGGATAAACGTTTATGAACAGAAAAGTAATGTACATTAACTGAATTGAATGTTCTATTTGTTTCCTGTTTATGCTTTTCAATTGCTAATCTTGTCCGTAACTGGTTGGATTTGAAAATTGATTTGAACAGGTTATCAATAAGGAAGTTTATGCTTAACCTGTGTGTATTGTGTAAAGTATTATGTCACTTCATTTTGGCCTATAAGCATATAACAGAATCTGTCTCCCTTAGAGTTTTACAAAATTATTATTGCTATTATATTTACACCACTTACATGTGGTAATGTTTTTCCAGTGCCAATTGACATATGATGTTTTGTAATAAAATTAAAGGAAAATAACATATTTATGAGTGCTTCATTAATTTATTTTCAGGAAGCATCACCATTTGCTAACAGAAGGTTTTGAGAATGACGCACCTTATCTGGCACTATTAGTGGAAGGAAAGTTGTCCTGGTAGCTGGATGCTAGAAAGTGCAATGTGCCACTTTAGAAACATTTATCTGTGCACTTGTTGGCATGTACTATGTTTTTGAATTAGACTACTCCGAAAACTGTGGTACATGTATGGCAGTAGTCGAGTACATACTATTAGGTCATAAATAGAGACTGTCGCCTCAAGTCATCTATCTTATGTGAGAATTTCAAGGATTTAAAACAGAATGTGCATTAAGCGCCAGTGTATCTGTGTCAAACAATAAATGTTCTGTCTCAGGATTATCTGTATCATTTGTTAGTATGAATCGCACCTAAGTTCTTTTATTGTTTTCTAACAACATTGGTCTGATTGAAAATGATATCCATAGATTTTCTATGTTTTATATTAATTTTAAGTTACAGGGTGTTGATTTCTTTTTTGTTTAATGACAATGCTTTTTACTCCTACATCACTTAATTCTTGTTCATAATTGAAATTTTTTGCTTTTTGGATTTTTCTGTGATTGTTAATCTGCCTATTCACGGTAAGACATAAACATGTAGATTAAAATGGGAAAGAAAATCAATTTACTTCCTTTTCACAGCCTAAAAATGATTACAATCTCTCATTTTGTGCAAGAGTTATTTTCAGTATGTTCTGAAAGTGTTATTTTTATGTATTCAATATTCAATTCAATATTTGCACATATAACCATGAACTCACAAGGCCATGCCACTTTGAAACAGAAAATTGTGTTTATATGTGCAGAAATGTGAACAGGAAAAGCCCAATATTTAGTTAAGTGTAGCTTAACACACTAATTTCCTTGCACTAGAGAAATTTACACTAAGCATCCCTCCATCTAAAAATTTCCAGTAATAAGGAATTTGTTCATTGTGTGCTAAGAAGTGTTTTCAACATGTTCTAAATGTGTGCCTGCTATAAATGATCAAAAATAATTAATAATTTCTAGAATGCACTTTACACACTTGCAGAATATTTAATATTGACAATACTCCTTTCTATCACTTTTTCAGCAATTTCAACACTTCTGAAGCACATTAAATGTGAAGTGCTTCAAGAAAGTGTTTGTAAAGTGCAATTTTTTACAGTGGAGAAATATATTGAAACACTTCCCTTGCAGGTATGCAACCCCCATGAGCAAGAAAAGGAAAAAAATTGACGCATTTGAACGTGTCACTCTACACACTAAAAGTGCATCAAATTTTTTGACTCCAACGACACGTTTTGGTGCATCAAACGAAATATCCACTTTAATGTGTCATTTGACACATTTATTTTGATGCATTTAGGTGCATCTTTCAGTTTGATGCATTTTAGTGAATCATTTGACACATTAATTTTGATGCATTTAGGTGCATCTTTTGGTTTGATGCATTTTTAATGTGTCATTGGAGTCAAAAAAATGATGCACTTTTGTGTGTCAATTGACACACTTTGAGTTCTGTGTGCACATACGAAAATCATATTAGTATTTAACACAGCTAACAAATGGCACTTCATTAATATACCCAGTTCCCCTCAGGTGGACCATGCAGAAAACGAACTGTCTCGGGCTGCCAGCGGCCATTTTATGTAAATTATTGTGTAACCCGAGGCGTCGTACGGACTGTGCAGACCAGTCCTCCACGGAGGTCGGGTATTCGTCGCTACTGTCTATAATGCATGTCAACAATCAAATGTTAGACATCAACAATTTTATCTAATAAGATGTAGTGTGGAAACATGGATAAACATGATAAAATGAATGAATATGTTTTCTTGAGCACAAGCATCATTTTCTAAGCCAACTATAAGGGACCCATGGCCCACCTTGGGAACAGATGTAAGGGTTTTGTAATTCTTCTTCTTCTTCTTCTTCTTTTAAGATACAAGCAATGTTACAAAATATCATTAGAGATTTGTAAATTGCCCTAGAAGCTTAACTAGGGCCACCATTGGTTCACCTACCTTATCTGTATTATAATGTCCCGCAAATGTTGCCTGACCAAAATAATTTCAGTAAACAATTCGGCTTAAAAGGGGGGAGTGTTCTACCTTTTTGGGGAGAGTGCGTCATAGGCCCCTGCATCTCCCCCAGCCCGCCCGCCCGCAAATTCTGGACGTTTACAATAACTTGCCTCAATCATGGCTGCTCTCGAAGACATAATGCAACAGTTTGTGACGTAGGTGAAACACACCTAACCTTTACGTAAAAAAAATGTTTATTTGATTGGTGTAAAACATTATGGATTGTTGTTTTGGATATTTTGTAATTATTGTAATACCTAAATCATTGTTTTAATTTTTTTGTTTGTCCTTAATTCTCTATTGAGGTCTTCTGGTAATAATTTACATTTCAAAGCAAAATTAATTAAGTAAATAAATAACAACCCACATGCTTTATGTATATATTCATGTATTTTTTATATTTTCCTGCCTCAACAGGCTTTTGTTTCTTCGTTTCCTCAACATTTGTCGTATCTTTATATCGTTGGGTATAACACGATGGAAGGATATAATAATGAATCCGTTACTTATCCGAGATTCGAACTCAGTATCCCTATATTTTCATCCTGTTCACGTTATTCGCTATAGAATACCGAGTAGTGCTACATAGAGTTTGTGTAAACACTGTTGGTTAGAATGGACATCTGCGGGAGGAAGAAAAAGTTAAAATTTATGGGAAAATTTTACTCATTTTATTATGTTGCTTGATCTCTAACATAAAACTAGTATTCCTTTGATTATTAAATGGTAGAATAGGAAAACATAACATGTCGTAATTTGCACTAATTTTTGGCAATCAACGCCGATTTTACTTAGCTGATTCTGTTCGAATGTTAACAAATTGGGAGGTAATCACGAATCTGTTGTAAAAAACTGGGGGTCACATCTGGAAATTTGGAAAAAAGCGGATTGATTTTTTTATACTAGGTGTATATGCGTAGTTTTACGAACGAAATGTTATACGTTTTACGAACGAAATGTTATAACTATGCTTGCCTAACCTAACTGAACCTAACCTAACCTTCCGTGAATGGTTTGTGGGCCAATGATCACTTTCAATAAGCAATTCCTAGTTTTGTAACACGTAACAGACGAACAATGTTTCATCACTACGGAACACGTCGCTACGGAATACGCCATATATGGAGAATTATCGCGGTAAATAACAACATTATTTTACAACTTCTACACGTAAATGTACAATTTTAACACGCGACCCCCACATCGTAACTCCAGATACGTCACCAGGAGTGCATAAGAAGTGAGTATAAGAAGTAGGAAGTGAATTACAGACTTTCTCTATATTGTCAATTCTTACCACAAATTGAATTGCATTTCTGTCATTAACAATCAAGATAAGGAACTTTCTGATATTTAAAAAATTGAAATGAACGAGAAAAATTGCCAGGGAGGGGTCAACGCCCCTCCGGATACTGGCGTACGGAGGATTTTTTCGGAGGGGCCTGGAATTGTAAATGTGGACATTGCATATTAGGAACGGGATACAGTAAACAAAATCTTTCGCAATTGCCATTTTAACATTCGTTGCAAAAGTTGTTTAAATATAATATGACGATCGAGACGTCATCTAAGGGGTGTGTACATTGACCAGTCTGGTTTTCCGCCCAAAGTTCTTTAATGCTTTCATCTGGAAATTTATTTTTCTCTATAGGGAGAGGCTGTAGCCCCATCAGCTCCACCCTGCGTACGCCAGTGCCTCCTACGCTCATGTATCATTCGAATAATGAATACGGTTTCCGAGAAGCCACAGGTTTTTCTTAACTCTGTCTTCATTTTTATAATGGATAGAGAATAGACACTTTTGCGTGGATTGGTCAGTGACCTTCGAAGCCTCCAAAGGCAACCTTGTTTCAGGAGTCTGTGGAGCAAGCGAACCAAAACAAGTTCTATGCGCAAGTAGTCACTCGAGAGGGCTCTACCAATGAACACTTGGGAGCGGAAGCGAGTCCACGTGGTTGCAGCTACCAGCCGTTTACAACAGCGCGCACTGTTTTGCTCCGATCACTCGCTTTCTCCCTTCTCTGCCGTTATGCGCGGTCTTCCTCCACGATTCCTGAGACGGGGTTTAGTTTGGGAGGGTTGCACAGAGGCAATTCCTCCCCTCCTCATTTTCTAGAACATGCATATTTACATTTCTAGATATGATTATTTTAGCAAATTCGGCCTTAAACGAAATCGTGTAGGCACTGGCTTACGCAGAGGAGTGCTGATGGGGCTACAGCCCCTCCCCAAAGTTATAGAAAAATCATCTTGCCAGTTTCGGGTTTGTTGTTATAGATTTTGAGTCAGCTAGTGATATCCTCCCAAAAGAAATTACGAGGGCGGGCTGAAAAGTAATGCCTCCTATTTTTTTTGAGACGGTGTAAAGACATTTTGGATTTTGAGCAACCATGCATTGTACTCTTCGGACTTCCCCCCTTCTCCAGTCCAAGTTTCAAACTTCTATCACCAGGGGTTGCTAAACTAGAACGAGGAAAATGGCAGCATGTCACCATACTATGTCGGTGCACCTGAAACTGCGTGTGGTGACAGAGTTTCTAACTGCAGAAAATGTGTCCCCCAATTGACATTCATCAGAGAATGAAGGCTTTTTATTGCAATGAATGTGTAACGTCAGTACTATATGATGTTGGGCTGTTCCTGCTCACAATGAAAACCCGTGCTGAGGAACTCTCAAGAAGTTCCTTGTCACACACGTTGACAGTTCCTCGGCAGGAGTTTTCACTGGCTTACTAGCCAGTAATAGTAGAATTGGTTCCACTACTGACTTATATATATACACTTGTGGTTTAGTTTTGGTGTCTCTATCCCTTTTTTCCGAAAATGGTCTGGCTTAGTTGGTAGTATGCATTGTTAGATTTCCTTACTCTATTCATCACTTCCTCTTCTTCTATTCTTCCTGTCTGCTTTATCATTGTTCCCAGTTACTCGTATTTTTCTGTCTGCACCAGTTCTATTCCATCACATATTATTGTATTCTTTCCATTACCTCTTCTGTTCTTCCTATTTGCATCACTTTGCTCTTATTTGCGTTTACAGTCATTATTTTAGCCTTTAGCACTTCTGCCCATTCTGTAACCGCCTCTTGTAGCTTGTTCTCTGTATCTGCTATTAGTATTATGTCATCTGCATATACCGTGCGTTTATTTCGATCTTCAGCCGAGAGATCGGGAGAAGCGTGGCGGGCGGCGCTGACGGAGATGCCGACATTTGCGGCCTGTAATGCCCGCTTATTTTTATGGACATATGCAGACATTTATATAAATATTGCAAAACGAGCACTAACCTGTGTTATACGGTTTTAATTTTAGTAGCTTAGTGGCTGTATGTGCTGATGATTTTGACACGCCCGTCTCCTGTGAAACACGGCGTAGAGGTTTGTTTGGAGAACGTTCTAACGCTCCACCAATTTCATCGAGTTTTGCTTCGGTTAGAATCCGTCGTTTTTGCTTAGGTGTTTTAAAATTTAACGATCCAGTTTCTCGTAATTTAACCGTATCTCTATGTGGAGGTCAAACGCTTGGGAATTTCTGTACGAATTGCCTATAGACGTCTCGACACGTGTCTGTTTTCACGTAAGTGTCATACATACGTGAACCTTGAGGCTGGCATTCCAATCGTCTCACTGACACAACACACATACACACTGCAATAACACAAACAAGTAACAGTAAGTAACCAAGAATAACACTCTTGCGCACAGTACGAAATTAAGATGCTCTTTGTTTAAATATGCTCGCCACTATATTCACAGCTCTGTCTTCATCTAGTCGCGAAGGAACAAAAACTCGAGCTCGGATATTTCGGATTGCAAGGAAGCTCACGAACACCATTGACTTTTAACGGTTTCGTCTGCAGCGTAATCTTGATACAGTGTTGCACATTCGAAACCTCCAAACGATCCCCATCGACACAAAACTCTTTCAAGGATATAAACTTAAGCAGGACGTTACTGGTCAAAACTATGATTAAAATGTTTTATTATCTGTGGGTCTTAACATCGTTTCTAAATCGTATTTTTGTGTATATAAGGGCAGAATTTGGATGAATTACAGAAGAACTTTTACGTGTTATAACACAGGTTAGTGCTCGTTTTGCAATATTTATATAAATATGTCCATAAAAATAAGCGGACATTACAGGCCGCAAATGTCGGCATCTCCGTCAGCGTCGCCCGCCACGCTTCTCCCGATCTCTTGGCTGAAGATCGAAATGAACGCACGGTACTAATGCTTGGCATTGTATAGGTCTCATATTCCAATTACCCACTTTTATTCTTGCTGTTCTTCTTTTGCATATCTTTAGAACTTCACTCACAAATACAATAAAGAGTAGCGGGCTCAAAATAATTATCTATCTCACTGTTTCACTCCTTTGAAAAATAACAAAATTACCTAAATGCCAAAAAAAGGCTGAAAATTACAAGAAAAAAATGCAAAATATGAACAATGTTTTCTGGTTCTAACTGAATAAAAAGGACTTATATCAGGTTTAGTACTGTCTTCAAGGCTGAGAAAAAATATAACTTTTCATCAACTTCCTAGCACTAGTTATGGATGAGTACCTCTGTACTCCCTTTCTACCTAAAATACACAAGTGAAGTGGTAAATATCCCTTGTTCAGTCTGAATCATATTAAATTTTCATCGCGTGCACCCGAAACCAGATATCCTTGATTCGAGTCTTTATCTGACGTCATTATGAAAAATGAGTATTTACTTCGTCGCAAGATTAATTGCAGAAAAACTAGAAAACATAATTTGCAAATCTTGGCAAGAAATATATATATGTAAATATATCGAACTTGTTAAGTCATTTTATTAATAAGAAAGTTTAAGTACGCAGGCAGTGTCTTTCTATGCGATTGAGTTACACAACACAATTTATATCTATTGAATCAAGTACGTGGATACATTATTTTTTATTTAAACTTGTCCATTATACCCTGTCTCATTACCTGTGGAGCAAGGCAACGCATAGCGCCAGAGAAGGGGAGGAAATCGGGTGGGCAGAGCGAAGCAGTACACGCTGCTGGGAAGGCTGGTAACCGTAGACGCTTTCCCCCTCCACGCAATCTCGTTCCCTCTCACGTGATCATTGGTGGAGCCGTCTCGCGTCACTACTTGCGCAGAGACTTGCTTTCGTTCGCTTTCCAGAGAAACATGGGAAAATACCATCAGCAACACTATGTTACGTGCCAGAACAACAAACACAATCAAGTCGGCAGATGAAGTAGTTCGGGGGACCGACAATAGATGTCAGCGCGCTGCAGTACGAAGGCGGAAATAGATTGTAGAGATAAGAAGAGAAGAAAGGTGATTGTATATATAATAATAATTAGGAAACGGTAACACTTTACTACACCAGAGACGGATTTCTTCAAATTTACAGGAGAAAGTACTTACGCAAAGCATTTTCTGTAGCTTTGTTGATGTTCGGGAATGTAGTATTGATCCATTTTAATGCGAATGCATGTGGTTTTCTAAGAAAATCTATTTCCGACGCGCTATTGCTGCTGCTACAAGATGACATGTCGAGGATGCGTCGTGAAGTTGTTGCCGGGTGTGGAAGATGCCGTGGAATTTGTAATTCCGAAGTTGTCCGTATATGCTAAATTAAACGAAAGGAGTGCTAATGGAACCTAACCTAGTAGGCATACCTCATCCCCGTGATGGTTTGTGGGGCTATCGTGAATTTTTGGGCTAACGTCAATGGTTTTTGGGGCTACCCGTGGATGGTTTGTGGGAAATAAGGAATAACAGTAAGTACTCGTTAATGTAAGAAATACACATTATTTTCGTTAGAAATTCATTATTTCACCTAAAGAAATGTTCCGCAATGCAGAATAGTATGTTAGCAATGTAAAAAATTGCAAAATAAATCATTGATAGGTGTCTCCGGTATAGTAAAGTAGTACCTAGGAAACAAATGAATGAATAATACAAAATTATGTATCTTAAAGAATAGACAGATTGTAAATGAATTAAATTGAGGAAAGTTGATAACCGAGGAAACGATTATAAAAATGTGTCCTTTTCTGATTTGTGAATCAGAATCGTTTTACTTACCTCTGACAAGGAGAAAATTGTCGCCCCGAAGCACTTTCCGGTTGCGCTTTCTGTTAGTAGCACTGGGCCAGTGTAAGCGCTTCATGTTAGCGATCCGTGGAATATTCCTTTGGTTTGGCCTAGGAGGCGAGGCTAGTTCTAAGATTAGACGCCCCTAAATTTTCTTTTCGCGTATAGTTTTGACTAGGTCGTTATGCTAAAGAAAAGAGACTCATCTTTAGGAGATAATATAAAGATGACATGATTGCAAGTTATATGCCCATAACAGAAATTTTCCAACGATTGATTGTAAATAGAAAGAAGAAATTTCAAATGATTAATTGTAAATAGAAATTAAGAAGAATAATTTCCAACGATTGTTTGAAAGAAGAAGAAGCCTTTCAACATTATAAGAAGAAGTTTCCAATGATTGGTTGAAAGAAGAAGAAGCCTTGCAACATTATAAGACGAAGTTTCTAATCATTTATTGAAAGAAGAAGAAGCCTTTCACAATAGAAGAAGAAGTTCCCAAATATTGATTGAAAGAAGAAGTTTCCAATGATTGATTATAACAAGAAGTTTTCAATGATTGATTGAAAGATGAAGAAGCCTTTCAACATTATAAGAAGTAGTTTCTAAGTACTGATTGAAAGAAGAAGAAGAACCCTTTCACAATAGAAGAAGAATTTTCCAATGATTGATTGAAAGAAGAAGCCTTTCAGAATTGTAAAAAATCCTAAAGTAGAACTCTGTGGGATGTGAGAAGAAGCAGCATAACCTATCGAATCATTACAACGTAGAAGGAAAGATAAACTTATTAACAGTTAAAGGAGATTGTATAATAAAAAAGATACTATTCAGCATATAAATTGTACAGATGCTTTTCCAGAATATATTTTCGGTTTAGACCTTCCATAGTGGGTAAACCTTGTGTTTTGTTTCAAGTATAAACGTTATTACTCAATCCAAATAGCCCTAGGTATCTTTTGTTTCTACCCTGAGCTAAGCTGTCTCATGTCAAATAGAACGTGGCAAGACTCTGACGTCTGGGGCAATAGCCAGTCACACAGAGAACTAAATGCATCATACAGATTGATGCACCAGAACGCGTCGATTGATGCACTAAAGTGTGTTCTATGGCATCTGCGAAGAATCAGATTCACATTTGATGCATTTTAGTGCATTTCTGTATGTCGTAAAAGAAACACGAAAGTGCATCACCTGATGCAAGCGAGGATTTCTTTCAGTCGCGATGCATTATAATGTATAATTTGATGAGTTTTGATGCACCTTCCAATATATTTTTCAATGATGCACTTAAACGTTTCGTCTGAGCTACAGATTTTATTTAGCTCAGATGAAACGTCTAAGTGGATCATCGAGAAAAATGCAGGAAGGTGCATAAAAATGCATCAAATGATGCATTATATTCCATGTCGACTGAAAGAAATCCTCACTTGCATCACATGATGCACTTTGGTGTTTCTTTTACGACATACAAAAATGCATCAAATATGAATCTGATTCTTCGCAGATGCCATAAAACACACTTTAGTGCATCAATCGACGCGTTTTGGTGCATCAATCGGTATGATGCATTTAGTTTTCTATGTGTATAATCTTCCGTGGGGTTTGTGTTGGTGTCCTTCATGGGTAGGGTGACCAGAAACATACATTAAATTAAAAGAAAAGGACAGAGCGTGGCGAAAAAGGCAAAAACAAAAGTCATAACAAAGAGGACACCGCAAAAATTCTCAAATGATCTTTTCCAGTAATATAGTCTTACCTTTAACTAAATAAAGAAATCTGCTAATCTATTCTCTAAGGTTCAAATGGACCTTTCGAGCTGTCACTGCGATTTTTTTTCAAATTTTCCTCCCCATTCGTAAAACCGTTGTGATATTCCAAAATCCGAAAAATTGCATTAGCTTAGAATTTCTTCTAGAGCACTGACGTGAATGTTCGACTAGTTTGCTTTCACTGTTATCTAGATATTCTCAATAGTTTCGCGTTTACGTAAGTCTATTAACAGCAGAGGAAAGTGGCAGCCACCTTAAAGCTTTACCTCATATTCGTTTCTTCCATCCTTTAAAACTTGGATATTTTCTTGCGAGATCATTGTTGAATTTACACTTTCGCTTTGTTATTTCATAAAACTAAATATTTCCTAATAATAAAAATTCTCACTACGCGTTTCTTTATCGCGTATGTATGACTCATAAAGGAACTGTTTGACCATCGTGGCGGAGCGGTTAGCACAGCGTGGTACGACGCCAGTGGTTTCGGGTTCGAGTCCAAGCCTGTGAATGGGCGTTCTTTCTGAATGTCCCTTCACCAAAATCATAATATCGTGCTCATCCTCATCTTCTCGATTAGCCAAAGTAACAGAAGAGCTAAGTAAACTGAGTCAAATAAACCAACCAACCATTTTCGTGATGACGTCAAGGTGATCTCAACGGTGGACTGGAAAGCAATCTCGTGTTCGGTGACGTCATCCGAGGACTTCATCACTGACGATGATGATAATAATAATAATACTATGCTTATGGCCTTTCTGCCTTTGTACGATCTTTAATAAGTGGCTATTTGAATGTCGAAAGTAGTATTTCTTTGTCATTGCAAACTCATGTCATTTCCTGATAAAAAATTCCCTTTGGTTTCAATGTTTGCAATGGACTTTTCAAGCGATCAAGCTCATATATGATAATATATTATAGTTCTGTCAAAAATCATAGTTTTTGCGTCTCTACTGTGGTCCAAAGCTTTAAATTATAATTTTAATAAAAATTCTACGCTGATCTGCCTTAACGTTGACAATGACATTGGTACAAGAAATCGTTTAACCTTTAAAGTATGCTGCTACAGCAGCGATTCCATTTCAGCCCGTCCTGATTGGGAGTAAAGGCATCGAACATAGAAGCTGGCCTGTTATTGGATGGTTCAAGGTCACAGACTCCCATTTTTATTTCTTGCTTCCCCTGGATCAGGAGTGTTGGGCGAAATGCACAGATGTTTTATCAAGTCGGCACAAGATGGTGCTAAGGGTTGTCATCTCGAAAACGAACTTACCGGGAGGACTACAAAGTTCATTGCTTTGAGATGGTAGAAAATGATTACGGAAAAAATCAAGTAAAATAAAAATTAAGCATTTTGTCAACTGCCAACAGCACAAAAACTGAAATACTGTGGGCCAGCACTGTTGGCCTTGCTGTACTGAAATTGCGGAACAGTGAGTATATATACAGATGAAATTATGAGAACTTCCAATGCAAGGATAGTAATCGTATGTACGTTTATGACCATTGGTTTTGTTTGCACCAGTCGGCAAAGTTTCTCAAATCAGCTTCCAGTTTTATGCATTCGTCTACTGACCTAATCTAGTGGTACAACTTTATGTTATTTGCGTACATCAAGACGCTTGTTGTATTTTGAGGGGAACATCATTTACAAATATTAAAATAACTATGGGTCTAATTGCATGAAGCGCTCCAAATGACACCTCCCTATCATATGAAAAAAAAAATCGTTCATCAGTTGGCGTTCTCTTTGGTATATAACTACATACTGTCGCAACTATGTCTAGAGCAGACGAATGAAAACAAGACTCTGCGCAAGTAGTGACGCGAGACGGCTCCACCAATGAACACGTGAGAAGGAACAGGATTGCGTGGAGGGGAAAACCACTGCAGTTACCAGCCTTCCTAGCAGCGTATACTGCTTCACTCTGCCCACTCAACCCCCCTTCTCTGCAGATATGTGCGGCCTTGCTCCAGAGATACCTGGAACAGGGTATAGTCATCAATTCTAATTAATAGCTGACCCGATTCACCCACTGAACGCAATCTTTGTGTAACAATCATGTGATTCAGTTCCTCGCTGCAGCTACCAGCCATTTTCATTACCGCTCACTGCTTCGTTCCGCCCACTCGCTTTCTCCTCTTCTCTACCGGTATGCGCAGCCTTGCTCCACAGATTGCCGCAATAGAGTATATACCTACAGGCACTGCTCCCGGAATAAGCAAAAATTCCTTGCGAAATATCGCAGTATTGAAGCACGGTTGTTTTTCGTTGTTCCAAGCTAGGTGAAGAGCAAACGAGGTGACGGGTGTAACACAATGACAGAATTATTACCGAATTTGTACGGAAAGATTATTCTGAATTTGTGTCACTTAAATATATATCACTATTTCTCAATGAAATGTAGAGAAATGGCGCGAATACACCAATTTATCAGGATGGCCACTCTAGGACCGTGATAAAATTCAAGTATAATTCCCGGTTTTCAAGGCGAACTTTCCAAAAATTAAAGGGTACAAGCAGATGATTCCTCTACTTCAACCTTACGTATTATCGCCTCTCACCACCCACGCAGAGAAATATATTGTCAATATAAAGGGCCTGTGTAATTACAAATGTATCCAAAATTTTTAATTCAATTCAATTAAACAGTATTATTTAATTTAAGGGACAGAGTTTACATTTGAAGTTTTGCATATTCAGACTCGAAATACATCTACAGAAAAGAAGTCACAAATGTTACGGGATATATTAATCTACGAAAAAATGTTAATTGTATAAGAATTTCAAACTCAAGTTTACCTAATCAACTTCAAGATATCTTACCTTGCAATAATGTTGCGTCTGTCAGTTAGATTGGGTACTACTTTACTATAGGGGTGACACCTATAAATAATTTATTTCGCACTTTTTTACTAACGTACTATTCTGCATTGCGGAACATTTCTTTAGGTGAAATAATGAATTTCTAACGAAAATAATGCCTATTTCTTACATTTACGAGTACTTACTGTTACTCGTTATTTCGATTCTGTAACACACATTATGGCGATAGCGTATTGGTTCATCGCGCATTGTGAGAGTGTCTTGTCGATTTATGCAGTGTTGCAATCTTGTTCACTGAAAAATACCTACTTTCGTGCCCGGATTTGAAATTATGCTAATACCTAGCAAACCATTGACGTTAGCCTCACAAACCATTGACGCGAGCCCCACAAACCATTGACGTTAGCCCCAAAAACCATTCACGTTAACCCCACAAACCATTTTCCGTAATGTTAGGTTAGGTTAGGCAAGCGGTGTCGGGAAAAGTGCGCTCTCGCAATAAAAGTGGGAAAAATGCGCCCTCCCAAGAGTAACCAGAATGAAAAGTGGGAAAAATGCGCCCAGCACACCCGACCTTCACCAATATGATAATATGTTGATTAAAACAACCTTTACGCAGCTTCCCCTCACACTTAACACAGGCTTGGAACTGTCAGGAAAGATAATTTTTTTAAAAGTACAGTAAAAATATTCTCTTTTCTGGCGTGTTTAGAAGGTCCTTTGTCATATATTTTTATTTTTATTTTACTTTTGTAATTTTTATTTTATTTGATTAAAGTTTTTATTTACATTTAGACATAGATTCGTCAACTTCTCTTGCTCGCTTCTTAGCTGCCACTCGCTTAATTCGGACTTCTGTTTTGGCGACGTCCGGTTTGCACTTGTGATCTGTTGAGCTGATGATTTCTTTTCCTTTCGTAACTAACTGTCCTCTACATTTCTCTTTCTTCTCTTTAACACAAAGCCAAGTAGTTTTCTCGTCCGTCTTCTTCTTAACTCGATATTGAAATCCATTGAACAGAGCACACGGCTTGCCTCTGTTCGTCTCGGTGAATGTCAAATCAGCCATCACAAACAGAAACACAACACACACACCTGACTTGTGCCAGAGATGGGTTGGTAATGACTACTGAGTCATTGGAAAGCTAGTGTGCGATAGAAGCAAATAAATGAAGAGAGTTAGTTAACCGGGAATTCCAACCCTTCAATGGATTAGTTGGTGAAGGTCATGTGTGCTGGGCGCATTTTTCCCACTTTTATTGCGAGAGCTCATTTTTCCCGGGAGCATTTTTCCCTGATTCAGGCAAGCATAGTTAAAAAAAAAAATTAAAAAAAAGAATTAAAAATACTCGACAGGTCATGTTATAGTGAAAACACGGCGAGTTTGAAACACTGACTACGGAGTTTACGTCATCTAACACACGGAACATTGTACGCTCGTGCAGAAAGCAAATGGCGGCAGCAGAAACAGCGTGTCGGACAGAGATTTTCGCAGAAAACAACATGCATTCGCATTAAAATGGATCAAAACTACATTCACGAACTTCCACAACGCTACAGAAACTGATTTCCGTAAGTACTTTCTCCTGTAAAAAGTAAGAAATCCGTCCATAGATTGTTCTGCAAGTGACACTGACAAAGTAAACGGATTGACAGAATTCTGTTTTATTTTTCACGTGGCTTTCTTTTCCTTCCTCGATAAAAACACAAGCTAAACTACGAAAAACTTGCCTCAGGGCATTTATAAATATGCATAAATTCAATGGGATTTAGATTAAAGCTGCAATTTTTCACGTCCACGGAGAAAAATTCACGCAGAATTCCCGGTGAGTAGACACCCTGTTTATGTACAAAAATATATACTCTAAGAAGAAAATATCGAAACTTACCTCAAAGTATGTTACGTGAAATTCATGTATATTTATCCTAACAATGTACTTCGCTGACATTTGTCATTTTTGTTCGGATACATATAAAGGAAAAACTGTAATTACATAAAATCCGAGTCATGATTGTTGAAAATTACTTCGGAGGATTTGGAGTCTCCCACCCCTCCCTCAGCACAGTCTTGAGCCAAACTGTAAACACGAATTAGGATATAAACAAGGAGGTCAGTAGCTAGGGAGAACCAGAGGGCAGAGGCCTCCACTGACGTTTTGTTTCTTCGAAGATTTGCAAATTTCCTTTTAACGATTTCCATTTCTCAGAAAAAAAGGGGGGGCCTTCCATCAAACCGTGTAGTCCCGTTTCGCCTAATTACTTAAATTATATTCAAATGACCCCTCACTTTAGTTACTAACTGCTTGTAATTAGTAAATTTTAGTTATTGTTTAGAGGAGACGTCTACATCACATGAAAAACGAAATAATTCTATCTACTCATTTCGAAGAAAAACTTACAAGATGTATTTGTCTATATCACTTGCGTCCATGGGCGTCGGTAGGGGAGGTAGGGCGGGTCGGTGGACCCCCTCCCCTCTGGAAATTGACATCGTTCATTTAAAGATACAAAAAAACCGAATGTTTGTTACTTTTATTGTTAAGAACAGAAAGAAAATTCATTAAGTTAATATTCGAACACAATAATCAAAGTAAAAATTCATTGGATCGAAAACATTGAATGAAAAATACAAGAACAATGTTATATTCTACCATTTCATCCAAAGAACAAACTGTTTCACAGTTTTCAAAGTTCTAATAATTACAGTTGTAGGTTAGAGGTCACACAACACACTTTACATAAAACATTCCCCTAACATTTAAAGCCTTTTCTTTAACGAGACGTGCAATGGTTAATATCAAAATGCATTCAGATACTAACTGCATAAAATGCAAAATAAATAATGGAAAATAGTTGTGCAGGTATTCATTCCTTTGGTGAATCGAGTCTCCCCATTTATATAATAATAATAATTATTATTATTATTTCGAATACAATTTATTTTTGTTAGTTTATTATATTTATTATTGTATAATAGCATTTATAACCGTGGTAAAAATACTCATTATTTATCTACTATTCAACTTTTATCATTTTCCCAACCCCCTCCTCTGCAAAAATTTCTGGCGACGCCTACGCTTGCGTCCATTTATTATTAGAATTGTTAACTGAGAATGTAGTACTCGTAATATTGGGGAAGGTCAATAAGGGTGACTCTACTCCTTTTCGAGGTATTTTGATGGAGCGGTGTTATTACCGCCCTCCCTCCTACTGGCCAAGGCATTAGTATTTCTGCAATAACAACTTACTCTTGTATCCAACAATGGGTGGCATATCGTCAAAATGGTAATTCGCACACCGACATGATCATATTCAAACGGGTTTTAGCGAAATTCCCCACAAAGATGGGAAATGATTTTTATTTACTCCGAATAAGTATAGATGGCAGTGCGTATTGATTTAATAATAACTTCATATTTTATAGTAATTATATCCATATTCTCACGTTTAGTTTGATAATTTGATAACACGCAATAAATGTCTTAATAAATTAGTAAAATTGAAACGAAAAGGTAATGAAAGAAATGTCAAATAACTTACCAGGCCAGTATCCTGAAGTTTTGCACTGCAATGGACGAATCAAGTAGAGCTCTTCTACATCACAAGCGGGGGCCGAACACCTCCAAACCTTCCCCCTTCCCCTCTGGCCTGATTCCTTGGAAGAGAGCCTTTGCCCGTGGCTTCGGGTTTACAACAGAGGCCTCAGATTGGAACAGGATTGGACTGCCTCGCTGGAAGGCCCCCAGCAGCACGCCAATGAGAATTCATTGCCCCCCACTCCTTCCAACTTTCACGGCTTCTGTATCCTGTGTGGGACGTAATCAATGCCATTCGGGGATCAATGATCCAGAACCAATTATTAGCAATTAATATCAGAGGCTGTTCTCCAGGTTTTTGACGGCCAGCTGCATCCTTAAGTGCCATATTTATCACCCGGTCGTGTTTCATGTAGTGACTGAGAAGTACCCTCTTTAAAGTGTTGTTTTTAGTTTGGAAATTGAACGACAGGTGACGCAGTTTCAACAGTAAATTATGGTGGTGCAATTTAGAAGTGTTAAAATATTCAGCAAGTTTCATATTAACCAGATTTTTTAGTGTGCACATGGGTATATTTTACAATAATAGAATAGTTTAACCATCTCAGTGATTCATAGTGCTTCATCAACTTTCAATAACAAAAGAGCCAAACTAGAACCGCTTTACGTGATATACTCCGATATTCTCACCATTCATCCTACGTAACAGTACCATTATTTTTAATCAACAATTGACTCGGATTACACTGAACCTCTCCGATAGCGTAGTTGTAACGCTGGCGCCTTGTAATTAAGGGGTCCTTCGTTTGATCTCCGGCGGAACTACATAGTGGGTCGGATCGCACTTGAAACCGTAGTTAGAGTCTCGGTTACCCTATCTATGCACAAAGTGGATTTGACTTTCTGCCACTTTTGGTTAATCGCGAAAATGGGGAGTGATGCTAATGCTATAATGAAATTGATGAAAGAACACTCACAAATAACACCCATGCCGAGGATGGATTGGAACCCGAGACCTCTGTCGTGCTAACTACTCTGTTACGGAGTTCGGCTCGTTCCATTCAATTGGTGGCATCGAATTCTCTGAATTTTTTATCCTTCAATTGAATTCACTCCCATATGCCTCAGCAGAGGTGGCCGATCATCCAGCAGTTACGGGTGACGTGTGGTTAGCACGACGAACCTCCAGTCGTGGTTTTAGGTTCCGATGACCGGATTACTCTACTCATTCCTAGCTCCCCAAATTCCTCACGAAGGTGGGTGGCCACCGGCCATATCAGCGCTCATGTAAAGAAAGAAATATTTGATATTTCTCTGCAAGAGACGGAGGTACAGTTCCTTTTTACAAGAGCAATAAAATATATATCAACTACGAGAACGCAGGAATGCGCGAAATCATTAACATTGGCTTCTTCAGAGTTAAAAAATTCTGTGATGAAATCAAATTTTAAGAGCATAATATGAGCACGCTGTGATTTTGTAGAAATTTTAGATATACTTCCCTTAACTACACAGTTATCATTGTTGCTTCTTATATAAAAATTTTCAAAACTTTTTGCAGTGCAATATATTGTTACATAAGTGCATTAATATAATGACATACATCACTTGAAGTCTGCATTTAAATGCCACACCAGAGCTGTTATTTCTTTGCTAATTGAAAACCTGCCTCTAATTACGTCATAAACGAAAGTTCTCGAACATAAATTGCCGTATTGATTCACCTGTATGTAACCGCCTTGCTCTAGCGCGGACCTCCATGTAGACTTGTTATCTCTCCATTCCGGCCAATTACAACGTGCGGGTCTGCAGTTTACGAGATAAATTTGTTGGTTTTATTAAATACAGAAGGACACTTCTGAACGGAAACAAGCAGGACAGAGATAAAGAGGCGGGGAAAAAACCAAATGAAGAATCTCAACCGGCGTACGCCTGTCGTAAAGATGTCACCTGAATGCGTTTGTAAATCCGAAGTCCAGTCGTAAAAATTCGATCGACGTAAGCAAGGGAAGTCCTGGTGTGTACAACAAAAAACAGGTAATCGCTTGATTTGCATATGTGGCTTGCTTTTTGTCTCTTACAGTGTTAGCTCTAACAAGATTCCTGGCGCATGGGTTATGGTGTAGCAGCTAATCAAAGAAGATGGTAAAGTAAATCTGTTCCAATAACAGGGTAGATTATGTCGTGAAGTTGAAGGATTGCATTTTCATCCAGGTCCAGTTCTATTTATTGTTTATTGGAGAATATTGACAGTATTCAAACACGAACAAAACATGTAAGTAGGTTTTTATCATTGACAATATTTTCTTCTTCATAAAAGTTATGTTATGTCATCATTATGTATGCATAAAAAAGAATAGGTTGTACTGTCTTCGGTACAGTCACCGGCATAGAATGGTACATCTCAATCTTGAAATACCCGCTTCCCTGCAAGGAGTGTTGCCTAACCCTACGGCGATGTTAGAAGTTGCCATTGAAAATTTGCTATGAAAATCCAGTTATCGTAATGGGATCATTGCAACCCAGAAGAGTCCGTGACTGTACATAGCTGCTTTCTATGGGAGCGGCATACACAATAAGATATTTAATTTATTTAGAACTTTTCACTCTCAAAAATGACAGTCGGGGGTTATTTTAAGGGGAATTTGCACCCATAAGGTGCGCGTCACTTCCAGATCTAGAACCGCTATTTCTTGTCCACTTTGTAGGGTAGCTTAACCCGTAAAAGGACATAAGATTTTTTTTTAAAAAAAATGCAAAAAATAAGTTGGCAACACTGCTCGTACCGAGAATGAAATTGTAACAAGGATAACACTAGTGTTTTATCCCTATATGTTGGCTTAACCAGTAAAAGGACGTGAAGAAATAAGAAAAATGCAAAAACATAAGTTGCAAAAATGAGTTGGCAACACTGCTTGTACCAAGGATGGCGTGGAATCGGCTTTATTGGACTACTAACCATACACTGCGTTTTTTTCTGAGTTCTTCACTGCGTTTATTCGAAAATGTTACTTTTTTCTAAAGTTTTGCAGGGGGTTGTAGCCCCATCAGGCCAACTTCTGCGTACGCCAGTGCTCGGAACTTAAATGGGCAAGAGCGAAAGTCAGTTGAGGCGGTGATTTAAGGGTCACAGTTCCGCAATCACTAGTCAAACAATGTGATGTCACTTCCTTCTATTTCGGCAGTTCTAAAATTCACAGCAAAGGTAAAAGTCAAATCAGTAAGTCACAGAGAGTGAATAGGTTTCTTTGGGTGGATTGTAGAGTGCTGGAACGAGAAGATTTCGCTCGAGCGCCAAATAGTTCGCACGGGCGACGCTAGATAGCGTACGGAATTGAGAGTTTCTTCGCTCGAACGTGCAAAACGAGCGGCATACACCCGAAGACCAGTAGTACACGCATAACCATCATTTGTATGTTGTAGTGAATCCTCAAATATGGATCGTGAGGTGAAAGACCCAGTGAAATTAAAACTTAAGTTATCATAGTCATCATCTCCATGGTAATACGAGTACGAGCGAGCGAAAATGATTCTATATATGGGCGTATTTAGGGGGGGTTCAACGGGTCCAACCCCCCCCCCTTTGGTTCAGTAAAATTACTAGATTACCTGTTCTATCCACTTGTTTATAAAAAATTCTTCGGACTTATTTTATTTTCCTAAATTCGTGACTTATAGGACGAGATATGGATGGGAAGGAAATTACGTAATTCTACACACCAGATGGAACTGCAGACCTAATGTCTGCAATTTCCTGAAATTTTAGGAATTTCTGCGATAAGAAACTACATTGGGATTGTCGAAACAGTTATCATTTTTCACCCTTCGAGTCTTCTTAAAGAAATTTGGTTTTTATGAACGCAGTGCAAGAAAACCAGAGAAACATCGTAACATTCTCAACTTGTTTTACACAAGATGAACAGAAAAGTATCAATACTAAGTAGTGTGACTAAGCCAAGCGTCAAGCTAAGTTTGCAGCAGGTTTTATGTATCAATCCGCGCGAGAACTGAGCTCAGAATCTTCCGTGCCAGTCTTGCCTCAACCGCCGAGCTGCTTACATGGTAGACACTGAGAAAATCCACAGTATTGCCAACCGCACAACACATCAAAACCCGCATGCATGTCAAGCAGAATGTTTTTTTTTTTTTTGCTTCTTTTTGTCTCCTGAAACATAAAATTTTAGAAGTGCTTTCTACGCATAGATTATTTAATAAATGTGTCATTACTTAATATAAATGCGAAATAACTTCTAAATATGAGAGCATGGTGTATATTTCGAGCACGCAAAAAGAAAAATAAACAAAGATAAAAGTAAACAACGATAGGCCCCTCAATTTAATGACAAATTATTGTTTTTGGTTTAGAAAGAAATACATTTATGAAAAACTTGGTTGCTTCGTTCGCAATACATCTGTTACTGTTACACACACGCAATTCAAGTTATACCAGAAAAAAAAGCATGATTTGTTATTGGTAACAATCAGGTGCATTGTCTGCTGCTATTACTCTGGTTTCAATTTATGAATCACTTCACTAAACCAGGATTCAAGATAATCACCCTTTCTTTGCACGGAACAGTAAATATGCGCCTTCAACAAAGAATAAGCCTCCCCCTTCTCCTGTTCTTTTCTCGTCGGTTTCTTCAGCCCGGGCGGTGGTTTTGCACGGTAGTGTCCTTCAATGTTTGGTTCAATGTACGCCCCCCACGCCCTCCCCCCACCGAGTTAAAGCACGTCTCGTTCAAATAATAAGCATGTTTCTTATCACGGCGATATCTTTTAATGCCGCGGAGATTCTTTTGTCGTCAAACAACAAACAATCGTGTCCTCGTCCTAAACTTAAACTGCAAATCATTCAGCACCAGTGATGTGCCGTAGACTATAAGTTTACGTCTACATGTGTTGTCTACACGTAATCTACGCGTAGATTACATTGGGTTGTAGTTTACATAGACTACGTATACAATCTAAATTGCGTTAAAATTAATTTTCAAGGCTTTCATGAAAGGAAAGTGACATTTTCAACTATATTGGTTCCTAACGAACTGAAAAGAATCCTATTTACAACAACATTTCTCTTCTCTTCCATCATCAACTATGGAAGAAGATTAATAGTATACAAAAAACAACAACAGATGGCAGTCGTGAGCCAAGCGTGATCTTTTCCCCATAAAACACTAGAATATTTCCTATATTAGGTTTCTTCGTAGGTGAGAAATTGTTCGAATTTGGAAGAAAGAGTATGAAAAGTTCTCTTCACACACCAGCAATTGATATGCAGTATAATTTTCTTTTAATTCCACGGTGCTCTTTGCTAAGTTATCACCTTTCGCCATGTTGTTTACATAGATTACGTCATCTACGTGTATATAATAGTCTACGTGTAGAATGTAGACTATCGTTGTTTACGTGTAGACGCACATCACTGTTCAGCACCCGTGATA
This sequence comes from Lepisma saccharinum, assembly GCF_977018435.1. Taxonomy (NCBI): domain Eukaryota; kingdom Metazoa; phylum Arthropoda; class Insecta; order Zygentoma; family Lepismatidae; genus Lepisma; species Lepisma saccharinum. The sequence continues at coordinate 5,294,695 of NC_139248.1, read as the reverse complement.
CAGTTCGTGCGCACATTGACGGCAAATCACCTCAAGCCCTGTTTTACTTTGATCATGTTGTAAGGAGGACTATGCATTTAAAACAACTTGCTTGATTTGAAGAGCTTTTTCCTTCGGATGAAGCCCAAATTAACACTCGGGTAAAACCGCGCGCTGAACAGGAGACCTCGATTCAGCCATTCTCGCCGCTGTATAGCACCATTATTAATCAAACACAAGAAACATAGGGTTAAAATAGTGGGATGTGGAACACTGGTATAACGGATTCCACGCTCTCTGCAACGTATTCAGTCTTGCTCGACTCGCTCTTGATCTTCAGAGATTCTTCAGCGCAATACAAACCCTAGTTGCCGAATCTGCGGTTCCTAGTTGGACAGTGATTGCAACCGATCAAGTACATACCTGCTAATGGATGTATTATTTTGTCTGTATTTTACAAATTAAATAACTTTTTTCTTGCAAGTATGCGGTTGTGTCGGAATAGAACCCGTCTCAGTGGAACTATATTCTAGGCGCACGTTTGGATCTACATATACGAAAACCTACTTCAAAGTTAACTTGACGCTTGGTTTACATACACACAACTTTGTCGGGTCCAGCACCACAGCCCCCCGCCCGCTCCCCAACAAGCTTCCGGTCAGCAGTGCCCTGGATTTTCACTTATGAAATAATGCAACCCTTATCATACCAAAAATTGAACCCACCCCTTACGCGAACTATAGCTATATACCCCCATGGTTCCATGCAATACTTTGGTAGATAGGCTCTCTCAGGAGACAACATGGCCAAAATGACAATCTTCATTCGTGAAATGTAGGAACTTTTTTTTACCTTGTTTGTAGGGCAGCAAGTTAATAATATCTTCAGTTCTTTATTTGCTCTGTCACTTACGTTGAAATGTTGTTTATGATTTCTTCTTCCATTTGTTCAAAGAACCAATCCCGTCGGTAGCAGTAACATACAACCACCCCGAACAGATGGGTCTTGTGATATAACAAACCCATACATAAATTTCCATTCGTTGTGTTTTATAATTAAATTCTTCTACCCAGGTGGTGGACTAGGTCATCAGAAAAGTACCAGACGTATAATATATCATTGTGGAACTTTGTACACCTGTGTGGCACTAAATAAAAAAATATGCCAATTAGAAATTCTTGGTATGTAAGTATATTGCTTGTTAAACAGCTATTTTTTCCTTATGTTAAATATGTAGCTTTTTTATACAATGGCTATGAACGGATTAGTCATACTGGATGTCCTTGGAGTGGAAATTCCTTTGCAACATGTACAGATCAGACGAACGGAAATTTACAAATTTGCACTGCCTTAAGCTATCTGTACACGATCAAATTTACACCAGCAACTCCTTGAATGCCATGTTTAAAGGAAGTGTCGTCAGAGTACACGTCATGCTGCTTCTCGCATTTGTGGTTATCGATTAATAATTTCTACGATTCCGAAAGCCCCGGATTCGAATCCCGACCTTCATCAAATCCATTATATCATCACTCATCTTCATCTTCGCGATTAGCCAAAAGTGGCAGAAAAGCGACGCTAAATAACAAATCATATCAAACTTGCCACGTATGGGCCAATTTTAATATTTTCAGAATCATGGCGGCCATATTGTCGACTTCCATGATTGTATTGCTGTGAACTGCATTTTTTTGGCGTATACAATACCTCTGCCAGGCCCTCCAATTCATGACATTTGATATTTGTACCTCCAGTTGCCTCTGGCACTAGTGTCCGCAGATTATTTTAAATGTTTATATTACGTAGTTGCGTTTTAGGTAAGGGCGGGATACAGTAAAAAATATTTCATAACTATCATTTTTAATCTTTGTATTGAAAGTTCTTCAAAGGCAAAAAAGTAGTGATCGGGTTTTCCCGAGTTCTTTACGTTTTTATCAAAACTTTGGGTGGGGCTGTGTCCCCTATCAGATCCTCCCTATAGACGCCAGTGGCCTCTTGGGGTGTGTGTTTGACACGGGAAGACTACTAGTATGGGCGTAATTTGGGATTTAACATTAAGGGGGGGGCAGGATTGTACTTGAGGCTTATCATGAGGGGGGGCAGGATTGTACTTGAAGCTTAACATTGGGGGGGGGCAGAGTCGAAAAGCTTTTAATCCCATAAAAATAGAGTCCAGGATTATTTGCTAAATAATTGTTACATCTGTGAAATCACAAATATTATTATTAATTACTTTGCTCCTCAGATCTCAACATATTAACAAAAGAAGTATCCTTAACTTGTACATTTTAATAAACCTAAAAATTTTGGGGGGCAAGTGCCCTCCTATTGCCCCCGCCAAGTTACTAGCCTTGGAGCTGACTAACGCAAAAAGCTATAACAATGGTTGAGTGTAGGAGTACGAAGAATGCAGTCCAACTACACGATACAGTTGTAACTCCATCAGAACGATTGTTGAACGCAAGAAATAAAATACAGTTCATTGTTGCAAGAGCCTGACTAAACAATAGATGTGTCCACGATAACGAAGCTTAAAAGGAGCTCAGGGGAAAATACCTCAACGTGTATCCTCCTATCGGTCAGCAAACCTCCACTAAGTGATCTTCGCACTGCAACCACGAAAGGATAATTCTGGTACAATCGCTGTAAGAACGTAATTTATTGTCTGTAAACAAGGCAATTGTGAGGTCTCTCGAAAGACCTGCGCTGCATTGTTCACGAGATATACGAGCACAGGACGAAGCTCCAAGGTTGGCTTGTGCGGTCGAGGCAATGGCCTCCAACTGCACCGTGGCTCATCAAATCTTTTCTTCTTGTGCTGGAATGCACCACACACCCGCCTGGATGTGGTCTAAACTAGAAAACGCACTTAATTCGCCTTGTACTGGAAAATCACACACCGACTGGCGATCAATCTTGCGTTAATTACAGAAGCTGTTGTGTAATTAACAAGATGCCTTCGTGAAATACATGTTTGGGCATGCTGTCTGTCACTGACAAAGCCCGCCTACGTTGCTCTCTGAGCTTCAATTAGAATTGAGGAATGTTGCCTAACAATGCGCAATGAACATGTATTTATTTCTACTGTATTTTAGATTCTTACAACTTACAACAGCATTAACATAATTTTAAATGTATCATTTCAAGACATCACAAGCACCTGTTATCACAGATTTATTCTCAGGAGGATGATTTTGAATTACCTGATGGTATCTGAAATTTCTCGTACATGAAACTAATCCACCTTTCTCTATGTACGATAAATTTCAAATATTTTCTTTCATCTGAGAATTGATTGAAGAACATAACAAAATGGCACTTGGTACTTCGCTCTGACAGGCATGATCAATGTTGGCCAGTACATCTCGTAATTTTAAAATGAAATACCTTTTTTCTGAATAAGGCATAATTAACCCCATAAATCATCTATAATGCACAAAATGCGTAATAATTTATCGTTCTTTAATCAATTCGATAAATAATTGGAGCTTCCTAATTCAATTAAGATTAAAGACAGCTTTATCAAACAGAAACCATAATTTACCCAATTTTCTGCTCTTCCCTTTTGTTTATCTTTACTTTTTGTGTACAATTCGCCGTTTTCGAGATATTATTTCCTTTAATTCTCAATGTGAATTTTTAGCGAACGTACAGGTCAGAGAGTGGTAAACACAATTACTTCTGGCTTCTCCTGGAACCATCCCTTCAACAGCGTTCTTCTTACACTTTGGAGGAAGATCCGCTTCAACGCAGGAGGTGATTATGTGCTGAAGGTTGTCCCGAAGTTATCTGCAAGAGGAACACAAGAGGGACAGATCTAACTCTTTCTGAAGTTATGTGGAACAATGGTTTCCCGTAGGCATCCAACAATAGATTATACAATAGGCGTGCACTTCTGGAAACAAAGCAGACTTATACATAGCAAAGTCTCCCTTAGTCGCAATTCGCCTGTCACTTTACATGAGATTCACGACACGCACGCACAGGCAAACCGATAACTGAGATCAAAATTCTTACGCCGTGTTCGTTAGGTGTGTCCGTCGAGAATGTTCACACAGTTCAGTCTTGAAATGTTGGACTGGGAGCGAAAAACCTTTCGAATTTCTCTTCGACTGCAGCGCCTAATACGACCAGTAACTAAAGCTATCAACACATTGTTTTTTCTGTGTTATAAATACTTACAATCACCATCAAATATTATTTTACTTATTATTTCACACAAAAGATAAAACTACAATCAAGAATATAGCAGAGTTTCGAATTTCATGATTTCGAAACAGTGAATAACAAGCTCACGAGTGAAGTAAACAAGTGTGCATTGTCCCTTACTGCATGCTATGGGCTCGATTGATCGCTTATTGGTGCTTTCAAACTTCACTAAGTGACGTCACTTACGACAAGACCGTACTTCAACCCTGCTGTTCGACACAGAGTCAAGTTCGTCAGGTCCTACTTGCGCACTGGTGAAGCAAAGGACTGCAGGGAGGTCGATTACACCTTTCTGCTGCCTACTGCGCATGCGCAATGTCACCGCGGTTGTGTATTGCATTTTACGGGCCAATCTGAAGTTGGTTTCTGAATAGCCCTCGTAGGTTTCCTGCTCGTTTCTTCCCCAATTCCTCAAACACCTACTCTGCTTCAATTTATCATTGGCGTTTTGAAGACCAGTCTCCCTGCTGTGGCAACTTTAACTACCATTCAGGATTTTCCATCTAACCTTCGTGTGGTATCGAAATAACACAGACGACGGTCTTGGTACGATTGGTGTAACTTATCCCTACAACAGTATAGTGTCCGCAGACGGGCTGCACGACATTGCGAATTCATTTAGAAAATACGACGATTCAAAACACAGAGTCAGCTACAAATTCGAATTTACATTTTGAATTTGTAGTTACTCAATTATATCTAAAGTGAACTTACAGTAATATGATGTATATATGGACAAAAAAAACTCCATTCTATTTTTTTAAAAAACTAATGTGACACAATCTGCTTGACGCAATGGACACAGAAAAGCAAATACATGAGACGAAAGGAAAATGTATAAGGTTTGTAGCTCAGACCAAAAGTTTAAATCCATCAAAAAGAACCATCAATTGTTGCGTTAAAGTGCAGTTCAAAATAGAAACAAATACTGACTTGCATTATATAATGCACTTAGACGTTACCATCGCAACGTATGTACAAAAATTCATCATGTTGTAAACCTGATGCATGAAAGAAATTAAAAATGCACTTTAGTACATAAATCTCTAATTTTTTGAATCATCAAATACATTTGATGCATTTAGTATTTTGTCTCTCGAAGAGTTCAGCTTAGCATTAATTGGACTAATATTACAATTTACACATTATTTTCTCCACAATTGAGATGCAATGTGATTTTTACTTTACGTGATTCAATTTATTCAACCTTGTGAAAGCGATTGTATATGACCTCCACAATAAACACTATTGTGCTGACGAGGGTACAAAAACACTGCACTAGAGTGCGCGTCAAATCTCCTGCATATGGCGATAGCCAATAGCAGCACACTGCAGCGGTGCCATGTCAAAATCTCACACGGAAAAGAGACAGAGTGGTTGAGCAAAACGCCTTGTCACGGAGAGCACGGAACATTAGATAATATAACATACATTAAACTTAATGGGTGAAAAGATCATACCTGATTATACCAGAGGGACTGCCAGGGGCTCCTCGTCACTCCAACAACTGCCGTCGTTGTCCTCATCGTCACTGACCGCACTACTTTTGCCCTCTGTGTCGCCCTTCAAATTTATTATAATTGGGTCCAAAATTTCGTCCCGATCTATCTCCCTTACAACATCGTTTTCCTGTAATTGTTGTGGATGTTTAACACAAGCGGCCCATTGTTCTTGTGTTACATTGTCAAGTTCTTGTTAACAAGTTAACAACACATTTTAATGTGTCGTTCTGTTTGACCCATGTCTCGTCAAGGTAAAAGAGATTGGTCTCGAATCACCAGACACTCGAATTTCGTGCATTGTACGAAGGAATTTTACCCTTGACGTAACAATATCACTTCTCTCCATCAGAAATTTACGACCGTCGTTGGTTTTCCTGTACTTGAAGCCTAATTGTTTCAATATTCTCAAGGTGGAAGTTGCAGAGGCTTTGTAAGATATTCTATCCCGTAAAGAGTACGTAATCTTTTTGGCAGTAGGAAAATCGCCACGATCGTAAAATTCAAAGTCTGTTCTAAGCCGCGCGTCAGGCTAAGTTTGCAGCAGGTTTTATGTATCAATCCGCGCGGGAACTGAGCACAGAATCTTCCGTGCCAGTCTTGCCTCAACCGCCGAGCTGCTTACATCGCAGACACTGAGAAAATCCACAGTATTGCCAACCGCACAACACATCAAAACCCGCATGCATGTCAAGCGGAATATATTTGTGTTTCTTTTTGTCTCCTGAAACATAACATTTTAGAAGTACTTTCGGCGCATAAATTAATTAAAAAATGTGTCATTACTTAATATAAATGCGAAATATCTTCGAAACATGAGAGTATTTTTCCCAGGGGGACAAACAAGTCACATTTCCCCCAAAAGAGTGTAGTTCCCTAATAACATTGCTTAAATTTGAATTTATTGTGTTAATGCAATAATTAACACATATTATTGTGGCTAAAATGAAATTATATGTGTGAAATACATAATTTTTGGTTGACTTTCATTTTCGAGCGAGGGAACGGTCCCTTGCCCCCCCCTTTCCGGACGCCCATGAGCATGTGTGTATATTTCGAGCACGCAAAAATAAAAATAAACAAAGATATAAGTAAACAACGACAGGCCCTCTTGAATTTAATGACAAATTATTGTTTTTGGTTTATAAAAAAATACGTTTATGAAAATCTTTGTTACTGTAAGACACACGCACTTCAAGTTATACCAGCAAAAAAAAAGTATGATTTTTTATTGTGGATATATACAATCAGGTGCATTGTCTGCTGCTATTATTCTGGTTACAATTTATGAATCACTTCACTAAACCAGGATTCAAATCTTGGTCTGTCCATTTCTTGCTAATCATCCATCCCTTTCCTTGCACGGAACAGTAAATATATGCGCCTTCAACAAAGACGTCATTGCCGTCAGTGGGTGAAACAATAAGCCTCCCCCTTCCCCTCTCCCTTTCTCGTCGGTTTCTTCAGCCCTGGCGGTGGTTTTGCATGGTGATATATATATATATATATATATATATATATATATATATAAATCAATATAACGCCCACGCCCCTCCCAGAGTTAAAGCACGTCTGGTCCAAATAATAAACATGTTTCTTCTCACGGGGATATCTTTTAATACCGGGGACATTCTTTTGTAGTCAAACAACAAACAATCGTTTCCTCTTCGTAAACTCAAACCGCAAATCATTCAACACCCGGGATACAGTTCGTGCGCCCATTGACGGCAAATCACCTCACGCCCTGTTTTACTTTGATCTTGTTTCCGTAAGGAGGATTATGCATTTTAAACAACTTGCTTGATTTGAAGAGCTTTTCCCTTCGGATGCAGCCCACAATAACACTCGCTGAACAGGAGACCTTGCTTGATTCAGCCATTCTCGCCGCTGTATAGCACGATTATTAATCACAATAAACATAGGGTTAAAATAGTGGGATGTGCAACACTGGTATTACGGATTCCACGCGCTCTGCAACGTATTCAGTCTTGCTCGACTCGCACTTGGGCTTCAGGGATTCCTCAGCTCAATACAAACTCCAGTTGGCGAATCTGCGGATCCAAGTTCGTCTGCACAGTGATTGCAACCGATCAAGTCCACACCTGCTAATGGATGTATTATTTTGTCTGTATTTTACAAATTAAATAACTGTTTTCTTGCAAGTATGCAGTTGTGTCGGAATAGAACCCGCCTCAGTGGAACTACATTCTTGCGCGCACGTTTGGATCTACATATGCGAAAACCTGCTGCAAGGTTAACCTGACGCTTGGCTTACGAACTACGTCTTTTTCAAAGTCATCTAAGTTTGTTGTCCCTTTCGGTACGTTAATGTGCTTTCTAGGTGATTGAAACATTGGAGCAGGCCCCGATCCACATTGTTTTGCCCCCGAACATATCCGAGAAACGGTAGCTTGATTCACACCACGCGCTTGAGCTGTTAGAGCCTGGCACTTCTTAAAGTCAATTTTACTTCTCTATTCTTCACTCGAACATTATTTTAAAAACAGGAACGAAGGGAGAGCAAAAAGGATGCAATGCAAATACGTTTATAATAACATTGCTTCTACAGAGGGAACGGTATAAGCGACAATCACGCTTGTTTTTCGTACATACTCGCAAATTCATTATCTTTCCATCTGTTGAACTGCTGCCACTTGAAATAATCTATTTATATCCGAGCGCCAGGTACACGATTTAGTAGCGAGGTGAAACAGGTTCTGAACTAGGCAACGCCGCACGTTTACTGTGATTCGCTGGCGCTGTTCAGCCGTTCAAGGCCATTTGCAGGAGATTTGACGCGCACTCTAGTTTAAAAGCTATAAGTCACTCACTATTGCACCGGATCAGACACCAATTTCACTACACACTCATTACATGTGATACTACGTAATACGTATACCAAATGCCACATTGCAGCATTTATCTTGTAACAATGTTGCCAGTCAAAAGCTTAGCAGACACACTGTATGTATACCCAGTAACGATTAGCTTATGTGAGCATAAAGTGGACATCAGACAAGCGAACTTCGAATTGACTACAATGAACTTAGATGCCGCTTCTTTGGGGCGTTGGTCTTAAATTGGTTATGGTGAGTGTGCACCGACCAGGGGCGCCGACTTGTCAAGATTATTGGTGGGAGTGGCCTCTGATCTCTGAAATAAATTAATGAATTACTCACTCACTCCCCTTTTTAAGTTTTGGCCTCAGTGTTCGGAATTTTGTAAAAGCCAATGAATTCCTAAAAAATATCAAAATTTTCATTCACAGTTTGAATGCAGAATGTCAATTGTTCACATTCCCGACTTTTAATATCTGCTACCACGGAGCGCAAAACAGATCTCCCTAATATATCAATATTCTCGTTCTGAATGTCATGTGAGAGCCATTTGTACCCCTAACTCCCATCCACTACCCTAGTTCATGCACATCGTATTTTGAAACTCTTTTTTATTAAAAATGTTAACAATACTCATAATTATATACTTAGTATATAGTAATAAGTCATGTGTTTTGCTGTCTCTGGTCATAGCCCCCCCCCCCCCAAGTTGATGGTTTAGCGGTCTCAGCCCCCCAAAGTTGATGGTTTAGAACATTTCAAATGTGTATTTAAAGTTAAGTTAATGTGGCACAATTCAGAGTAAACTTTAAAAGGGAAGCAAAATAATACATTAGATCCTCTTAAGCAAAATTATTTGAGGGCTCTGCCCCCACATCGTTAACATTGGGGGGGCTCGAGCCCCCCAAGCTCCATGGAGTCGGCGCCTATGGCACCGACAGGTCCAAAGAATTTCACTTCAGAATCTGATGCCAAGTGGTTAGGGACGCTTGAAAAATTAAGTTCTGACATCTGCAATGGTTGAAATATTCGAGAGGGGAGGGGGAGGTGGAAAGACTTTCCATTAAGACTCTCAACACTTGCCCTCTAGCTTTCAAGTTACGCATACAGTGGAGGCGACTGGGTCCCAAAACTAAGAGGGGGAGCAAGGTGCCAACATTCGAGGGAAAGGACAGTTTACTTTCCTTTGGTACATAAGATTTATCAGAATGCAATGGCAAAAGTGGCAAAAAGTGGGAGACAACTGCCCCCAAGCCCCCCTAATCACCAACAACTGCCCCCCTAATCACGGTGATTTTCTAAAATTAACAATAATCGTAAATTTTCAAATAGTATCAAAATATATCACGATAAAACCATTCTTGACAGATAACATGAAACGATTACTTTCCGAAAAATGTAAAACTCAACATCAACTCATGAATATAAGGAACTGTTGCGTTTTCGTGACATTGTCCTTCATTTTCTAGCTGGGCAAATAGTCGTAAGCTCTGGAGTACCCCAATATGGACATCCGAATGATTTTCTTAAGAGAGAGGTTTGGTTTTGTTTTTTAAGTCCACTTTATGCACAGTAAGGCTAATCGGGACTGGACCTACAGTTTAAAGTGGGATCCCAACCACTTGTGCCTCCACCGGGTATCGAACCCGGGACCCCTCGATTACAAGGCAATGACGCTACCACTGAGGGAGGCCCAACAGAGAGGTGCATTGGATGCTTTTCTTAGAATGCGGTTAAAAGGGGTACGTATATCTTCCCCTCCCCATAACTACTTTGCGCCCTGAAAAACATTCATTTTGCAGTTACTGTGTTTCTGCAATACCCTTACAGCAATTGACATAAATTACTGCAAGTAAAATGAAATTTTGTGTGTGGAACAGATATTTTGAAGTTGATATTAATTTTCCAGGAATGCAGCAGCGTGCCCTCCCTACCCCCTTCATTCCCCGTCCAGACGATCTTGTCCCCTACACAACAGTTATGCCAGTAAATGGACCGACACCCTAATATGCGATTCAGAGTTGATATTTAATTCCCTTTCTGAACTTCCGGAGCAACTATTACTAAGCATATACGCCTCCAATTACGATTTCTTCAAACGAATTCACTTGATCAGACACCAACCAATCATCAAGTTTGATTTCTGCGAGAAATTACATGATTGATAACTAATAATTAGCAATTTCTTTAATCAGTACGTTCGTCTCGTATTTGCCAGGAAGATATGAAGCGATGTTTGTTTGTTTCTTGTTCTTTGCACTTCCACAGACGATGAAAACTCCAAATTTATTAGGTGTAGGTTGCGTTTTGTTGATACAATTCGACTTACATTGATCGTAGAATGGCATATGCAAATAGAAAATACCATTCTGGTTGGATATGTACTGATGTTACTATATACAATCACACAAAACATTAGTTATACCACGTGCAAATATACATAGCTACATATATGCACACACACACACACACACACACACACACACACACACACACACACACACCCACATATATATATATATATATATATATATATATATATATATATATATATATACAGTATATATACTTATACGAAAGTAAGTTTGTAAATAATTTATATCTATTGCACACTATAAATGTAACATAAGAATATACAGGGTGAACAGAAACTATAGGGACAAACTTCAGGAGGTAATTCCTTACAGGTAAAGGAACAAAAAAGTTCATATGAACATATGTTTGGAAATGGACGGTGAGTCTGCAATACAGCAATTAGTACCGGTACACATTACATGGCATGACTTTCATCCATGTTAGAACAGGTGTTCAAAGTGGCCTCCATGGGATGCAATGCAAGCGTCCACACGTCGCATCATGGATTGCCTCACTCGTTCGAATGTTCCAACCCAAATAGCGTCACAGGCCACACGGGCACGCTGTTCAAGGGTCTACATATCAGGAACTGGCTCAGCATACACACTTTCCAGATGCCCCCACAAGTAAAAATCAAGGAGTTTAAGTCCGGTGATCGAGCAGGCCATGCCATTCTCGTCCGATCCATCTTTTGGGGAAGATTTTGTTGAGATGTTGACGAACAATAGTGCGAAAGTGGGCTGGCGCTCCATCATGAATCAGCCACATTACCTGTCGTATTGCCAAAGGCACATTCTAAAGCAAAAGAGGCAGAGCGTTCTGCAGGAAAGTAGCTTATATCTACGCCAAGGACAATTAGTGCACAGATGTTAATAAATCTGCATAAAATTAAGAACTAATTTGCATAATTTGAATACATTTGCATATAATTAGAATAATTTACATTTATGTATTTGCATATTTATAACTTTTATGAATATTTAATTATTTATATTATGAAAAATAAGTATATATATTACTAAATGTTATGCATATGATTTTATATTCATTACTGTAAAGTATGTAATGTATAAAACGATAATAATTAATGTTTATAATATTGAAAATAAGAGTTTACGGTTTATGAAACGCTATCAAGGGTGTTAATGGTACGAAAGAAGCCGGTTCCGGTACTCGAACCCGCGATATGTAACGGTAATAAATGGTTATAGTGTACTATGTAATAATAGTGTTATTATGTTATGAAAGATGGTAGTCTCAGACGCTAGACAGAATACTGTCTCCGAACGTGAACTCCGCGGTGAGGGTACACAGAGGAATTTGGGGAGTGTGCGGTCAAGGTCAAATGACGTAAGAACGCCAGAACAAAGAAAGAACGCGAGAACCTGATTCACCAATCAGAGAACGCGTCGGTAGATTTTAAGAACCGGTTTCTTCCAAGGTTAACAAGAACGCAAGAACAGGGGAAAGGTATGCAACCCCTTAGGGTAGAGGAGGGATTGAACCAGATAACAAAGGATGTCTGGGAATGCGCAGTCAGGGTCAAATTTTTGAAACTGTGCGTCGCTTGCATGCTAGAACATGCTTCTGTCAATGTAGGCCAAGTTTTTCTAGAATACTAGAACAAAGGATGATGGGAAGGTGTTCAAGGTGAACTAGACTGTAAGAACAGAGAAAGCGTCGGTTTTATTTCAATAGGGTGACCAGACATACTCTTTTTAAGAGTATTATACTCTTTTAGAGGTTCATATACTCTATACTCTTTTCAATTTGCAAAAATCCCCAAATATAGTCTTTTCCTTGCTATTTAATTTCATTCATTATTTTACGCGTAAAAAATCGTTAAAATCTATAGAACGGAAAACGCATTGCAAGTGGTTGCATCGCCGCACCCTGTGTTGAGACCTCTCTCACCCGACAGACGAGAATCCAAGCAGCTGCTCTGTGTAATATGTGAGTAAGACGCCCGGAGGGAGAAAATCTGGAAGATCTGGCATCCCTGCTCTCTGCCCCAACCTCTCCCCTCCGTTGCACTACCCCCGCGCTCGCGATATCAACAAGAATGGCATCGACATCAACAATCAGCTTTTCGACAAAGCACGCCGGAATGTTACATTTTATTTAGTCTAATGTTTAGGAATCAGTTTGAAAGTGGTTGTTGTGAAGTAGTGACATTCAAGTCTGTATCTGTTACTAGTGGCTCTTGTTTGCGTGTGTTAACTTTATTTATGGTGCACCTAATAAGAAGACAATGTCGCGAGGAAAGTGTCAATATAACCAGGCTTTTGAAGATACGTATCCCTGTATTAAAAAATCGCGAAATAACGACATGTACAAAGCTTTCTGCTCAGTGTGCCAAAAATAATTCGCCATAAAAAACAATGGTAAATATGATATTGAACAACATATAAAATGGAAGTCACACACAGAATGTTCATCGGTGGGGGAATGGTCAGAAAATATTTTAAAAAATGGTTTCAAAAAAATCACCCTTCGTTGTCATTGCTTGTGATGCTTCTAATAGAAAAGCGACCAAATTCTCCCTGTGTTAGTACGGTACTGTGAAGTTAACACTGATATTCATATTAAAACATGCCCTTTGAAAATTCATAGAATACCCGACGAAACCTCTGAAACTGTGTCAAGTGTATTGATGGATACAGTAAGCCAATATGGTTTGGAAAATAAGGTTGATGGGTTTGTAGCAGACAACGCACCATTAAATTTTGGTAGCATAAGAAATACAACATCAGGAAATAAAAATGTGCACAGAGTTGGAGTGCAGATTAGAAAAAAATATTTTGCCTATTGATTGTGGGGTTCATATTCTACGTAATGCAATTTCTGTACCTTGTGCGAAAATAATACCCATAGATGTTGAGAACTTGGTTTTCAAAATATACAATCATTTTAGTATTTTTACTGTGAGAACAGAAGATTTGAAAAGTTTCTGTGAATTTATTGGGTGTCATTATGAGGGTCTTTTATACCTCTCCAAGACTTATTTTTTGAGTGATTAAAATGCCCAAATTTCTATAGTAAATTTTTTTACAAGATGATACAAGTGAACGGTGGCTATATTTCCTGCATGCACAGCTACTCCTGTTTAATTTTACTATTTTAAAAATTGAAAGGGGTGATATAACAGCAACTGAAGTTTCTGTTCAATATTTTCAACTCCTACAGAAAAAAGGGACAGAATAGAACAGAACTTTTTCCCATTCTCAGCAAAAATTTACTTATGAAACTTGTAAAGGAAGTGGCTATGAAGGAGGAATATGCATACTCTGTTTCAAATAGGTTTTATTGTGAAGTGGTAAAATACTTAGACACAAGGTCACTTAACAAACTGAGGTATTTACTCCTTGACTCAAGAATTTCGTATGAACAATTTCAAGAGACATTTTCATATTTCCATCAACAAGCAAAACATATTTCAAATTCATTGGAATTTAATGATAATGATATTTTTGACACTTACTTTGCAATTTCAAAAACCGTTGAAAAACATCTTGAAGATTGGGGGGAAAGAAAAGAAACAATGATGGGTAAGTGGAGGTCAGTGTACAAAGATTTAGTGCAGGCTGGGTCAAATTTAAAAGTTATTGTGCCTGTTATAAAATTCTTGTTTACTCTGCGTGGTACAAATATTGATTGTGAAAGACTCTTCAGTGTTATTAAAACTTATTGGCGAGAGGAAAAAAGTACACTCCTGGTGTCAACACTCGAACAAGTATTGAAAGTGAAATTCAATATGGGCATGACCTGTGAAGAGTTTGGACTGGCAATAAAGTACGATTTAAACATACTCAAGAAAGCAAAATCATCCCAGAAGTATGAATGATGGTGCCCATTGGTGAGGAAGTATTTGTAATTAGCTAATTACATTAGACCCATAAGTAATTTGAATCTGTAGAGTGTAGGCCTATTTTTATAGGGCTATAATAGAAGCAATAACAAATAGCCACCCTTATTTTCGTTTTTTTTTTATGTTTTGTGCATGCGCACCTTCAACCTATAGACTGTACTCTTTTTGGTCAACAAATATTTGGTCACCCTAATTTCAACCAATTAGAAAACGCGTCGGTTTTATTTCAACCAATCAGAGAAAGCGTCGGTTTTGCTTCTGAGGTATAATAACCGCGTAAAAGCGAGAAGATGTTAGTTTCAGAAGAATTTCTGAAGTATTGTGTCAGAGAAGACATCAAGTTGTGATCATTGTCTGAGAGTTTCAGACAAAGAACTCAAGAGAAGCTATAAGTAAGGTAAGTGATTTTTATTATGTAGTGTTTTTAAATAATATGTTTATCCAGAAAACAAAGAAACGAAGCAAGAAACAAATAGGCGTAATATGAACAAGTACTACAACTATTTTTCTATTTTTTTACAGGTGATTCTATTTTCTGTGAACGTGCGAGTGGAAGGAACTGTTAGTGAAAGATGGTGTCTACAAGTTCTACCAACGAGGCTAACCACACTGCGGTGAGTACTTCGGACGAGATTATACGCAATTTTACCTCTGGAATGTATATTTCCCCACTAGAACTGGTTAATGCATATTACGATATGTGTGACAGGGTAGTGTTCTACGACGATATCCCTACATATGATACGACCTTCTTCTGTGAGACAGTGCAAACAGCAATGTGTCAATTAAGGATGGGGGCAAGTCAATTTTCAATTGTGGATGAAAGAGAAAGATATTTTAGACGATTTGAAAGTATCTATTGAAGTACCTAATTAGATTGTGGGGGACCCTGAATATTTGGTTGGGTCTATGTTGCAATTTCTAATGAGAAAGATTTTCTTTGATGTTTCATCGGACAGTCAGGTTGGTTTGATTCTTGTCGGCAATGAAACCAATAAGGATATTTATATCCCATGGCGCCCTCTTTCGGCATTAAATCCTAAAATTATTCAGCACTATGTAACCAAAGTGCTGAACAGTAATGAATCATTATTTGTGGATAACATTATGAAATGCATGGCGCATATTGTCGAACCCAAGCGTGGTAGAGGGAAGAAAAAATACCCACTTTACAGAAAGTATGCCCCCTTACTAACAATAAACAATGCTAACCAGAAACAGACTGCTTTTACTACAGGGGGGTCTAAAAAAAATGTACTCACTGTTTGATAGTCCACATCTTCTGGCAAAATTGACTTGTGGGTACAATTTTTGGCACTGAGAGAGAGTTATGTTAGATGTTCAAAATGACCACCAGCAACTTGTAAACAACTCCCATGGCGCCGAACTGCAGACCGTACTATGGCCGTCAGTGTATCTGGCATAAAGGCAGAACATGATGCTATTATTTTTTCACGTAGCTCGTTGAGTGTAGTTGTTTTTTGTCGATACACATCATCCTTGACGGTCCTCCACAGGTAGAAGTCCAGTGGTGTCAAATCAGGGGACCGAGGTGGGTACTCAATAGCACCGCGTCGACCTATCCACCGTCCGGGGAGAGTGTCATCCAGGTACGACCTGACATCGCGATGGTAGTGAGGCGGGGCTCCATCTTGCTGCAGGTAAAACATTTCATCGCCAAATAGGGTTCGGATGGCAGGCAAAATCCTTGACTGAAGCATTTCGAGATACACCTCACCGGTTACGGTACCCTCGAAGAAGAAGGGACCAATCAAACCACGCGATGACAGACCACACCACACGTTAAGCTCCGGTAGATTCACCGCCTTCTCCACATAAACGTGAGGATTGACGGGCAACCAGTAGACACAATTGTTGCGGTTCACAGTACCGTTAAGTTTGAATTGCGCCTCGTCAGACCACGCAACTGTCCCTGCAAATTCCCCATCCTCGCAAACCATGTGCTCAAACCATTCGCAGTATTCGAATCTACGATCCGGATCGTCCTGGTTGATCGCGTGTAGTAGTCTTGGAATGTACACTTTCCACTGTGCACCCTTCAGAATGCGTCTTACGCTAGACCGGCTCACTCCACTTTCGCGCGCTCCCTGGTTCACTGATTTTTGCGGTGATCGGGTGAAATGTTGCATCACAGCAGCACTGGACTCTGGGCTTGTAGCTGTTCGTGGTCGACCGGATCTTGCCTTGTGCACATCATGAACAGTTCCGTCGGATTAGAACTTATCACGAATACGGGCTATTGTTCGTCGTGTTGGAGGCCGTGTTCCAAAACTCATTCTGCCACTGCCGTTGAACCTCTTCAATGTTCTCGTACTTCCAGAACCATTTCAATACAGTCTTGCGTTCCACAAATGATAACCGTACCGCAGCCATAATAGCATATTTATGTATTACTTAATGAAAATTCTCATTTATACTGTAACTCGATCCGACGATCCTTTAGTCTGAACACCTCAATCACGTCGTCGTAGAATCGGGAGTTTCTGGTCAATTTCTTTAGCAGCTCCTTTTCAATGGATATCAGTCCCAAGTCAGATTTCCTTGTCTGAGTCTGTGTGCTGCGTTGAAATGTGTGAATCCTCTTCAGTGCAGGAAACTACTTTTCCACCGACGAGCTTGAGACAAGAACAGTGAGGAAGAATTCTTTTAGTTCGTACACTTGTTCAACAGCTTCATTCAAATGGGTAGTGCGCAGGTACTCATGAAGTTCAAACACACTCTCTACTCGATATTCGGCTCCAGAATAAATTACCTATAGCTCAACTTTCAACTGGTAGCAATTGACAAATTTCGCATGCAGCTTAGTTAAGCACACAAACTCTTCTTCTGGAAAGGCCATGTCATATTTTTATTCTTATTATTATTTTTCTTTCACTAAAAAGCCAATTGTGGGAAATGCGTAAGATACAATTTCCAAATGCAAATGGATTCGAAAATATTACTCATTATCATGGTTACGATATTTGCGCACATTTTGAAAAGCATATCAAGCAACTTAGTCAAAGGAAAAGGTAAAAAAAAAAAGTGTAAATCATAACGCTAAGTATTACGTGCATGCTTTTAACATTACGGGCAACTGGGATGCACGCGCCTAACTTTGCGGGCGCTGCCGGATCTAGAATTGCCAGACATTCCTCTTTTATCTTTAACTTCGCTGCTTCTAATGAAGGTAATATCGTAATATCCAACATTAAACCATCTCTTTGTGAACTTAATAGTTAGTTTACACATTTAAAATGACACCCCTTTTGTTAGCTACACCTCCCGTCAAGCATTGTTGAAACAACACGGGAGTCGATTTTCTTGGTTCTCTTCTGACCGTGCAAACAGACGCAGCGGGGACAGAAATCTCGCCAGATAGCACCCACTCGTAATGCGCATTACAGTGCGTCACAATCGGGGCGCCCTGTCATTGGTTGATAAGCAAACACACCCGCCATGGGCGAGTCCAAATCATTTCTTCCATTCACCCGCACGTAAGTCCTCTCAAGAGGCCTTACAGAGAAACAACTCGAATCAAAACAAGTCCTCAATTGTTTCGTTAAAAGTTCTACTTGAAGTCTGATATCGCTATGTGTGTTCAAGCGATAAATACGGGAATGAAATACGTTTTCTTCAATAATTTCAGCTTGTAAGGTGGACTTACAAGCCTTACGTGGACACTACGCCACTGATGTACGTATATGTACATTTATACACACACACACACTAAGCGTTTCCAAATTTTGATCTGCTCTATTATAGCCGTAAAGTTATTTACACGGGGTTTACTGCATTATAGTCTCATATATTGATATATTTCAGAACTTTACATGATCAGTTTACTAAATTCAGAAAATTCTAAAATTATTCAATTGCGGAAGTCAGATATAATTTCCTTCCAGAATGCCACTTGTTAGTGAAAAAATAAATAAGGTGTTATCAAAGGTTCACATTAAGACTATCAGGACTGTTATTTTGGTACCAATATGGTTCATATGCAGCATTTGATAGGTTTGGGAGGGACGATTACAAGGGTTAAGTGAAATAGGACATATCACATTAGCTCGCAACACAAACAAGCAAATCTAAACTTTGTCAACAGACCCAAGCAACATGTGCCTAAATATTGGCCGTACATTTACATAAAGTATAATCAATCATAATTTTGTACCGAAATTCTACACACTGTCTTCGCAAGCAAGCTGACAGAGTGTCTTGAAGTGGCAAGAGTGAGTCATAAATGCTGATACTTCACGTTCTGATTTCTTCGACACTGTATTATTTTAATCCCCATGCTTACTTTTGTTATTTCAATGTGGAAAATACTTGTTGCTATTAAATCATGAATCTAATTATGTAAGCTAGCATTGAGTTAATATATTTGTAGGATCTTACTACTAATAATCCTGTAGCGCTACAGCCCAATATTGGGCCAAGGCTTACCTACCGACTGCTGGCCTCCCTCCCACGCGGGCCACCAGGGGGGCGTGGAGATCTGCAGCCAGATTAGGGGGACGGGTGGTCAGCCCGACCAATCCCCAGCAGTTGTAGGACGTCGCCACCGGATTACGCTCACTCACTCGGAGCTCCCCAATTTCCTCACGATGGTGGGTTGCCGCCGGCCCTATACATAGGCCGAAAATTCCCGGAGACTGAACCTGGGATCGAACCCATGCCGTCCCGCAAGCCCTGTCAAAGCAAGGATCTTACTACTACAATTACTAAAAATAATAACAAATCTTTATTCAGCACACGTCATACACTTCCTGTTTTCCAAAGTCAACAGTTTTTTTTTTTTAGGTACAAAAAGGGGACCCCCCCCCCCGCAAAGAACCCTCGGCTTCCACCCTCATACATTCAGGAGTGTGAGTTCATGTCCTGGTACCTTTTCAGATCAAAGCAGGACGTCATTTTCTTCGAATTAGGATTCCTCAGTTCTTTGTGCGTGGGTTGTGACTGTCATCTACATTCACAAATAACTAATATTTACTTGATTTATATTGCATACAAGTTTATAAAAGTAACAGGGTACTATTGAGCTTAAGAACGCTGTATCAATGTCGATATTTGTTTCAAGTTGTTGATTTCGATTCGTTTTTTTGTTATATGTAAGAAGATTGACTTAAAAATGTCTTGTGTCAGAAATTAAAAATGAGTTTATATCAAATGTTATAAAGTGAAATAATATTTTGGAAGTTGAGTTGTGTTGTTTAATTCTTGCAATGTAAGTATAATAACATTATGAAAACCAGTTGAGCGCTGAGGACTTACAATTTAATTTTAAAATTGTGTCAGACTGCTCATCCTTCGCGTACAATATATATTCAGTGTGAAGTATCGTTGCAGGGTATTTATTAGTTATTTCGGATTTTACATTTTGATTTATATTAATAGTAGCCTGGATTTTTTGGTTACCAGAAGCGAGGCACGTTTTCTCCCATAAGAGTGTTGCCCCCTCAGAAACAATCCTTCAGTTTGCATTTATCGTCTTCCTGCAATGCCACTATAATAATTGTCAAACGTTTCTCTAGCTAAAATTAAATTATGTGTTTGACATGTACACTGGCGAACTTTAAAAAAAAGATCTCCCTCCTCTTAGTTAGATTGGAAGGTAGTTGGAAACACTTCATGGCTCCGTATTGGATAAGAAAGTGGGGGAAGGCAGTTGCAGACAAGGCCATCACTACCCTATGCGCACGTAAACTTGTTTCCGGAAAGATTTCTGTTGGAGTCGTGTCAGGCATGATCTGGGCAGTTTGTGGAAGAATTTTATGTTCCTACCCCCCCCCCCGCTCTCTGTGTATGTGTGTGTGTGTGTGTGTGTGTGTGTCGCGAGCGCGCCGACACCCGTTTCTTTTTAAGTTTGGCGTATTTTTATTGCATTGACTAATTGCTGTTATGGCTGGGAATAATCCAGGTTAGCAATGGGCAAATAAAAAAGTATAAAAAATACCAAAATTCCTGGCATGAGTAGTTAGTAGTAGTAAAGGTTAGGTAAAGTTCCTCGTGCGTATAGCAACGTGCCATGAAGGCACATTTAGGGGATGTGGTAGTAGGGTACCGCATATTCTCGAGCTCACCCATTTTGGAGGTGATACGATCAGCACCACGCTCCAGACGCCTTTTTTCGCCAGGGTTGTAGTAGAAATGAGAAAATAGAAATGTTTTACATTCTGCGTATGTGACAGTATTCTTTGGATATTGTCCCTGAAGTATCTGTTGACATCCTAACCAGCAGTTCTTTACAGGATAAACTAGTTGAAGGGCGCGAGTGGTTCCTGAGAAGTAATGAACATATCACAGAATGCGCACTAGTTTAGCTCACGTTTCTTGGGAGGAGGGGGGGGGGGGAGAATGATATACAAATTTATTCTACGAATGCTTACGTCATTGTGACCATGGAGTGTATTTTGCAGACTAACATGGATCTGGCGTCTAGACACAAGGAGGAGTTTGCGCTGTGCACTACGTTTGTGATTGCCTTTCACAAATTTCATCTTAACACACCTTTCATCCTTATCTATGTGATTACTCAAAAATGGAAGAAAAGCGAAGTAAAATAAATAAATCAATTGGTCATTCTGTCCCTGCGTTTTTCAATATTTCTTCCTGATCGAAAATTAATGTTTCACCGATGTAATGCATCACTATAGTCATGTGAATTATTATTTTCCGTCATCATAGTGTGCTTAATTATTCCTTAAAGCATAGACTTTAACGCTGTTGTCCTTAGTGTAAACGATCTTAACTGTGTGGAAGTTTTTTATGTAGGCAAAAAAATGGTTAAGAGTAAATCCCAATTGATTTGTATAAAAATTTAAAATATTATAACTCTGACATGACACATATTAACTGTTCTTATGTAGTTCACTGTCAAGGAACGATTTCTCCTAACTAAACAGGATTCCGGCCTCCGCGGTAGAGTGGTTAACACAGCTTGCTCAAACACCGTCTTGGCATTGTGTTCATTCGGTGTTCATTGTGAGTGTCCCTTCATCATTTCATCGCTCATCCTCATCGTCGCGTTTAGCCAGAAGTGGCAGAAAAGCGATGTAAAATAAACCAAATCAAACATAAATAAGAAGCTTAAAGGAAAAATATTCCATTACCAAAAATTATATATGTATATATAAAATACAGTAATTACTTTGTTGACACTGCAGTTTTTTTGGCAGTGTGTAGCTGTCTTAGGGTCGTATGTTCGAATTAGCTGACCTCAAAATATACGAAGAGTGAACGATTAATGGAAATGGGGATGCACATTTCTATTACTTTAGAAAGCATTCAGTCGTAAATCCTGTGGTCACAGTGTGATTTTCGTGCTAGGAAGGGAGGGTTCCTGGGACATCAAATAGCTCGACGTTTACTTATAACATTACGAGGGTATGGATTTCTCTCAACAAGTGCAACAAATGTTTATGGTCATGGAAATTATTTATACAATTTGTTTGAGTAACGTCGCTTTCTACCCCTTGAAATTAATGGTGACTGGAGATGAAAAGCCACACGTGGCAGATTGTAACGTGCTTTGAAGACAGAGGTCTTAAGTTCGAACCATGATTAAGGCATGTTTGCCCCATCACATTCATGTTATCAATTGGTCATTCATTAAACAAGAGAGAAAAAGACAACGTAATATATCCTAAACAGAAAAAAAATCAGAAAAGGGACAAGGAAATGCACATATCGTGCCGAGCCGAGGTTGTGTGTTGCAAGACGGAAATGTGTAACTATTATCGCAAGAGCACGTTCAATTATATTAGGGCAGAACCATATGTCACACAATACAGGTGAAATTATTGTAGGTTGACGTGAATTGTTAATCTGCCTACACTCCACTTATTATTACAATTTTGAGGGTCTTCATAACAGCGTGCTTTGCATACTGCTCTATGAAACCGGAGACCCTATGTTCTATTGATTGATTGATTGATTTGCTTTATTTTACTTCGCTTCTTGTGCCACTTTTGGCTAATTTGCAAATATGAGGGAAGCCTCCCCGATGGAGCAGTGGTAACATCGTTGCCTTGTGATCAAGGGTTCCCGGGTTCGGAACCCGGATCCCACTTCAAACTGTAGATCCAGTCCCGATTAGCCCTACTGAGCATAAAGTGTACTTCAAACACAAACTCAATCAAATATGGGAATGAGTGACGACATGATGAAATTGATGAATGGAGACTCACAAATCCATGCCCAGGCCAGGATTCGAAGGCGGGACCCCTGGCGTCGTAGCGCGGTGTGTAACCACTCTGCCACTGGGGCCGGCATCTATTTTCGAAGGTTTGGTAATATTTAACAGCTTATTGTGTTCGTGCATTTTTTCTGGTTACTCAAACATTCGTCCTTATCGTTGAAAGTAAATAAGAGGGATTTAATATGGTCGTAAAAATAGCACGTCACGTGCCGAAAGAAACTACCTTCTTTGCTCGTTTTCTTTTTATATTTGTTTTAGAGCTAATGACAAAAGAGAGAAAAGAAACGAAAAAATGAACAACCTATTTTCATTCATGAAGGAAATAAATCGCCAGCTCAGATCCTGATTTCTTGAGAGCTCAAAATGGACAACAAATATTTCTCCTGAGGCCGAATGACCACAGAAAGAAACGCTGTGCTTATTCCTTGATGACTCATGGTTAACATTGCTCTCCTGTGTGGTGTTCACGACTGACAGCTGTACAGCTCTTCCTTATCTTGCATAGAGTTTCGGCATTGACGATGCAGTGTTTCCAATTCAATATCAGTTTTTGTTTGTTTTGTTTGTAAAAGGTGGGGTCTCAGTGAGGCCTTACTAAAGTTTTAGACTGTACAATTTTATGTTGACACTAATCTTCCAAGAGAATGCTGTAGCTCCCCCTTGACCCCGATCCGGATGACCATTTCCATACACACAACAGTAAACAGTTGTGTCAGTAAGAGGACCGACACTAGTATGCGTGACACTATAGACATCTTCAGCCAATATGTATTACCTTTCCTGAATTTCCACAGCAATTGTTGAAAGCAGATGATATTACTCAGCATCAAAGTATACACCAACATCTCCTCCACAGAATCCTATTGAATTGCCACTATCACACACCAGCTAATCAGTAACTTTAATTACTAGCAGAACTAACACGAGAAAATGTATATTGATTAAGATATTATTACTGAGTACGTTTGTTCTGTTATTGCGAGGAAGACGTGGATCCCAAGCGTACACAGCGAACGAGTTGTCAGGAGCATTTGAAGTGATATAGTATGAAGAGATATGCTTTTGTCGATTGACGTTTGGCAGAGACAAGTCCTGGATGCACAATTATGAACCAAAGCCTAAGGTCCAATGTATGTAGTGGAAACAACCCTCGTCTCCGGCCACGAAAAAATTAAGACACAGACCACCGCTGAGATAACCCTTCTGACAATCAATAGGGTTATCAATGACGCTATATTGCTGTACTTCCAGAAACAGGGTCAAACTGCGACTATTGCTCGATACAGTTACATTGTGGTGAACAAGTTGACGCTCGAAAAATACGATCGAAACGCAAGAGATTGATTGCTTCACAACAACGGTTGCGCATACACTAGGTGTTCTAAAATTTGAGATGTTGATACATCCACCGTACTTTCAGCACTTGGCGACATCGGAATTTTCCTTGTTTGGACCCTTCGAAGGTCATTTGTAGGGTCGGAAATTTGAGATAATAAAAGCGATGCAAAGTTCGTTAAAGGCCACACCAAAACACTTTCCCTAGAGGGCATCTGCAACCTTGTAGACAGGTGTACCAACTGTGTTGTAAAGCAGGGAGACTATTTAAACGAATATCACTCAAACATTTTCTGTAAGTACTCTTGTAAAAAAAAAAAAAAGTATTGATAAAATTCCTGTTATTTATTCTTTATATCTCTTGGATATGCGTACCTTGATTTAAGGAAAATTATACTTACATTAAAACAACCAATTCGTGCTAAAGAGTGAATTTAACATTACTTCATTTCACAGCAACAAAAACATTGAATATGAAACAATGTTCAGTCTCAACAACATCGAGTGCACAATGATGCTCTTAATCCTAGAATATCTACAAAGAAAATACTTGTTTCTGGCAACCACAACAAGATTATGTACTAACTTTTAAAAATAAAACGTTCAATTTAGTAGACCTTAGATCGAGATACTTTAGAAAATATCAGATCCATAGCACTAAAATCATTACATAGGTTTCCTGGTCACAGAACAGTATCCAACTTCCACTTCTCTTCTTCCTCTTCTTCTCAATCGCCTGCAATGCTACTATTCATTTGTCGTTGGCGTATTAGATAACAGCGTCTGTTCTGTGCCAACTATAATCAGCATTCACGATTTTGGATCCGACATTCTTGAAGTATTGAAAAGAACTAGCTTAACAAATTTCAAGTCTTCGAGATTTAAACCTTCAAAACCTTGCAAAAACAACTTTGTACGGTCGGGATAAGTTACACAACAGTATTTAGTTCACAGTGTGTAAACTTGTAAGTTCATATAGTAAATATGATGGTAATTCATTAACCAAATAAACGTTATTCGCAACACAGACTCAGCTACAAACTAGTAGTTCGACATTGTACGTTTAATTTGTAGTTCCTTGTAGTACTTCTGAACCTATAGTAACGTAAGTGTTCATATTCACTAAGAGCTTCTTTCCATCTACTTTATAAAAATAATGTCACACATCTGTTTGACTCAATATCCACTGAAAAGTGTATGCATCAGTTGGAACAAGGAATACATAAAACACGTAGTTCAAAACAAATGGTTAACTGCATCATCAGCAAAGATGCAGGAAAGTGCATCAAGAACGCATCAATTGATGTGTTAAAGTACAGCTCGATATACACTAACTTGGTGTAATACAATGCATTTCGTGTTACCTTTAAAGGCGATATACAAATAAACATCGAACTTTACATCTATTTCAGGCCTCCCCGATGGCGCAGTGGTAGCGTCGTCGCCTTGTAATCAAGGGGTCCCGGGTTGGATACCCGGTGGAGGCACATAGTGGTTCGGATTCCACTTTAAACTGTAGGTTCAGTCCCGATTAGCCTTACTGTGCATAAAGTGGACTTAAAACACCAAATCAAACTCAAAATTTACATCTATTTCATTATATGCATACTGAAAACCTGGTTCTTAGCAAATACCAAAATGCACACCTTAGTTAATCAGGCTGTAAGTTTCTGGTGCATCAAATAGATACAGGATAACAGTACAGAACAACATTAATAGGAGTAATACTCCCTCCACAATTGGGATGCAATGTGATTTAAAACTTCATGTGATTCCATTTATTCAGCATTCTGAAAGCGGCTGTATATGACCTCCACAACAAACACTATTGTGCTGATCGTTAGACCTATTATAAGAATAGCAAATGCACCCATTAGGTTCTCCAGGGGAATCACTATGACTTCTGGCTCTTCAAGGAAGTTCTTTCCCTTCAGGGTCTCAAGAATCATCCTATGAACAGAGTCCTTTCTCCATTTACCTGGCAGACCTGCTTCTACGCAAGCGGTGATGATGTGCTGAAAGTGATCTCTGAACGGAGAACTTCTTTGCAGTAGAAAAATGTGTTCGATGGATGTAACCTTTTCTGATGTTATGTGGAACAGTGGTTTCCCGTAGGCATCGATGAATTGATGATAATAGGCGTACACTTCTGGAAACACACTAGACGTATAAAAGGCAAAGTCTCCATTCGTTGCAATCCGCCTGTAAGTTTTAAAATTGTCTTCTTCCAAGACCCAATCAGAGTAGATTTTTCTGTAGATTGGATTGTCGAGACCAAGTACCATTTCTCTACTATACGATTCCCCTCCGATATACAATCCCCTGTCGAGAATATCATCCAGACTATCGATTAATGGTGTCATTTTGGGTTTCGAAACGAACCCAAACAACGACGACAGATAGAGTGTACACAATATCACAAAGGAATATATCCACAGAATAAAGATACATCGAAGTGACAATACAGGAGGGGGAGTGTTAGGAACCGACCCAAGAAGGGAAATCGAGAGACTCGAAAGCCAAGAGAACCGGTACGTGATCCTTCCCCAAAGATGCAACAGAGAAGCAGCCACTCTCATCCAGATGTGGAGACTCAACAGAGCCAGGAGTGTGGAGATCCAAAGATGTAGTTGGAATGGAAAGTACAGATTCATCCACTTGGGGTACGGTCGAGGATTTGGAACCACCCACGTCATTTCTGAGAACTGCTGAATTTGCAAATGTTCGAAAAGTATATTAGTGTAACGATGACTGCGTATAAATTTTACATTTCCATCAATGACCCCTTGCCACATATCTTTAAGGTCTCCTGTCATAGACCCATTCGCATGAACAGATCCTACATCTTTATACATGATGCCAGTTTCTAGAGTGAAGTTCATCTTCTCAATCACTGTTGTAACGAATCCACCGTATACACCCAGGTACTTGTCGTTGCTTTCCGAGGCATTGTCCTTCTGGAAGTATAGAGGTTCGTTAAGTGCTTTGATCTTAAGAGGGCACTTGTGCAAGTTCTCCACCTTGTCTGGATACAAATCCTTTCCTGTGAGGAAACGACCCTTACTCCAGACATCCACAACTTCTCCTCCCTCAGCCGCTCTGCAGTGGGACTCGCTGAACGGGAAGTAGGAATACAGGACAACATATTCAGAACCAGTCCCTTTGCTCTCTGAGGTAAACTGCTTCTCGGATGATGGAGCAGCGATTATTATATTCACCAGAAGATGTTTCTGTGCTGCTGCTATCAACCTATTGATATCTCGTATCTCATTGTACTGAGTCAAAACGATTAGATATCTTGAATTGCGTCTCCATCTTTTGAAGAGAAGAAGATTAATTTTCCGTATGGCATTTTCTATCGTCGAAGTTTTGCTGATGAGAAACAAGATGGGGATTTCAGTTCTAATCCAGTACCATCCAAAGTCCCAGGGCTGCTTTGGTGCGTAGAGGAAACCAGTTTGAATTATATTCATTGGTCTTCCATAAGCCTTAGCTACTAGATCAGACAGAGCGGTTGATTCCTTGTCGTAATAAACGTGGAGGAGTGTTCTAGCGTGTCTGAAGTAGGTCTGCACAATGTTATCTACCAGTTGGAAGGCATTTTCGTAGCTGTTTCCAGACACTCGTTGTGAATAAGCTCTGCAAGAGGAAATGCATAAACACCATGGAAACAATAGCTGCAATGTCCTCATCTTCAGATCTGTATCTTTTTCTGCAAGTAAAATGAAGAATACATTGAACTGTAAACTCAGAAAGAATTTTTAAAATGTTAATAGGTTGTGGTTTTGAGGTTCACATACTGTATAAAATAATTTAATTGTAAGTTACCCCTGAGATGAGATTGACGATACGTACACACAGATATGCGCTTACACATCACACCGAACAGAAAAACAACAACTTTTCCCCTTTTACTTAAATTATTAGTAAGTCCCTGCAAATGTTTCAGAGTAATACTCACACAAGGAATTACATGCAATCATACGCCCACACACATTATATACACAGTGTATACAAACACGCCCGCTACACACACACATTACATATGTGTGTGTGTTTGCGCGCGTATATTGTATATATGGTACTAAATGTATTTACAGCAGTGTCTGATAAACAAACATTCAGTGAGTCAAACATTTCAGGGTTCCTGTAATACTATTGGTAGTTTTTCGGTAAATCTGAATTTTAAAAGTCTAATGGTGTGGTTGAATTGTACTTGGACCTTCCCCAGTAAGGGATCCCTGGTTTCGAACCCCCGCGGAGACACATTGGGCAGTGGTTCGGATCCCAAATTGAACTACACAGTGTGTACACAAAAGTTCTTAAACTGGCTTAATAAAAAGTGTAAATATGTGAGACTTCACACACAGAGAGACTACGTGTGACTACCATGCGAGAGATGCGGGTTCGATCTGCAACGGGGGAGACCCGGGATTTTCTTTATCTGGTAAAGCGTCGTATAAAATGAACACATGGAGGAAACTCTGGGGAGTAAAGGCGGCCAGGCGCTTGGTGCTGATCACATCACACATACCTTCGGCAGTGATCTTGAAAGTGTGGGACATTAACTCCACGCCGCATATACGCCTCCATGGCGTGGTGCAAAGCACAGGGGAGCACTTTAGCTTTTTTTACTTTTAACTATGTAAGTATTGTCATAGGCCTTGGTTAGTCTTCGATGTGCAACCTCCCTAAGTCCACACACTTAGTGACATGACTGTAAAATTGCTGGATGCCCCTGCGGATATATCCTTTTGGGATTGTGTATAGGTGCCTCGTCCCAGCCCCTTCAATTTCCAGAATGGTGTCGAAACGTTGGCCCTTCAGGTGAGATTTCAATTTGGGGAATAAAAGTAGTCAGCCAGTGCCAGGTCTGGCGAATAAGGTTGGTGCTTCAACACAATCACTTGTTTCAGTGCCAAAAACTGTTGGGCAAAAATTGCTTCATGGCTTGGTTCATTGCCTTGCTGCAAGAGGGGCGTACCGGATTGAACATGCTCTGGTCTTACTAGTCGAAATCTCTTTAACAAGCTCTCTCAAATGGATTTACACACAGCTGCAATCATCAATCATCAGCAGCAATCATCCTCAGTGAATGTGCCCAGTTTTCAATCAGTTTTTGTCGAACGTTTCCAACATTACCGTCAGTTCGACTAGTGGAGGGACCACCCTTCCTGGGATCATCCCCCACATTTTCCTGGCCATCAAGGAATCGACGATGTCAAACGAAAACATCAGAATGACAAAAGTCTTCAGCATCTCAATGGATTCGGAAGTGGTTTTACTGAGTTTTGCACAAAACTTAATCGCCACTCTTTGTTCTGTTTTCAAATCCATGACGAGGGTACAAAACACTGCACTAGTTTAAAAGCCATAACTCACTCAATATTGCAACGGATCAGACACCAATTTCACTACACACTCACTACATGTGACACTACATAATACATATACCAATTGCCACATTCCAGCATTTATCTTGTAACAATGTTGCCAGTCAAAACCTTAGTAGACACACTGTAGGTATTCCCAGTAACGATTAGCTTATCTGAGCAGAAAGTGACCATCAGACAAGCGCTTCTTCGCTTTGACTACAATCAACTTAGATGCCGCTTCTACTGGGGCGTTGGTCTTGCATTGGCTATGGTGAGTATGCACGGAGAGGTCAAGAGAATTTGACTTTAGAATATGATGCCAAGTAGTTAGGGACGTTTGAAAGACTAGGTTGTCACATCTGCAATGGTTGAAATCTTGGAGGGGGGTGAGGGGGCAACACTTTCCATTAAGACTCTCATCACTTCTCTTCTAGCTTTCAAATTACGCATACAGTGGCTGACATTGGGTCCCAAATCTAAGGGGGGGGGGGGCGCAAGGTGCCAAAATTGGAGGGGCAAGGGCAGTTTACTTTCCCTTGGTACATAAGCTTTAGCAGAGTACAGGGGCAAAAGTGGCAAAAAGTGGGGGCAACTGCCCCCCAATCCCACTAATCGCGGTCACTGTATACATATAATACAGTTTGAACAGGGACAAGACATGTAAAACTTACCATCAAATGTTAATTGACGTAGCAATAAATGACAAACATCTATTCCAATTAGCCCGACCCTGTGGCCGAGTGGTTAAGTCTGCCTGCAAATCGTGCAGGAAGCAGTTCGTAGCGAGCTCCGCTCTTCGCGTGAGAAGGCTTAGTGATCGAACTGTACGAGTTAGCTAGGGCCGTAAACGGTGTGCTAGTGTTGTGTTAGTGGTTTTTTTTCCCTTGGAGTGCAAGCGAGGTTTTGGCTACAATTACCGTGAGCCAGTGAAGATACGATGAAATAGTTCACGATGAATACACAAAGAGAAAACACCTTGAAATTTGTTTTCATTGATGTCAAAACGCGACCTACGTCATTGGATTTTCATCGATGGTTTCATGGTGTCTACCAAGTGCCTACGAACCAAGTGCTCAGTTTTGAAATCGATTACTTTCGTAAGTGTTTGTACGTGAAATTTGCGTCAAAAGTGGTCGGCGAACGGTTACTAAATGATTTTGGTGCTGAGGTAATTTATAGTGACGTAGATGGTGATCATAAGGTTGAAGTAGAATGGGCCCACCAGCGACATGTAATTGTTAGAATCCATGTAGTCCCAACTGAATTAAGTGCAGAAGTGATAAGTCGTGTCATGAGGTCTTATGGGGAAGTGTTGAAAATCGAAGACGAGACATACTCTGCAGATCACATTTACCCCACTCGAACTGGACGTGTCTTGATCAAAATGGTACTACGTAAACCCATACCCTCATATGTAAACATGAATGGAGACTCCTATTGGGTAACATACCCTGGGCAGGTTCGTACCTGCATAGCGTGCTCCGAGGAGGGTCACGTAGTCGCACAGTGTCCTAAGCGTCGATCCTCTGGAAACCAGCCCCGCCGGGGGCCGGTTAATATACCCGCTGATAATGTCCCAATGGTATATGAACCAACTGTGCTACCCGTACGGACTAAACCAAGAGATTCAGCTCCACCAGTTGCAGAAGTCCCTGCGTCAGGAGATAACAATGGAGGGAACACGGATAGCCCCAGAATCACCGACGAGGAGACAGGTACCAGACAGGAAGTTAGTGAGAAGAATGAACCAACAGGAAGGGAAGAGATGGAGCAGCCAACATTGACCACTTCGGAGGAGATGCATCACATACCCCCGCCCCCACCCCCAAGTGCTTTGTTCGCGGACGCAGAATTCCCCGTAGTTACCTCTCCTAGAAAATCACGGTCAAGATCTGTATCAAGGTTACGCTCAGTGGCGGAAGAGTCCATGGTGCTACGTAGAAAGAAGAAAAAAAATAATGAATGCGTAAGTTCCACAATAGTTCATAACGAATGTAGAGTAGAACCTGGTACCCCAAACCAAGATGTTTCAAAGGTTAGTTTAACAAGTAATTGAGCAAATGTAACTAAAGAGAAACCTTCGACGAGTAACAAACTTACCCCAGATTTATTTAGTGGAAAGCATAGTTAATGCATTATAGGCAGAAATTAGAGTTTAGTAATGTTGAAGAAAGTAAGTAAGTTTAGTTTTCTTTTGTGGACAGTTATAATCATGCAAACATTTACCTTGGCATCTATAAATTTGAATCAAATGCGAGGTCAGACAAAACTAATTGCTCTCAATGACTTTCTCATTAAATCGTCTATTGATGTGGCCCTCTTACAAGAGGTAGCCATAGACGATTTTTCTGTACTGAGCATGTTTAAAGTATACAACAATTTTACTCCTTTTGCACAAGGGACTGCCATAGCATGTAGGCGACACTTGGATTTACGTAATGTAGTGCCCAATCCCACCGGCAGACAAATAAGTGCCAAATTAGGCTCAGTGTTTCTCTGTAATGTGTATGCTCCGTCAGGAAGCCAAAACAGACGGGAAAGAGAAGATTTTTTTTCAACAGTTGTAGGGCCAGAGTTGACATCCCACACACTAGACACTATACTAGTGGGAGATTTTAACTGCGTAATTCGTTCACAAGATCAAAATCCAGGATACAACTTCTCTCGTGCGCTCTATGAATTAACGCAGGGGTTACAACTGCGTGACGCTTGGATACACACCAATGGCGAAAGTCAAGGTTACACACATATCACCTCCAATAGTGCGTCAAGGATTGATAGGTTTTATGTCGCACCCAGATTTCAGGAATATATAATTAGTGTTCAAAATTTTCCAGTATGCTTTAGTGACCATAGTGTTCCAATTCTCAAAATAAATTTAGATTTTGTCAAACCCCGACAAGGTAGCGGATACTGGCTTTTAAATAGCACATTATTACGCAATGGCAGTTATGTCCAGCTAATCAGGGAAACGTGGAACGAACTCAAGGCCTCTCGGCCAGTGCAAAAGACCCTAATCGAGTGGTGGGAAACTCGAGTTAAGCCTAAATTTCGTCAGGTCAGTAAATTCTTCAGTGCAGAGGTTAGTAGAGATCAAAGAAACAAATATAATTTTTTGTATGCAGTCTTGAATGATCTCCACCGTTTAGCACTGCAAGGTAATTTCGATCGTCCCTATGCAAATGAAATAAAAGCGCAATTACTTTCTATACATAGGAAACGAAAATCTGCAGCAATAATAAAGAGCAAGATTCTTCCTATAGACCCAGACGAGCAAGCCACACTAAGTCACATTCTTCAAGAACATAAACACGCCAGGAGTCACGTTATTCATAAATTAACTTTAGATTCCGGTGAAGTTGTCACCAGCCCTCATAGTATACACGACAGGTTTTTGCAATACTATAAAAATCTTCTTGGTCAAGCCTTTAATGCCACAGAAACGCAATGCAATTTTTTGAACTACCTCCCTGCGACACTGACAGAAAATGAAAGAACTGAGCTCACACAACCATTTAGTAAAAAGGAGGTTCATGATGCAGTATTCAAAGCTCCGAGGAATAAAACTACAGCCGAAGATGGATTACCATCAGAATTCTATCAATGTTTCTGGGATCTAATAGGAGACGAATTAACGGAATGGGTCAACGAAGTGTTGACAACAGGGACAATAGGGAAGACCAGTAGCACGGGAGTTATAGTGTTAGTTCCCAAAAAGTCAAATCCAAAGTTCGTCACAGATTTTAGGCCAATTTCCATATTGAGCAGTGACATCAAACTTATAAGTAGGTGCATAAATCAGCGTTTAAAAAAATATATGGTTAAACTTATTGGCAATTTACAGTTCGCTTGTAATACGTCTCAAAGTATACATCACTTGCTACAAACGATAAGAGACGTAATTATTACCAAACAAAACAAGAATGCATCAGAGGCAATTCTATCTTTAGACTTTTCACAAGCATATGACAGAGTGAGCCACGAATATCTGTACAATGTCTTAAAAGCATATGGCTTCGGAGACACTTTTCTTAATTGGATAAAAACATTATATAATCATATGCTTATAAAACTCAAAATAAATGGTTTCTTGACAACAAGTTTTAGAATGCGACGGGGTGTACTACAAGGTAGTCCCTTGAGTAGCACTTTGTATGTTCTCACCATAGCCCCCTTTTTGTTTAGTATCCAGCACCATTTACAGGGAATTTCTATGGCTTCCACCACAATACAAGTTGGCAGTTTCATGGACGACGTCACGATTTTTCTCAAGGATGAAAGAGATCTGGACAGTGTTAAAAGCCAAATACATCACTTTGAGCTCACATCAGGAGCAAAACTAAACAATCGAAAGTCATTCCTGATGCCCCTTGGCAAGGAGAATCCTTTCACAAAAAATACGGAGATCCCTGTAGACAAGAAAATAAAAGTTTTAGGTATAAACTTCTATGCAAATATCGATGAAACGATCGAAGCCAATAGTAAGCTTACGTGCGAGAGGGCAATCTACGTCCTCAGAGTGAACAAGATGCGCTCTCTGAGTTTAAAAGCACGAGTAAGATTTATCAACGTTTTTGCTCTCTCTAAACTTTGGTATGTAGCAAAAATCCTGCCCTTCAAAACACAGCACTTAGCCAAGGTCAACAAAGCTGTTGGCTGCGTTTTGTGGCACGATACAATTTTCCGGGTGGCAATAAATGAGGTCACGTTATCAGAGAAGACAGGTGGGTTGGCACTAATCCACGTGAACACACAGGCAAGAGCATTGTTTGTACGGACTGGCCTTCAAACAGCGTTCTCACTGCACGAGTCAACGACCCAAGCAAGTATACAGATGATAATACAAAACATTCCATTAGAAGCTCCCATCGATATCCAAAGTATCCCCAAAAGGTTTTTGTTTTATAAGGACATCGCCTTACAGGTATGCTACCAGTTATTACGACATGAGACAATTACACCATCTGTTAAAAAGTTATATACTGAAATCAATAGTTTCAAGCACACAGTACCACGAATAGTCAAGGATTTCAACACACATAATTGGCCACAAATATGGGAAAATGTCTCCGCCAAACACCTTTCAAAAGCTGGCCAATCAATATGGTACAAAGTGGTTCATCGTGTTATAGTGACAAGAGATAGGACATACCAATATGGAATCAGTGACTCTCCTAACTGTATATCATGCAACGTGCCTGACTCTTTAGCCCACAGGATAAAAAAGTGTCGCAACTCCTCCACCGTGTGGAACAAATTGCGAACAATGCTCAGTCGTATATGCCGCACCTCAGTAACAAAGTTTACGGATACAGATATAGTTTTTCCTGACTTCAATTTTTTTCCACCAACAAAACAACGAGCAGTACAATGGTTGATAACAGAATACTTATTATATATATTTCCCAATGACGAGAGCAGTTTTCAGAAACAATTCAGTATCTTCTTGCAAGAACAATATGAAAAAATTCCTCTCCAAGCAAGGAAGAAATGGTATGCAAATTTCTTAATAGTGCTTTATACTTAATTTAGGTCAAACAAAAATGGGAAGGTTAACCAGATAGAAATACAAATTGTAATAGCAATAATACACTTATGTCAAAAACAATGTAATTCCATAACTTGTATATCAGAATGAGACAATAAAAAAAAAAAAAAAGTGGTTAGCACATCGCGCTGCGACGCCAAGGGTCCCGGGTTCGAATCCCGGTCGGGCTTGGTTGTTTGTGAATGTCCATTCATCCATTTCATCATTTCATCACTCATCCCCATCTTCGCAAATTAGCCAAGAGGCACAAAACGCGAAGTAAAATAAACTAAATCAAATCAAATCAAAAAATCAAATCTATTCCAATTAAAGTTAGGTATTCACTTCAAAATTTTCAAAAAATTACAACATTCGTAAATAAAAAATACAATATGCTGACCAAGGCAAAATTTATTTCATTTTAAAACATAAAATAAACGTTACGTTTCAACCTTCTAGCATGGTTTTCTTCAGACTCTGTACCAAATACAAAAAAAAAAATTGCGTTGGTCAGCATATTGGATTTTTTGTTATCATTTGAACAAGGCAACATTTTCAACAAAAATCAACATTAACTCCTGAATATGAAAGACATGTTGTTTTCTAATGACATTTTTCTTCATTTTCTACGCTGGCAAATAGTCGTAAGCTGTGGAGTTCCCCCCACATGGACATGCGCAGGACTTCTTTTTTACAGAGAGGCTGAAGTAGGTATTTTTCTCCAGGAGAGTAATACGAGGTATATCCCTTCCATAATTGTTTTGATTTCCGAAAACCCATTTATTTTGCAGTTAGTATGTTCCTGCAATGCCCTTACAATGTTTGACATAAATTACTGTAAATAAAATGAAATTATATGTATAAAATATATATAGCTTGAGGCTCATATTAATTTTCCATAAATGGTCATGGTCCCCCCTTCATCCATTTCCAGGACGTTCTTGCCCCCTACACAACAGTTTTGCCAGTAAATACACACATGCCCTAATATGAGATTCACTATGGACTTCCTTTGGCGATATTTAATTCCTATATTGAATTTAAGTAACAACTGTTGAAAGTAAAATATCAAAGTCTAAAACTGTGATCTCGTTCAAGGAATCCTATTAAATGACCATGATCAGACACCAACCAATCAGCAAGTTTAATTCCTCCGAGAAATAACATGATTGATAACTAATGATTAGCAATATCTTTAATCAGTACGAACGTCTCGTATTTGCCAGGAAGATATGAAGCGATGTTTGTTTGTTTCTTATTCTTTGCACTTCTACAGACGATTAAACCTCCAATTTTATTAGGCGTAGGTTGCGTTTTGTTGATGTAATTCGACTTACATGCGAATATACAAACACACAGAACATCAGTTATACCACGTGAAAATGCGTATACATACATATGCATACACACACACACATTATATATATACTTATACGAAAGTATGTTTGTAAATAATTTTATATATTTCACACTGTAACTGTAACAAAAGAGATATATGTCCTAACATTGATACCAAAAATCCATATTCTATCAGTGTTTCATATTTTCTGATTCTTTATAATACTGAGTATATTATTATTTTATCAAAAACTCAATATGCTGACCAAGGCATAAATTTATTTTATTTTAAAACATAAACTAAACGTAACGTTCCAACCTTCTATCAAGGTCTTCAAGGAAGGAAAACAGAGAAGAGGAAGGGATTATCTACGAAGTAAGGTGTGAAGAATGTCGGAGTGTGTACATAGGAGAAACACAGAAGATGCTTAAAGACAGATTGAAAGAACATAAGGATGATGTACGACTTAAGAGAGACAGAAATGTAATAAAAGCACACTAGAGAAACAGAACATGACATAGAGTGGGATGAGGCTAAGCAGATAGGAAGGGAGAAGAGAGTTCTAATGAGATAATGGCAGGATGCCAAGGAAATAGAGAAGAAAGGTGAAGAAGACACAATGAACTGGAATGGGGGGACTGAAGATAAACAAAGAATGGAAGAAGGTGTTAGAAAGAGTAGAAAGAACAAGAGCGAAGGAGAAGAAAAGAAGGAAGAGGAATGGAGAAAGAAAGGATAAGGAAAAGAGAGTGAGATAAGGAGTCCAACCACGTTTCAGATGAAAGGAAATGTTTATCTAAATCACCTGTCAGGTGAAACAACAGTTGACAGGAGAATGCCAGCTGCTGGAACACCTAGATAAACAGATAAACAACTTTCTAATAATCTTGTGTCTGGAGGGAAGTGATTTTTGTGTGTGTGTGTGTATATATATATATGTATATATATATTCCTTGTACCTTATTTCATTTGTATTTGGTCTGATGATGACCTTTCTAGAAGGTTGAAACGTAACGTTTAGATTATGTTTTAAAATAAAATAAATTTCTGCCTTGGTCAGTATATTGAGTTTTTGGTTATCATGGAAACAAGGCTAAATGGTGTTATTCTTTTATATCTATCAAGAACAAGTGAAAAATCTAAATATTGGTGGATTTGCAGCAAGTAAACTATGGCACATTTTGTTGGTGCGTTTTTACGTATCTGATTTTTTTAAATATTAGAAGCCAGAATATTTCCATTGCCCAGAATATTTTTTATTATATTTAATTGATCTTTCTTACATTAAATTCTTACATTCTGTTTGATCGAGATAGGAGTTATTCTAAGATACCGTTAATTGTTTTAGACAAGTAAACCTGTTCTAATATTTTTCTCCTATCACTAACACGCTTAAACCCAAATATTCCAAGCAGATTATTATAATTCACGTTATTTTGCCGTGTTCAGCAAGAACATAACTTGAAACCTAAATAGCTATCACGGTCTGGATTAATGCTTGATCACTACATGAAATAATTCCAGAATCTCGTCTTACATTTGATACCATGTACCTGATTGCTCTACAACAAATACGAATCGACTTTTAAATTGTTTGGGGACTATTAACAAAATAAAGGGTCCATGTTATTCCCATGTATCCAAAAATTCTAATTCAATTCAGTTGAACGGTGTAGATATTTAAAATACTTAATTTAAGTTGTTGAGTTTAAATTTGTCATTTCGCATACTTAGACTCGAAATACACAAACACAAGTAACAAATGTAACGGGATATACTAATGTACGAAAAATTGTTATTTTCAATTGTATAAGATTATCTAGCTTGTGGATTGAGTGCATGATACGGGAAATACGTAGCCCGCTAACGATTGCTCTGGTGTTCTTTGCGAGCGTCCCTTCATCAATTTCATTACATCATCACTCATTATCACCTTCGCGATTAGACAAAAACAAAAGCGAAATCAAAATCAACTAAATCAATAGCCGGACCCTGTGGCCGAGTGGTTAGCACATCGCGCTGCGACGCCAAGGGTCCAGGGTTCGAATCCCGCTCGGGTTTGGTTGTTTGTGAATGTCCATTCATCAAATTCATCATTTCATCACCCGTCCCCATCCTCGCAAATTAGCCAAGAGACACAAAACGCGAAGTAAAATAAACTCAATCAATCAATCAATCAAAAACTAAATCAATAAATCAATCTGTTGTGGTTTGCCTCGCTTGGCTTTAAAGGAGAGATAGGTAGGATGACCTGAGCGATGAAGTTGGTCGCTCACCCGTGCGTCTTTCTGTGGACAGTCGGGTGACGGTGCGATGAAGGCTTCTGGCGGTCGGATCTCGGTGGAACAGAACTCGGAATCACCATCACTGGCGCCAACCCCGTGCTGCAGGCTGCCCTCTCCCCTAATCGAGACCTGTTCATCCCTGTTTCCAGCAGGGAAGAGCGGGGAAACTACAGGAAAGGGAAACATCCAGAATGTGCAAGAAATAGCGAAATCAGACGTAATGCACTACATAATTGCTTATTTTTGACTCACGGTTGCTTCAGTTATTCCTCGTCTAGTGGAGTATAAGCGCCTGAAACACGGTCTTTCATTTCAATCTAAACTCAGCTGATTAAATGAAATAAAAAAATGTATCAAGTGATAACTAAGGTTAGTTAATACTCCCTCTGTCCCATAATTATTGTCCGGTACACCTTTGTTTGTTGTCTCATAATAATTGCCCGATATTCAAACTGTTACACTGGTGTATACAGAAGAAGAACATGAAACAAGGGAATGAGTCATACAACTTTACTACTCAAGGATCAGTACAAATTGTGGTTTTCATCTGGCTCTTCGTCTGTCATTTCTGTACTACCATTTTGGCATAGCGGACTATAATTATGGGACAGAGGTAGTAGTAAAGATTGAAGGTAAAGCAAATTTTATAAATTTAATGTGTAACAAAAAGGAAATAAATTGAGTATAGTACAAGATTTACCCCGCCCAAATTAACATACCAATAATATTTTTGTGACAAGCACCCATAAAACTGTTCCCAAAGAAGCGCACTTCGGGACAAGACAGAGATACACGCAGCCGTCTGGGGCAGCAGACGACGGAGGCAGCAGCGTGGGCGCTCGTACGTAAAGGGGACTTTTGGCCGGCGAGGAACCGATACCGAGAACGCCAACACTGACAAAAGCTCAAGCCTGCATCGCACTGACGACGGACTGCGACCAACTTCATTGCTCAAGTCATCCTCCTTTGAAGCCAAGCGAGGCAAACCAGAGCCACTCCTTCACGCTTCACGTCTGATCTCAGTACCTGAAACGCGTAACGTCACACTAGAGTCGTTGGGAACCACACGCCTGTTGTGAACTGGCAGGAGTGTCTAAACTGTCTTGTAGCGTGACCAACGTACTATTTCATCAATTTTGTCGCGGGTCTTATTGAATTTTACAGATAAATGTCACAAAATGAAAGTATACGGTTAAGCTTGACGCGCATTGAGACGCCGGCAACAGAACGGAACATTTTCGCTTCCGGCGTCTCAGTGGGCCATAACCTTGAAGATGACCTGCAGACTTCTAGTGCTTCGGTTCCGCACGTTCCCATTAAACCCCGATGGTTTTGGGTGCTGACGGTATCTAGGTGGAAGAGGGCACCGATGTTGTCGCTACGTGTGCAAACACTAAATAGAATTTTGAACTAGGATGTGGGTAGACCTGCTTTCAATATTGTTTCTCAGTTGCTGACAAAAGGCCTAAGACAGCTAATCATTGTTCATTGTTCAATGATTTGCATTATTTTACTTCGCTTTTTGTGGCACTTTGGATGAAATTGATGAATGGACATTCACAAACATTCATGCCCAGGCCAGGATTTGAACCCGGGACCAATGGCGTCAGGACAGCTAGTCAACGCAGCTTCTAATTGTACAGTTGTAGAACCTCATCTTCCTCAATGTATTTTCACTATGCAATAAGTTACTTCCTGGGCGAGAAAAAGAGTTTGACGCTTGACTGACTGCACACAATGTTTTATACAGGGTGGGCGGAATGTAACTCCCTATTTGTAATTATGTATTTCTATTGAAGTTATGTACATATTGCAATGAAAGTTATCTTGTTTTATAGACTAAAGTATGCCATTTGTTGCATATTTTTTTTCCAGATCCACTGAAGCCTTTGAAGTTCCTTTGAAGTGTTCTTGAAGATAGAGATAGCAGTACGATTGAGCATTGAAGAGAGAGCCAAAATTGCATCAAGATTTGAGGTGTGGCAATCTGTAATTCAGGAGCAATGGTGGTGGAGGGGTCAACATGGGAGGCAAGTTGTTCTGGATGCAAAAACAATTAAAAATTGCCACAGAAAATTAATGACTACCGGACTTCAGTATCGGAGGAAAAGGTGGTCACAGTGAGGGAGATGTTCGAGAGATGTTCTGAATGGGACGAAGAAAATAAACTCTTATTAATGCAAGATGGATCTTTCCCCATTACGCCTTGACTGTGAGACAATGGCTTCATGAGCGCTTCGCAGGACGCTGGAGGACGCTGGATAGGTCGCCGAGGTCCCACAGAATTGCCAGCTCGAAGTCCAGACCTCACCCATGTCATTTTTTTATAGGGTTAGGCTAAGGAAGAAGTGTATCGCAGCAGACCTCAAACTCTTGGTGAACTTGACAATAAGATTCGTGATGTCATAGGTGGTGTTCCTGCTGAGTTCTTGTGGAAGGTCGTAGCAAACGTACCAGTTCGTTTAAGACAGTGTTTAGAAAATACTGGAGCACACATTGAGTTGTAACTTAAGGGAGATAATGGTATAAAAAAAACTACATGTGTACAAAAAAAGTAAGTTTCTACCTTCAATATCTTAAGAGGAAAAAAATAGCGAGTTACTTTCCGCCCACCCTTAGATGTGACTCCTGGATGAAACCTGCTCTAAAATTGCGAATTTTCCAAAACGTATGTGCATTCGAGTTTTTGCGTATCCGTTACAAAATTACAAGCATGTGCATTTCGACAAAAGCAACACTGAATTGAGCAGAAATAACACACAGCAATCAGATACTCACTTAATTATCACCAATTAAGCCACCAACAGCACTACAGGAACTCACTTGACCGAGATGTTGAAGGAAACTGCGTCTAATTCTTCAGTCGAGAAGTTCTCTAACACCGTTCTCTAACACCGTCTTCAAAATAACCTTATTGGTTGATCAGGGTGATAGCTTAGCCAATGAGAAAGAAGACACGGATAGGACTATTGATTGAGATGTTAGAGTAAGGTATTTGGGTCGTCTCAAAGTAAATGTCCCAGCAACAGGAGACACAAGACATTAACGTGTTTGTCCACTTTAGTCCATAGTGTTGAGCAATAACACACATAATGCGCACTTCAGAACTAAATGTATTTACCATCTTGTGGCGTCGTGAGAAATTACTGGACACGTGGCAGAAATATGGATATTAAAAATTTACAGAACTTGTACTGTAGTTAGATCAATAGTTGGTCTCTTTGTTTGGGTAACTAAATTGCTCACATATTGTTCCCGCCTGTGGTCTGCTGGAAGACCTTGGCGGTCATGAGGTGACTGCTTCTACCCAATAAGAGATGCGATGGGGAGATCACGTGATTTTTCTCGGCCAACCAGAGCTGGTGGCTCGTTTAAACACTTGGTTGCCACACACATACCTGGGGATTAGGGAACGGCAGCCAACGCACAGGGAGCAGGGACTAAGAAGGTGGTAGGAAAAGAATTTGCCCTTCAAGGGTTGAATAGCTCATTGATATAATTTGTTTGTCCCTTTGAATGACGCACCACCAAGGCCAGTCTCCATGTTTGAACTAAACATAACAACAGTTCGCAGACGACATGTAATTTATTTGTGTGAACTCTACACTCTAAAAAGAATGGAACCGAGTTACCACCAAAAGTGGTGCAACAGATTACTGCTTTTGGTGTCAACGCGGAATTGGCGGTGTTCAGCACCATCTTTGATGTATTGTTGCACCATTTGCTGTCAAACCACGCATGGAAGCCTTTAACACAATATTAAGTGATGGTGCAAAACAAATTACGATCCATTGATTGAATTAAAAATTATGGGTGCTTCAGCTCTTTGGCTATTTGCACGTGTCACATTACAACACCTTATTGCAACTAAACTCAATTCGTCTCTCTGAAGACCAAAATCTCCTAACCTAGATTAAAAGCTGAGTCTGTAAATGGGCTTTTCAGCAGTCAGGACACAGAGTGAAACGACACAGAACAACACACCGTCCTGACGCTAGACCCTCGTTGGTCTGTAGCAGGCACGTATCCAGGAATTCCTTTCGGGGGGGGGGGGGGGTGAACACCATTTTTTTTTAAGGTGTATAGATAGAACCTCACAATTGTACGTTTAAGGCCAGTGCTGCCAATTGGGTTCCAAAACGGGGTGGTGGGGGGGGGGGCGGTGCAAGGAAAGTTTACTTTCTCTTGGTAGACGAGGCTTAACATTAAGAGGCCATAGTGTTGAGGCAAAAAAAAAATGGGGAGCAACTATCCCCAAAATCGTCGCCACTGTTTAAGGCTGTCATTTTAATCAGAACGTGAGATCGGAACATTTCTTACCACTCGACTCCTCTGTTTCCATGCATTAATATTGTGTGCCGGAACCATCTCGGTATATGTGTTTGTCCATTTCTTCTCATCAGGCATCAAAACATCTATGGTGTCTTTGAGTGTTTTTACGAAGCTGTAACACGTGCACAGGATGGACAAACCGCGAGATTCAAATTGTGGGCTGCGAACTGGACGCAGACAGCTCTCGAATAGTTCTCTCTGATTCGACTCTGAACCCCACTAACGTGTCTTGTTCTCCCATGTTGGCAGCTCTTATAAAAGCCGAAACCCACCAAATTGTTCATATTCAGGCCTTAGCACTCGCAACTGTTCAAAAATGTCTGTCACAGCTTCCGCTGTATTGTCATATATCTGCACGAAACAAAGGAAGTCTTCTCAATAGAGCCCGGAAGTTCAGGCATTTATTTTCGTTAGGCAGGCAGGCAGGCAGGCAAAAAGGCATTTATAATGTGGAAAATAGGCACTAAAAATGAAAAAAGGCAAAATAAACCGAAAAAAGGCACATTTGGAAGTCGCTTACTTTTATCTATAATTTCTGGCAACATGTTAAAATCTACATTGGGAAGAGCATTTCAATTTTCTCCGTCTTGATTGCACATAACTACAAGGTGTTTTTTTAAGTTCTCAACATTCATTAATAGTCGTCTGTCAGAGAGAATGTTTTTCATAATTGAAAATTATCTTTCTACTTCGACAGAAGTTATTGGGGCATACATAGAAGAAGATAATGTAGCTGGACTCATTTGGGTAACAGCATTTTCATCTTTTAGAATATCACAAATTGTTTTCAATTATTTCAAGTCCTTATTTGCACTCACTACCCGTTTGCACTTTTCCGCAACAGCTGACCCCTTTTCTCCTGGCACTTTCATCATCTGCTGCATAGATTCCTCGAAGATTTTCATGGATACTACAAGAGTCTCACCTCTTTTTTCTAGCTTTGTAATTGTCTCTGGCAATGCACCATAATGTGCAAAAATAAACGACAGTTCATTCTTTAGTTCTGAATAGCACAGGAGTTTTTTCACTTCACGAATTGAAGCCGCTTCATTTTCTGGAAGAGCATCGATCACCTCACTGATTTTTTCAAGGTGGTTAGCATAATATATAACTGCTGATATCAAGGTTCCCCATCTCGTCAAGACTGATTGCGGAGGTAAACTAAGCTCAGGTGCAACTTCCTGAAATGTTCGGGTTCGAGAGGGAGATTTCAAAAATATCTTCTTTGTGTTCGAAATCAACCTGTCCACTTCTGGGTGCAACACTCTAACTTTGTCGGCGATTCTGTGCATTGCGTGGGCTACACATGTGATATGAAGCATGTTCGGGAAGAGAATTTTCAATGCTATGGCAGCCTTCTTTATATAGGGAGCTGCATCACTGATAAAAAGTAACACGTCATCATGATGTACACCATCTGGCCAGAGCAGAAGTAGGGAATTTGAAAATAACTGAGCTATTGACGAACCATTGGCTCTCTCTAGTTGTTCTGACGTGAGAAGAAATGACGAGGATTCTCCGCATGTTGGTTCCATATTTCCTATGATGACGTTGGCTATGTAGCGTCCCATAGCGTCAGTACTTTCATCTATTGAAAGCCAGATCTTCTTTCCACCAACTTCAGCACAAATTCTTTGCAGAGCTTCTTCGTAGCAGACGCTTAAATATGTTTTCCGCAGCGTAGATTCCGACGGCACCGTTTCTTTAGTGTATTTCTCCAGGAATTTCCTCAGTGATTTGTTTTCCACTTTCCAGAAAGGTATCCCTGCTTCCATGAAAGCTT
Organism: Lepisma saccharinum; assembly: GCF_977018435.1. Classification (NCBI taxonomy): domain Eukaryota; kingdom Metazoa; phylum Arthropoda; class Insecta; order Zygentoma; family Lepismatidae; genus Lepisma; species Lepisma saccharinum. Next base: position 5,249,772 of record NC_139248.1, on the reverse strand, counting down.
TGCACAGTTCAAGAGAAAACTGAGATTGCCTGTTGGATGAAGTGCCCACTGTTGAAATTAGGGATATCTTCTGTCCAACCTTTTTGGCAACTGCAGATTTATGTTTTGCTGTTGACACATGCTGAGATATAAAGTATTTTTTCTCATGGTTGAATGTTTTTTCACATATCTTGCAGAGAAGAATAGTATCATCTGTCAAAAATGTGCTTTCACCAAATTCATGCACGTAACCACGTAACTAACTTACCACTTAATAGCACACTAAATTTCGGCATGATGACAACTGCACGATCCTTTCCTTCCAAAGTGCAGAACTAAACTAAAGATAGAGAACTTGATTTTGGAATCCATGCAAAGACCCTTGGGCATTAGTGCTGTTTCTTGTCAATAACCTCCTGACACGGACGCTGGACGTGATGACGTAATTGTGCAGGTGTTCTGCAACAGGTTTTCAGCAGTCAATCATCCACAAGGACATGTTAACGGAAAGGCAATATCTTAACTCAGCATGAAATACTATTTTTTTTAAAACACACTTTTCTCCTTCAGCAATGTTGAAACATACGTGAGTTCAATATTACTTAAATAAGGCGAAAATTATTCACATAATAAACGGAAGAAAAATAAATGCCAACAACGTTTTTTGGGAGAAAAAAATTATTTACATATTTTTTTTAAAAATGTTCAAATTTCATTGAAAAAGGCAAAAAAGGCATTATAATTAAAAATAGGCAGTGGGGTCCCAAATAGGCAAAATAGGCAAAATGAAAAGTCTTCTAAAACATTCGAAACAACATAAAAAACGTATATCGGGAAAAATTTATCAATATATGCAGTAGATAAAAAGAGGCATTTTGCCAAACTTCCGGGCTCTACTTCTCAAATACAGCCGGATAGCGAAACAATTAATGCACAGTGAAAACCCTTCAGTTACCAACACATCTAATGCTTCGTCTCCCAGTATGATCAATTGCTTATTCATTTATATCCAGTGACGTGCCCAAGGGAGGGTTGGTGAGGTCATAACCCCATTTGACCCAGTATTCCTTAAAAAAAAAAAAAAGAAAGTCAAAGACAGGAAAAAATGGCAAAACGAGTACTCACCACCAAAAATGGTATGCGAAACCCCTCTCCCTTCCGAAAATCCTGGGCACGCCACTCTTCATCTCAAAAAGAAAGTCAAAGACAGGAAAAAAATGGCAAAATGAGGACTGACCACCAAAAATGGTATGCGCAACCCCTCTCCCTTCCGAAAATCCTGGGCACGCCACTATTCATCTCGGACACATTTTTTTAAAATCAACTCAGAAGAAATTCTTATCATTCCGTATTGGAGATCGAAGTAAGATGCGTTCTTCCTGCTGGTTTGGATATGATCCTTTAGCGTGCTGCCTGCCTGCCTTCACACCTGACCTTAACAAAGCCCTAATTTTCCATCCTTGTGACTTGGATCTTCAAAACTTAGGTAGATATCAGACCGAAGGGACACGCGATACGTGTCGTTTGGAACGAGCCAATCAACAGCAACGTTTCACACCGTAGTGACACAAAAGACCGCACAAACCTACTTTCGACTTGTGAAATCCTCAGGCGACATGGTGTGAAATCTCCCTTAGTAGGCCACTATCATCATCACCTCGAAGTGGTAGCTCTTGTTGATCACAGAAGAAACATTCATCCTCAACCGGTAGGAATTCTCCTCAGTTTTCTTCTATCTCCTTTATTTTCTGTGCTTGTTCGTTATACAGGCACAACATCTTACGATTTGACATACACAGGACATGTACTATGTAGATTTTAACGAAAAATTGGTCGAAGACAAAGATGGCTTAGTTAGTAGAGCCCTGATTCGGGACCTGGCAGAGCCTGCAATCTCCATCTAAAATGTCTACATATGCAACATCTTCTCGCTTTCTCTTCTCGACATTTATAAAATTTTCGGCTGTTTCTTTATAGTACTTAGGTGTTTGAGTGTTTCGAACCCAGCTTAAACAAAAGTTGTTTTTTTTTTACACCATGAAATTCTCGGACTGCATACACAAAATTTGGTCCTGGCAAAATTAAATCATCAGTCAAAACTGATTTTCAGTTGCAGTTCAGATTTTGACTCAGTTACATAGAGTCAGGTGGCCGGGGGGTGACTCTGAACAGAAGTAACTTTTTGAAATCCTGTCAGGACCCTCCACCACGCATGACATTATGTAGTAGTCCAGAGTACCTGTTTGAGTGTTTGTTTAGAATAACTAAAAGATATTATTTGTTTAAATAGACTAGAAACAAATCGTTGTTCACCAGGATCAAATTCGTTTAGTGATCGTGTACATATGTTTACAGTTATTATTAAATTATTATTATTATTAAATTTTGTTGAGGGTACCAAAGTTTTTGTTTGCAGTTACAAAAAAAAGCTTAACCAAATCCATTTTTAAAAATTCAAACAAATCTGTTTCTTCTCTACATATTTTCCTCAGCACTACACTTTTAGCATATAGTTCAAAATGTAAACATCCCGGTGAAAAATAAAAGTTATCGTGCATGTATATTTTGGACCATGCAGTTGGCAACACTATCCGTAACAGAAACTACGATGAAAGCAGATACAGGGTGGTACAACCATATTTCGTCGTCTCCTTCTTCTAAGAGAACCAAATCCAACAAGCTATCCTAACCACCACAGATTATTTACCATCCCAAAAAGCTACCAGCCAATGGGAATGCTTGAAATAGTTGTAGCAGCACTCACTATCATACAGGTTAGCCAATTTTACGCTGAAAATCAACAGAGATGTTCACTCGCATTCAAGGCAGAACTATCGTGGAGTTATGATGGCAATATCGCATATCTGCTGAAAGTGACCCCAACTGCTATGTTCAAAGCACACGTGTAAGTGAAGCAAACTTGAAGTCACGAATATCCCTAGGAATGAACTGACCTTCAGACTGAAGATCTCGAATATTTGCAAAAACAATTATTTACAAAGACAAGTAACATAAAATATACGTGCTATGGAAAGTAAATTGGTCAAACAATATATTAAAAAATTTCAAGGTCTCCTTTGTAAGGAACTGAAAAAAAGAAGCAGAAAATTTTAACTTCTGCCTCACTCATTCTGGATGAGGCTTTGTTCCTTCAATATATATATATATAAATCCACCAATCAAAGGATTTCTTGCTTGCCGCCGCGAAAGAGGAAAGCTAAACCCATTCAATGCAAATGAGCCAATGGGACCATTCATTTGAAAATGACGTGTAACTTTTGGACAAGCAACTCACTCCCATGATTCCACTTATTGAAAACAAGACTTGTGTTTCGCGTCGGCTTGCTCCTTTGATATTCTCTCTAATGAACTTTTCCACTGAATACCATCGCGAGGACCTAGACTTAAGGAAAGCGTTTGACTTGTTGATGCATCCACATGATGGTTGGCCAAGGCAGGGTAGGGTTTATTATGAAATGGAAAGGTGGCATCTTTGTGCGAGGAGCTGGCACCCATGGCAGAATTGTGGCACAGTAACGACAGTCTATTTCTGTATTTCAACTTATATTCTTGGAACACTTTCTATGAGATCTGTTCGTTGTACGCAAGAGAAAAAACACAAAGAGTACAACTTAAACATTCCTGCCTTCTCCCCTTAAACAGATCAATAGTTAGACTGGGCAGTTTAGTAAACCAATCGATAATCTAAGTTTAAACAAGGTTGTCAGCACAGTTGGCTGAGGAAAGAAATGAACTCCTTGTATTTCTAGATATGTTTGAATAAGAAGGTCACTTCTCAGTTTGCGTATGTGTCTTTTCCTCGAATATAATTAACATAAAGAAGACAAATTGTTAACGCTCTCGCCTTTGGTGCGAGAGGTCCCGGTTTCGATTCCCATTGCAAACATCAACAATTCGGTAGTGTTGGCCCAGAATCCTGAGGTCACTTGTAGATCTACTTGAAAAGAAGTAGTAGTGGTCTCCGTAGCTCGAAAATCCAGAAAACAGCGGCGATGGGACTCGATGCACTGACCACGCGTCACCCAATGAAAGTGGAGTTTCGTTTTACGGGTGTCCAAACTTATGTAGGGAGCGGAAGTTGATGACCTAAAAAATATAGGTATATGACCTATAGAATGTCCTAAAAAATGGGAAACAATTACGTAAAAAATGCAAGAAAATGACCATTAAATTTGTTAGTTTCAGGTTAAAAATTGAAATGAAAAGGAAATTAAACAAAATGCAATCTTGCTTTCAAAACAAAGGCACCAAATGGTTCCACATGCACATTCAATTGAAATATGCAACGAGGATTTCCAATGGAAACAACCGAATAATTTTAAAACAATTTAATGAAAAGGTCGTACACGCTGAATGAATTGGTGTAAAATTCATTAATTTTACGCACTGTAAAAAAAATATATATATATCACGATCCACGTAAGACAATTTTTGTTTAGAAATTTAACAAATTGTATAAAAAATAACCAAAATCAGGCCAGTCTGGCCAGGGTATTGCCAGCCTCTCCTTATCTGATCTTAAATCTGAGTTTGCCCCAGACGGGCACCTGGTGGTTTCCCCAGACACAACAAAGACTGTCACCAGTTCACCGCATTTCTTTTGCTCGTAAATTGCAATCCTGCGAGATACATATAGGCCTATGTTCACCTTGGTGAAAAGACTCAAGAATATTACCAAAATGAAAGAAGTGACAAAATATGACGAAACAATACACCGAATATTGCGAAAAATGACGAGAAAATGCCGAAAATCGGGGGAAATGGCCTAAAACCTGATAATTGGCCAAAATGCAAAAAAAATTACTTTAAAATTACCTTTTTTGGGTTCTAGACAAAGTGCAATATTGTGTATATTTAATGGGTATCGTGTCCGAGATATCAGGAAAAAGATGACAATTCATCAACTTCCGCTCCCTAGTTATAAGTTTCACGAGCACGGAGGCGGGCACATAAAAAAAAAACCTTGGCTAGATGGTTTAACCTAGCACAATTGGCGCCAAAAAGTAGATTTCCTTCTGCTAGTCGACTCTCCAGGACATCACGTGGGTCTATTCATCCATTGACAGAAGCCTAGGATAAGCAGAGGTCGTCGTTTCTTTCGCGTGGTGAATCTGAATCCTTTGTTGCCACATTGCTATGGACGTGAATGTTCTGGTGGTGGAGACACTCCCAAATGACTGCTCCCAGCACGTTTCCGCCGAAATCAGCGGCAACGCCGTCCTGCAGACGACAGAGAAGGTTTTGGCGGGAACCGTGCCAGGTTAAACCTTCTGTCCTATAGTTTGGGTGACCCTGGAATAGAGTATCGATTTTCATGTTCGTATAAACTTGAACTTTTATGCCAAAAATGGTTTGTATTTGTGTAGTTTACTTTTTTTGTCATACAGATAATAGTGAAATTCGATTGGGTTAACACATTGAGACTTCTTTATTTTTCAGTTCGAACGATCCTGTGTGGTTGTCATTGTTGTGTTATTTCAAAATTTCTTTATTGTAAAAAAACTAAATATGCTGACCAAGGCAGTAATTTATTTTATTAAAAACATAAACTAAACGTAACGTTTCAACCTTCTAGCAAGGTCTTCTTCAGACTCTGTATCAAGTACAAAAGCAACAAGATACAAAAACAGGGTATTATATATACACAAACATTACTCCCTCCAGACCATTTAGAAAGTTGTTTGGAACTTTCCAGCAGGTGACTTTCACTTTCCAACTTTCCTTTCACCTAAAAGGCTAAACACAATTACTTCCATATAGAATGTGGTTGGACTTTTAACCTCACGCTCTTTTCCCTTCATTTTTCCTCCTTCTCCTCTCCTCTTTCTCTCTTGTCCTTTCCACTCTTTCTAACATCTTCTTCCATTCTTTGTTTAACTTCAATCCCCCATTCCAGTTCATTGTGTCTTCTTCACCTTTTTTCTCTATTTCCTTGGCTTCCTTCCATTTTCTCACTAGCATTCTCTTCTCCCTTCCTATCTGCTTAGCCTCATCCCACTCTATGTCATGTCCTGTTTCTCTCGTGTGTTTGGAGAGAGGCACAGCGCCTAAAGGATTAAAAATAAGTAAGAAGGGAGTGGTTTGCAACACCAGGAGATGGAGGATATTGGTTCAGAAAATGGAAAAAGAACTGATATGGAATGAAATAAGGGCAAGAAGAAAGGAGATAAAGATAATAAAGGAGAACCTTACAAGAATTGAAAAAGCTATTGAAGATGGTCTCACCATTTTTACGAGAGAATATACATTTCATGACATGAAAATCTGGCAGGAGAAATTTAGAGAGAAAATGAAAATAAAATTGAAGAAGAAAGGAGAGGGACTAGGATGGAAAGAAGAAAGAGGAGAAGAGGAAGAAGAAGAGAATACCAGAAGAAGAGTTGTGGTAATAGGGAATGTAGACCTAACAAAAGAAGAGGAATCTTTTTTAAAACTAGGAAGAGGTTTCAAAGTTAAAGAAAGAAATGTAGATTATGAGGAAGTTATATATGACATTGAAGAAGCAGTGCTCCATATAAAAGAAGAACCAGAAAGAGACAAGATTAGAAGAAGAACAGCAGCCATACTGAAGAAAGAGATGGGAAAACAAGGAAAAGTAGATAATTTGAGTCAAAAAGAAAGGGAAGGGATGAAGAAAATCAAGAAAAGAAATGATGTGGTGATAGAGCAGGCAGATAAAGGAGGAGCAATTGTGGTGATGGAAAGAGAATGGTACGAGAGGAAGTTTGAAGACCTAAAAGAAAATGGATGTGAGGAGATTTGTGGAAAGGGAGAAGAACAAACTATAAAAGAAAGAATCATAAAAGACTGTAGGAGGAGAGGATTCAAGAAATGCATAAAGGAGACAGGAATACTACCAAGTTTGAAAGGCTTTCCAAAGATACACAAAGAGGAGATAAAGTTAAGACCAGTAATGAACTGCAGAAACAATATTTTGGAACCCTTAGAAAAGAAATTAAAGAAAGTTATTGACGTGTTAGTAACACAGCAAGAAAGCAGAGCAGTTAAGAACAGTGAACAAGTAGTAGACCTCATAAAAGGACTTAAGTTAAATGAGATGAAGACGACAATGTTTAGCTTAGACGTGAAAAGTATGTTCCCGAGCATCAAGAGGGGACACGTTTTGGACATTATTAAAAAGAGAATGGGACAAGAAATTATAGGAGAATGGGATAGTGAAAGGGTAGTGAAGGCGCTGGAAACCATTTGGAATAACGGTTACAGTATAATGGGAGATAAAATAATGTTAATAAGTGAAGGACTAAATATAGGTTCCAGTCTAAGCCCAGCATTGGCTGAATTGGTTATGAATGAATGGGAAAAGAAAGTGATAGAAAAAGGAGGTGACAAAATAATTCTGTTTTGCAGATATGTGGACGATTGTTTTGGCATATGGAAGGGAACGAAGAGGCAGCTTGATATTTTTGCCAAAGAAATACAAGATGAAGAAAGAGGGATATTATTGGAACTTGAAATAGAAGAAGAAGACAAGTTAAGCTTTCTAGATATATTGATGAAAAGGAAGAGAGGACAAGAAATTGAAACCGCTTGGCATCAGAAGAAGTGTGCAGCAGGGGTATTCTGCCACAAAAGAAGTGATGTAAGTGAGGTGACAAAAATAAATTTTATAAAGAATATGGAGGACAGAATCAAGAAAATATGCATGAAAGAATGTGAAAAAGAAGGCAAAATAAATAGCCTATGGAAACAGCTGGAAAAGAATGGCTATGAGAAGCAGGATAGACTGGACATAAACAGAAGAAGGAAGAAAACGGGCAGGGAAGAATTGGAAGAGAAAGAAAAAGAGGAAGAGAAAGAAAGAGAGAGATGGTTTGGAATAAGGAGTATGGGGAAGACCACAGAAAAGATATGCAAAGTGCTTAAGAAAGCGGGAATTAAAACTTACAGAAAGGGAGGGAGAAGCATCTTAGGAATAGCGAGGAATGCAAACAAGAAAAAGGAAAACAGAGAAGAGGAAGAGGAAGGGATTATCTACGAAGTGAAATGTAAAGAATGTCGGAGTGTGTACATAGGAGAAACGAAAAAGAGGCTGAAAGACAGGTTGAAACAACATAGGGATGATGTACGACTTAAGAGAGAAAGAAATGCAATATTTAAACACACGAGAGAAACAGGACATGACATAGAGTGGGATGAGGCTAAGCAGATAGGAAGGGAGAAGAGAATGCTAGTGAGAAAATGGAAGGAAGCCAAGGAAATAGAGAAAAAAGGTGAAGAAGACACAATGAACTGGAATGGGCGATTGAAGTTAAACAAAGAATGGAAGAAGATGTTAGAAAGAGTGGAAAGGACAAGAGAGAAAGAGGAGAGGAGAAGGAGGAAAAATGAAGGGAAAAGAGCGTGAGGTTAAAAGTCCAACCACATTCTATATGGAAGTAATTGTGTTTAGCCTTTTAGGTGAAAGGAAAGTTGGAAAGTGAAAGTCACCTGCTGGAAAGTTCCAAACAACTTTCTAAATGGTCTGGAGGGAGTAATGTTTGTGTATATATAATACCCTGTTTTTGTATCTTGTTGCTTTTGTACTTGATACAGAGTCTGAAGAAGACCTTGCTAGAAGGTTGAAACGTTACGTTTAGTTTATGTTTTTAATAAAATAAATTACTGCCTTGGTCAGCATATTTAGTTTTTCATAATCATGGAAACAAGGCTTAATGATGTTATAATCTTTATTGTAATGTATGAAAGACACGCTCGTAATTCAAATTTGTAGGGCACGGTGTACCGCGTGTATACCATTGGAACAGTTCTGGATTGTAACTACCACATTAACTTTTAATGGAATAACTACAACCCAGTGTCTGTGATTGAACGTGCAACAGGATCTTGCACAGTCCTAACTAACTAACAAACTCTCTAGCCTTCTTAAACCCGCAGGTTTATGGCTGCAGCAACACAAGCCTTCCATCTGCCCCTAACCTAGGCAGGATCAATCCAATCATTCCCATCCTTACCGATTTCCTTTAGGTCCATCTCAACGTTGTCCCTCCATCTTCATCTTGGCCTTCCTACAGGTCTCTTACCATCAGATTTCCCATCCTGTAAACTCATCTTTCCTCTCCCATTCGTGCCACATGGCCTACCCTCTTAAGTTTTCGATTTAATTATTCTAATAATATCTGGAAAGGAATATATATTCCTGCAGAATATAATGAAACATAGAGTTGAAATATCAGAATAATTTACTTTGGCAGTTCCGTTGTTTAGAAATAAATCTAACACATTGGAAAGAAGACCATTTTGTCCAAGTTCTATTCTACGAGGTACGCACACATGCCATCATCTTCACAGAAAATACGGGTAAGGAAGTTCGTATGTTCACAGTGGCAGCTCCTCAAGCCTCAGTAGGATGCGAGTGATGTAATCAGGACGCTAGTCTTGACTAAGAGAAATGGAATCGCTGCCACAAAAAATGGCTACCAGTTCTCTAACGATGCTCTGGAATCATTCCCGCTTTTATTGATACATCCATAAGGACTAATAGACTGGGAGATGAATCGGGGTGATACGGAAGCTTCGTGATTGAGCTCGAGGGACGCTGAGGAGGAGTTCCCTGAGACGAATGGCGACTGGGTGCAGCCATGTCACTTCGGTGTTAATGACGGTGGTGTGTTCATTTGCATCGCTTTGTACACTTCAAGATGTTCTTCATGCATTACAACTCAAGCGCTGCTCTTCCACTGACCAGAACAGATCCTGACCTCATCCGCAAGTCCATGTCTGCTGTCACGTGTGTGCAAGTGATGTTTATGAGCCAATCACCGAAAGGCATGTACCTGTGCCAATCATCCTGACAGATCGGATTGGCTCGGAGAACCATGAGCTTCAATGTAAACACGAGTTGTAAAACAGAAGTTGCAGGTTGCCTGCAAGTATGAGGGGGAGGGGGGTGCATATACAAACATATGTAGCATCACATTTGAAATTTGGATCTACAGTCTGGCTACGGAATGTGTGAAGCAAAGCCGTGCGTAAGGGCAGAGAAGGGGAGAAAGCGAGTGGTTGGAGCAATGTGAAATCATTTTGATTTTTGTTGTATAAGGTCGCTTTTCTTCCACTTTTGGCTACTTGCGACGGTGAGGATGAGTCATGACGAAATTGACGAAGGGACACTAGCAAAGCAACACCCATCCCGTCCGGGATTCGACCCAGGATCCCTGGCGTCGTAGGGCGGTATAAATGTGAAAACATGTTGAAACTTGCAATTTCTTCACTTTCATCAGTTCTGCAAAGCGGTCCTCCTCGATGGCGTAGTGCTAACGTCCTCGCCTTGTAATGGTTCGATACCCGGTGGAGCCACATTTGCACAGTGGTTCGGATCTCATAGCCTATCTGTGAATAAAGTGGACTTAAAACAGCAATTCAAATTCAGTTCTGCAAAGTGTCTAAAATTCACAACGTTTGGAAAAGGTCCTCCTGAAATATAACTAAACATCAAACGTATGCTCTGAGTGGTAACATTGGTGCAGACATTGCAGTCACTTTGGATTCTTGTAATAAAGTCTACAGATATGCGTACCCACGTGAAGTTAGATTTGTTGATAATAAGATTGCGGGGTTCCAGTAGCGAAGTCCAGTTGCTGGAGCCTCCATTAGTGTCCGAGTGATTGAAAGAGTCGCTCCGGAGTGGCTTTTTGGAGAAGCGTCCAAACGTACTTCGTTAGCGAGAAGGCAACAGTTTCCACGATGATATCCTGCAGCGCATTCACACACACACACACACACGCATATATGTGTGGTAGATACGTGATTACAATCGAAATTGCTGTCTCACCTCAACTCCATCAGTGGTTGTATTCGTCAGAGGGAATGGTTTCTCCCTTCTCCCCCTCCAAGACACTCATTATTCATCCATGATGAGATTTCTGTTGGAGCGAAGATGCTGTAAGCTCACCCAGCAGGGGAAAAAAAGGAGACTATTTTAACACCAGCATCCAGGCCGTTTACCTCACGCTGTTTCTACACACAATCACCTCAGAAGTGTCATGCGTTTTGGTCTTACACTATGGACGGAAAGCTATCTTGACGGTTATTTTCTCACAAACCCTTAACGAATACTTAGGATTACCAGACGTCCTCGTTTACCCGGACATTTCCTCTTTTTCTGGTCCTAAAAATGGTCCGGGCGAGTTTTTAGGAAAATGGGGGTATAGACAACTGCTTCAACTTGAAGATTCGTAACAACATTTTATATTTGTAAGGAAATACAACACACTCAGTTGCAAGCGCAAGGACAAGAATCTTGTCTTCCAACAAAGAATGAATCTTATAGTTTATGCAGTCCATTATTATGTAATACAGTATTCTCCATTCCCGTGTTTCCTCATCTCTTTTAGGTCCAAATATTCTCATAAGTTCTTAATTTTCAAAAACTCTCCCCTTGTGTTCTTCTTTTAAACTTAGACACCAAGTTTCACAACCTTAGAATACTACCGGCATAGTAAATAGATATTAGAATAATCAGATTGTTGCCTGTAATGAAGCCTATTAATATACTGAAACGGTGTAAAATTATTAAATAGGGGTATGTGATCTACAAGCTCACCCAAACAGTACTAAACACAAAACTTGTGTTCGAAGTGCTGCATCTTTCTTAAAGTTTGTCATCTGGCAACCCTACGAATACTGGGAAGGATGGTTCAATCAGCAGCAAAGATAACAGAAGGCAAACTTTCCATAGCTACTTTAGTTTGTGTTTCTTCTTTCTGTGTGTCTTAAAGGAATGGAAATTGGATCAGGCAGGATTTCTACCAGTCCGGAAAACCTAGAAAAGTCATGGAAATTCACTGTGCACATTTTTCTTGTAGTCCACAAAAAATAGAAAAACTCAATATGAAGACCAAGGCAGTAATTTAATTAAAAAATTTAGTACCAGTTTAGTAAAAAAAACTAAACGTAACGTTTCAACCTTCTAGCAAGGTCTTCTTCACACTCTGTACCATGTACAAATGTAACAAGCTACAAAAACAGGACGATATACGATACCCAAACATTACTCCCCTCCAGACTATTAGAAAGTTGTTCTGAAACATTCTAGCAAGTGGCTTTCCTTTGTGAACTGTACTTTCACCTAAAAGGCTAAACATATTTACTTCCACATAGAATGTGGTTGGACTCTTTATCTCACGCTATTTTTCCTTCATTCTTCTTCCTTCTTCTCTCCTCTTTCTCTTGTCCTTTCCACTCTTTCTAACACCTTCTTCCATTCTTTGTTTAACTTCAGTCACCCATTCCAGTTCATTGTGTCTTCTTCACCTTTCTTCTCTATTTCCTTGACCTTTTTCCATAAATTACTGCCTTGGTCAGCATATTGAGTTTTTCTTATCATGGAAACAAGGCTTAATGGTGTTACAAAAAATAGGTTTCTGAACAAATGAAAACAGGACAAGCAAGAAATGTTTAATTTGTTCTGGACAAACTATACTTTAGTTTGGTGTACTGAGTATTACTTGCAGTGACAGCAGAAACTGAATGTTAGATACTATAGGAAAAGTGGTCATTTTTTCTTAAACATTTTCAAGTAGAAATCTACAAGAGTAGGACTATTTACCACTTTCTTGTTGCAATTTTTGAGTTGTGTTTGGTTGATATTATAATTAATGCGTATATTATTTTTTTACTATAATTATGTATTATTTATGCTGTACATTGTTATTTTTAAAAATAATTCTTTGTTGTCATTAGCCAATACGTTGCAAGTATTGTGTAAAAACTTACCCCTGATGAATCAGTAAATTTCTATTCAGTTCCTCTTCTTGTTATTACTTTTAACTTGTTTAAGTGGGATGTGTAGCTAAAACGTAGTGTCCTTCTTGCACACATGTGTAAGTGACTTGGTCTGGAAAACGTGCAAAAGTTAGGGAATTTTGTTTCAACGAAATTGTAGACACCCTGTCTATCCTTGCTTATTGTTTCGATTCTTGAACTGTACATTGCGGAAAACAAAAGCAAAGAGCATAGTGATGGGCAAATAGCCTACTATTTGTTGCTGCCTGTACTTCTTGAATTAAGGCATGAAATGTTTCATTCTTCCTCTTTATTCAATAGTGGCTTTGATCTTCACAGAAAATACACGAACAAAATGCAGGCAAAAGGAACGTCCCGCATACGGCGCGCATTACGAACCGCACGCGATGTCATCTCCTACAGTGGCGGCGATCACGAAGGGGCAGTTCCCCCCCCCCCCCCAAACACATTTTATCACTTTTGCCCCTGCACTATGGTAAACCTTATCTACCAAGGTAAAGTAAACTGTCCTTGCTACCCCAGTTTTGGAACCAAATCGCCGCCACTGGTCACATGTGATATGTTGCGCGAGGTACTGTACATTATATATCAAAGCAGCGAACTGGCTACAATTCATGTACAACCAAAACCGGTTATAATAAATGCACTAAAGAAAGACCGATCAATGCATCGAAAGCCGAACGATTGATTGAATTGTTGTTTGGAGTCCACTTTATGCACAGTATGGCTAATCGGGACTGGACCTACAGTTTGAAGTGGGATCCGAACCACTGTGCCATGTGCATTCACCGGGTATCGAACCCGGAACCCTTCGATTACAAGGCAACAACGATACTGCGCCGTCGGGGAGGCCTCGAGAGCCGAACGAGAGACTATGTACATACTGTAGTGTAATAAGATAATAACCCGTGGCACAACAGCCCTTGAGGGCCAAGGCCTACCTACCGACTGCCGTTCTCACTTCCACAAGAGGTGGGCGATCATCCAACCAGTTACGGGGTGACGTGGGGTCAGCATGACGAACCCTCAGTCGTTCTTGTAGGTTTCCATGACCGAGTTACGCTACACTACTCATTCGTAGATCCCCAATTTCCTCACGATGGTGGGTGGCTACAAGACCCATACATTGGTCGAAATCTCAGGAGAAAAGTTATTACGCTTCTTCTCGAACGTGCACGCGTCCCATAGCCTGAGCCCAAAGCATGCACGCAGAGATAAAATTTAGGGAACTGATGTGTCAACAAAATGCCACGTGCCAGTTCCGACGACACAATGAAAAATGCAAGGAAGAAATGTTTCCCGAGAGCGACGATAGATAGCAGCATGACATATAAAGAAGAGCAGAGTTCATTGAAGAAACTAGGGTAACATTATCGTATGGGTAAAACGGATTCCTTGAAATTTCCTTCAAATTTACAGGAGAAAGTACTTACGGAAATCATTTTCTTGAGCGTTTTGGAAGTTCCTGAATGTAGATTTGATCCATTTTAATGTGAATGCATTTTGTTTTCTGCGAAAATCTCTGTCCGACACGCTGTTTCTGCTCCCGCCATTTGCTTTTTGCATGAGAGTGCAATGTTCCGTGTGTTAAGACGATGCAACCCCGTAGCCAGTGTTTCAGCCTCGCCGTGTTTTCACTAGAACCACCTGTCGAGTTCGGAACAAGCCATTTTTCCCGAAAACTTATCGCACAACATTGTAGCAACATTGTGTTCGGACGTCACAGGAGAGAGCTGTTTTTACAATTTTTCTTTGTATTTATGCTAATGGAACCTAACCTAACAGGCCTAACCTAACCAATTAGGCATTCCTCGTCTGACGTCAATATTCAAGGTTGCAAGATTGTTGTGCGTAAAGGAAGAGAATTAACGAATTACGAAAGAAAGATGGTTCCGACCCGAATGGGTGTCACTTATCGCACAACACTGTAGCAACATTGTGTTCTGACGTCACAGAAAAGATCTTTTTCATGTTAGGCAATACAAGCTAACGCGTCTCTTAGCGAAAATAATAATTTTTCTTTGTATCTATGCTAATGGAACCTAACCCAACAGGCCTAACCTAACCACGTAGGCATTCCTCGTCTGACGTCAATATTCAAGGTTGCAAGATGGTTGTGCGTAAAGGAAGAGCATGAACAAATTTCGAAAGAAAGATGGTCCCGACCCGAATGGGTGTCACTTATCGCACAACACTCTAGCAACATTGTGTTCTGACGTCACAGGAGAGACCTTTTTCATGTTAGGCAATACAAAGGTAACGCGTCTCTTAGCGAAAATATTATTTTTTCTTTGTATTTATGCTAATGGAACCTAACCTAACAGGCCTAACCTAACCACGTAGGCATTCCTCGTCTGACGTCAATATTCAAGGTTGCAAGAGTGTTGTGCGTAAAGGAAGAGCATTAACGAATTGCGAAAAAAAGATGGTTCCGAATTGCGAAAGAAAGATGGTTCCGAATTGCTGTGTATGGACAATGAACGTGGTAAATCGCAAGGTTATTTTACAAGTTCTACACGTAAATGCGACGTATTAGCATAATCTCAAATAGGGGCACGAAAGTAGATATTTTCCGGTGAACGAGGTTGCACCACTGCATAAATCGACAAAACACTCTCAGAACGCCCCCTAAACCTGTATGCTATGACGGCCATAATGTGTTACAGATTCGAAACAACAAGTAACAGTAAGTACTCGTAAATAGAAAAAATAAACATTATCTTAGTTAGAAATGCATTATTTCGCCTTAAGAAATGTTCCGCAACACGTTAGCAATGTAAAGAAGTCCGAAATATATGATTCGTAGGTGTTTCACCCATACGATAATAGTACCGAAACTAGGAGCGGAGAAGAGTGTTTATATATATTATAGTAAATGCAAAATACATAAAGGAAGAGTATAAAAATTATAGAAGGAGTGAATAAAATGTAGTATATAGCCAATTAAGATAAATAAGAATATGCTCGTATATGAAACAATTATGAAAGTTAATAAGTGAGCAAATGAATTCAGAAATGTATCTCCTTTTTGATCCTAGTGATCAAAATTTGATTTAATACCTCTGACGAGGAGAACATCGTCAGCTTTTGTGTTTGTCCGTCTCTCGGTGGTGCTGTGTCCAAATTAGACGCCCCGAAGCACTTACAGTTGCGCTCCTTATTAGACGCACTGGGCCATAGGCAGCGCTTGCTGTTAGCGATCCTGGGCTATTCCCCTTTTGGTCGTTACATAGGAGGTGGCGCTACTGTCAGTTTAGTCGCCCCTAATCTTTCTATAAGCATAGCTTGTGTCGTTTGTATAATGCCAAAGAAGCGGGGAAAGCGAGCGCATATATGTAATAAATAACATTACGCTTTAAAAGGAAAGGCAATAAATTAGAAGAAAGAAAAGAACAATAAGCCTTTTCCCAAAATAGAAGGAAGAAAAGAAGAAGTATTTTCCCCAAAAATTACGAGAAGAAAGAAGAAGATGACTTCCTTTCAATTATTCATATACAGTATATATATATAAGAAGAATATAACCGACGTAAATTTGGAATCAGCATATATATATATATATATATATATATATATATATATATATATATATATATATATATATATATATTTCAATGTATATACAAGCTTCGGTATATATTTTCTCTGTATTGTGTACATTTTTCAGAATATAGATCCGCATTTAACTATATCCTCTTGGTTATAAAACGCTTTCTTATTTGGAATTCTCGAATAAAGAACCTATCCCCTGAGATTAAGATATTTCTATAGCCGTGGTAAATAACATTTAAGAAGTGCACTAGAGGGACGTTGCAAAGAGGAATTAGCAAAATATGAGAGCGTGTTAGCAATTGCTGGCGCTAAATAGTATATTCAATATAGT
Source organism: Lepisma saccharinum (assembly GCF_977018435.1). Classification (NCBI taxonomy): domain Eukaryota; kingdom Metazoa; phylum Arthropoda; class Insecta; order Zygentoma; family Lepismatidae; genus Lepisma; species Lepisma saccharinum. The sequence goes on along the minus strand of NC_139248.1, from coordinate 5,233,126 downwards.
TTCTTAGACAATACATTTTACTAAAATTACTAGGGGTGTGCGGGGAAGAAACGTTTGGGTCGGGACGGGATTGGGAAGGGATTTTTTTTTTAATTCCGACCTTCGGGACGGAAAAAATTCTCAATTTCCCGACAAATTCGGAAAATTTCGGGACAAGGAATGTTCAAAACTTCCCGAAGCTCTGAAAATCTCGAATTCTACACATCATTTTCACCTTAACTTATTGGTTTTGCACTTCTGGTACAAAAATTAACGATTTCCGATAAGTTCTAAACATTAGCCATGCAGAAAACATCGAGAATTAACGACTTTTTAAAATGACCATTCGGGAATTTTCTTTCAGGATCCCGGTCCCGACTTTCCGGGATCCCGCATACACCTAAAAATTGCCCTCGTATATTTGAACCAAATTGGATTAGAATCTGATCTGTGTGAGCAACAAATTGAACTATTAATCATCAGCGCCATCTTGTGTGGGAATTAGTAACAAATCTTCATAACTTTTCAACACCACACTTAAGCATCTACCGTTGATGCATCAGCTGTTTGTTTAGCACTGCAAAATACCAGTGTTAACCTCTCGAGGAGAGAGGCCAATTTTTCTGCTATGATATTAAGGATAGTGTAATTGTAGGCTTTTCTGCCATAATTTAAGATGGTATCTCATTCCTGGGACAAGATCTATCGTTTCTGTAATGTAATTGTTATTTTTTGTGTCTTGCACGGAGGAATTCAGAGGTCGCTGCTAGTCTAGGCGACGTGATTAATTGAAAGATAATTACTAGTGTGTGCTTGGTACGAAATTGGTCTAAAACAATTTCAGAACATTCAACCCGGTGTAATCTTGCAGCGTTCTTGAATATAAACGTTCAGACACAAGTTTAAAACAAGTGGTACCAGGGGGAGGGGGCATTCGTACATTGATAATTATGAAAACAAGTGTTCGTACATGACGTGTGAAGTAGAGATGGCTAAATCTATTCTTTAAAAAAAAATGGAAAAATTGTTAAACTTCTCTCTCCGAAATTCGGATTGCTTCCGGAATCCGTGTAGTAGAATTTTTGAATCGGGATTTTTAGATTTTCCGGAATCCTGATATTTTTGGCCATCCCTGGTGTGAAAGTAAGATATGTTAGGGAAAAGGTTCTGTTGAGTAAGTAGTATGTCTATCACTTCGAGAACAAAAATCTTGAACAATCTTGTCATATGTAAGCATAATAAACATAAAACAGCAGAAAGTACTTCGTGTTTTGTAAACCAAGAACATTTTTTCCCAAAAAATCGATATTTGAACCGCAGGATCCAAAAAAATTAAAAGAAGAAATACTATGAAGAAAATAGAATGGGTCCAGAACTGCCTTTTTTTCAGTTCTTTCCAGCACTAACCGTGGTAAAATTTATGCTTTTGCTTACTTATATTTTTTTCTATGCACCATTACTTTCATCATGTATTCTGTGTAAGTTGCGTTGCGATGCTCTTCAATATGTTTTTTTTCTCTTAAAAAACAAGAGCGTTGCGTGCTTTACAGTGCTGGACATTGAGAAGTTTCATCTTGATGTCACAGAAACCCTGCCGTGTAAACAAGGAGGCTGAAAAAAAAAGGTCTCTTATGACCAGACCTTCAAAAGCGGGGGAAAAGCGGTCGAAGGACCTTGGATTCGCAGACCTGCTGCGACGAGCTGGCCCGCCTGACACCATTGCACTCAACGGAAACGCAGCGGGACGGTTGGGCAGGGGGGGGAGGGGTGTAGAACTGAACTCTCCTTTCGATGCGCTAAACTTAGCAAATCTCTTGCGTATTTCTACCAGTGACGGTCACTTAGGATTTATTAATTTTATGATAGATAATAAATCAGTAATAGAAACATTTCATAAGAACTTGCACTAGTCCAACTGTACGGGGCATTAGTAACTAATGTGTCATGGTGATGTTCGAGGTATGTGCTAATATGAAAGTCTTGGTACACGTAATGATTTATTTGCAAGCTTCTTTAACCGACCTCTGTGGCGGAATGGTTAGCACAGCACAGGATTCCGGGTTCGAATTCAGGTTTGGGCATGGAAGTTCTCTGTGAAGGTCCCTTCATCAGTTTCATCATATCATCTCTCATTGTCATCGTCGCGATTAGCCAAAAGTGGAAGAAAAACGACGATAAAGAACGAAAGTCAAATCGAATCACTGCAATCAAATTGATTGATCAATTTGTCCGTGGGGACTAAATTGTATTTTTTAACAACCGGTTACGAATAAATATTACAATCGCATTGCATTTCAGTAATATTAAGTTGCATTTATTAATATGTTTATACCCCCTCTCAAGAAAAAAGAAACTGCTGTGGCAAGTCCGTAGGACGTCTGACTGTCGCGTGTTAGGCACGGGTTCGATTCTCAGAGTGAGTAATTTCAGGTTGGAATTTTCCCGACAAGCTCCCTGTATGTAACGGTTCTGGGGTTCGTCCAGCCTCCAATAAATATTCCTAAATGGGGGCAATCCTGAGGTGTGAAGGCGACCGGAACGTTGTGCCGCTCACATCACCTCCAATATGAATGAAAGCAAGGGGTGACCTTCCCATAAGCGCTCAAATGTTAATCTCTCTTCTACGTAGGACAGCCTGAACTGCATATTGCAGACTAGCGAGGCTCTGGCGCCTGAACTCAGAGCGAGGCTCGTTTTGTGTCATCCAGATATGATTCTGACTGTCCACATCCATCTTATGATATTATCAGAGCTGTTAAACTGATTGATTGGTTGATTTGCTATATTCACTTCGGTTTTTGTAGCACACAAATATGCATGCCCAGGCCGGGATTCGAACACGGGACCCCTGGCGTCGTAGCGCGATGTGCTAACCACTCCGGTACGGCAGCCAGCAGGGTTGTTAAAGGTTCAGGAATTGCAAATATATTCAATTCCGGTTCTGGACCGTAAATTGATTTATTTGGTGTTTTAAGTCCACTTTATGCACAGTAAGGCTAATCGGGACTGGACCTACAGTTCAAAGTGGGATCCGAACCACTATGTGCCTCCACCGGGTATCGAACCCGGCTGGACCGTAAATAATCTTTTTATATGTAAAGTATTTCAATACGGTCCAGGAACCTTTTTCTCCGGCTCAATTTAAATACGGTCCAATAATCTTTCTTCAATGAAATACGCAACTTGGACCGAATTTAAATTTTGGGAGAAAATGGTTCCGGCCCTGTTTGCGGAACTCATTAGAATGTATGGTTTCTTGAAATTTTAGCAACCCTGGTTATCATCATTCATCATCATCTTCGGTTTTAGGCAGCAGTTGCAGAAAAGCCAAGTGAAATAAACAAAATCAAACAATGGGGCTCCTTTACTTTATTAAAAAAAATATTGGCCAATTTGTACTTTAAAACAGATTCTGATGTAGTACGTGTACACGTCAGTTAAAAATGCGTGAGGCTTCTCTTCTGTCATGGCCACATTGGCAATACGTCCAGGCAGCTCTGCGATTAACAAGATCTTGCCTTGGTGTCCACTTTGACGGCGTTGTTTAGTGGCCAACCGGAAGACAGGCCTCGAAGACTGCGCAGAAGGTGAGTGACGCGTGCGAGTGCGTAGGACGTGGCCATTGTCGATGGAGACGTACGCAATGCTTGCTCTGTTGGATGGATTCCACGTCCCCTCCCTGTCCGTGCGATTGGCCTTTCTCAAGGTTTTCAGATCGATATCCAGGGTCAGTTCTCTTGAAGAGGTGTTGAAGGAAGTGGCGACCGTGTGCACGCACTAGTTTCTTCATCTTTGGTGCGTAAATGTTGCACGATACTCAACTGTAAGTTCTGAAGGCCGCTGGTCATTTCCCGATGGCTGTGAACACCAATAACGACAACTTGATGAGATGAGATTCCTGTTCCATAGCTGGTTTATTTTACTTCGCTTTTCTGCCACCAGAGCTGGTCTTAGGGAGGGGCAACTCGGCCACTCGCCCCGTGGCAGATGAAAATAATTCTTTGTGTGCGTTTTATTACGAGTGCTTCCAATTTAACCCAATACAGTAAAACCTCGTTAATTCGGACTAATGGGGGGATAAGTTGACCGGTTTAACGAAAGTCCGGATTAACTGAAATAACCTAAAAGAACAGTAAAACAAAGTAACTCTCCAGCCTTCTTAAACCCGAAGGTTCATGGCTGCAGCAACACAGACCTTCCATCTGTCCCTATCCTGGACAAAATCAATCCAATCTTTTCCATCCTTACCGATTTCCTTTAGGTCCATCTCAACGTTATCCCTCCATCTTCGTCTTGGTCTTCCTACTGGTCTCTTACCATCAGGTTTTCCAACAAGAATCCTGTAAACTCTTCTTTCATTTCCAATTCGTGCCACATGGCCTGCCCACCTAAGTCTTCCAGATTTAATCATTCTAATAATATCTGGACAAGAATACAAATTATGTAGTTCTAAATTATGTAACCTTCTCCACTCACCTGTCTCCTCATCCCTTTTAGGCGCAAATATTTTCCTAAGGATCTTATTTTCTAATACTCTCAATTTATGTTCCTCTTTCAATGTAAGGGACCAAGTTTCGCATCCATATAATAATACAGGCAAAATTACTGTTTTGCATATTTTAACTTTTACTTTCTTAGATATTAAACGAGAAGACAAAAGTTTATAAAGAGAAAAGTAACATACATTTCCTGAATGAAGCCTGCTTTTTATTTCCTCTTTAATATCATTACTCCTAAGTACTTGAATTTGGAAACTGGTTCAAATGAGTTGTTATCAATAATTAGATTTTGATTATTACCTAACACTTGGTTTTGGCCTGTAAGCATATGTTTAGTTTTACCTTTTCTAACTTCTAAACCTATCTCTTTAGCTGCTGCTTTGTTAAGAATCAGCAAAGTACAGTAGAAAGTGCATTAAAACTCCGTTTATAGCAACAAAACATGTTTATTATGGTGTATTTAAAGGGCATAGGTTTAAATACACTATACAGTACAGTATAAAGGCTGTGTTTTTTTACAAACTTGTTGCTGAATGTTGTTCGACTTTTAAAATGTGTGTGTTGGCTTAAAGCAAGGGGAGTCCGTTACGGAGCAATATGACGAATGCGAGTCTTGACTTCTAGCCACATTTAAAACCTTGCATTCTGCTTTTCTTCCCCTTTTGTCTGTCCGGCTTATCGGGATCCGGATTAACGAGGTTTTACTGTAATTGGAACTTTGCGACTTCATGGATTGTTTTGACATACAGCCTTTTTTAAACATTTTCTTAAAAGGAAAACACGTTATCACTAGTGTTGCCCACGAGACGAGACTTTGACCTGTCTCGTCTCGAAAATATTCGTTTGTCAAAGGGACACATGATCAATCTCGTCTCGTCTCAAATTTTTAAAAGCCTGTCCCGTCTCGTCCCGTGGGCAACACTAGTTATCACTGAATTTATAATTAATTTACAGTATTTCAAAAAAAAAAAAAAGGTAAAGTGTTCCCCTGTGCTTAGCACCACGCCATGAAGGCGTATAGGGGGTGTGGGGGTAACGCCCAGTATTTCAAATATAAAGTAATATATCGTATCATTCTACAGAATGATGGGGATCAAAACCAGCCACTCCCACAATTAATCAATGGGTGATGTAACTCATTCATCCTTCATCCTCGATGATGAGAGCACTCGTCATTAACATGACAAGTCAAACGCTTGGCAGTGCTAAAACAAACCGCTTAACAGCTAGAAAAGACAATGGTCACTCATTGGGGTTTATGAACCTTTGATCCTGAATCATGGCTGGGTTAGGATAATTACCTGTCTATCTGAAGAGTGATGATAAATTCAAAGAATAAAATAAATTAAGTCCTCTCTAGGCTTCGTTGTAGGTTGACCAGGACTCGCCTCACTTTCCCTCAACTACTTTCTCTAAGCTCCTCTCTCTCCTCAATCCAAAACCAAAGTCAGTCTCTTCTCAGTCTGTCTCACCTCTATATCACTCAGGCCATGGAGACCTTCCTCCATTCCGAATCGTGATTTTTACTATCTCTATTGCAAACAGCTGACTCCATAGGCTGATGGAACTTCCTATATCCTGAATACATCAGGAAGTTTGCATAGCACAACACTGTGCATTATTCACATACCACAGAGGTTGAGACAACTGGAGTAAACAAGTGAATGCCCTGGTCAACATGAAGCATCCAGAGAGAGTTTAAATAAAATATAATCTTATAGATTAATACGATATACGTAGGTGTACTTTCGACAAATAACTTACCTAATCCAACTAGGAAAGAATACATTTTAATTTTCTTCGTAACACACCTCAAGCAAGCACGATAGGGTGACTAGATATTTGTTGACCAAAAAGAGTATAGTCTATAGGTTGAAGGTGCACATGAATTTTGCTCTTTCACGGGGTCCGCAAAAATCCCGTGCGACTTCTTGACAGTCTAATTATCCTGGAAATTATGCAATATTAAAACTTGCTTTTTATTTTACACTAATTTTGCACAAAAAACTATATTTTGTGACTACATAATATGTATTTTAATATTCTGATGCAATTCTTGAATATTCTAAAGCAAATTTCTTGGTATGTTGATGCATATAATTGGAGGAGAATATTTACACACCAATATTGATCAATATTTTGAACAAATTTTAATTATTGCAATTTTCAAGTATCGGTATCTGTATCGGTGGGAATCGGTAAGAGTATCGGCATCGGTTCAAAGTGGTATCGACTCAGCCCTAATCATTATAATTAAATTCCAATGAATTTGAAATATGTTTTGCTTGTTGATGGAATACGAAAATGACACTTGAAATTGTTCATAGGAAATTCTTGAGTCAAGGAGTAAATACTTCAGTTTCTTGACATCTTGACGTTTTCCGTTCTGTGGATGTTAAGCCATTTTTACGCGTAAAATAATGAATGAAAATAAATAGCAAGGAAAAGAGTATATTTGGGGATTTTTGCAAATTGAAAAGAGTATAGAGAATATGAACCTCTAAAAGAGTATAATACTTTCAAAAAGACAAGAAATAAAGAAATAGAGAAAATTTCCAGAAATGGAAGAAATCAAAAACTGAGTATCGGCGTATATTACTAAGACGCACCCTGTTTTTCACACCTACTTTTAAAGGGGAAAAGTGCGTCTTGTACGCCTGCAAATACGGTACTTTAAAAATCTACAAAACTACTGAATTCATATTCCAAACAAAACACCACATAACTATCGGGTTCAAATATTTCAATCAAAAATAGTTAACATACATTTTTCGTTTGTGCGTGTGTTAAAACCTTCGTCGTCTTATCTTAAGAAGCAAGTAATTAAAAATTCACTTCTCCACGTGCAATGCAATCTCGTTTTGCGGACGCCCTACGCACGAAACTACAGTGCGTACATTTTAAAACAGGCCCCGAGCACAAATATGAGAAATGTTACAAGATAGGGATCTGCGCATTTAGTACCTTACAACAAATGTTTGTTTGTGTATATTGTTGTACCTTGTTGTTCAATTCTTGCATACATACACTTCCCTCCCCTCCCCCTCCTCTTCTTCCCCTTCCCTTTCCCTACCGCATTGCGTGTTTGTCTGAGGGAATGTCTTGACGACAGGGTTGTTTCACAAGGACTATGGCCCGCCAGATCTCCTGATCTCTCAAGTCCTATGAGGTATTTTGAAAGAGCTGTTGCCATTCAGAATATCACTGCAGAGGTACTCCATAAGGTTGCTAGGAATATGGCAAACCGTCTGGACATGTGTATCCTGCAATAAGGACGTCATCTCCAACATTTTTTGTAAGGTAATAAATGCGCAGATCACGATATTGTAACATTTCTCACATTTCTGCTCGGGACCGGTTTTAAAATGTACACACTGTACATAGCTTAGGCCTCACCACGAACTACAAATTGGTGATCATTCATTTTAAGCGATACAGCGATTGCAACTCGCTAAAACCATTAAGCATTAACGGCTTCACCCATCACCTCTTGAGCACGCAACAGTAAGGCGTCTGATTGTTTAACACCGTTGTACAACAATGCTTTTAAGACCAACTACAAGGCAGATTCTTATAATGATAAGGATGCTGATACAAAGCTTTTATCTTAATACCTGAAATGTACACGGTAACAAAACCGCATTAGATTATTGTCTGGTTTGCTGAGGTATGTCACGACAGGTTCAGAAATCTCGTAGGAATAACCCGTGAGGCTACCATGCAGAGAGGTGGCGCTGTTCTTAACGGCTTAACGGGGGAATTTCCTAGATAATAATTGCTCTTAAAATGTCTTTATCTGCAGGCAATAACCCGTAACGTGTGAATCTGAACGTTCGTTCGGTCAACTTCAAGGCATCGGCGACTATCGCCAAAGTGGATGGCGGGAATTGGTGGTACACCCAACGGCAAAGGTAATAGTACGCGAATTGATTGATTTGGCTTACTTTCCTTCGCTTTTCTGCCACGTTTGGCTAATCGCGATGATAAGGACTAGTGAAGATATTATGAAATTCATGAGGGGGCACCCACAAGGACAACCCATGGCCAGACCGGGATTCGAACCAGGGACCCATGGCGTCGTAGCGCGCTGCGCTAACCACTCCGCCACGGAGGTCGGCCCTTAATTAGGGACCTTGATATTTTCGCTGTTATTTCTTTTCGCTTCTCGGCGGTGTTGTCTAAAATTCGCGATTTTATTTTAGCACACTTTTCAGTCAAATGTACAGAAAATTATACTTCGTGCTTTTAAACTACTGTTTTAATTTGTAAGTAGTATGGCGTGAGATTCACACGGAAACGATTTTTGAGGAAGTTCTTTCCCAGTTCTCGCGCTGCGACAAATACTGACGTTACGGCTCCCGTGTGACGATAGGCGAGCGGTTGACCCCCGACAAAACCGCGTCACTTCACTCGGTGATGCAAAACGTTCGGATAGGTGAAAAATTGTGGTAAACATTCAATTACACGCGGTTTCAGGTACCTGTCGGTATTTTCTCATGTAAAACACCCACGTATATATGGTACATTTTATTTTCAAAAAGCCTAAAACACAAGAAACGTTGGATTTTCACGGTATTTTTTCTTTTTGAAGTACAGAATGTGTTGAAATTCGCTAAAAAAAAGAACACAATTCGCGATTTTCAATGCATGAAGAATGTATTTAGAACGTCACTGCACATACATAAACACTTTATTTGCAACAATTAACATTTCTTGGTGTTATTGTATTTGGGAAAAATCAATGTGTCTATCATGAATTGAAATACAAATGTCAATGAGTATAGAATGAATAGTTATCTAGAGAAATAATGGCAAGCATTTACAAGGATATTGAGAAAGTATACCCACTATGTTCACCTCCATGACTGACAAAATCACAAATCGCGCCCTGCTATCCTTTGAATTGCTGGAGTTGTACACAACTTCAAGAATCCTTTCGAGGTCGTGGGGTGCCTGTTATACATGTGGTAACTTGAAAAATATTCATCCATTGATTACCACCCAGGAAGCGAAACTGCTTTAAATATACTGCACGCTCCCTGCTATCAAGTCCGGTGCATACGACAAGCCTTCTCATTTATAGCCGCGAATGGCGTCTAGATGTTTACTACACAGCCACACGCAGGCCGTACGAAACGTGTTTGGTGGGAATCTTGACTGTGTATTCACATCGACACGCGAAGTACCCCTGAGAGAGCATAATATCCTCATCAATCCCCATTGACGCAGCGTGTAGTCTTCCTTGTTACACAGTCTAGGACAATTCCACGCATAGGTAGTTTCTATCATGCATTTTATAGCATGACGTCATTTCTTTGTTGTAAATGCACGGCGCAATTTAAAATAACATAGTTTCACCATCACGGTATGTTGAATAACACTTTCGCGACCACATCCCAACTTAATATTTGTACATTCAGCATTTCCAGTTCGTAATTTCAAAGCTACCCAGTTAGAAGTTCAAAAGACATGTTGTTTTGTTGCTTGATCCAAATCTCTCTCTGCTGGCTCATCATCGAGGTTCCGTGGCGGACTTGCCAGATGGCAGTAGGGTTGCCCTGTCAAGAAAAGTGAACAGAAGAAACAGTTCAAGAGTGAAATTAATTAGTTAATTTTCGGTTGCTGTTGCAGTAACTGAAAATATTGAATAGTGATTCTCTAGATATATAATTTCTGTGTGCTGAGGTAAAATTTGAAAATTTTCTGTCGGCTGGTTCTTAAGATAATCGTGACCAAGCTTACACAGGCTTGAAAAGGAAAACGTTCAATTGTTCGCGGGGGTAGGATATCACCTTAACTTTCAAAGTTTACAAAACCCAATTTCCTGTTTCTCTCCCATTGTAAATCAATATGTTTGAATACTGCTTCGTGGAAATCCCAAGATCTTTAATATTGCCATGCGTAGCGTGGGCTGAGTTCAAGCTCTCTCTCTCATATGCAGACAGCACTGTTGGAACTCGTTCACATTTTGAGATTTTTTCAAATGAAGTGACACTGTGTACAAATATTGTCCTGGTATTGAGTGACGGGTAAAAATACTAAACCTAGTCTACGTCCATTGTGAGGCCCCCTCATCATCATTCAACCTCGTCGCCGCGATAAACCAAAATTGGAAGAAAAGCGACGTAAAACAAGAACCAATGGTCAGAAATAGTATCCAGATTTTTTAATACATTTTTTGTTAACGGCACAAAACGCTGATCATGTGATCGCGGCAAGGTAGTTGACTTTGGGCGCGGTTCACGTTATTATGACGTCACGCTGACCGCTATTCAAGGCACGTGAGCCGTTGAGCGAGTGATCTTCAGGACCGGAGTCGCCATCAAGGTGTTTCCTGTCACTGCGGAAGCAGGAAGATATATCAATGCGGTGTCAATGAGGGAATTGGAGCTGCGGTTACGGAACGTAAGTGTATGTTAACAACGCTACAAAAAAATGACCATACCCTTCCCCGTACTCGTCTGCAAATCATTTGGTACAGTACAGTGAGGTGAATGGGCGTCGAATTGCAAAAAAAAACCTCCGACTACATGGAATAACTTTGAGCAAATATGAAGGGGGAAAAAAAAGTAATATCGACATTATACGTACACCCATCGGCAAAAGAAATAGTAGGCTAATTGTCCATAACCTTTTTCAGCCAGTCTGTTTTCCAAAATGTGATGATGGTGAATTAAAATGAAAACTTCAATAAGCAGAGGACATCATCATCATCTTTGCACCAACAGAAGTCGATTCCTTAAAACAACACACGATCTATAATAAAAGAGAATGAGAATCGTGATAGATAATTTCCCTACTATTATCTTTGCCGTTTACTGTGCATTGCCCATTACAGTAGTAAGCAAGGTCCTACATATCCTTGAAATCGGCTATACGCAACTTTGCACTATCTCTTGTGTCCAGACTTAGTCATTTTGACTCTTGTCTTGAGTAGAGTGACCGACCTCCGTGGCGGAATGGTTAGCACAGGCCTCTACAACGCCAAGGTCTCAGGTTCGAATCTCGGCCTGGGCTTTGATGATCTTTGAGAGTGTCCCTTCATCGTCGCGATAAGCCAAAAGTGTCAGAAAAGCGAAGTAAAATAACCTCATTCAATAACCTGCAGGGATATTCTTGGAGAAATTCCCACCACACATCACTGCTGCCGAAAATCTAATTTGGATCTTGTGTGTGTTAACCACCGTACCGCCGCGGCTCTGTGACATTAGGCGATTAAATCAAATTTCCTCGCAGTTTTCCACATCCATCTCAATCCACTTTTGATCGGGACTGTACATTTAGATCTCTCGTTCTTTTCTGATACCTCGCCCTGGGGCATTTTGCATGCACGTGCTCGTTAATTTCTTCAATATGGCGACGAGAAAGGGCTTTCACAAAAGCAATCTCATTTGTATGCGAGAAACGGACAGGTGTGCCCCCGGGGTGGTGCGAGGTTCGTTCGGGACACGAACGCTAGTTGCGAATAAAAATGCACGCTCGTGCCCCGCCGTGCAATTTGCCTTCAAACGTTGTATTCGGAGCAACAAGAGCTGTCAATGCTATTCTTCATCCCAGGAGTCTGTGGAGCGAGGCCGCACATAACGGCAGAGAAGAGGGGAGAAAGCGAGTCGGCTGAGTGAAGCCCGCGTTTCCCCCTCCATGCGATCACTTTCCTTCTAACGCGTTCATTGGTCGAGTAGACAGAGAGGCGGGTATGTTCTGAGAGGCAGTCAGGTTTAACACACCACACAAAAACACATATCTGGGCTAAAATATAATATATATTTATTGAGTTATTAGTGTTTGTGACTGCCCGTTCATGATTTTAAATAAGCATCATTCATTCTAATTGTCGCGATTAATCAAAACACAAACCCGTGGTGCATTGGTTAGCATATAGCACTACGAGGCCCGAGATACCGGGTTCGAATCCCGGGCTGGGTGCTTTTAGAGGGTTCCTTTATCAATTTCAGATCATCGCTCATCCTCATCTTCGCGATAGCCAAATGTGGCAGAAAAGCGACGCTAAATAACAAAAACAGGGTTGTTAAAGGTCCAGGAAGTTTTAATAAATTCAATTCCGGTCCAGGAGAGAAAATCAGGAAGCGTAAATGGGTTCTGGACCGTAAAGGACCTTTTTATCTGTAAAGTATTTCAATTCGGTCCTGGAACCTTTTTTCCAAATGAATTTCAATATGATCCAGGAATCCTTTCTCCGGATCAACTTAAATACGGTCCAGGAGCCTTTTTTAATGAAAAAATACTAAACTTGGACCGAATATAAATTGGGCGAGAAAAAATGTTCCGGTCCTGTTGCGGAACTTAAAAGAACCCATTAGAATTTATGGGTTACTGGACCATTAACAACCCAGAACAAAAGTTAGATCAATGGGAATTTCAATTTCATCATTATCGTCACTCATTTTCATCGTTGCAATTGGGCAAAAGTTCCAGAAGAGTGACGTACAAAAGAATAGAGGCATACAAATCGTAGGTATAGTTTCCATTTGCTTATTTAAGTGTAAAGTTGGTATGCGAAGGTCAATTAGTTATTCCGATTGCGCACCGTCCAGAAGGTGAAAACGTCCTCGTAGGTCAACCACACCGGCTGGCAACAGAGCCCATGTAGGCTAGTGGCACTTCTCGCCCGGCCACACCTTGGGACAACACGTCGGCGCCCAAAAAACAAAAAAACGGAAGACTTCCCGTTAGGTTCTCGCCCATTCCAGGACTTCCGGGCGGCTTTTGCACCGGCCCAAGGACGCCCCATCCAGGTGGGCGGGTCGCGATCGCCCCGGGGGAGCTCCGAGCATCACCCTCGCCCGGCGACGCCAATGGAGACCCAAGTATTGTCAAGGTCGAGACGCGGAGGATCCCATGTGAACACCCGACACGCCGAGAGCGCGGCTCCCGAAGGTTATCCGCGATCAAGTATAAAAGCGACCGGCGCCTCTTCCATGAGCACAGTCTAGTTTCCATCTGGGCTTCGATTCTCGTAGAAACCTACCATGTACAAGCTTGTAAGTATTGTTCATGCTTTTGGAGTGCATACATGCTTTGTAGAGACTGCAGCCGAAAACATTCAGGGTCGATCATGACCATTGTACAGTCAACGGCAAAGATAACAGTAGGCAAATTGTCCATCACCATTCTCATTACGTTTTATTGCACATCCTGTGTTGCTTTAAAGAATGGGATTCTGTTGATTCGAAACAGATGTCGTTCTCTGCTTATTGACTTCAATTCATTGTGGAAAACAAACTGAATGAAAGAGGTGGTGAACAATCCGCCTACTACTTATTTTGCCGGCGGGTGTACGAATTAAGCTTTTGCCCTTGGGAGATATGCCCACTTAGTGGCATATATGTGATTTCATTTTGGTTTGTTTCGATTTCGTTTATTTAACTTAGCTTTTGTGCCACTTTTGGCTAATGGCGAAGCCGTGTATGAGTGATGATATGATGAAATTAATGAATAGACACTCACAAACACCCACGAGCAAGCCGGGATTCGAACCCGGCTCCCCTGCTGTCGTAACGCACAGTGCTAGCCACTTCGAAAGTTGTGCAACTTCATATCTCCAAGATAACAGACACCTAAAGTACTTTTGTTTACTTTAACTTCAATCTTCGAGTGGATGGAGAATAGTTAAGTAATTTAAGGGGCACCTGCCAAACCCCCATTCTGGCGACCAGAAAGATAAATTAACCAAACAACAATTTAGACAGTGAGCGTCTAATCACTCAAAAAACGCTTAACAGTTGGAATTCAAGAACTTTTTAGCTGTAAAAGTATCCTGTGGACAAAATAGCGAACAATTTTTCACTGTTCATTTCCGACAGCTTGCTGAAGGGTGTATATAATCATGTGTGCCTGATACGTCCTTAGCTTTGTCCACGCATAGGCCTAACTATAAGTTTCATATTATCCTAATAACAGTCTGAGGAGAAGGTCATTATATGCTTGTCTGTGATTGACGTCTTCTTGTCAACGCCTAAAGCTTAATTCAGTGCTTCTCTCATGCCTGCTCACTGCTAAAGCGATGCGCACAATGTCCACTTAACTTCAGTGTTGCCAAGTACTTTTGGACAATGTTGCTGTAATTATGGACAAAAAATCCCTGCCGAGATCAATGGCATGTAGTAAAATATTAAAATTACGATTGAGTTGATTCTAGAATTGTGACAGCAGAACAGTTTAACAGTGTTGACAAGTAATTTGGGAAATGCTGCTACAATTACGGACAAAAATCCCTGATGTTATCAATCTTATATTCCCGAAATCTTTATTTACGTTTGAATTGATTCAAGAATTGTGGCAACAAAATAGTTTAAAGATTTTCTATTTAAAGTGATTGATTTATTGGGAAACATATAGAAGTGAAAGGTCAGGTCAGATCAGAATGTATCTATATCAATGCTGATTTTACGTGCATTATTACGTACAATATTGCCAATTCCATGAATGATTTTCTAAAAAATTAAGTTATCTGAGGGATATAATACCGAATTAGTGCTTATGGATTTTATTGTTGGGGTTTTCTTTCAAGTTCACTGTATGCATAGATAGGCTAATCTGGACTGAGCCTACAGTTTAAATTGAAATCCGAACCACTATGTGCCTCATCTGGGTATCAAACTTAAAATCCTTTGATTGCAATGCGACGATATTTTTCCAGATTTTAGATTTTATTTTGACTAACCTGCAACTCGGCAATGTAAAAATATATTTTTCCAGCATTTTTATCGTGAGGCAAATATAAGAATACTGAGTTAGCTACACTTAGTCTCCGCAACAAGCTAGAAATCTGGAAAGCAGTTTCTTTGTGCTATGAATCTTTAAGCAATAGTTGGAAAATAATGCTGTCTCGCTCTCATTATTGCATTCTAAAAAACAAAATAGGGATTTTTGACAAATAACCAACGCCTTCCCCTTCAGTTGGAACAAAATACATGAAAATATCACCATTATTTGTGAAATGTCCCTGCAGTTGGCAATACTACATAGCCATAATGGACAACAGCCACATAGCGAGCAGCGGTGAATCAAATTACAGCGTGTCTCATTGTAAAATGTTTCCTGCGAAGTGTGAAAGACCCAAACCGCCTATTAAGTAACATAATAAGCGGGCACTCAACCACCCGGATTGCGAGGGACTTAAAAGACATCAACGTGGGTTGGGCTCAGAGCTTGGGTGTGAACAGTGTTATTCGGTCCATCGTTTCTCATTCTCATTACTGGCCGTTAAATGGATTGGGGGAAGGATATTGCTTTGCCCACCTTGATGAGGTTTCAAATTATTCAGGTTTATAGTGAACTTTAATCAAAGAGTGTGGATTAATATGCATTAAATATGCCAGGATAAGTTTAAATGCATAAAATGCATTATAATAATGGTTAATTATGAATGAAAATATGTCAAATTCATTAGAGTAACGACAAATTATGCATCGGGCATGAAAATAATATTAGAATGTGGTAAAATGTGTTTCGAACCCTTAAAATTACATTAAAATAACAAATTAAGTCTGAGATATTCAAAGTACATTAAGGTGTATCAAAATAAAATCAACTATCCCTGAAAACATAAAAAATGTATTAGAATAACAACAAATTATGCATTAGAACATTGAAATAATATTATAATGTGGCAAAATATGTTTCCAAATATTATAAATGCATGAAAATAGCAAAACAACTCTGAAGATACTGAAAATGCATTAACAATGCATGAATACGTAAACGTGAATTAAAAATGATAGCACATTATGCATGAGAACTTTAAAGAATGTATTGAAATGTTTCAAAATATTAAAAATAGCACGAAAATAGGGCAGAATTATCCTTCAAAATGCATGAAGATGCGACAAAATATATAGGAATATGAAATTGCCGAAAATGAATTGAAATATGACAACGTACGTGCATCGAAGTTGCGTGGTGTAGTGTTTAGTGTAGCGTGGCTCGGTATTCTGAGTTTGAAGGACAAATAATGTCTAAGTGTGCTTCTTATCTTGTCCGTTACATTGTCGCATCTTACATTCTTAGATTCATTCACAAAGGAAAAAGTCAATTATTGCAACAATAAGTGGTCTGATTTCTATAGCTTTGTAGATTCTTAGATGTCGGAAGTCCTCAATTGCTGTTGATGGGCGGGAGAAAGTGTTCCAGTTTCATGGATGCTTGAACGACACCCACCATCCGAGAATAAATCACTTGGTGTCGATAGCAATTTGTTGCTGCTTGTTACTTATCAGCTGGCTTATCTGTCGGATCAAGTTCTGTCGTGTGGAATCCTCATTAATTTCAGAAACAAGCGACAGGCGACATGGAAGAAGCGCCAGACGATGCAACACGCCTTCCAATTGGGCCTCGTGCATCTATATTCAAATGTATTCCATCATTGCTAAGCATACCACTCTGTAGACTATGCATTCGGAATTGCTTTACTTTGTGCTTTCGCTGATTTCTTCCTGTCTTTGTTTACTTTCTCTTTCATTCTTCTGTACACACCGTTAATTATTGGTTTTTATTTGATTCTGTTTACTTTATTTTATCTGCCACTTTTGACTAATCGAGATGAGGATGAGTGATGATGTGTTGAAACTGACGAAGGGTCACTAACAAACACAGGCCTGGATTCGAACCACTCCGCGATGAAGGTCGGCACACTCTAACTATTGCCTTACCCGAAGTAATGGTAACGTCTCGCTTTGCAATCAAGGGGTCCCGAGTTTGATACCCGGTAGGCGCTCATAGTTGGTCGGATCCACTTTGAACTATAGGCCAGCCTCGATCAGCCTTTCTGTGCATAAAGTGGACTTTAAAGTAAACTCAAACAAACAAAAAAATATCTACGATTATGGAACCGTTGGCGCTAAACTGGGAGACGTCCCAGTTTAGCGCCCCATTGAGAATGGCGCCCCGGACATTCGCCCTCATCGTCCAACTTTTAAGCCGCTCCTGAATATATACATGTCCAACAATTTTTTTGGTATATGTAAATCTGTTCTGTGCATATTAGGTGTAGTACAGGGTGTATCATAACAGAGTAAATGACTTTAAGAATTTATTTGGAATACAACAATGACATTTGATGTGTAGGCCTACCAATCAGTAAAACTTCAAGTATCTATAAATGTCTACAAATGTTCAATGTGGCCTCCACCAGTTATGCGACACACATCGTATTGAAATTGTAGTTCTTGCCACACTTTTCCCAAGATCTCCTCGTCCATCAAAGCAAGGGCGTTTCTTATTCTCTTCTGTAGCTGTTGCACATTCTGTGGCACATAGGCTTTGTCTTTCAGAAAGCCCCAAATGCAGAAGTCTAGGTGTGTAAGGTCAGGGAACTTTTAAGACACAACCTGCTTGTTCTGCAGCTGTGAAAGTCGCCGTTTTCTTTAAGGTAGTGATTGCTACTACAACTGGTTTAAGCATTGCCATTGGCTGGTAGGGTGGTAATAATCTGTGGTGGTTAGGTTAGGTTTGATGGGTTTGGTTGGCTTAGAAGAAGACGACGAAAAACAAAACTCGAAGATTTTCTCATTGTTGTACAACAAACTCATTGTTGTGTTTCATATATTGTTAAAATAATAAACATGATAAGATGTTTATATTTAGCTCTTCTGTGAGAGTTTTGGCGCTTATGGTGTTTGTGTTGTTCTTGCAGTTGGCTCTATTCGCCCTCTTCGCGGCGGCCACCGCTCAGGGGTACCAAAACCCGCAGCACGCGGCCATCCTCAGTGAAGCCAGGTACCTGTCCGGCGACGGCAGCTTCGGCGCCGCCTACGTGCAGGAAGATGGCGTCCAGTTCAAGGAAGAGACCGACGGAGAAGGCAACAGGAAGGGCTCGTACAGCTACGTGGAACCCAGTGGAAAGAGACTGACCGTCCACTACACGGCAGGAAAGGGAGGCTTCCAGGTGCAAGGCGATCATCTTCCAAGAGCCCCGGCAGCACCCGCCCACGCCGCACCCCAACCTCAGTACGCTCCTCAGCCACAGTACAACCCCCAGCCACAGTACAACCCTCAGCAACAGTACAATCCTCAGCCACAGTACAACCCCGCTCCTGCCGGACCTAACGCCCAGTACTCCTACTCCTTCGGCGGCCAGCAACAGCCCAACTACAACCAGATCCCCCGCCAGGGGTTCGCCCCCGCCACCACCCCAGCACCACACCGGTTCTTCCCGCCTGGCAAGCTCAACCTCAACAGGACCCCAGACGGTTTCAGCTACACTTTCAACAAGAGCTAAGAAGTACAGGTGACTCCTAATTCCTGCCAAACTTAACTTTATTATCTGTTGTTTCCCCGTCTTGTTATATGTTTTTTGTGATACCTTATACTGTAAATAAAATATTCTTTTCTTTTTACATGACTCTTCTGCTTGAACCTTGAAGCAAACGGTAGCTGATCTATCTGATTTGAATTTTTTTTGTCGCCACATTTGGATGAATGATGACAGTGGTGTATGCTGAGTCTAAAATCTGGACTAGCTCACTATGACACCTGGTCCTAGGCTATGAAGGAAGGGAGAAGCCACGTTGCCATCCCAACGGTAGTCAGGTTGCAAACTCCTAAGAATTCAGGTTGCCAACTTCTAAGAATTCAGGTTGCCAACTCCTAAGAATTCAGGTTGCCAACTCCTAAGAATTCAGGTTGTCAACTCCTAAGAATTCAGGTTGCCACCTTCTAAGAATTCAGGTTGTCAACTTCTAAGAATTCAGGTTGCCAACTCCTAAGAATTCAGGTTGCCAACTCCTAAGAATTCAGGTTGCCAACTCCTAAGAATTCAGGTTGCCAACTTCTAAGAATTCAGGTTGCCAACTTCTAAGAATACAGGTTGCCAACTCCTAAGAATTCAGGTTGCCACCTTCTAAGAATTCAGGTTGCCAACTCCTAAGAATTCAGGTTGTCAACTTCTAAGAATTCAGGTTGCCAACTCCTAAGAATTCAGGTTGCCAACTTCTAAGAATTCAGGTTGCCAACTCCTAAGAATTCAGGTTGCCAACTCCAGAATCGCCATTATCTTCTTTTGAAATCAGGTTAATTCACAGTTTTTTTTACTGTCTAGCCTTTAGGCTTCGCAGATAGCATTAGCTACCCTGGAATATACGCTCCTGAGTGATGATGTGATGAAGGGGCACTTACAAAGAACACACATGCCCAGGCTAGGATTCGAACCCAGGGTCCCTGGCGCCGTGATACACTGCCCTAACCACTACGCCAAGGAGGTCAGCATTGACTTGTAACTCAACTTCATGCACAGTTAAGCTAATGAGTGCTGGACCTACAGTTTAAAGTGGTAATTGGATCACTAAGGGTCTCAACCGGGTATCGAACTGCCAATGACGTCACCACTCCGCCATCTTTTCCAAACAACAGTGTTCCGAAAGTTACTCTTTGTAAGTAACTCACGTACAGTTACTCAGTCACAGTTACTGGTACTTTAAAAGTAACTAAGATACTTTGACAATTACGCTGATCAGTGACGTGCCCAACGGGGGCTTGGTGGGAGGGTATAACCTCCCCTTTCGGCCCAGTATTATTAAAAAATGAACGTGAAAGGCAGAAAAAGATGGGAAAATGAGGGCTAACTACCAGAAAAAGTGTACGTAACCCATCCCTTTCGAAAATCCTGTGCATGCCACTGACGCTGATCTAATATCGCAACTTTGAGAAACTGATTATATGTATA
Organism: Lepisma saccharinum; assembly: GCF_977018435.1. Taxonomy (NCBI): domain Eukaryota; kingdom Metazoa; phylum Arthropoda; class Insecta; order Zygentoma; family Lepismatidae; genus Lepisma; species Lepisma saccharinum. The sequence continues at coordinate 5,212,966 of NC_139248.1, read as the reverse complement.
TTCCAAAGAGCTTAAATCCACTTTATGTACAGATAAGCTAATCAGGACTATAATTGTACTTTAGAGTTAAATCCGATCGACTATGGGCCTCTAGCTGGTCAATCCGCCGTCGACATTACCACTACGCCATCTGTTCCACATACTATGCAACTATTTCTTAAGACTCCGTATCATGGACAGCTTGAAGAACAGAAAACAGGGGTTCCTTCGGAACACTATTTCTCGAAAGCCATTTGTCGCATTTCAATCAATTTTGCGGTACACAGAATAAAAAGGGTGAATCTTAATAGTGAATATTTTAACTTTGTTACCCTTACTATATTTTTCAAGTCAAATATCTCAATATTTGAACAGGCTAATAGAGGCTGATGCTGAGCTTATGGAAAAGAAAATGAACCTTACAAGCCTTTCTTGCATCCTTCCTAAGAAAATCTGCTTTTGTTGTATTCAAATTGACTGTCCCATAACAATATGCAATTTCAAACATTGAAATGCACTTTCAAAAATTGCCCAATTTCTGTAAAATAGTGCAAAAATCGTGTTTTGCAATCCTACAAGTACAGCGTCTTCCGACACACAACTCTGACCAAATTTTCTTTCAAGGGGCAGAGCAGAAGGTAATGAATTACTGGTCGCTTCATAAACATGAAAGAAAAGATCACCCTTTGAGGTGGCTTTCAACCGTGTTCTTTGAGCATTTGGGAAAACTCTTGAGTCTGAAGTTCATTTCCTTTGATAGGTCGTTGTTACCCTGACTTGCCTTTTCTCGCAAATTAATTACTTTATGTATGAAAGTAAGTTCTGGTAGGCCTGAAAAGAATCATCAGTAAGGATGTCGAATCGACCCTTCCTAATAGAAATATGTATGACACATCGTTGGAAAGGGTATGAACCAAGGATTCCAGAAATGTAGGATTTATGGTGAGGAAACGATTGAAAGTGGAAAAAAAATGTAGTATTAAGTTTGAGGAACCTCCATTAAAAATGAAACATAATGAGCCGAATTTGCGCGAAGATGTAAGTTAAATCCCTAATTTGTTATGTATACATTTTTTAGTAGTTAGCCTTCATTTTGCCATCTTTTCCTGCATTTGATGTTCTTTTCTTTAGGAATACTAGGCCAAAAGGGGAGGGGGGGTTATAACCCCCACCAACCCCCCCTTGGGCACGCCACTGATTTACAGTGTATTTACGCTAAGAGAACCAAACCTACGGACCTAACCTAACAACATAGGAAATAACGAAATAATGAAAGTTGAATCCTAGTGGAAAATCGCATACATATCCACGCTAAAAACCAAACTCGGACCTGGCAATACTGTGTGTTTACAACATGGATTTCGATAAAGGAAAGCATCTGTGGTAAGTAATGTAAAAAAAGTTTGTATTATATCACAGAACAAGAACTTCTAATTGAAAAATGCACAGTGCCAATTCGAAGCACGGATTATGAACTACGACTGAACATATATTTTTGTATACGCCGAAACGGTAAAACACAAGGGTCGATTGTGCAGTATGGCCGAATCATTTTACTATGGCCAGAATACTTACACTATTTCTCTACATAGTCAGATCGGTAAATTTCTCGTATCGGACAAATGGATGAAATTTGCTAGTTCATTTAATTTGAATATTCGTACTTAACGTATTCTGCATTGAGAAACATTGCTGAAGGTGGCATTTCGCTTATTTCACGGAAATAAGCTCCATTTGCGACATATCGAGTAAGTTTTCTTCGTTTCTTTTTGCCTTCGGTAACACGCAAAATGGCGGTCACAGTTTCACTACCGTACTCGGCATGCAGTGTTTCCACCCCACTGCACTCAAAAATACCTACGTAGCCCCACAAACCATTGACGCATAGCCCCACACACCATTCTCGCATAGCCCCACAAACCATTTGCGGAAACGTACCTTCTTCAGTTACAAAAACACGTGTTTGGAAACACTGACCGGGAAAAACTAAAATATGCTGACCAAGGCAGTAATTTATTTTATAAAAAAACGTTAGTTTATGTTTTTTTATAAAATAAATTACTGCCTTGGTCAGCATATTTTAGTTTTTCATAATCATGGAAACAAGGCTTAATGGTGTTATAACTGACCGGGATTGACCGGGATGACGTCATCACACATAGGCTACATCCACCTGGAAGTAAATGGATGCAAGAGCTTTCGTGCATCGGTCACACATTTATATGGAAAAATAGATGATTTACCGGCAAAATTCAATGAACGATGCGAGAAAACACTTCCCCGAACTTCCACAAGTATAAAGAAACTGCATTCGGTAAGTAATTTGTCCTGTAAATTTGAAGAAATCCGTTTGTCCGATACGAGAAATTTACCATCAGAACATTTGTTGAGGTACCTGACAGACCGGGAAACAAGCTCTTGTAGACCTTGTTGAAGAATATTGTCTGATTCGAGACAAAGTTTTCATTCGCGTCTCGCAAGACTGATCGTAACTCTTGTTTCCCGGTGTGACAGATGCCTTAACTTTGATGGTGACAATCGCATACACTTTTCTCGCAAGGAACAACCATTCCAGTAACTATTCAAATTATCAAATATTGCAACTGTATCTGGACATTTCATGATTATGAATCACACTTCCTATTGCCTACTCGAGGTACAATACCACAACCCCCATGGAAGTCTCCGGTCTTTCCTAAGCACATCTGAGTTTGTAGAATTTACACTATTTGTGTGGGTATGCATGTGTATTGGAAACAACAATATTTCCAAAAAGAAAAACAAAAATTGGTAGTTACCACAGGCTCAAGGTTTATCAGGGCCTTAACATACATGAGAAAAACAAACTAAAACAAAATATGCTCTTGAAATTTTAAACAAAATTTTGGACCGAAATGGCTTGATGACAGAAATGTCCATCTTATTAGAGACCACGAAATTACACTACAAGGAAACAGCTACATTCTGTCGCAGGAATATCTGGAGTAGGCGAACGAAAACAAGTGTCTGCTACGCAAGTGGTGAATCGACCAATGAACGCGTGAGAATGGAAGTGAGTTCATGGAGGGGAAAACGCGACTGCAGCCACCAGCCGTTTGCAGATAACAATTCTGTGGAGCCGCGGTGATGTAGTCGGGCTGCCACACGGGAGACCCGGGTTCGTTTCCTGGGGGAATTTATCCTACACTGTCCTTGCAAGGAGCTTCCCTGTGGTTCTTTGGGGTAACCTACATTGGAGTAAAAGCAGCCGGGGCGTCGTGCTGATCACATCACCTCCACAAATGGCTGGTAACGTGAATATGCAGGGCACGCATTCATGACATGTTGCAGGGGTGGCTTTAATAGATCTGTAAAAACAACCACATAACATGCCTGATGACTCATGACATGTTATGTGATTGTTTATACAGTGATGAGACTTGCACCCGTACAATCCATAAAAAAAAATTAAGAAGGGTTTATTCCTCAAACACTATGATTTTGTTACGTATTTGTAATGAAAAGTTGATGGATGATATTGGTAAGGTATAGAACATTCTGCATACGAGCGTTCCGAGTTTTCTAATTTAAAAATAATATCTCCTTTTAGTTTAAAGTAACGGTTGTTATCTTATTACAATCAGGATAATTATTAATGACTTTTTTGTACTATTCCGTAGGCTTTCTTGGTAAATAAAATATTTGGAAGTTACATGTAGCACATCCCTTTATTTAATGAAGAATACAATTTTTGTTGTAGTAGTTACTGCCAGTTCATGCTGTGCGACATCTATTATTCAATTTTACAAGAATGTAGATGTACCATTCCATGCCAAATAAAAGGTTCAACTGCAAACAACAGTTTTCGAGTTATGACATTTTGAAAATTTCAGGGTTTTTTGGAAACGACTTACAAGTTTAGTCGCTTTAGTGTTCTGCTAAATATAATACAAACTTGGGAAAACCTTCATTTTTAATTCTTGGATCCGTGCATATTATGTCAATTTAAAAAAATCTAAAATTTTCTAATTTTTTAGCACTTTTCTTCTTCAAAAACTTCCCCAACATACATTTTATTCCCTTCAATGTAATCTCTTTACTTACGGTTCTGCTAGTAAGGGGCAAACGGTAAGTCTGCTCAGCTAGTAAGTCTGCTGAGCAAACGGGGAAAAAAAATATTTCTATAAAATTTGTAAACCGATAATATTTTGTGTTATCATTGCAAAACAAAATACATTGAACTTTCACTGACTAAAGCATATCTCCCTTTGAACTAGACTAGGTAAAATGTGAATTTCCAACGGTAAAAAAAAACAAAAACAATACTCCTAGTCGCCATGGTGACTAAAAAATTTCACTTGTGTATGAAATTTTTAAATTCAGTTCTACATTAATTTGTTAAAATTTCGAGTTCGTTTATGGTGTGTTCTCCCGTTTCGCCATATTCAATTTCGCATTATTGCGTTTTCACCTCCCCCAATAGAATTTCAAATGATTTATGTGACACGAACTCTCTAAGGCGAAACGGGATATCCCATTTCACCTTATCCTGTTTCGCCTTACACACAAAAGATTTCCAACCTGGGAATATTATCGACTTGAAGGGTAATTAATTCATAATGGGAGCGCAGAGCTTAAGATGTTGCCTACCTTGGCTCCCATTGTCCTGTCGGTTAGGTTAGGTTAATATTAATACATTAATAATAATGCAGTATGAGGTTTTAAAAATTCTGTGTGTTTTCTGTATCATTTATATAATTGAATCAGGATAATAATCATGCCATTACAAATTGCTGCATTGTTGCTAGCCGAATTTTAAAATCTGCAACGACATGGTACAATCGGCCACACATGACTGTATACAATGTATTGCATACAGCACTAACAATTTAAAGACCTAGGTGTAAAACATGGTAAGTGACATTTTCGTAATTTTTTAGTAACAAAGTAAAATGTGATATTACCATATCATACAATTTGCATTGGACTAAGTGAAGCTTTGTGAAATTGGTAAACACAACACGAAAACAATTTATCTACAGTGTGTAGTCGTATGAAAATAGACCACACTTTTGTTATAAAATTATATGTACTTTGACGACGAATTTAATTATGTTGAATTTTCTATGTTCCAATTGTGACTTACAAGCACTGACCAGTCTCAAGTGTGTGAACCGAGCCCCTTTATAAAATTCGTTAAAAGGACACAGGAAGTACGAGACGTTGTAGGTCCCAAGGCAGAATAATGTGTTCGCAATCAGGACACAGTCCTTCCAGGTTATTTCTGTCCAGAAAGGAAGCGTTCGCAATTAGGACACAGTCCTTAGAGGTAATTCCTGTCCAGGCAGCAAGTGTTCGCAAATAGTACATAGCCCTCAGAGGTTATTCCTGTTCAGGCAGAAAGTGTCCGCAATCAGGACACAGTCCTTCCAGGTTTTTCTTGTCCAGGCAGCAAGTGTTCGCAATTAGTACATAGCCCTCAGAGGATATTCCTGTTCAGGCAGCAAGCGTTCGCAATTAGTATACAGCCCTCAGGGGTTTTTCCTGTTCAGGCAGAAAGTGTCCGCAATCAGGACACAGTCCTTCCAGGTTCTTGCTGTTCAGGCAGAAAGTGTCCGCAATCAGGACACAGTCCTTCCAGGTTTTTCTTGTCCAGGCAGCAAGTGTTCGCAATTAGTACATAGCCCTCAGAGGTTATTCCTGTTCAGGCAGCAAGCGTTCGCAATTAGTATACAGCCCTCAGGGGTTTTTCCTGTTCAGGCAGAAAGTGTCCGCAATCAGGACACAGTCCTTCCAGGTTTTTCTTGTCCAGGCAGCAAGTGTTCGCAATTAGTACATAGCCCTCAGAGGATATTCCTGTTCAGGCAGCAAGCGTTCGCAATTAGTATACAGCCCTCAGAGGTTATTCCTGTTCAGGCAGAAAGTGTCCGCAATCAGGACACAGTCCTTCCAGGTTTTTCCTGTTCAGGCAGAAAGTGTCCGCAATCAGGACACAGTCCTTCCAGGATTTTCTTGTCCAGGCAGCAAGTGTTCGCAATTAGTACATAGCCCTCAGAGGTTATTCCTGTTCAGGCAGAAAGGGTAAGCAATCAGGACACAGTCCTCCCAAGTTATACCTGCCCAGGCAGCAAGGGTTCGCAATTAGGACGGCACCTAAGGATGGCGTAGTGGTAACGACGTCATCTTGTAATTAAAGTGTCGCGGGTTGGATATAAGGTGGAGTCACATAGTGGTTAGGATCCCACGTTAAACTGTAGGTCCAGTCCTTATTGTCCCACCTGAGCATAAACATTGAGTTTTTGCATTGTGATCATTCGCTACAGTTCCACAGGGCGTTGGATAAGAACTCCAGTGCCCAAGTTCCACAGAGCTACAGATGTTGGTAATTGTAGCGAGCGTTGAATTATTCATAGCAGGTATTTCAACACAACCTCACACATGAGCTGCTTCTGGTAGCGGAGAAGCGGGCCGGGCCGCCCGGGGCGAGCAACGCATCCTTCCCGTCTGACATGATTAGCGTCTTTATAGTGGCGGTCCTCGAGTGGAATTTCAAAGCGGAGAACTCGTTCTTCTTCCCTGGATGGCTTTCATTAACAGACCTTCAATGGACGAGGCCAAGGAGAAAGTTTTCATCATTGCGGAATCGTAGACTGTGTTTCCAGGAAATGTTGTTTGTTGTTTCCCTTCCTTGTGGAAATATGATTGGTCGTTATTCAGGCAGCCGCCGATCTCCGTGGTGGAGTGGTTCTGAATTAGTGTCTCCTAAATAAATTTAATCACATCGTCGCGATTAGTCAAGAGGGATAGAAAAGCGCTGCTAAATAGGAATGATCAAATCAAATTGGGGTCTCCCCGATGTGGCAGTGGTAACATCGTTGCTTTTAATCAAGGGGACCCTTGGAGGAACGTAGAGGTTAGTATTCCACTATAAACTGTAGGTCCACTTCCGATTAACCTACCTGTGCATAGAGTAGGCTTGACACTTGACAATAATAATAACACATAAAAAAAAAAACGACGCCCCAAAAACGCATCAGTCTACTATAGTCCTTACTCCTCAATCGTCCAGAGCCGCTCCTGGTAGAGTGGTTAGCACATCGCGCTACGACGCCAGGGGTCCCGAGCTCGACTCCAGCTTCGGCATGGATCTTTGTGTATTCATTCATAAATTTCATCATATCATCACTCATCCCTATCTTCGCAAATTACCCAAACGTGGCACAAAAGTAAAAGTAAAGTGCTCCCCTGCGCTTTGCACCACGCCATGAAGGCATATAGGGGATGTGGAGTTAGGGCTCCACACTTTCCTGATCACGGCCGAAGGTGGGGATGATGTGATCAGCACCACGCGCCTGGCCGCCTTTACCCCCCCCCCCAGAGTTTCCTCCAGTTACCCACTTTATACGGTGATGGGTGGGCGCAGGAGCCGCTTGAACAAGTGGAAATAATCCTGGTTCTTTCACACTGGGGATCGAACCCGGGTATCTCGCATGATAGTCAGACGCCCTAACGACTGAGCTACCACAGCTGGCTACCGTGGCACAAAAGGTAAAGTAAAATAAAGCAAATCAATCAATCGTCCAGAAGATGCTTTGCTTTGAATTTTTTATTTTAAGTTCACTTGATAAACAGATATAGGCTAATCGGGACTGGACCTTCAGTTTAAAGTGAGATCCGAACCAGTATGTGCCTCCGCCGACTATCGAACCCGAGACCTCCTTGATAGAAGATGCTGCCATCAACACTTAATAGTAACTACAGTATGCAACTTTCAGTGTTATAGAAATGATAGCGGGGGCCTCATCGATGGCGTAGTAGTAGCGTCGCCGCCGTATAATATAGGGGGCTCCCGGCAGGCACCGCGGGGGGTCCGAACCAAGTGTCTCAAATTAATAATAATAATAATAATATTTAAACAAAAATAATAGTTATATTAAATTAATTAAAATATTAACATTAACTAATATTGTATTTTTGTACTGTATAAGAATAGTGATATAACAGCACGTATTCATTATATAGCTTACGTGTAGTTAAGGTCGGCAAAATTTGTACAAAAAACATGCCCTGGCAAGGAAATTAATGTCAAATAAATAAAGAATTGAATATTTATTAAATATAATAAAAGGTTATTAGATCCAGTTGACGAAACGTAAAGTTCCGGGTAATATTTTATGAATGTTAGGTTGTAAGTAGTAATAAATCTTTCATAAATCTACTTTGCCACTGTCATTCACAGTTGTATGGTCCCGATATAATCCTTGCCTTCCAATAAGTTTGGCGGAAATAAATAAAGATTAAAGAACAGTATATTTGCATTTTTTAATTCTAGTTATTTTATTACTTCATTATTTTCATTACTTATTTTTTGTAATTAGTAAGTCTTTCGGGGGGGGGGTCCGGTCCCCCTGGACCCCCCTAAATACGTTCTTGGTTCCCGGTTCGATACCCGGTGGAGGCACACAGTGGTTCGGATCCCACTTTAAATGTAGGTTCAGTCAAGATTAGCCTATCTGTGCATAAAGTGAACTTAAAAACGAAAACCTAAAACTTCAGAAATGTTAGCAATGACCAGAATCCTCTACCATAACATTTCCCTCAGGGCAAAACCAGGATGAGCTCAGCTCTGTGGCGAAGTGGTTAGCGCAGCGCGCTACAATGCCAGAGCTCCAGGGTTCGAATCCCGGCGCGGGAATGGGTGTTCTTTGTGAGTGTCCCTTCATCATCATCATACCACTGCTTATCTCCATGATCGCAATTACCCAAAAGTGGCTGCAAAGCGACGGTAGATAACAAAGATCAAAGAATCGAAGCCAGGATCCTCCGTAACTCAAGAACAACAATGGCCTTGTGGGAGAGAAGAGGTGTATCAAGTTTTCCAGTTGCTGTGGAATGCACGTATCTCTCTCTCTCTGGCTGGAGTCTGTATGGCAACCGTCTATTCCGGGGGCCTTCGGGAGTCTTCAAGGTCCCACGCGAGACACGCCCGTGTACAGTACTTGTCCTTGGGACCCCTTTCTGGCAGAGTCGGGCGTGGCACCCTGGGCGGCCATGAACTATCGAAGACCGTCCGAGAAGTAACGGGCCTCTCTTTTTCCTGAAAAACTGTCCCTGAAAGCATCCACCGAGAGGAAATCGTTCTCCGGTGACCGTGACTTTGAAAGTTTTTTTCCCTCATGAATTCTTGCGGAAGACCATTCTATTCGCAAACAGTGTTGCTAGTAAAATTCCCCTTTAGGCCCACTTTATGCACAGATAAGTAAATCGGGACTGGGTCTGTAGTTTACAGAACCACTATGTTGCTCCAACGAGCATCGAAGCTTGGACACTTTGACTACAAGCCGACAACGTCACCACGACGCCATCGGCGAGGTCCATAACGACATTCTCTGTAACCGGCTCTGCAGTTGAGTGGTTAACGTAGTAAGAGTTAGGAAGCGTAGGTATTCTCTTTGTACTTGTATTTGATGGATCTCTGACTAAGGCCAGGGAAACCGTTCTCGAAGTTCCCTCTCCTTTTGAGAAACCTGCGTGATGTTTGTTTGTTTGAGTTGTCTAAGTACATTTCTGTGCACAGGAAGGCTAATTGGGACTGGGCCTACAGTTTAAAGTTGGATCCGAACCACTATGTGGCTCCATCTGGTATCGACCTCGGGATCCGTTGAATACAGGGCGACAACGTTACAACCACGACGTCGTGGAGGCCAGTGGCGTATGCTGAGTCTAACTCACTATGACACCTGGTCCTAGGCTATGGAGGAAGGGAGAAGACTAGACTCATTCTTGACGTCTTCAAGGAAGCAAAGTTGCCATCCCAACGGTAGTCAGGTTGCAAACTTATAAAAAGTCAGGTTGCCAACTCCTAAGAATACAGGTTGCCAACTCCTAAGAATCCAGGTTGCCAACTCCAAAGAATTCAGGTTGTCAACTCCTAATAATTCAGGTTGCCAACTCCTAATAATTCAGGTTGCCAACTTCAAAGATTTCAGGTTGTCAACTCCTAAGAATTCAGGTTGCCAACTCCTAAGAATCCAGGTTGCCAACTCCTAAGGATTCAGGTTGCCAACTCCTAAGAATCCAGGTTGCCAACTCATAAGAATTCAGGTTGCCAACTCCTAAGAATCCAAGTTGCCAACTCCTAAGGATTCAGGTTGGCAACTCCTAAGAATCCAGGTTGCCAACTCCTAAGAATCCAGGTTGCCAACTCCTAAGAATCCAGGTTGCCAACTCCTAAGAAACCAGGTTGCCAACTCCTAAGAATCCAGGTTGCCAACTCCTAAGAATTCAGGTTGCCAACTCATAAGAATTCAGGTTGTCAACTCATAATAAGAATTCAGGTTGCCAACTCCCAAGAATTCAGGTTGCCAACTCCTAAGAATTCAGGATGCCAACTTCAGAATCGCCATTATCTTCTTTATCAAATAATCTTAATTCACACAGTTTCTAAGAGATTTCTCTTCAGTATTTTACTTTCTAGGCTTCAGACTTCGCAGATAGCCTAGCTAGCGTGGAAAATAGGCTCCTGGTGGAAGCCTACTATGATATTTCCCCCAAAACATTAAATTTCCTTCTGTATCGAATTCGTTCCGGAATATGCACGTGAATCTTGATGTGATTTCCTTTCGTTGTTGCCTAGATATTCGCGACAGTTTCGTAGCTACGTAACCCTATTTTGGATCACAGATATCTACGCAAAAGAAAAAGTAAGCCGCATGAAGATTCACGCTAGCACTAGAGGGAATTCTAAGCAGATGTAATCTTTGACAACCTGGAATATTATAGAGGTTTTTCTCTTCCAATTCCTTGGCTGGCGTTAGCCCAAGGTCCAGCGGTTGACTTTCGATGTCACCACCAAAGTTCCCGGATTCCAATCGCGGCCTGCGCATTACTATTCTTTGAGTGTGTGTGTCCCTTCATCAATTTCATGTAATCATCATTCACCCGCTTGGCCGCAATTAGCCAAAAGTGGCGGAAAAGTGACGGTAAATAACAAATACAACAATAACACAAGCCGGCCGTCGTGGCTGAGTGGTTACAACATCGCGTTACGACGCCACGAGTCCCGGGTTCGAATCCTGGCCTGGGCATGGATGTTTGTGAGTGTCGATTCATCAATTTCATCATGTCATCACTCATCGCAAATTAGCCAAAAGTGGCACAAAAAGCGAAGTAAAATAAATCAAATCAATTATAATCAATCTAGATAATTTTACAATCTATTGCGTGATATTGAAACATAACGTTCAATTGCTAGCTAGACCCGGTGGAGTCACAAGTAGCTCGGAACCCACTTTAAACTGTAGGTCCAGTCCCGATTAGCCTTACTGTGCATAAAGTGAACATAAAACAACAAAACAAAATTTTTAAAAAATATAAAAAATCCTAGCTAGATTCGAATTTGCTATAATTGATACATAAAATTATGACAGAACGTTTTTTCTTTGTGGCAACGGAAATATTTCTCACATAAGATGGCAACAATGTTGGCTGTTTCTTTCAGAGAAGACATTCGGTGAAAGTCGCTCCCGTAATGGATGAAATGTTTTCCTCGTCTTATAAATGGAACCAGTTTTTCCTCGCCTTCTCAAATAACTTGATGATTGTCACGTGACGGATGCATATTTCTTGTTTGTCTCAGGAAGCAAATGCGTCTGGATGTTGTAAAACAATTTCATGATGTTTAAGGTCGTGCGCATTCCGAGCAACATTTTTCGTTTCTTTCTGCTTTAAGATCCCAACATGGATTCGCTCAAAGTCGCTCCTGCCTTTGCACGACGAAGATGGTAATCGTGTAATCTGCGAGATGAGGATGCATGTTGATATACGATGAAATTGACGAACCCACATGGACACCACAAAACAAAAGTCCCACAGCGGATTGATTATACTGGCTGTGAGCATTTGGAGAACCCTGGAAATTGACGTCCTTCATTTCAAGTTACAAACAGAAAACTTGTTTCTTATTGGTAATAGTACTAATAGCAGAATAACCAGATCAAATATATTGAGTGCAAAACCAGGTTACATTTCTATATTCTAGCATTTAATCCAATGAATAAATGACTCCACAATTGTATACATTCCAAAAATTTCAGTTTTCTGCGAGAGTTGAGAGAAAATTGACTTTAGGAACAAATTTCCCCCTAACTTTTAAAGCTTTTTCTTGGATGAGGTGTATAAAATTTAATAACAAAATAATATAACTGCACATTGCAGGACACCAACTGTATGAAACGTAAAATAATAATGAAAAGCAGTTGGGATAAATATCCATTCATCTGGTGCATTAAGTAGAAGAGTCTTACCAGGAAGTTAATAATAATAGCAGTATACAATTCGTTTATTTCTGTTAGTTTTTGATTGTTATTGTTGTATTATTGTACACTTCTCACAAAAAGTTTGAAATATTGTTATATTATCAATAGGTAATAGTCACTGTGCCATATGTCAGCGAAAACACAAGAGCATCCAGCAGACACAGATACAATGTGTTGTTGCATTCCAAGGCTGTGCCAATCACCTAATGCCTATTATAACTATATTCCAAACATTTTGTGATTATTGTACAATGATAACAATCATAATCATTATTATTGTTATAACTATTTCTACTATTCAAGTTGTTCCAAAGGGCTGACAACCCCCCCCCCCTTTACAAAAAATTCTGGTCCATAACTGTGAGTTCACTTGCCAGAGTCTATATAGTTTGCAAAATAGGTCCAGGGGGTACCGTGTGGAAGAAAAGATGGCATGGTGCCTTCGAAAACGGTCACTCCTTACACCCCGAAGTAACTTCGCAAAAGATACTGAAACAGCTCCAAAATCTCCTCCGTACGATAAGGGTCTGCTAAAGGACAGATCTTTCTTTCTTAACTTGACCACGCAGACAGATATGAAAAAGAAACAAGTGTGGAAATGCCAGCAGTTAGATATTTGAAGGGCGTTTGTCACGTAACGGGATTTCGCCAGCCTTGGCCAAAACTAAAAAGAGTAATGGACAGATCATCAAGGTCACTGTATATCTCAAGATCAGGAGCTCATTCAAACACCACCCTGCACGGAGAGCCACGTGTCTGCTTGCTCTCGCAGCGATTGGATTCTGTTCCTTTTTCTTGTGCAGCATTACGAGAAACGCAACCAGCAATGATATGCTATGATCAACTCTGGAACCATTATATTTTACTAAGATTTTAACCCAGGATTCTTGTCTCTAAAAAGACAAGTTTGCTAACATAATTGAATTTTCGCTTTGATGGGCATAAATCGGTTTCCTTTCCCTTTGAGTTTCGTTTCACTCTCAGTGTTTCATCAAAATTGCGTAGCTCGGCATCCAAGTGTCATGTCATGTAAACTGAATCTATCCAGTATTGATTCTAAAAATCCTCGTGTAAGAATTGAAGATATGCAGTGGCGGCGATTGGGTTCCAAAAGTGGGGGGACAAGGACAGTTACTGAAGACAAGTACTGTATGTCAGATCTAATAATGCAGATAACAGAGATGATCGAAATCACAAAAAGGTATTACGTGGATATTACATGTGATACAAGTATCGAATTTTAGGCTGATATTGTGCGTGTGTACACAGGAGGTATTTGAAATGGTATAAGGATTGATACTAGCCGACCTCCGTGGCATGAATTTCATCATATCTTCACTCATCTTCATCTTCGCGATTAGCCGAAAGTGACAGAGAAGCGAAGTAAAATAAAACAAATCAAACTGTTGATACTTTTTGGCACTTGGAGGGAACTACACAAAAGTATTCCGATGCTTCATGAGTGATTATTACATACCCCTCCCTAATGAACTCGCCGGTAATGGCCTATCAGATCTGGTATCGGAATCGGCGAAATCCTATCTAATTAGGTATAATATTGGAGACAATTTATGTTACAATAAACTAGTTATTGGTATTCCCTTGGTTGCACCTAACTTTATCTTTCAATTACTCCTATTTCCTGAGATAATGGTAGACATCCGGGTAAGATCGTTACAAAATACCACTTTACCTAATTTAGTAACAAATGGGTCCCGGGTTCGATCTCCGTTAGAGGCACATTGCACTACTTCAAACGATAGCTCCTGTCGGACTTTGATAAATTTAACGTTCTCCTAACCTACTGCAATCTACACAAACGTCAAAAGATTTCGTATATTCAGTGAAACCTGAAAATGCTAATGCACAAGACCAAGTTTATTTTTATCAACCGAACTGATTACAAATAGCCCATTTTGACATTCCTGCTAATAGCACCTCAACAATAAGAACATAAAAGTAAAAAAGAAGCCAAGCAGGATCTTTTTATATTCCCCTTTATTTAACTTCCAAGGATTCATTAGTATTCTCCACCATAACCTGCACAACGATTCAGCCTTAGACTGTTTTACATGACTAGAATATAGAATGTCGTTTAATCCTCAAATGAATGAGGCGCCTTCAAGGCACAAATTACATACATTCACAGAGATATACTAACATAATACCCATTTCAATGCCAGGACGGTGTATGGAAGCCACATTGTTTATGGTTAGCTTATATGGCCTGCAAGTGAGACAAAAATTAAGCAATAATGAGCGTCGGAAATGATCGTCACTGCAACTTTCACATCGTTTCTTCAATTAATTATACAGCGTATATTTGTACACCATTTTGAAGCCTTTCACAGTTTAAGGGAAATATTATTAACAAATGAAACGCCTCAAACTCGAAGTTCTTGTTTTTATTCTTTAATGTTAGTATTCTGTACAGGATTGCTGAAGTTTGAAACAGTCCTTTACATCTCACGATAAACATCCGAGTAATTAACAGTGAACAAGCTCACTTAAAAATATAATCTGAGAATTGTTCAGCATTTGAGCAGGTACATTCTAAGTAAAACATACTATACCTTTTCTACAAGGCCACTTTGCATCATGGTTATGTTCGCAATTGTCCAACGAAAGAAGCAAGGATATTCATAAAGTATGTGAAAACAACAGAGAAGGGAATTAGTTAATATACGTACAGCACTCAGAAAGTAAAGAAGCAGTTCATTCTAAGAATGGAGTAGGGAAGAACACACACACACACACACACATGCGCAAAGAAACTTAATTCTTAACAGAAGACAAAAGAAACCATAAGTTTCTACGTAGCGCCGCCAATGGGCAGAAAGAGAAGCTATAGCTCCTGTGAATAGTGTGTTAGGCCAAAAGGTTTGTAGGTCTAGGTCTTCTGCCATCGAATACTAGCGGAAATAAAATCAATGCAGGCTAAAATTATTCCCAAGTTTCTAACTACAATAACCAAGAATAATTCACAGAAAAAGTGTGGTTAAATGCAACGAATCCCAACTGCAGTGTTTCCGTGTTATTCAAAATCAGATTGAAAGGAGAAACTAAGTAATTATTGAGTGCAGACATGCTCTTGCTCTCCACGCAAACCATTTATTCACGAGAGCCTGAGGATTAAGCCGAAAGGAAACGGCAAAAAACCTTCGCAATTACAAGTTCGGCTTTTCTAATTAGAGATAAGAAGATCTGTACCGAAACTGCCAAAGGGAAATTCCGCTCTTGGGCAGAAAGAGTCAAGAGAATAGAATATTGCAAGCAAACAAATCTAGCTTGAACGGTACAAATTTGGCTCTCAATGCATACAAGACCACACAAGCATTGACCTGAAGGTATATTTAACGAGAATTAATTTGTGACAAGTAATGTTGAGTAGGGAATTTCTGAAGACTAAGGGACTGACATTTTATCCTAAACACACACACACATACTTGCCCACATGCATAAACTCTACAATGTCCATACACGACAATAAGCACCAGAGTCTAAAAATGTAAGCTGAAAAAGCATTAGTATATTCACAAGTTATGAACGGTTAGCAGCTCCCAAAGAAAAGTTTAAATCAATGGTATTTTTGAACCGTAATCTTGAATCATTGAATACATATTAAGAAACAGGAAAGTGGAGTGTGTATATACACATAGAAATTATTGCAAATGCCCAGAAAAAGAACACACACACACAAACTCGTACACATTTTCACAAAGCAATATTTACTGACCAGCACCGCATAAAAATGACATCAATACATACTAAAATATACAAATTGTAGACTATATTTACAATTACAACGAAGACTCAAAAGTTCAAGGAAATCCTTGAACGTCCATAGTTAAGGTATGGGAAAATATACTACAAAAGACTATTAATAAGCGAAGAAAAATAGTTTTCTCCCTATATTTTCGGAAAAAGCAAGATCAAGAAAGATGTTTAGAAGATTGAATGAAGGGATTTATAAATGCTTAAGAAATATAATAGAGTTCTATTAATGAAAGGTATCAGAGAAACACGTAGTAAGGACGACTCATACGCACGCGCGCAGACACACACACACAGAGCGAGAGAGAGAGAGAGAGAGAGAGAGAGAGAGAGAGAGAGAGAGAGAGAGAGAGAGAGAAGAAAGAGAGAGAGAGAGAGAGAGAGAGAGAGAGAGAGAGAGAAAGAGAGAGAGAGAGAGAGAACATCTTTACACAGGAAATTACAAGAATAGACAATAAATTGAACAAAATTATTCGAAAACATTGACATATGTGAAGAAAACATTGAATTATGAATATATTAGAAGCTAGTCGATAAATTCTTGAAATGTAGAATAGAATATAGACGTTCATAACAGAAAGTCCAAGTAATTAATGAACAACTTGCAGAGAAGGTAGAAAAAATGATAAGGAAATACTATGAAAACAGCATTAGTAAAATGTTACTACACGGATAAAACATAACAAAGAACATAGCAAAGAATAAGAAGTAACAGTGCAAATACAGAAGAGGAAACTCACAAGTAAAGGAGAAGATGAAGTAATAAAATAAAGCAGAAAATTGTTTAATACATAAGAGGAACAGCAAATCAAGTAGCCAAGGAACTGAAATCAGCTGAGATTAGAAAATATGCATGTGAGAATATGAAGACACGAAAGAGACAAGACACACACACACACACAGAGAGAGAGAGAGAGAGAGAGAGAGAGAGAGAGAGAGAGAGAGAGAGAGAGAGAGAGAGAGAGAGAAGGACATGTATAACATAAATATAAGGGAATATCTAAAGTAAATGGAAAAGGGAGAGTATAATAAAAGGATATATAACATAAGTCGACCAGTTCGATAATTTGAAGGAAACATAAGGAGAGAAGTATATAATAAGAATTATGTTTGCTAGTTAATGAAGCGGATATAAAACGCACTAACGCAAGAAAGAAATGCAGGTAAATAATTAATGAACCGGATATGAAACGCACTCACGCAAGAAAGAAATGAACATAAATAATTATTTAAAGTGTGAATAGAAATTCATGGAAAAAATACTATAATGAAAGAAAAGGAATTCCTGTAATGTGTCGACAAGGCAAGAAGAAAGAGAAATAGTAGATTAGAAATTATGTAAATATGTACACTGAAACAAAGCTACGAGATAAATAATAAAATAACATAAAATTATGCTATAAAAGAATAGGTAAGTTTATAATATTGGATAAAGTACTTGAGAGAAGGAATGAGAATGTGCTGATACCCATACTGAAAAAGTAATAGATGAAATTAAGCTAGAAAACAAAGTAGAGAAGAATAAAACTCTTTAAAGTAAGGTATAATTGAAAATATAGATAAAAGAACACAATTTTATCAGGGATAGAATAAGAACAAAGAATTAATAAGTTTTAGAAAACTTCGTAAAAGGAAGTTAATAAAGAGAATTGTTATAACAATTCATCTTAATTAAAAATAAATAAAAGAAAAGGTAGCGAGAAGTTCACAATGTGTAAATCAACTGAGTGGTGGGGCAAGAACCAACATACAAAAGGAAGCAAGTCATTTGTAAGAATATTCATAAAAATGGTAAGAATGAAGGGTAAATTACCATAAACATAGGGAGGCAGTTACTAAAAATATATAAATGAGAAGAAATTCAACAGAATTGTGTTGTAGAATGCAATAGAATCACTGGTTAGGATTGAAATATTGGAAAAAAGAATGTTTGCTGAAGCACGTGGATCTTACTGAGGAAACAAACTGAAAAAAATGGGAGACAGTAGAAGGCAGGAAAGCAGAAGTTTTGCAGGTGCAAAAGTATAAACCAAAATATAAATATGGTATGCAAAAGTAAATTTGATTATGCAAATGCAATGCCATAAAGAACGTAAATGAGTTTGGTAGAACATACAGAGAGAGAGAGAGAGAGAGAGAGAGAGAGAGAGAGAGAGAGAGAGAGAGAGAGAGAGAGAGAGAGAGAGAGAGAGAAGAATACACGTACGGATATTGTAACTACACAATTGAAAATAGACAAGGGATCAGAAGTTTGCAGAAATAGTTGAAATGTGAGATGCCAGAGAATATTGAAAGAATGATACGAAAAAGAGAAGAAGAAAAGAGTGGAGTCACGGCCAACAAAATATTTGTGAACATAGTAAAGACGTAAAGGAGACATAAATGCGTTTGAAACATATTTAGAAGTGACAATTACTACAACGAAAGTACTAGAAACAGTATCTAGATATCAGTAGAGAAAAGTTGTAAGGAAAGATGTTAAGAATTATGGGGAAAAGAATAAGAAAAGATTAGAAACAGTACAGAACGAAAATAAGCTACCGAAAATTTAACATCCTGTGATATGTAGAATGACAGATTAACTATAAATTTAAACCGTTCATACACAATTTTAAAGTGGACCTCAAAATATTTATTATAGAGGTTGCTAGGCTTGATGAACACTTAAATTAAGAATATGAATAAGAGAAGTCTTTAAGAGAAGCGATTATATTCATTCTTAATAAAGTAAAAATAAAGTAAAAAAAACTTTAGAAATCGCAAAGAAGCACATAGCAAGATCAAGAGCTCAGAGAAAAGTAAATTTACGTTATTCTCAAAGATATTAGTGAATGAAAATTGCAATGAACACACATACACAAATTAGTATATAAAACCATAGACACACATGTTCACGCTACATAACACACACAAACACACACACACACACACACATATTTACAGTTAAATCATAAGGTAAAGGAAAAAGAGAAATTAAATATGTTACTCAATTATAAGAAGTAACTGAAGGAAAATCTTGGAAACTTGAAATTGAAAATGTAAGAAGTAGAAAGGAAACGACAGAAAAACAGAAAATACATTATGTAGTATTTATAGAGGTTAGGAAGGAGATTTAAAGCTTATCAGATATTAAAAATTATTGGACTAGATTACCACAACGGATATATTGGATAAAGAAAGGAGTAAGGTTTTACATACATATTACAATAAAATAAATATTTATGTAATTATGTAGAGTAACAGAAATACATTGTGTAAAAGCAATAAAAGAGGAAAAGTTAAAAAAAAGTAAGGAGATGAAATTATCTAAACGTTGAAATAGTAAACAAAGAAGAAATTTCTTAAACTAGAATTAAATACAACAAGATAGGTAACAGAAATAAATATCCTTATGAGGATACTAAGATGAGAAAACTGTTCAATAGTAATGGTAATTGAAAGAGAGACAAAAGTACAAACTAATAAGAAGTACAAAAGGAAAGATTCAGAATAACATACATCTAGAAAGTGGGTTTGGTGCAAGAGAAATCTTACAAGCAGCCAAATAGAAAAATGGTACAAGCAGAAGTGAAGTTTGTTTATAATATTCAGAAAAAATTAAGTATTATGCAATTAAGGACTATTGAATAAATATATACAAAGGCTTACAGATTGGATACAAAGAATAGAGTGGTAGAATCGTGGAAGGTTAAGATAGAAAGTTAAACATTAGGCACAGGATGATATAGAAAGATAAGATAAAGGACAGATGATTGTAGATATTGCATTCTGAAAATAAGGAAAATAAATTATCTATATAGGATAAAGCAATATACTAAAGAAGTGAACAGAGCAACATATCGAGAATTTAAAGTAGTAAAAAATAAGAATTTGAGAAAGAACGCAGAGGAACTAAAGTAGAAACAATAAAAAGTAAGTATACAAGAATAGTGTAAGATTGGAAGTAAAGAAGATTAATGCACTTACCTCATAAGAGCTGTACTAATAAGCACTACTTATTGCATAATAGTGATAGAGAAGGAAAGCAAGTAAGAAGAAAGCAATGAGGTAAGTACAGTAGGAGGAAGTAGGAAATGTGAGAGAATAAGGCAGGAGTAGCTTAAATATTAAATATAGAAGAATTGTTTAATGAAAATATGTAGGACAATCAGGAAGTAATAGACAAAAACTCTTCATGACAGCATAAAGATGTATAAAGAGGATAGAATTGCGAAGAAAACAAAAATTGATAAAAGCACATAGAACAGTGGAAAGTAGAATATAAAGTTATAGGTAAGAAAAGAAATAATCAAATGATATATCGTTAATACATATCTTGGAATGTTGGATGACTAAAAGCATGACGGAAAACTTATTTTTTATGATCTAGTCAAACTTCCTAACAACGAAAAACGAAACGTATTATGAAAGAAATGAATGTAAAAAGCAAATCACCTAAATTGTTGAAAAAAGGGTTATATATATATTGTAGAAAATATTACTGTACCCCTTTCAATAAAAATACACGCTCAACTTTGGAACATGCATTTAAAAATCGCAATGAAAAAATATTTACTCATAAAATATTTATGAATGCTATGTTACTTATCTGTAGAAGAAGATGTGTAAACGATAGGAATTTAATCATCTGGTACAGTCTACATATAGGTAAAATAGAATTCAATAAGGAAGGAAAAATAGTGTAAAGAAATGATGAAGAACACAACGAAAAGAAGACAGAAAGAATTAGAACTATTCTGAAACACTTCAAGCAATGTTAGGATATAGGGATATAGATAAGAGTGTTTAGGAAACGAATAAATATATGATATGAATATATAGCAAAACATAGGATAGACTCGTAATTAGTAATTAAATTTACAATTCAATGTCAGCAACGAGCAACTTTTAACAGAAAAGAAAGATAAGATTGAAATACATATCAAAGAATTCTATTATATATTTTAACAAGGAATAAAGTTAAGATATTAGAAGAATACTTGTTGGTAAAGAACAAGGAAGAGAGATATGAAGTGATAATCATATTGTGTCATTATAACAACATAAGAAGATTCAAAGAATATAATTGGAAAGATGTAAGCATGAAACTCTCATGGATACAAAGAACGATCTGATAAAAGCTACAGCTACAAGCACTCACACATACAGAACATACACGCACACACACGCCGTCGTACACAAGCACAAATACATACACATTCATGCAAACTATACACAGTACGTGAAATTAACCATTACCAAAAATCTGCTCTAGGAAAAGTGGAAAGATAGAAGCGAAGATGCAAGTTAAAGAACTTGCAAGAACACGAGAATATTAGAAGATTGTAAGAACGAGGAAGATAAATAGGAAAATAAATATATACATAGTTGAAAAGTGATAGAAATTCTACAGTAGAAGTTAAGGAAAAGCCTTGATAAAAAGTACTTGCTTGAGAAATATAATATTATATTAAGACAAGTGAGAAATATGGATATAATGGTTCAACATAGATAGCAAGAGAGAGAATACCGAACAAAAAATATCAAGAAGAGAATGGTATAAAGTTGGAATTGCACCAACAGACATCCTAACATAGCACACTATGCAGAATAAGATATGTTTGATTCCAGAATATATATGAAACTATGTCAGTCACATACGAAACACACACGGACGCACATAGGATATTAAGTCAGAGTACACGAAATGTTAACACAAAGCAGAAAACACACAAAGACTAGAATTAAGACATAGAAAATCAGTTTGTCAGTTGAAAAGAAAGGGGTGCTGCCAAGAATGATACAAGAAAAAATAGTATTGAATGAACATGATGAAGTGGCCTTTCAATTATATTTCTCTTGCTTCAACAGTTCTTATAGTTTTACTATAGGTTCCTCTCGAGACTGGGATGCAAAGGGCTATTCCAAGAAAACATTT
This sequence comes from Lepisma saccharinum, assembly GCF_977018435.1. NCBI lineage: Eukaryota > Metazoa > Arthropoda > Insecta > Zygentoma > Lepismatidae > Lepisma > Lepisma saccharinum. The sequence continues at coordinate 5,191,000 of NC_139248.1, read as the reverse complement.
TTCAGTTAGCAAGGATGTCTGCAGCTTGAAATATACACCGCAAATGAACACAAAGAATGAGCCTTAGCGCTTATGCCTGAGGAATACTTTCGTGGAACGAACTATTGCACAAGCATACATATAATACATATCCACCCTCTCCACTCGCTTTTAACGTCGCACATAGCCGCACTGACAGTCTTGAAGTTGTTGGAAAGCAGTATCTGTTAAGACCGTATGTGATAGTTGAAACCCTGACCAGGTGTCTGGCTGACAGAGACCTCAAGTCCTCCGTTGGAATTCCTGACGCCAGGACCGCCAAATGGACTTTGGCTGCCAAACTGTCCGAGGCTGCCAAACTGGTTCGAAGGTCCAAACCGATGAGCAGGTTGCTGGAAAGCACTTGCGGGGAATTGCGTCGTTGGACTGTGTTGTTGTTGGGGAAGCTGGGCATTGAAGTGGTAGTTGAGGGGCTGAAGTTGTTGGGGTGCTGCTTGAGGATAGGAGGGTTTCTGCTGGGGAACGTGTTGGGGCTGAGGAGGGTTGTACTGTTGAGGATTGTACTGGTGGGGTTGAGGATTATACTGGTGGGGTTGAGGATTGTACTGGTGGGGTTGAGGATTGTACTGGTTTGGTTGAGGAGCGTTGTGTTGGGGCTGAGGATTGTATTGGCCGAGATGCGGTTGAGGAGCGTTGTGTTGGGGCTGAGGATTGTATTGGCCGAGCTGCGGTTGTGGATTGTACTGGTTGTACTGCGGCTGGGCGTTAAACTGGGGTTGGCCGTGGAATCCGAAGGGTTGCTGTTGATAGCTGGGCTGTTGGGGGTATCCTCCTGGTTGCTGTGCTGCCGGGGCCACTGGCAAGTCATCACCCTGCACTTTGAAGCCGTCCTTGCCTGCAGTGTACTTCACAGTGATCGTCTTGCCGTTAGGGTCGACGTAGCTGTATTTCCCCTGTACGTTACCTTGGTTGTCCACGGTCTCTGACCTCTGGTGATCGCCCGTTTGGTAGTTGGTTCCATATGACGGCTGGTGGTTCTGTCCACTCACTACCACCGATATGGCCAGCACCAAAGCAAACTGTAAGAGCAGGACAAGAGCATACAACTATTGGTACAGCATGTTCAAGCAAACAACTTCAAAGCATAAGTAACCAAGAAGAATAAAGGTATACTATAATATGTACAGCGTGATCAACAACCAACCATGTGCCTTCCAAGAACGGGACAAAGCAATGAAAATTGACAACATGAAATGGAGAGCAGCATAATCACCGAACAAACAACTTTTCAACCAATGCAAGAAAGGTCTACCGTAGGAGGGTGCAAGGGGCACTTGCCCTCCTGAGATATCTGGAAAAGCTCCACATAATTTGAATGGTGAAATTGTTGCGTGAAAACATGGACCAGGAGTGCCATGAAAGACAGCAGATTAAGTGGTCTCTGATTTGTATGTGTATCGTGAAAAAGTACAGAAAATACACTGAACTGTTCATCAACAGAATGATGGATGGTTATGAAAAGGAAGTAAGTGGAATCAAGTTTATATTTAAATAGTGGACGCAAGTCTGAACGTGGCAACGTCACCACGGTATTTTTAATTCCATTTGAATTTTGTAATTTGTGAAACAATAATAATAATAATAATTTTGTGACTCATGACCAAAATATGAAATCTCACTTTGCTTTCCAGCTTTTCCTTACACCTCTTTTTTCTCCTTACAATCTTAAAACGGGGGGTAAATTATCTGACCCTCCCTAATGGTTAATATGGTCAGTACAACCTCATTTTATATAAGTCAACTATATCCAGAATAATTCTCCCAATACTTTCACTTCTTCAAGTAGTACATTCAAGTGAATTGAGTAAGAAGTGATATGAGTGAATGAAGTGTTATGGGGGAAAGTTGCCACCTTGTTATAGACTACTAGTTGCAACTCTGGTAAATCGCGGGACCAACAATCACTACCGTTGGCGATTGTTGCGAGGCAATCGACGCTGGGTCCTCTCTCACCTTCGCAATAATCGGCAACTGTGGTGATTGTTGGTCCCACGAGTTACCAGTGTTGCAGCCGGTATAAGTGGAAATTATTCCTAATTGGTTGAGGGCGGGAGGGATGCTTTGCCCATTTGGGGGAAAGGACTGTTTGTATGGATCAACATGCAGTACATACGGTGAGTGGGTGGATTCCTATGCAAATTATCCCAGTGGAGAATGCTTTATGAGAATTTTCTTAACTGGGGGGAGCGCATCACCCACGTTTCCCTCAACTTGACCACACCTGAGGGAAAAAATCCTCCTGGCGGCCTTAATGCAAGCAAGACGGCAACAATTATTTGCACAGCGTAATCGCCAAACAAGCATTTTCCAGCATATACCAGTGTGAGAGATTGAGCAAAGAGTGCATGAAAAAAATATTTGTACAGCACAGTCGCCAAACAAGCTACTTGGTAGCATATAGAGGCGAGAAAGGATCCACACACGCCTCTACAACAATGAAAGGTGTTCCCGTCAACGCCCAAATTAGTCACGCAACAATGCTACCTGAACATGTCTATAAAAAAGGCAATTAAATTAACTCATAGCTTTTGGCGCCACTCCAAGCGTTCATATAAACCGGTACCCTTTAAGTCGTTCATTAATATGCCAATCTTGGCTTTCATTTATCTCACTATTAAGTAGCCTCCAAATTGAATGCAAATATATTCGTCTTAAATGCTCCTGATAACGTGGCATGAGATATTGCAGCTTTTCCAATCGACCATGTTTTTGCTGCGTGTTAATGGCCCCGCGCTATGAGAAAAGTCGTGTGTTCGCGCACATCAAGCCTTGTTCCAAATCACAATAAATTTCATATATCGCGAATCGTGGCTCGTAGAGCAATTGTAAATATTGTCGTTGGCGCGATTACCACTGCGCATGCGTGTAGGTGTGTGAAAGTCGCATAATTTAAAGGCAAAAAAGAAGAAGAAAGATATGTGGATGTACTTAAGAGTCTGTGCTAATTAATATATGAGTACAGGTCTGTTTAGAACCCTGGTAATTGTATACAAATGCTCCTGTGAGTAGTTTCTTTGTAGGTAAACCGATTCATACACTCTGTGTCGGGAATCTGTGGAGCAAAGCAGCACATAACGGTAGAGAAGGGGAGAAAGCGAGTGGGCGGAGCAAAACAGTGAGCGCTGCTACAAATGACTGCGTTCCCCCTCCATGTACCCACATCCCCTCTTACGCGTTCACTGATTGAGCCCTATCGAGTTAGTACTTGCGCAGTGGACTTGTTTTCATTTGCTTGCTCCAGAGACTCTTGGGACAGAGTGTAGATCGTTTCAAGATAATGCGGTGCTGCTGATAGAACTGTATAACGTAGTGCATGCGCGTGTAGACGGGCGTCGGAGACGGAGGAACAGAGGGCAATGTCCCTCAGTATAATCCAGAAACAATTCGTTCCGGGAAACAGAGGGAAGTGCATGGTCACGGACACATACGTCAAGAAGATCGTTACAAGATCGCTTAAGCAAGTGTGAAGTAAGTTTAAGCCCAGTTTATGCCCAGATATGTTAATCGCGACTGGATGAATAGTTTTGTGGGATCCGAACCATGATGCAATGTGCCACCATCGGGACTCGAGGGCGACTATACGCATTGGGAAATTCACACAACGTGTGCCACTATCAACTTTCAACCATATAAATTCTCCAAACCGCTCTTGCCTGAATAACTCACCCAAAAGTGAAGCAATTGATAGCAAGAATATAAATTCACATATTTAAAAGCAAAAGAGTTCTTGTATCTGTTCCACTCGCAGCCGTCACCCCTATTTTCCCAGTGAACTCGCCCAGCTAGCGCATGCGCAAACACAGACTTTACCTCTCCAGATGTGAGAATTTCGAAGTGCAAAAAGCAGTGTTGCCACATGCTTCATTTTTGCTCAGTCGTAAATGACACTTTCTGCTGTCAACATACAACCTTCCCTCGATGTTCAGGGCTTATCCGCGCCTTGACTTTGTTGGGGGTGCCTTTGCCACCTCTTTCAGATATAAATTTGGCAGCACAGAATATCACACGAAATCCCCATCACCGTGACAACTGGAGCAAAACGATTGGTTCAAGGGTTCACGTGACCCTCCCTGCCATTCGACAGGAATAGAATTTCAAGTTGGTTCTTTGATGACCAGGACATTAATGCAGGCGAATTGTAACCCAGCTGTCCCATCAACCAGCTCGTACGCGCTCTGGCTGTGCATTTTTATGTAAATGAAGCACGTTTTTTGACGTGGGCCCAAAATGGCGCCTTGTACGGGCACAGCGGTATGTCGCCCATAAATTCCTATTAATAAGCGTGTAATAAGAGACTGCAAGTGATTCGAATTCTCAGCGCGACACGTCTTCATACGGCGCCTGATTCGAAATACAAACCAATTACTGCGTTTCCTCTCTCGAAGCGAGCATCCTAGTAATGAATTTTGATGGCAAAAAGTCTCCTGAATACACCTCATAACCAGAACAAGCTGAAAATTCACGCAAAAAAGTGGTAAAGAGGTTGTAGCTGCTATGCGCGAGGATTAATAACGGGGGATATGTCGACACGTAGCAAATCCTGAAGTGGTAATGTGGGTTTTGATTGGTCGGCTCTTTTCTTTTTAAACTAAAGGCATGGGATTGTCTTTCTGCTTAACTCTAGCCCGCTCCTGGTGCAGCTCGGTAACGTCACAAATGTTTCTTGCTACCTTGCAGAGTTTCTTCAGTAAAAGAAGGCGGGTGATGTAGAGGCTTTCGCTCAAGCAGCTGACAAGATGACGTCAGCAGACATCCGCGAACTTAGCTTGAAATAAATGAACTCCATGCCTTTGCTGCTGTAACAGGGCCTCCCCGATGGCGCAGTGGTAGCGTCTTCGTCTTGTAATCAAGGAGTACCGGGTTCGATACCCGGTGGAGGCACATAGTGGTTCGGATCCCACTTTAAGCTGTAGGCCCAGTCCCGATTAGCCTTACTGTGCATAAAACGGACTTAAAACAACAAATCAGTCAATGTTTATGTAACACATCCAGTTTTGCCACTTTTGATTTTGAAATCACTATTCTAAGAATCGTCCTTCTCCGTGGCCGTGATGTCTAAGGCGCTGTGCTTTGGGCTCCGACGGCATGGGTTCGAGTCCGCCTGGGTTCAGTCTCTGGGTTCTCTGCCTGTGAATAGGACCGGTGGCAACTCACCATCGTGAGGAGATTGGGGAGTAGCGTAACCCGGTCTCGGAAATCTATAACGGCTGGGGGTTCGACGTGCTGACCCCACGTCACCCCAATACCTGTTGAAGATATTTACACTCTAAGTAGGATTGTGGGAGAGGGGCTGGCAGTCGGGAGATCGGCCTATAGGCCCTTCAAGGGCTGTCGAGCCATGGGTTATTATTCCAAGAATCGTATTCAGCCTGTGTTTGTATCTTTGGGTTAATTTAGTTGCTTTCCTACTCTTAAGGTTAATCGCGACAATGAGGATGATTCGAGATCTTTAACCTTGTACCGCGTTAGGATAACTACTCCCCTACGAAAACTATTATCTGTGTATTGTAAGAATGAAGTCAGTGTATGCCATCTGTCTCCTTGGGCTCTCTACACTCGAATATCTGTATCATCAATATCATTCGCGTTTCTAATTGCTGATCTTCCTGATTGGTTTAGAAATATTACAAGAATCAAATGAAAACCTTAGAAGTCCAATAAAAATTGTAGGGCGGACTGTATGCATCTCAAATTTACATGAGTATCAACTGTTATTTACGAGACGAACTCAAGACAGCAACACTAATCAGGTGAGCTTCAAAATGACCATTTTTGTTATTTTAAAGATGGCACCTACTATGCACATTTGCACCAGTGAAGAGGAGTTATTTCTTGCCATCTCTCAGCCTAAAACCTACAGAACGTTCTCGGCAATATCTGTGTGCACGCTTACCACAAGTTTACTAATGGAGGAGAAAGTTCGACAATGGACTCAGTTCGCAGCCAGATATGGAAAGGACTTCGCAGTGGCTCGTAAGTGACTGCACGTGGACCCCAAAGACTTACTCTTCTTGAAGTATACACTCAGAGAACTAAATGCATCATATGAATTGATGTACCAGAATGCATCGATTGATGTACTGAAGTGTGTTTCATGGCTTCTTCAAAGAATCAGATTCACATTTGATGCATTTGGGTGCATTTTTGTATGTCGTGAAAGAAACGCCAAAGAGCATCATTCGATTCAAGTGAGGAATTTTTTCAGTCGAGATGCAATGCATCAGTTGATGTTCCTTGATGCACCTTCCTGCATCTTTTTGGATGATGCACTTAAACGTTTGGTCTGAGCTACAGAGTTTTTGTAGCTCGGACGAAACGTTTAAACGCATCATCAAAAAAGATGCATTCTGGTGCATCAAAACGCATCAAGGTGCATCAAAACGCATCAGCTAATGCATTGAAGTGCATCTCGACTGAAAGAAATCCTCACTTGAATCAAATGATGCACTTTGGTGTTTCTTTCACGACATACAAAAATACACCCAAATGCATCAAATGTGAATCTGATTCTTTGAAGAAGCCATGAAACACACTTTAGTGTATCAATCGATGCATTCTGGTGAATCAATCCATATGATGCATTTAGTTTTCTGTGTGTACAGGCACTACCTCAAAGTTGAAAATATATGCAGATCAGCAATAGGTCAGTACTAAAATGGAGCAAACTTGTGCAACCCTACGTACAGAAACCTACTAGATAAGAAACAAAAACAAGTGAAGGTCTTCATTTGGCTCTCTCTTGTATATACCATAAAAATAATCAAGTTGAGCCAAATAGGAACTATAACCCACAAGTCCCTCCACTGAACACGCTACTGAAGGGAAGAACTCCTTGATGCAGGGTCACCAGTAAACTTCAGCTACGCCACTGAACAAACTACTCGTTCAGCTCTTACAATGGACAAAAAAGAACCCGAGATTATTAAGATAGTGTTAAGACTTGCAGAAACAGGATTTATCCCGCCTCTAATTTCAGAAGAACCGGTTGCAGACGTTTCTGGTGAAGGTAGAAACAAAATTTAGACATCGGTTGACGGCTACATCCGACTTGCAGCCACGAAGACTATGATGGAGTGTATAAGCATTGGCTTTACATTAACCCTTCGAGGCAGCTCACTGGTTATGACTGGCGTTTGGTAGTAAACAGGTTTCAGATCGAATTTCTTGTGGCAACATTTAACAAACAGACAGATAGACATCTAAAGCCGAGATAGAAGATGAGAAACCGAACTTCAAGTAACCCTTTGAAAACATTCGGCTATTGCTATCATCATTATTGCGATGGTGAAATCAAATATAATCAAATACGATTGACTGAATGACTTGGTTCTTCGCTTGTCTGCCGCTTTTTGGAAAATCTCAAGGATGAATGATGAAGCGACACTCACAAAGAACACCCATGCCAAGGCCTGGATTGAGTGTTGAGCTTTTTAAAGTCCACTTTATGCACAGATAGGCTAATCTGGATTTGACCTACGGTTTAAAGTAGGGTCCGAGTCGCTATGTACCTCTACCGGGTATCGAACTCGGGACGGCTTGATTACAAGGCGACGACGTTACCATGCGCCACTGGGGTGTCTTCCCAGGCTTGGAATCGAACCCGGGACTCCTGGTGGCGCGCTGTGATAACCACTCCGCCACGAAGGACGACAATGTAATAAAAAAAGGCGTTAGTAATACTGAACGTGCCTTGTCTATTGTTTCGGGATGGGCTACCCTAGACTTTCTTCATTTTTTTATCACCATTAGCATCGTCGTGATTAGCCAAAGTACCAGAAAAGCGAAGAAATCAAACAGCGCGAATGTTTTAGTAAGAACCTCTCTTAGAATGAGATGGTGTCGCAAGGGTGGGTTTTCTACCTGTGAACTGATTTTAAACATTATGTTATCGTCATTAAGAATTAAATACTAACACTATTGTCGTACTTTGCAAGTAGGCTACGTATCCTCACTATTTTCCCCCTATTCTGGGGTTCGAAACTATCGTGTACATTTATTTTCCACGTTCAATCTTCATGCAACAAGATTCCAGAGTTCCGGTCATAATTTCCCATCACCACTTAAACCTATCTTTTTTTGTTCTCTCGCGTAGAGGAAGATTATTTCCGTAACATCTTTGGCTCTTATGCATTTGAAGCATCGGAACGAGTCACAACTCTCGAAGCAGCCAATTAACCAAGCGAGCCGCTGACGTCATCTCAACCCAGAACCTATCGCTATGCCCCTTGCTCAGGTTCTACACGCCCACTAGGCTCGCTAGACTGACTCGCGCAGTCCGCTGGAGATGTTCCGAAATTAATTAGACTTAATTAACGCGGACAACCTTGCGTTCAGGCGAAGGGTGGCTACTCTAGGACCATGATAAAATTCAAGTATATTTCCCGGTTTTCAGGGCAAACTTTCCAAAAATTCCAGGGCATACAAGCAGATGTTTTCTCTATTTCAACCTTACGTACTACCGCCTCTCAGCACACACACACCCAAATATATTAACAATGTAAAGGGTCTGTGTGATTCCAACGTATCCAAAACTTTGAATTCAATTAAACTGCATATATATTTAAAATATTTAATTTAAGGTGCAGAGTTTGCATTTGCCAATTCATATACTCGGATTCGAAATACATTTACAAACAAAAGTTACATCTTACCCCGACTTTCAAAGACCTAGGCTGGTTCGACCTTTCAACACGTCGTCGCTTCCACGCTCTTACATCTCTCTACAAAATAGTGCATTCAACAGAACCCCTTTACCTACTTTCACGATTTCAACCCCTAAGCGCAGCACACACTTTTGCTATCCCTTCACGAAACAACTCCCTGCTCACCATCCCCTCCCACAACACAGCGTTTTACGGAAATTCCTTCACTGTCACTGCCATTAGAGTGTGGAACGACCTGCCCAATGACATAAGAAACTCTTCTTCTCTCGGCAATTTCAAATCAAAATTAAGAAAGCATCTTCTGGAGGCAACTTACCAGTACTGAAAACAAGGAAAGACAATAAAATGAAATCTTTCTTGATCTAAATTTGTAGGACAAACACCGACCGCTTTTCTTTATTTTAAGTGTGTTCATGCTGTACGTGCATTTCTTACGTTTCTTACAGCATGTGTATTTTTGTGTTTTTTTTCTTTTTGTGTGTTTTTTATCCTTTTGTGTTTTTTAAAATTTTCTTTGGTATTTTGATGTTTTATATTTCGCAAACTGTTAGATATTTCAACTAAATTTATAAAATGTGAAGTAGAGATGGTTAAGTGTAAGAAAAGGCTTCTGCCTTAACTTCGCCATCCAAAAGAAGAAGTAAATAAATAAATATTGCGAGATATAGTCTACTAATCTACGAAAAATTATTAATTGTGAAAGAATTTCAAACTCAAATTTACCTAATCAACTTAAAGATATATCATCTTGCAATAAAACTGTGAATAACTTTCCTCGGCGCATTTGCAAATATATGAATTCCTGGTATTAATTAAAGTTGCAATTTTTCACGTCTACGGAAATCAAGGAATTCCCGGTGAGTAGCCGCCCTGTGACGTCACAGGGGAATGCTTTCATTGATAGGCTAAATGCCTAAGTTGTTAGGTTAGGTTAATTCTCTCAGCATAAATAATACATTTACTGTGTATTTATGCTAATGGACATAACCTAACAACGTAGGCATTCCTTGTCCAACGTCAGGTTGTTCTCGCGTTGTGCGTTAAGGGAGACCTCCTTTCCACCGAAAGCCCAGGTACCCGGAGACTCTCTAGGAAGAATCAGAGGGACATTGCTTCAATCTAATCTAGCTCCCTCCCAAATTAGGCAACAGCTATGCTGTATAGTTTAATACACTAACCGATTCCCTGTCTACGCACTGGTAACGTCACAAGGTACGCTACCAGTTGGTTCTTCTAGCAGCTCTATCTAATATACAAGTGGAACTAAAATTACATTGCACTCTTTACCATTTTCTCAGAAAACAAAATTAAATTTTCAAGAAATTTAGACCAAGGATTATTTTTCATTAAAGATACATATTACTGCAGTTGTACGTGAAAAAATAGACTTTATACGCGTTAAGATACATTACCGTAATTAGTTATTTTATGAGCTGACAATCAGCGCCATCTCTTAGACAGAGATGAACACGTCTCATTAATCTACATTTCTTTCAGCTACCGGTCTTCCATCTTTAGTAGATAAATGGCGAAAGGTAGTTAGCTGTTCTGCTTCGAGTTACTTGCAGCTGTCATACTATTCACGAATTTAATATAGTAGCTCCAAATTAATCATCCATATCTCTTTCATATTCGAAACCGGATTCTAGCAGGAGTAAAAACTCTTCTCTACCCGTTACAAACATATTTATAGTTGTAGGTCGATTCACAACAATCAATAGCTGGCTTACATCACGATTGTACATATAAATTCACGAATTCTAGTTAGAAGGGAAGATGACGCAATAGCCAAATCAGTATTGCCAGGTATATTCATTTTTCAACTGGTTCCCTGATTTTTTCACGCAGCGATTCGTGGATACTTGAATACGCGACAGTGGTGAATACAGGAATTGGTGTCTACCCTGTTTGTCTGTTTAAAGATATGTTTACTTCAGTAAAATACATTTCATGCGATAAAATTATAATTGTACCCTAATTTCCAACCGTTTCCGTAACGAAAGTCCACGCACAATAGCGTATCTGAGTGAAGAAAACCTCTGTTCTTAATCTTAGACCACTCAAATGGAGTGGATGCAGGAAGGCTACTTTCCACGAGAAGATATGCCCATATGATACCCCGCAGAAGGACGACCCTCATGAGGGCATACGCCACCCTCATCCTCCGCAAGACTTGTCAGGGTGATGGAGGGCAATGGCTTAGGCGAGTCGTGAGTGTGAGGGCATGTGAGGTTAGGCGTTAGGGTATACTAATGTTTGTTCTGATAAAGAAGTCTGCTATTTGTAACAATTTACTTCCATAAATTAGCCTGTACATTCGCGGGAAGTTATAGGTTGTGTAGCAGCCTCGAAGACGTACAATGGGACTCTTACAATTCAGAATTTTCCCTGACTGTACGTACATTACGACACATTACAACCAATATTAGTTTTTCAAAACTAACTACAAATGAGTCTCTTTCATTTCTATAATGGATATTTGCTGCACCAGCGACATCTGCCACCATCAATCCAAACGTAACAATTCCTGCCAAACTTGTTTGAGGACCAGGTCAATATTGTTCATCTTCGTCTTGGATTTCCTATGGGTCTCTTACCATTAGGTCTCCTAACGAAGATCTTGTAAGATGTAAGGGGTGACTTTCCCGTGAGCATCTAAATGTCAACCCTTCCTCCGTGTAGTACACCCTGGACTGCATTCTTGCCAGAGGCGTCTCCTGAACGCATACGGTGCATGCTGCGCATGCGTCAATTGTGGGAAAAAGGACAGCTTGCTCTGCGACGACATTAATGAGCATTTCTACATTCTAATTTCTTCATATAGGAGAGTATTTATTTTTGACGAGAGCGCTCAACTACGCTGTTATTACATTTCTTGGATCTGAAGTGAAATAAAGTAATAATTATTTTCCCACAATTGACGCATGCGTCACTTCAGATCTAAGAAATGTAATATAATCTTAGTTGAGCGCTCTCGTCTAAAATAAATACATCTCCTATATGAAGAAATTTGAATGTAGAAATGCTCATTAATATCGTCGCAGACCAAGCTGTCCATTTTCCAACAATGGACGCATGCGCAGCATGCACCGCATGCGTTCAGGAGACGCCTATGATTCTTGCAGACTATTGAGGTCCTGGCGTCTGGACTCACCGCCAATATAATTCCCTCTGGGGCTATAATGTCGTCCATATATGTTTGCGATTGTTCCATCATCCATCTCATTTTATCACCATCGATCCTCATCGTCGCGATTAGCCAAAAGTGGCAGAAAGCAGAGTAAAATAAAAATAAATCAAAATCACATAATCCATTCGTGCCATGCGTGATTTGATTATTGATGAATTGTTGTTTTCCACTTTATGTACAGATAGGCTAATCGGGACTGGACCTACAGCTTAAAGTGGGATTCGAACACTGTGCAATGTGCTTCCACCTGGAATCGAACCCGGGACCCCTTGATTAAAGGCGACGACCATACCGCTACGCCATCGGGAAGGTTTATGAAATGATTAAATTGGACAGTCACAAAGAACACCCATGCACAGGCCGAGATTCGAAGCAGGAACCCCTATGGAAACCATTCTGCATTCGTCCTATGCACTGAAGTCTTCCTAGTTCCATTATTGTAATTTTAAAGGTAAAGTTCCCCATACCACGAAGGCACATTTAGGGGATGTGGGGGTAGGGTACCCCCCTCCCCCAGGTAGCCATAGATTTGTGGCTGATTATAATTTTATGAGACGAATATTAACTTTCCACTATTTTTAAAATAATGATTTCACAACATTTCCTGATTTTATCGAAATCACGACCTGGCAACTCTGATGAGCACAGGCACAACATGTCCGCCTGCTTTAAGCTCGCCGATCGCATAAGAAGCCGGTTTTTGTGGCTGTCGGACGCACGTCCTATCCATCATTTCCTTTCTTGGCCCTCCGCCTGCATGCAACGCATGTACTCGCACTTCCTTTTCCACGGTTCAATCAATTCCAGAACAACCACAAGACATTTTTATCCCTTTGGCAGCTGAAAGACGCACAGCTTCCTCGGAAATTCTTATTTTCTTGCTCCACGGAGAGGTTTTCAGTTGCCTCCGTGACGAATTCTCCGTTCCGGTGGTCTGCGGTCGCCGAGTATTGAAATTGGATGCCTCAAAATGCATCTTCTGAGTTAGGTTGCGATTCTCATGTGGATTGTGCTAGATACATGTGGATCATTTTTGTGCCACTTTGCCTAATCATGATGAAGAGGTAGGTTGATAAGCCACTCAGGACTGCACTTTAAAGTTGAATCCGAGCTGTGCCTCCACCGGTTATCGAACCGGGGACCCCTTCATGACAAGGCGACGAAGTTATTCAGAATTTTGGATATAAGGTTGATCAACCCGTCATAGGACACCGCCTATTTCTATAGTTTTGACCTGAAACTCTCAGCTAGGGACGGGTCTATTGAAGAGTACTGAATTAGCTAGTTTCAGCTACAATCTAGAAATTAGCAAAGCAGTTCAATTTAAGCAAATCCTTTTGGTAATTATGGGGAAGTAATGCAGTCTCGACTTCATTAATTCATTGTGTCAAAATAAGGATTTTAGGCACAATTACCCCTTGAATACAAGACAACACCGTTACCACTACGCAATCGGGGAGACTAATCATGATGAAGATGATGAATGGCAGTTTTAAGAGATGAAGAGGACATCTACAAAGAAACACGCAATTAGGTTTTCAACCCGAAACCTTCGCTGGCGGATAATACGCTACAGCTATGGTGACCTTGGTTCTGCTAACCGTTTCAATAGAGGATCACTTAGAGCACACGATACAATAATTTTATATTCTCCATGGTAAGGTAAAGTAAAGCTGCTCAGCTCCACGTGGCAAGATGCGGTGAAGGCATACGGGGGTGTCCGGGACCATTTTGTGGAGGTGATCTCCACGCTATTGCCGCCTTGACCCACCCAGGGTTGCTCCCGGGTACGCACCCATGTTCTTAGAGACTAGGTGAACCCCATTGCTCCACGTAGGGACAATCATAACGTGACAATGAGAATAAGTGGAAGCTAAATGCAGACAAAATCTGAGCTCCCCATCTGTGCTACAGTTAGCCAGCCTGATGATTAATGCGAAATATCTCGTGGAGAATTCTAAAGTGGTGGTGGTCCAGTCGATAGTCCCAGGTTCGATTCCCTGGCCGGACTGTTTCAGATGGAAATTTTTTCAGCACTTTCGACGACTGTGTATTGTACCCTGGCATGAAGGCATCTCTTATATGTGGATGTAGGGCCCCACATATTCTCGATCTCGAACACAGTGGAGGTGATGTGATCAGCACCACGCTCCTGCCGCCGTTACTTTCCGGGTTGCCTTAGAATACCCACTGATGAGAGGCTGGATGAGCCGTAGAGCCGTTCATGCAGAAGCAATCTTCACTAGGGAATGAAACCGCGGTTAGCGAAACTAAATTCCATGGAACAACGGCTACTTAAAAAACCACAGCTTGTCAAACAGTTTTTTATCTGTTTTTACAGATCAAAGGCAGCTACTCTCTTTTTCTTCTCAAGTAGGTCCCCAGTTACCATCATGATGGTGGCTCAACATCGAAATTTTGATACTCCCAGCGGGAATCGAACCCGGAACCACTTAGGTAAACAGTCAAAACGATTACCACTTGGCATCGCGAAAGCTGAACGGTTTAAAACATAACCAACCAATAAGTGTAGGCAGTAAGTATATTTAAAGGGAACAAATTTAGTGTGCAGATTGAAGGGGACACCAATCCAGCATATATTTCACGACCTTCGAAAATGACGAATCAAACCAAAAATAAAATATAACGAGTTTAATTTGTTTTAAGTTCACTTCATGCACATATACGCTAATCGGTACTGGGCCAGTAGTTTTAAAGTGGGATCCGAACCACTATGTGCTTCCACCGGGTATCGAACCCGGAACCCCTTGATTACAAAGCGAGGACGTTAATACTACGTCACCAGAGAGGAAAAACAAATATATATCCTTGTTTTCCCTTTGAAAAACAAATACGATTTAAATTCAGGTCTTAATAATTAGGCAGTAATAATTATAATCAATATAACACTACATCTAGAACCTGATGACCTAGTGGTAACGTCGTCGCCTTCTAATCAAGGGGTGACGGATTCGATACCCAGTAGAGGCACAATGTGTTGAAGAATCTGCGCATTTTGGCACGCAGGGGCAGTATTACATGGCAAGCAGCTGATTGCATCACCCACGCATGCTTAGGGTTGAATATTCTATGACTAGAGCCATTACCTCCTCTTGTAGAGCAGTTCAACTTCAATTTTGATCAGCTTGTCGCAGATGATACTCTCTTCCCTTATTCATTTACAAGAATACTTGCGAATATAATTTTACCAACATAATGCATATTTATTTGTGATTTTTTCAAAGTTTCAGTTTTCCGTATGTATCTACATTAATATAAACAAAACTATGTTTTTTGTGATCATCAGCATCAGTATAACGAGAAAATCTACATCACAGTCAAATTAAAACTCTAATGCTATACAGAGTGTTCAAAAATTATTATCTAAATTTCGAAGTGAGCGCTACGGTCTGAAAACCATGTCAACACGGAGCAGTAAGTCTCGTTTTCAAGCCTTTGGTGTAGGAAAACGTTGCCGAGAAAAATATTGTGGTTGTGATATGAGGGCTATGTCTGAAAAACTGAGACATATCTCACAGATAAAATGATAGTCTTGTGCCGAGAGGGGCAAGAGTAAGAAAATTAACGGATTGCATTGTTAATATCACCATTAATCTTTTCCAAATTCCAACTGCATCGAAGACCTGACTTGTTGGCATTTTACGTTTCGTGATGATCAGCGCCGTATGCGAGCAAAACTTAAACTAAAGCTATTCCTAGTTTCACTTTGGTTAAATTCTAAACTTACTTGTCAATAAATATGTAACTAATCTAGAGTTATTCTAGTATAATTAAGTTTATGTTAAAATCGATTAGCCAATTACCACAAAACACACACACACAGACAGACACACACACACATATTCACGAAACGCAACACACAGAAAGTTCTACGTCATCGTACAATCAACGGTCTCTGAGTTCGATTCCAGATCAAGTCACGATTTACTGCAGATCCAACGTAAACTGAAGACCCAGTATAGATTAATTTCTGCGCATAATTGTAGTTTTGACACACACACACAAGCAAATATCATTCACTCTCTCTCCTCTCCTGTTGGACATTTAAAAGCTTTTATCTCATAAGAGTTAGGCTACTTCATAAGTAGTTGGTTCATTATGTAGAAAAGACTTGAAAGCATTCATATCCTGTACTTTTCCGTATGAGAATACACATTTCACAAAGCTTTCACACTTTCCTTGCACAATGTTCTCAAAATTTCCTTCACTGTCACCGTTTTCGGCGTGAAAATATGCGACCGAAAAGCCTTTCGAACCTTTTAAGAAAATGGGTCAAGAATTATCTCGCTTACCAGCTTCAACATTATCCCAGATGCGAAATCCCAACCAGAACCACCACAACCAGCAACAGACAGATCACAATGACGTTGCCTCTTCTTTTATACCTGAACGACATTCAAGGTGCGAGGCGAAGAAAAATCATGTTGAAAAATAGGGGAGGGGGGGACTTCAAGAACCCAATGTCAACGTGTAGCTATGTGCACCATTTTTTAAAAAAAATCACTCGCGATGGAATTTGCAATTGAGAATGCAATACTACAGCTAACGAAAGCATTTTGATCGCTTTGGGACGAAGTTTAAGTTTATGACAAGAGATGGCACTCGCATCGGTAGCATCTTTTTAAACGGGATGATGAATCTTCAACAAGAAGCAATTCACCAATTTTAATGTCGCTTTTCGGCAGTTTTCCGGCAGCGAATATTAAGTCGCGTAAAAACTGGTAGTTGATTATTCAGTTTGGCAGGGAACTGACCAATCAGATTTCGTCTAGCTGCTCCCCAAGGTTACGGATATGTAAAGGAAGGTTTGTGGGAGGGCTGTTGTCCGTAAGTGTTTGAAATGTAGGTCACTTCTAAATATCCTTGGAGTGTGAATAGAGTTGATTATCTGACGGAAGATAATCTTGAACCGAATCTCACCAACGTTGCATTACCAGGAAGCTTATTGACAACAAATAAAACTTAAATCTCGATTACTTAGCTTTGTACTAGTATTCATACAGGGTTAACATGTTTAGAACAACTTGTTTTAAATATGTTTTTCTAGACTTGTTTAAAACACATTTTTATTCCTTATATTTGATAGTCTGTGGTTATTTGCTGTGTTTTGTAGCTTCGTATTTTTATCCAATCCATGTCATTTTGTTGACTGTACACCGAAATCTGTTCAGTGGTTGAAAATGTATATTCAGTTAACAAAGAAACATATCGTAATGAGTACCCGTGTGCCATGTTCAAAACGGGTCATTCCATGCCAAATCGACCAATTTTTTTTAATTCACATTTATAAGATTTTTTGTTTGTTCGTTGTACAGTGATTAACCACTTCTGAGTTGTAACAAACCCACTGACGTACGTGACTGTACCTACGTATCAAGAGGACAAAAACTGCCAAATTTCAGATTTTTTGGGCCGTTAGTTTTTGAGTTATTGACTTTCCAAAAAGCAAAAATAAATAAATAAAAGCAAATAAAAATGATACGATTACGCGATGAAAGGTTATAAACCAATTTTTGGACTGAAAAAACAGGTGTGACGATTATGCGGTGAAATACGGTAGGATTATTGTCACATTGAAATGATATTTGATGGTCTATATATTCGAGCGAAACACGCTCAGGCGTGGGAGATTCGATCGAGTTTGCGCGAGCGAAACTGGTCCAATGCAGTACTCTAGTAAGTTATTCAATTTATCTGAAGCCAGAAACTTAAAATAGTTTTTTTGCTTATGAAAAACAAGTGACATCGCATAATGCGGATTTGTGTACAAGATTAAGGGTGTTCAGTTGTCTGACATTTTCTCTACCTGCATAATGCAACACTAGCGCATAGATTTCGTCCCATCTACCCAACCTGTGTATTTCTAAGAACCTTGCATACAAAGTACTGCATGGAACCACTTTCGCTCGCTTGTATACTCGTTCGGGTCTCCCACCATCGAGTGTTTTCAATGGAATATCATTTTAATGTGACGATAATCGTCGACACATTTATGTAGAATATCCACCTTGGTAGTTTCGGCCCACAATCATCTATTTCATTTTCATGCATAACCGCATTGGTAAGATAGGATAAACTACATTTTAACATGGAGATGATGACTATGTTCACTTTAGTTTCAATTTCCCTGCGTTTTTCACTTCACGATCGATATTTGAGGATCCAGTACCAAAGACAAATTACGGTTATACGTGTACTATTTGGCTTCGAGCGTATGCCGCTCGTCTGGCCTGTTCAAGCGTTATTCGCTCGAGCGAAGCTCTCGACCTGTACACTATCTAGCGTTGTCCCTGCGAACTATTTGGCGCTCGAAGGAAATCTTCTCTCTGCAGCATTCTACTTGCATACATACACGTTCCGTGCTCTAATAAATGTCTAGAAAACGCAAAAACGTGAACAACGGTAATATATCGGACCCGAGAACATTTCAAGTCTCGCAAAGTAAATTTGTAAATGAATATATACATTCGTAATAATATGTCATGTGCATTACATTTGCCATATATACCACATATACGTAACATAGGCGCCGACTCCATGGGGCTTGGGGGGGGGGGGGGGGCTCGAGCCCTCCCAATGTTAACGATGTGGGGCAGAGGCCCCAAATAATTTTGCTTAAGAGAATCTAATGTATATTATTTTGCTTCTCTTGTAAAGTTTACTCTGAATTGTGCCACATGAACTTAACTTTAAAAACACATTTGAAATGTTCTAGACCTTCAATTTGGGGAGGGGGGCTATGACCAGATACAGCAAAACACATGACTTATTACTACATACTAAGTATTTAATTGTGAGTATTGTTAACATTTTTACTAAAAAGAGTTCAAAAGAAGACGTGATTGAACTAGGAGAGTGGATGGACGTTCGAGGTACAAATGGCTCTTACATGACATTCAGAACGAGATCATTGATATATTAGGGAGATCTGTTTTGCGCTCCGTGGTAACAGATATTACAAGTCTGGAATATTTTGCTATTATTGTTGACAAAACTTGTGACATATCCATCCGTGAACAATTGACATTTTGCATTCGAACTGTAAATGAAAATTTTAATATTTTTGAGGAATTCATGGGTTTTTACGAGATTCCGAACACTGAGGCCAAAACTTAAAAAGGGAGGGAGTGAGTCATTCATTAATTTATTTCAGTGATCAGAGCCCCCCTCCCAAGAATTTTAACAAGTCGGCGTCCCTGATACGTAAGTGTTGTGACAATATGACGATGCAACTATAGTTTGTACATGCAAAAGGCGGCTCAATTCCTTACCTCAAACACAGCGCAGAGAAACAAAGTTGATCAGTCATTGTTGCTTTTCCGTTGATCGCCAAGAACGTGGGAAGAATGAGCACTTACCTGAAATGAGAATTATTTAATATTTTATTATAATTCTAAGCAAGAAACGTGTGACAAACTACAGCAATTACAATATCGTGTGGACCTATTAGAAGCAAAGAGCAGGTCCAACTTTTACAGCAGGAATGTAAAAACCATTTTCTTCCTAAACATTAAAATGCTTTCATCTCAAAGCAAGATTTAGCACGTTCGTGTTTTGTCGCCAATATTATAAATAGGTAATTCAAATAAGCAGCAATATGTTAACAATAATTACCATAGAATAAAACTGAAAACAGCGTGCGATTTTCGGTACACGAATAAAAATAATCTTACAATGTATCTAGATGAATCAATGTACCTACATAGACATTTTGTGGTGTCATATACAGGGTGGGCCAAACGTCAGTTTACCCTAGGAGAGAACTTGTAGTAAGTAAATGCGTATTTATTGCTGGAGAAAGGCAAGACAACACAATCGACCGTACATGCTCAACATGTTTCCCATCATTTGCAATACATTCTAAGCAACGATGATACACAGATTCACATATCTTTGATAAGAAACCCTTATATGCGTTAAGCTCATCAAAAGCATTTTCAATTTCTTGTCGCAAATCATTCACAGTTTGTGGTCTTGCAGCGTAGACGGCATCCTTAATTATACCCCGTAAGGCAAAATCACAAGGTGTAAGATCGCATGAGTGAGGAGGCCAGTCGAATGTCCCGCGGCGCCCAATCAATTCAGAAAAGTGTTCATTCAAAAACTTGCGAACAGGAACCGAATAGTTCGGTGGGGCACCGTCTTGTTGCCAGATAATAGGCGGGAAGTTGTAGTTCATAAGGTTGTTTTCAAGATCTGGCATCACAATATCCTGTAGCATCTCCAGATATGACTCTCCTGTCACAGTTCTTAACAACACTTTAAATTTAATTCTTAGAATTACATATACAGTTTCTCTCAGGGTTAACTGACTTTTGGGCCATCCTGTATATTGAGTAATTTTGTAAGATATCTAGAGTGTTCGGGAAAAGGCACATAAGTCACAAACTGAGATTGTCTGTTGCTTTTATTTTAAGTCACACTTAATTAACAAAGAGAGTATTATAATTTTATACTGGGCATGTGTAAAAATTCTAAACATTGATGATCCAACATATATAAAAACATATCTGTAATGTTCGGTATTAAACGATAAATAACTGTTTGATGTAAAATTTTATAAATTGTTTCTGCTTTCTATTTCCCAAGATTCCATGTTCGGCACGCTTACATGATGACGTAATTTGAATCAATGAGGTACGACTGACAAGAACATCCGTGTTTACTCCAAGAGACCTCGCTTTGCAAACAAAACTTTAGAATTTGCCTTTACTCTTTTCAAGATTTGTTAACGCAACATTATCCGCCAAATAATTGTTCAACAGTCAATTAGAATTCTTGCATTGTAATATCAACAGTAACCAGTGGCGGCGATTAGGGGCGATTCGCCACTTTTGCCCCCGCGCTATGCTAAACCTTATCTACAAAGGGAAATATACTGTCTTTGCCCCCCCCCCACCGTTTTGGCACCTTGACCCCCCCGGTTTTGGAACCCAATCGCCGCCACTGACAGTAACAAACGTGTATTCAATGTGATAAAGTAGTGTCTGTTATTTCCGGATATTTGTAAAGACGTATTGCATTGAAACAAACTTTAAGTGTTAGGTTACTATTCATGTTGTCAGTAATTTTAGGTCTTTTGATAGGTTAGGTGTGTTAAGAATAATGCCTTCAATAATTCTAGGTTTTTGCTACATTAGATATCTTAGGATTGGTGCTGTCAGTAATTTTACCTTTTGGTGTAGGTTAGGTGTTTTAAGTTTGATGCTATTAGTCTGATAGTTCTTTCATGTCTTTGTAAGACGGTGTTAGATTTTAATCTGAATTTTATTAATCCATACAAAACACATACATTGGTATTTGAAAGGTTCAGCACAAGACAAACAATATCCTGCCGTAACTAATTACGTAATTTCTATAATTTCCAATCAAAATATTCAACTGACGCTATTATATTCCTTAATTAGTAGGTTTTTTTTTTTAAATTTGTTTTTCAATCTTGTCTTGCTTTTTTATTGCTTGTTTTTATTGGCGGCAGAGGCGTCTCGTGAACGCATGCGGTGCATGCTGCGCATTCGTCAATTGTGGGAAAAAGGACAGCTTGCTCTGCGACGACATTAATGAGCATTTCTACATTCTAATTTCTTCATATAGGAGAAGTATTTATTTTACACGAGAGCGCTCAACTAAGCTTATATTACATTTCTTGGATCTGAAGTGACACATCCGTCAATTGTGGGAGAATAATTATTACTTTCTTTCACTTCAGATCCAAGAAATGTAATAACAGCGTAGTTGAACGCTCTCGTCTAAATTAAATACTTCTCCTATATGAAGATATTAGAATGTAGAAATGCTCATTAATGTCGTCGCAGAGCAAGCTGTCCTTTTTCCCACAATTGAGGCATGCGTTCAGGAGACGCCTATGATTGGCGGTAGGTTTGTTTGTTTGCTGATGTAATACAACTCGCTCCAGCTTCTCCTCTGCCCGTTCCCTCATTATAAAAGTGGCGTCGCCAATTCGAAGACTGGTTGCATAGGTTAATCTTTAAACGGTTAGAGATCGGTTAGTTCATACGAACTCTCCAGCCTAACTATTTATGCAGCTCTTGCCTTGACTCATTCTCACCCAACAGGTCGGTAAGTGCCAGGGCTTTCCCGAGTAGATACCTTCCTGGAGATGAGGCCGGCTGGAAGAAAAGGTTCTTCAAGTCGAAGACTGGTTGTGAGGATACCCACCATCCATATTATTTATAGCGGTCAGATGGACCTCTTGCAATTTGTTCCAGACAGTACGCAAAAAACTCGTAACAGTAACTTCTGTGTTTACACGGAACGATAGGCATCTGCCTGACCGTGGACTACTGTAGCGCTGTCTCCTTCCACCGTACGTTGATAAGGGCGCCACATGCACAGCTCCTCGCCTAGGAAGTGATAATGGAGACTTCTGTCATCGGGGAACGGCGGACATGGATCTGATGGATGGACTTGCAGAATGCAACGCTGCCAAAAGGAGCCAGCATCGAATGTTGTGCCAACACACGTGCGTCAAATAAGATAGCGTTCTCAGACGATCAACGAACGCCTACTGCATACTGGATCGTTCACAGATCAAGTTGTAGACGTTCGCAGACACATTCATTTAGAACTGTCCATGTGGAAGGGTGAGTCGTTGATATATTGAGACTAAACAATG
The DNA here is from genome assembly GCF_977018435.1 of Lepisma saccharinum. Lineage (NCBI taxonomy): Eukaryota > Metazoa > Arthropoda > Insecta > Zygentoma > Lepismatidae > Lepisma > Lepisma saccharinum. The sequence goes on along the minus strand of NC_139248.1, from coordinate 5,168,451 downwards.
CCCAAATAGAAACGGCACGTGAATAGACACAAAATTTGAAGAACAAGCACTATTTCAAAAAAATTGTGCAGCAATGAAGGGGCACAGAAGTACACTGTAACCTTCAAATTATTGGGAGGGGTTACAGTACACCGAACTGTACCCCTTGTGCCCTCCTCAAATAAGGCAAAGATTAAAAGACTAAGCTCCTTTCTAAGAATAATTCTACGAGGGCTATGAAATCAAAACCACAGTGAATAGCAAAATGGGTTTATTGGCAAAAGTTACGTACACGTACAATCTACTCTTCAACGTAATCAGCAAGGAGATTCACACATTTATCGTAACGATGCGCCAGATTTCCAATACCCTCTGCAAAAAAAGGTGCCACCAGGTCTGCACGTGTCCCGAAGCTCCTCATTGGTGTGGAAGCGCAGTCTTCCCAACCACTTCATCATCGCCGGGAAAAGGTGGAAGTCCTTTGGCCCCAGGTCTGGGGAGTAGGGAGGGTGATCAAACACTTCCCAGTGGAATCGAAGAAGGTCTTGGGTTGACGCAGCAACATGCGGTCGGGCATTATCATGAAGCAAGACAATGCCTAAAGACAGCATGCCTGTACGTTTGTTCTAGATGGCTCTGCGTAGTCTCAGTACGTAGCCGCATTGATTGTGCCCCTCTGCCTTTAGAAATCGTATCACACTACGCATCTCACACTTGGCGGGAGAGTCGATTGTAGCAGACATCTCTAGGGTGCCCGTCGCTCAGCTTCAACTGAAGCGTTGGCGTTGGCAGTGGTGGTGGTAGTGGCAGGGGGGGTGCCAATCACGCTGCCTGATGTTCGGCTTCCTAGTGCTTCACGGGCCACCTGGCGGCACCATCGGAGGTTGAAAAAAATAGCCCTCGTAAATGGATATAATTCTTTAGAATTGAGAGGGTGTAAATGGTGAGCCTTTCGGTAGGGACACCCAAATGTCTACTCACACGCAGTACACCCAGGATTTCTCTTTGCCTCTGGCATCTGGAACCATGACCAGTATAATCTTCGTAATTAACCACAAGTGGCAGAAACGCGAAGTAAATTAATTCATTCCGTTCATTCTTTAAAACTGAGAATATAAACAAGACCCTTCAAAGTGAGAAATATAGTTGTTACGTCCAACGTAGACTTAACAAGATTTTTTCCTGTTTCTACACCTATTTTGGTTACTGGACCAGCGTTCCAAGTTAGAGGGGTGATGCTCGGTCGAATTTGGGGACAGGTGGGGAGACGCTTGTATGGATCGACACGGAGACAATGCAGTAGGTGGGAGATGCATGTGCATTTTTTTCTAGCTGAGGGGATGCTTTCTGAAAACTTACTTAACTTACTTATAGCATCTCTCGCGTTCCCACCACTTCGAGCACCGTCTTTGATGTTGCATTTCAATACATCTTGGGTTAATCGCGACGTGAATATGATGCAATTGATGACGGAGTATTATATGTATAATATAACTGATTCCGCGAGGGGGTCATTAAAGTGTCATTTTCTTTCCTACAAATAAAAAAAAACGATTTGGCTTGTCACAAATGGGCGTCCCCAGAACTTACCCATAGTAGGGCGAGTTTTCTTCGCCATACCGTAGAGTGTGTTTTTCCTCCCTTTGGGGATACAGAGGTGAGCTACCTCACCCCTAACTTGGGGTGTGCTTTTCTTCCATTTCAAGATTCAGGGGCGAGTTATCCCTTTCAAGGTAGAAGATGGGTGGCGTATTCAGAAAATATGACCTGGTTTACAGCAGCAATTGCTATTTATTGTACATATTTATTGTATATTAATTATATATAGTAGAAATAACACACTAACTCAGGCATGCAAGTGAAACAAAAACAGAAGCGCGACAACTTCAAATTTTTCGGCAATTTCTGAAAAAAAAAGTTGGTTTACCGTCACCCTAGCGTAGGAGGTATTTTTCCTTCCATTGGGGATACAGGGGCGAGTATCTGCGCCCTGCCTTGGAGTGTGTTTTAACTCCGTTTTGGAGATACTTTTCACAAAGTTTGTGCTTATGTATCTCAGCATAAGTGAACTTATACGAAACTTGTCCATGTTTGTAGATGCTATTCGTAGATGGGTTCTTTATTTGTGTGGTCTGTAGCGAAAATTACGACTTCGCTGTTTAGACTGAAGATTCGTTGATTGATTGATTTGGTGTTTTAAGTCTACTTTATGCACAGTAAGGCTAATCGGGACTGGACCTACAGTTTAAAGTGCAATCCGAACCACTATGTGCTTCCCGGGACCCCTTGATTACAAGGCGACAACGCTACCACTGCGCCATCGGGAAGCCACATTTAGACTGAAGAAAAAGAGTTATGAAGAAAATAGTTGATAGTGGCCGTCATTGAGTCAGAAGAAAAACAACCTATCTGTGGTTCTCAACTTCAACAAGCCATGGAAGAAACATATTTCCGAACCGTAGAAAGATCTTAATTTGTCAACATTCTTTGTGTTTTTGCTTAAAAAATCGAGTGCACCACTTACAACACTCGGCACTTCGACTTTTCACATTTAATTAAGAAAATTCTCTTCAAGTGAGTCACCGGCGCATGTAGACCTGCAAGGTAATAAATGTTCATTGAATTTCACACGAGCAAAAAAACAAGATCTTGAAATGTTATTTGCCTTTAGAAATTCCTGAACGTTTGAGAAATGTTGACGTAAGGATCCGGGCACGTGGTGCTTTGATAGAATAGCTCACCTTGCCTCGCAGCAGGTTAGGTTGAGCTGTTCTGTCTGTGCTTTCATGAGCGTTTACCTCATATCTCAGTAAAAAAAGAAGAAATAATCTGCAACTCTCTTGTATTTTATCATATGATTACGTCATGCCGATGATTTTATGAAACACGTGTAATGCAGGTGATCAGATACACAAGCATGATATGGTGTGAATGAAATATTTGCGAAAGAGCGAAGCCATCTGCAGTGGTTTAATGAAACGAAGAGAATAAAACTATGTTAGTTTTTAACATTTCAATATTTACATCAACCCCGGCTTGTCTTCAAGGTGACGATATGATTGTGCACACACACATGTTTTAAAATGTTCATCCATGTGCTTCGAACATTAATTTCATACACACTCATACCCAAAACAACGATCCTTACATTTTCCTTTCTTCTGAATGTGTATAACTCTCAAACTTTCTTTATTTCATTGCTACTATAGAACACTTTATACTGTATACTCATGTAAATTCATCTCATTTTCCTTAGATGTAGCTTTTGTATATGTCTTTTTTTACCACATAGGGCATCAAGTCATTATTTGTATTAATATTGTTCTAAATGAAATGTTGTATGGCTTAATTGTAACCCTATTGTGATAATAAATAATAATAATAATAATTACAAGCACCAACTCTACAACGGGATCTTTCATTCTCTTCAACCTCCGAACACACGGGGTTGTGCTTCTACGTGGCCATGGCGGGAACTTCTGCCACCCGCCTAATTTCATGGTCGTGTGTTTAGTCCGCGGGTCGACGTGAATATTTAGCACAAGGTTTTTCGAGATTTCTGATGCTCAAGTAAATCAATTCAATATTTGTTGTACATAAAAGTGAGCGAAAGAGTTTAAATTCAATTATATTAAAAAGAACAGTATTTGAAGGACGAGATAACGTGTCTTTAATTCATTCATTTCATTAGCCCAAATAGGAGTGATGTGACTTGTAAACATAGTGTGATGAAGAATTCATTAAGTTCCTGTAGGTACGTATGCTTTCCAACGTTCTGACCAAAATTCTTCAAAAGAGCATAATGAAAATTTGCGCTAGTATTACTCAAAAGTGACAAAGGGGAGATGACTTGTGTTTTAGGGTAACATCTACTCATAGGCGAGGTATAAAAATACAGATTAATTACATGTTCCTAGAATTATCAATGACTAACAATTATGATGATTCCTTAAAGGATTTGCATGATTCAGTGATAAAAAAATATATACTGACGAACACATTGAGAACTCACATTTCTTATTCAGGTAAGTATAATGTACAAGGAAACTTTCTCTGATTAAACAACACTTTTTAATATCCTTTGTAATTATTTTCCTTGTAGCACCCCTTACAAATCTTCAGCACAACTTTAAGATGTAGCATAAATCTTCCAAATGATTTCTAGATACACCAGTCCAGTCCACGTGTGATGTTCTGTGATACGTTTACTAATAATGCAGCAATATCTAGCACCGTTGCCTGATTTAAAGGCTGGCATATTCCAATCCGATGTTATCGTGAAACAAATGGCCTTCAGACAGTTATATTTGCGCAATAAACATTCCTAATTCTTTCTTCTACGTCCACCGCCCTTTTCTTAAAGCCACGATTTTGGAAGAACAAGACCCCGTGCATGATTATTATTTTCGATAAGAGCTATATCCAGTAACCCTGAAGTCTCTTGGACGAGAAGGTAGTTATTAAGAAGACACCAAGGCCTCAATCTACAATCTGGATTGAGATTTCCTTTCGTATTCATCGAGTAGTGGAACAATTTTAATGTATGGACGTTTACTACCGCCGCGTGGTGGCAGTTAGCTCAATTACCACTTTCGGGATGACCTCAAAATTCGGTAGGTCATGCCTCGTCTCTGTTATTTAGCTTGGTATGAAATTAAGTCTGTTCGCAGGTTTTTAAATTGAAAGACCAGTTTTGATCACTCGGTACTTCTTTAAAAAGTAAATAATAAGTGTGATTATGCAGAGGTTTTCTATCTTTCCTTTATTACATCAAAAACAGTGATGATATCTGAAGGAAACAGAACTGAAGGTGTGATAAAGGAGTGTTGTTTCGAGTCTGTATCGAAAATTATCAATGCAAATTGTAGGATTGCTTCCACATTTCTATCCAGTGAAAAGTTGGCCTAATTAGGTATATAATGGAGTGCGATTTCGTGTGTAAGGATGGCTCTAACAATTTGTTAATCGGTGGTCTCGGTTGAAGGAGATTCTGCCTTGTGTTTTAATGAGGTAGATTATGCGGTTGTGCGCATTTTAAGTAGTTGAAAACCTTGTTAGGTCGGGAGTCGAGAAGGAAAGTTTTGCAGTCGATTTTCAATGCAACCTAATTAAGCCTAAAATGGTTGCTTCAGTCGGAACCTCACACGCTTCGAATGCAATTTCCGTGTTAACTTCCTTCTTCCTTGCTGTTGGACGCTGACAGAGACCATTTATAGCGTATTGATTTCTTGTGTATCAGAAGCGAGCGAGGAAAAGCTAACAAAGGCAAAAGTCCATCTGGGAAATTATAGCTCTCACGGAAGGACAGCAAGTTGACCAATCAACCTCCGTGTAGTCTGCATTAGCGTGTCGTTTTTTTCTTTTTTTAAAAGTTGGAGATCTTGAATTGAATCTTAGCAATGCATATTTGAGCATGCTTTAATAGCCTTCCAACCGTGTTGGTTACTTTGACCCGAAGGCATTATTCTGTGCAGCACGAACATCACAATGGTAAAGAGTGGAAAAAATTGTTATTTAATTTCGACAGTTTAAATACCTGTTATGTCAGGGAAATCTTGGAAACTCAAATAACTTTTTAAAAACGTAAATCTATATTAGTGTTTTAAAATAATGAAAATCAGGGAATATTAAATATTTCCTTGTTCGTTCGAGTTTTGATTTTTCGGCCATCCTATGTGGATATCTATGTTTCTGCTTCAACATATCACAAGAAAAATTCAACTGAAAACCACTGGGTTCTCTATCGAACACGCGTTGCTATTTCGTATCTGTGCACATGCTCACTGTCGTCTACGTCATCAGGCGAAGTATTTCTGCATAATTGCTTGTTCTGTTTCGAATATGCCAACCTTGAGTCAAGACATCGTCCATCTGCAGTAATTAATTCGGTCTAGAAGGAAGCTGGACTTGTTACCGATACATTTCCAAGACTTTATCCATAGTAGCCCACATCCTGCAATAAATCCCAGGGTACAGATATGCACCGATTGACTACGCCCAATTAAGACTATTAAGATTTCCAGATAGTCGATAGAACTAGACCTGCATTTAACGAGCTCTGTTTGCGTCATTGCAGTGCATGGACATAAATTCTCCATTCTTTGGTATTTAGCTAAAACTTTCCATTGCCTAATGGCTACACATTTGCTTTGTGAAACTTTTCTTCAAAACAGCAGAAGTAAGTTCTTGTGTTCATAAAGTGTTATATTTGTAAGGTCTATTTTATCTAAGGTTAAATTTAAGTTAATTCTATTGTATAATTTTTCTTGCGTGTATGTATTTATCTCACATTAGAGCCTATAAGATAACTATTAGTTATTAAATAATCTTGATAAAATATATTTTACAAATAAATTACTGATTAAGGACTCGTTTTTCTCACCAAACATAACAATAAAAAGTAGTTCAATTTTCAACCCTAAAGCAGTTAGAACTGCATAATTTGTATTCATGTCCAGATATTATTAGAATAATTAAATCAAGAAGACTTAGGTGGGCAAACCGTGCCACAAATGGAAGAGGAAAGAAGAGTTTGCAGGATTCTTGTTGGGAAACCTGATGGTAAGAGATCTGTACGAAGGCCAAGACGAAGATGGAGGGATAACATTGAGATGGACCTAAATGAAGTCGGTAAGGATGGAAAAGATTGGATTGATCTTGCCCAGGATAGGGACAGATGGAAGGCTTGTGTTGCTTCAACCATAAACCTTCGGGTTTAAGAATGCTAGAGAGTTAGTTTATTACCAAGCCTAAAGCAATGGGAAACAACATTAAATCATAATGTAATGACATACTGGGCCATACGGCAATGGAACATCCCTCAGCGGCCTCGGTGGCTCAGTGGTTAGCACAGCGCGCTGCAACGCTCATGACATGCACCTTCGTCTCCGACGTTTCAGTACGGCACTGCTGCCCGACCCCACTTTCTAAGCCTGTACGCCTCTGCTGCAATACAGCAAACAATGTTGGCAAAAAAAGGACAAAATACTTCTTTACAGGGCATTCGCTTCTCTGATTTCCCAGTTTCTCTGACGGCTGCTTAAATAATGTCTAAAAGGCAAAAGTTCCACTCGGAAGGCATGGGTACAGATTGCATGTATTCAATAGAAATGGCCTACAGGATATGCAATTGAAATGTGAAATTGTGTTTCAGGGGGAGAATAAAACCATGAATCGTGGAGCACAACGGACAGATGACAAGCAGCTTGGAGAAGTGACAATGGCTCTGAATAGACTAAGATCTCCTACGCCGAAGCATAATACAATAATACCGCGGGGTGTCCTGTATCAACGCCACACATCTCGCCATTAATTTCGCTAAGTCCACCGCTGGGTGATAAATGCATCGCATACGCCATAAACAAGGCTGTAAATTTCTTGGTGTCAGTGGCTTTGTGGATGGAGGCGCTGACTATAAATATGCGCTAAGAGGACCGGCAAAGCGCACGAAGCGTGTGTCGAATGGGACATTCCGTGTCATCGGAATAGGTCGGCGGTGCTTTGGTCTTTTGTGCTGAACGACAAAATATCAGACGTACAGCTTCATTAGATGCACAACCGTTTCTTAGGTCGGGTTTCGATGTCTAGCGCTGGTGTCTCACTGTAGCGTCTCTTGGACAAGTGCCAACCTCCGTGGCGGAGTGGTTACAACGCCAAGGGTGCCGGCTTCGAATCCCGGTTCGGTTAACACTTGAAACTGAAACTGTAGTGGGATACGAACTACTTTGTGCCTTCGCTTCCAGCGGGTATCGAACCCAGGATCCCTTCATTACAAGGCGACGACGAACAACGCGAATAACAACATTAAAACAAACAAAACATATTAGTGGGAAAATAACAAACAAATAACACACAGTCTAATAGTGATGAAATAAGGTGTAACGAAGGCGAGGTCGCTTGTGCCGAGTCATTTGAACCGAGGGTTCTTATCGGGTCATTTCCGCCGCGACATATGTCAAGACCTTCCTTGGTGGGTTTTCCCACAATCCGGAGTGTCATTACCGCCGCGCGCACGTGTGTTTATGACGTTGCACAGATGCCGCTGTGTTTATCTTCGATTGAAAAGGAAGGTGATTGGTAAATGAATGTAAGATGAAAGTATATATAAGGGATCTACATTGGGAAATTAGTATTTATGTAAAACTGAGACTTGTAAGAGACGACAAGATGGCTGAGAATATGAAAATATCAATACATGGAAATAGACAAATGTGTTGAGTGTGTTCTTTCAAAGTACAGAAGCTCAGGCAATCTTCGAGGATGCCTTCGAGCATTTTCATACCTACAAAAATTCAAATAACGTTTGTACTGTTCTTGTGCAAGTGTATATACGTAGCTATTAATTATATAATGTTTACAAAAATAACACTGTATTTACAATGTTTTTTGACGATTAACGATAAATGATTAATAGTTAATAGGTTGATGTTGATTTGTGTATTTTGTGTTGTGGAATAAATACAAGTAATCCTGTGTAACGTCTTTTGAAATAAGTAAAGAAAAGTCATATTTGACTCTGTGGATTGGTTTAACATTTCAGTGTAAACACAGCTGTGGATCGTCATAAACACACGTTTGATTTTATGTTTTAAGTCCACTTTATGCACTATGCACCATGTGTCCATAAACACACGCGCGCGCGGCGGTGATGACACTCTGGATTGTGGGAAAACCCACCAAGGAAGGTTTGATACATGTACGGCGGAAATGAACCGATAAGAAGCCTCGGCGCAAACGACACGACACCAAAAAGAAACTCAAATACATAGAAACGCTACATAAATAAAATTCGTTTCATTTCAACACGGAACTTGGACCGGATTTAAATTGATCCGGAAAAAGTTCTTGGACCGGATTTAAATTCATCCGGAAAAAAGGTTCCTGGACCGAATTGAAGTATTTTATAGATAAAAAAGGTTTCTTACGGTCTAGAACCAATTTAAGCTTGCTGATTTTCTCTCCTGGACCGGAATTGAATTAATTTAAATTTCCTGGACCTTTAACAAACCTACTAAAAACCTTTCTTATAGGCCTTAGCAGTGGCGGCGATGGGTTCCAAAACCGTGGGGGGTAAGGTCAGGTGCCAAAACTGGGAGGGGGCATTGTAGATAAGGTTTAGCATAGTGCAAGGGCAAAAGTGGCGGGTAATTGCTCCCCCTTGTGTCCCTAATCACCGCCACTGGTAATATTTCAATACTTGATACGAGTTATGATATACAATTAATTTTTGTTGATCATTCTTCGATTTCTTGTTACAGACTTAGAGCGAAGAAAGCAAAAACGAGTTTCAATAAATGAGACTTCGAAAGGGTTTGATCAACAATCGATAATTTCATAACAGAAGGCAATTAACTGTTGCCAGTGTTACAGGTTATAACGGAGTTTTTGCATCGCGCTTTAAAAACACGTATAACTCGCAGTGTGCACCAGCTGACAAATTATATTGTCAGAAACGTCACAGTGATTAAATTAATGGCGGCCATATCGAGATGGTTATGCTCGCATAGGCGCCGGGGGCTGTGATGTGGAGGGAAAAAAAGCGCCATTAACTCGTCACAGCTGGAGCGCTTTGCCCAATTAAGCTTGGTTTCGGTTGTTTGGAGCGAATGCTCGTTGTGATCGCGAACGCACAGGTTAAAGTCTGCTTCCTAATTTACGATATGTAATTACGATCTGCGAGGATGCAAGATTAATCTGTTCGTAACAAAGAAACAAATTGATTACATTTGCTATGTACGTAGACTCTTCGCTTAAGCTAACTGTTTAGCTTAATTGCAAAGAATTAACATGGTGAGACTTTCAGAATGGCCAGTGCTGAAGTCTGAAACGTTTCAGAGGGTCTTCGTTGAGACCATGTTTCCTTTAACTTTGGGTTTCCATTAAATGTACACTCAGAACTCAGAACGTGTTAATTGACATAAATAGGTTCATTCCAATACTACATTAACGTGCATAAATTGCAAATGATGCACTTCTTGGTGTGTCAAAATACACACATAAATGCATAAAAGGGTACTTTTATCAGCTGGTGTTTCGTGTGATGCACTAAAAATGCATCAATTGGGAAGATCAGACAAGATCATTTCAAAGATAACACACTTAGCTGTGTCAATTGTTGAAATCCAGTTTCGCCAAATGGCTCATCAGTAGAAGGATATATAATAAGACGTAAGTGAGTTACTAAATATTCCGCGAAACTTACTTGTAAATGTTCTATTAATTTTGGTGGCCTCTGCCACCATCCACTTAGGAACTCGAACCGCGTTTTTTATTTCCCCTAATATGAAAGGATATGTAATTTGACACCTGTCCGCCATTTTAGTCAAAACAGGAAGTCCCACTTCGCCTAATCAAGTTGAAAGAGAAATGCGAAAAGAGGAGTGGCGACGATTAGGGGGGGCAGTTGCCCCCCTACATTTTGCCACTTTTGCCCCCAAGCTATGCTAAACCTTATCTACGAAGGGAAATAAACTGTCCTTGCCTGCCCTCGGTTTTGGAACCCAATCGACGCCACTGAAAAAGAGAGAAACCTGTCGATGTCGATTGAATCATGCAAACTGCGTCACTGTGAGCAGTGTTGCCACGTTTAACACATCTTTACTCCGTTGAATAAAAATCTGGTAAAATCGGTTTCGCAATCTGAATTGACAATGATAATGAGTTTTAAAAACAGCTTAAAGGGGCTTCAAAACAAGACGAAGATCGTATTTGTAAATAGGACAGGACTACCCTACTAAGATTTGATTTATTTTACTTCGTTTCTTGTGCCACTTTGGCTAATTTGCGAAGATGGGGATGAGTGATGATATGATGAAATTGATGAATAGACATCACAAACGTCCATGACCTAGCCAGGATTCAAACCCGGGACCCCTAGCGTCGCAGCTCGATGTGCTAACCACTCCGCCATTGGGGCCGGCTTCCCTGATAAGAAAAAGTTATTTCACAAAATTTATAAGAACCTATTTTTAGACGATTAAAAATATCATAAAATTAAGAATTGTATTTAGAACCTTTCTACCTGTACTGTATTTAAATTTCATCACGATTGGAGCACAAGTTTTTTTAAAATTTATTTACAGAACTTCAAACAGAGCGGTCGTTTGGGAAACACCAAAACTTCTTTTGTTCTCGCGAAGATAAGAATCTAAAACACACTAAAAAAACATGGTTCGGATACGTACAGAATATTAACGCAGAATTGAATAGGCTACATTATGATGTAGCTAACTTGTTTTAATTTAGGTCTACTGATTAATTTTGCTACGTTCCCCGGTTTAGTCTCAATGGATCTACTTACTGTTATTCCTCGACGGCGAGCCTGAGACTTATCAGCCTACTATGAAGCCCTCAGGTCGTGGGAAATGAGATAAGGATATGCTTACGTAAACCTTACCAACTTGCACTCGCAATTAAACTTCTTATTACAAATAAAAGTGTATTTAGATCATAATACTTCTTCACTACACAAATTAAAACATTCACATTTCCAAAATCACTTCCATTATTCCTGAAACATCCATAATATCTCTCTCCTAACAACTCACAATCGAATGTTCTAAGGTTAGTCCATAACCATAAAAGACTACCCAATTGAACAAAACAAATTACGTCATAATTGACAATTAACATTTTAAACATATCAAACACTTAAAATGATACAATAAGTGGGTGCGTATCAATTTTTAATTGAAGTGCAAAGTCAAGCATCTATAATGTTTATCCGATAGCACAATTAAGCTTAGTTTCTCACTTCACTGCTATCAGAATTTTGCAGTATAAAGTATGCACTGCTCACACATAGAAGCAAGAAAATTATAAGACAACACAACAACGCTAAGCTGAAGAGATTTACTGTTATAAAGCACGATCACAAACAACAGCTTATTGTTATACACCAGTACACAGGTACGATTGTAAGAACATAAATCATTTCTATCACAAACAACTTTACAAATAATCGACAATTATTAAAGGGTAACGATTAACGAAATGGAAATATTGCACCATGTTCTGTAGCAAGCAACGAGACAGAACAATTGGGACATTTGTGCTGTTAATTTCTTACCTGAAGTGGTGATCCGAGTGAAGAAAAAAACTTGCACGAAAAACAGGTTTTCTCGATCGATACACACGCACACGAAATTCTGCACATCACAAACATAATGTACACATACGGAGATAATATTAGAGTCAAACTTGCTTGTTAAGTCGTCAAATTTGATTTGATTTGATTTGAATTTAAAATTTTGGGAGCGTCAGCACTTAGGCTATTTTGATCCCGTCACATTATACGGGGGCCAGCCCCTTACCATTACAAAAAACAACTCTAACGTTGCATAACTAAAACATTTAAAATGTTCTGACTTCTGTTAAAAGCTGAGGCTGTAAAGGGGCACTCAGCACACATAAGGACAAAAGAACAGGACAATACAAACAAAATCATACTGGCCATAGGGCCAGTCGCCAGAGCCTCGTTAGTCTTCAGTCCAGGGTGCACTAACGTGGAAGTGAGGTTGACATTTGGGTGTACTACGTGGAAGGTCACCCCTTACACCCCAAGTCGTCAAATTAACGTGTAAATACAGACATATTTCTCTTGCCTCCACAACTTGTACGAATATTCGTGGCAACTGCCAAAAAGCAACGCTGCAGGGCGCTGATGTCGCACCGCACAGACATCTATATAACGACGCACGCTTTTAGAAGCGATATCGGGTGGGGCCACGCAGAGGGTGTGCGTGGCGATCAACCAATGGCAGGAGTGCAACGTTGTACAGTTAGGAGACTGCGGCGCGGAAGTTAAAAGCCGTGTTCTGTATTTTTCTTGCGCGCAAGAAGTTTTCATAAAACTCGCCACTTTAAGGTTCATCATAAGATGGGGAAAGACATTTTGAACCTGACTATCCAAATCCCATGAATTTCCGTCGCCTACAGCCGGAAGAAACAAGGGAAACACCTTTCATTCTCTTCAGCCTGTTTTTTTCGTTGCCACCGTGTTGACGCAGCCGAGTTGTTGTGTCTAGGGAAAACTGTGGGTGTTACATTCGCCTCGATATAAACAATGACCCTTCATTGTTCTGGGCGATCTCGAAAATTGAAAGCCTGGGTCAGTTTGAGTTCAGCGTTTTCGTAGCAAGGCCGGTGTAAAATTATTCGCTCATCGTTCACTCGTGCGCCACAAAGAACAGTTTGTGAAAAAATTAAATACAGCCCTTTCGTGCGATAGTGTGTGTTCCGTGTGTTATTTTTATTTTAAATAATGTCACTCTCAAAACTTAGCACCAGTAGTACAGGCACCAAGGGTGCAAAATCTAATCATTAACCTCCAGGAGAGTGATTCGGAAATGAGTGAAATCAGTGACACGGAGACCAATGGGCGTCCGGGAAGGGGGGCAAGGGGGGCCGTGCCCCCCCCTGTAAAATGAAAGTAAACCAAAAATTATATGTTTTTCACATATAATTTCATTACAGCCACAATAATATGTGTTAATTATTGCATGAATATGATATTCAAATTTAAGCAATGTTTTTGAGGGAACAACACTATTATGGAGAAAAATGTGCCTTGTTTGTCCCCCCTTGGAAAAAAGCACCTTCCTTGCCCCTCCCTGGAAAAAATCCTGCGGACGTCCATGCGGAGACCGAGGAAGACGACGAGAGCGGTGATGAATAAATAAATACCTTCAAGCTTCTTTCAGGTATGGGTTTCTCGTATATGCTACAGTGATATGATATTATAATCCTGTGTAGAAATATTCACTATATTATTTCACTGTACTCATATATACCGTGCATGGATTATCAAAAAATAATGGACACATCGCGAATTTTCTGTCCTTCCCTTGCGCTAGCAGTTAGTTTGGCAACAGCGCAGTAGCACTGGCTGGGTATTGGCCGAACTCATGTTCCTTCTAAAAGCGTGCGCCGTTATCAAGACAGATTGACAACATCCCTCATGCGTAACTGGGACTGACTGCAATATGGATTTTGCATTCTAAGTGGAAATAATTGATAGGAAATGATCACGATATGGTAGAAAAACGTATTATCATTCTCGATTTTAGGGTTTCTAGTTCACCCTTGATGGAGGGATTTCAATGACAATCTTGTCGGTAGCAGTCAAATTGTACATATCGAGCCGTTTGCAAGCACCGTAACGGGCAGACTAAAAGTAACAGGTAACAGATATTTTCCTTGCTTTAAACAAGTGTTCTTGTAAGACATGGATAGGAGTAGAATTACTACAAATATCTTGTACTTTTACTTATACAGAATGATTCGCTAGAGCTTTGTAAGTATTGTAAGTCAAGTTGAAGACGAATTGTGACATTGTTGTCACAGAAAAGTCAGTTTTACACAAGATTCAAAGTGAAGTAGCCTGTGTATCATGATATTAGAAATATCGTTACGTCGAATTCTTATCGATATTTCACACTGCTTATGCAGACAAAAATTAGATAGATATGAACATGAAAAGAAGTTACCATGGTTTTCATATGCACAGAAATAACTTACAGTATCATCTTGACTTCGAAACTGTATTATAAGAACAATTATTTCTTCTGAACACCTCAATCTCGTTACTAACTATTATAAACTTAAACAATAAGCAGATTAACATATTATGTAAACAAATAGTAGCTGCCGCATACGAGTAGAGCAGGAGTGCCCATCCCCCAACGCAAATGGCGCGTTCTCCCAGATCATGTCATAATCCATAAAAAGTAATTAATCATAACAGCGTGTCTACTACTATCCTTTTACTGAAGCTCGCTTCATTTAAAGCTTTACTGAGCAGTTTACTTGATCTACTCTATCAAACCCGCCCAAACGGATTCAATATGATGCATCTATGCACTTTCGGCGATTAGGGGGCAGTTGCTCCCCCACTTTTTGTTACTTTTGCCCCCGCACTATGCTAAACCTTATCTATAGAGGGAAAGTGAACTATCCTTGCCTCCCCCCCCTCCCCCAGTTTTAGCACCTTGCCTCCGCAGTTTCGGAACCCAATCGCCGCCACTGCACCTCTGCTTTAGTAGTAAAAGTGATTTGGAACGAGCTAAAGAAAATGAATTACTAAGGAAATATATCCTGATCCCCAGCCCCTCCCTTGCCCTTACAAAATTAAATGTTGGGGATCTCGAAACTATTTGTTTCCACTTACTATTTGTACACCGGATTTCCGTTGTTTGAGAATGCAGGATAATTTGAGAATAATATTACAGTGTATATTCAAGTAAAGTATTACACGGAAGATCGCAGGCGCCAGGCTGTGATTTTTAGCCGTCAAACTGACCTTGCGTCTGGTATTTCTTACGCCCTGCCCATGTTTGTAGATTTATCACTGTGGCAACATGAGCTTAATAATCGTGTGAAGGTGCAGACAGCTTAGGGCGACCTTTGATCAAATAACCTTCTATTAATTGGTGAATGTTTAAAAGTCACCAAACGATTGCTTCATGATCGGGGTTTAGATTCGAGATGAACAGCAAATGCGCGATTGAGTGAGTGGTAGTGACTGCTCGGGAAATTGCTAAAGTTAGGTATCCTATAATTTATCACCTCCTAATCATTCAATATTATGAAAGGCGGCCCAAAAGAAATGTGGGACGGCACGACTATATAGCCCACATTTCTAGGCACTAAAAATTGCCCAAAAGGCATTAAAAATTTGGAAAAAAACAAACCATAATAGGCATCTATTTTAAATATTGGGAATAATGAAAGATCCCAAATTCAAACCCTCTTTTTCAATATGTAATATTTCCATAACATTAATTGCCATAATTTCATAATGTATGCATGGGATTGAATAATAATTCCCTGTACTATAAAAGTAACTACGGGAAGAAAATACGCATGTAGGAGTTTAGAATATTTTGTTTTTTAAGATACTATATCCCGGCTGTACTCATGGCCAGGGGCACGATAGTGTGAAAGCAATTATAAGGCTATTTTCCATTGTATTAGACAAGCAAGCATGACAAATGTGGACAGAATACAAATGTAACGAATATGAATTCCATATTTTTACATATTTTGAGGTTCAGTACATATTTTTTTTTTTACATAAAAAGCTGTATTTGCGCCATTTCTCCAGTTTTCCTTGAGGCATTAAAGATTAGATTTCTATAAAGAAATTGATAATAATGATCTCACTGTGACAGGCGTTGACACAAACTTGTTTTAAGTCACAAAAAATACCGCAAAAATGAAAGCTCCGTGTGTACTTTGTGTTTCAGTGTTGCAACATTTTGTATGTGAAAAGTTCAAGTAGTGGTTTAGGCTGAATTTCCCAGAAATCTACTCGACCTTAAAAACGTACCCCACCAATGAACAATTTTATTACTTATATAAATATTCTTAAATATTGTTACTTGGAGGCGCATAGTGGTTCGGATCCCACTTTAAAGTGTAGGTCCAGTCCCAATTAGCCTTACTGTGCATAAAGTGGACTTTATGCACCAAATCAATCAATCAATCAATTAAATATTTTTCACTGATTCATTATTTAGCCTTGTTTCCATGTTAATAAAACATTAAAATGCTGACCAAAGCAAAATTTATTGCATAAAAATATACACTAAAAAACGTAACATTTCCACCCTCTGACAGGGTCTTCTTCAGACGAAGATTCACAATAAATTGATGAAAGATCCGACCACCATCATATATATACACTCCCAGATCAGGATCCATACACAAAACAACATCCGATGTTGATGTGTGTGATGTGATGTTGTCTTGTGTATGAACCCTGATCTGGGAGTATATACTTGCGTCCATTTCCATGCGAGGCCGAGAGATCGGGAGAAGTGTGGCGGGCGGCGCAACGGACATTCCGACATTTTCGACCAGTAACGTCCCACTTAAGTTTACACTCGAAAGCATTTTGTTTCGCTCGGAATCGTTTGGAGGTTTCGATTGTGCAACACTGTATCAAGATTACATTGCAGACTAACCGTTAAGAGTTAACAATCAATGGTTCTCGTGAGCATTGTTTGCAATCTGAAAGCTCCGAGCTTGAGTTGTTCTTTCCTTCGCGACTATAGGTGCCCTAGACAGAACTGCGAATGGAGTGAGGAACAGACCTTGATCCAAGAGCGTGTTAATTTCGTACTGTGTGAAAGGGTGTGTTTTTTTGGTTACTTTACGTCCACCGAAATAACCCTCATAGTATCGACGAACTAAAAGACAATATAAGGGCAAAACGTGGAAGAAATACGGAAGAAGAACTTTTACGTGTGAATCAAAATTTCATCAAACGATGCCAGGAATGTGTGAATGTAGGTGGACATCACTTTTAACAACTCTTATAACACAGGTTAGTGCTCGTTTTGCAATATTAATTTATTTATTTATTTACTCAGAGTTTCAGATACAGTCTTATTTGGCCATTTTACACTGAAACAACATAAAATAGAAACAAAAAATAACAAAAGATAAAAACAATAACAAGGTGGGATAGATTTATATGTTCTTGGTCAGTAATATACAAAAATTACGTTCTGGAATGAAAATATCTACATTCAGGGGAAGTTTGTTGTAGATTTCTGGGAGCCTGTAAAACATGGAGCGCTGTAGAAGGGATAGCCTAGTGATTGGGTGGAAGAGTTGCAGGTTGAGCGTTTGCTTTTGGGAAACCCTAAGTGTGAATTCACTGATTAGGAGACCTGTTCTGATTTTTCCATTTATTATCTTGTATAAGAATTTCATGTCAGCTAGATCACGACGAAAGGATGAAGAGTGACTATTCATGGTGTCTGATTTGGATACATGTCGGAAAGAAGGTATTCTATGGCAAACAATGGCAAGAAAGAAACTGAGAACAGAATCTACATGCTAAAGATATGTCCATAAAAATAAGCGGGACGTTACTGGTCGGAAATGTGGGCATCTCCGCTAGCACCGACAGCCACACTTCTCCCGATCTCTCGGCCTCGCAAGGACATGGACAAATTGTATAAGATGATGGCTGTATCTTTCATCAATTTATTGTGAATCTTCGTCTGAAGAAAACCCTATCACAGGGTGGAAAGGTTACGTTTTTAATGTATATTTTTATGCAATAAATTTTGCCTTGGTCTTCATTTTAATGTTTGATTCATTATATATGCATGAACATATTTCTCATGTCTTGTTGACAAAAAATCCATGCCTTAATCATGTCATCTTCAAACACCTATTATAACGTCTATTTTTTTTAAATTTAGAGCAGTAACGCAATATTAATGGAATTACCAAACGCGTTACGAAGTAACACATGACTTTTATACTTTACTCCTGAACTCCCTGTCGTTTCATGTAAAAACCTGTAACAAAAGAGGTACGAAACACATTCCAGCCAGTTGCTCCCACACACCTCCATATGGATGCGGTGACAAGCATGTTTATCAATGGAAGCATCCGCCAGAGTCCACAGGTAGAAAGTGCCCGGTCATCGCTGCTAATCTCATGTAGCGAAGTAACCTTTCGTCCGCAACACGGTGTCTGAGATATGTGTTCTTGTCATCCGCCAACCTGATCCTCAGTCGTCCTGCTGTGTCTAAGTTACTCCACCTTCGGTTCCTCCCCCGTCAGTTCCACGCGCTGATGTCTTCCTCTCACTTTATACTGTTCAGATCCTCTCAACATTATGGCAATGTTCAGTGGATGCATTTATATGCTATAGCAGTGGCCACGAATTGAGGCGGCTGCGATGTTGCCACATATCGGGTAGCGAAGAACAAAAATCTGATCCCCGCTCTCGATTTGGCAACGTTCACCATGCAGCGTCGTCTAGTCCAAGTATCAACTCTCCGTCGAAAGGTTGATTGATTGATTTGATATACTTTCCAACGCTTTTCTGCCACTTTTGGCTAATCGCGAAGATTCAATTCAATTCAACTTTCCTTTATTAAAGGGCGAGATTCAGCCTGCGGCTGTTCTACCACCTAACCCCAATGGATACATATACATACTAAATACATTTTACATACTAAATGTTTGTATAATAACAAACAAAGAAGAAAGATAACAACATAAAGAAGACACAAAGAGAACAAATACAAAATTGAGATCAAAGGCTCGTCTACACACTAAGGGGAAAAAAAGCTTGAAAACAAATACACAAAGGATACACAAATTATGACACAATTGTACTTGTTGTGATATAGTTAATACAAATACAAATTAATATTATGTGCAAAAACATATATATGTTTTTAATATACGAGAAATTACAAAATATCGTCAAGGGTTGGTAATATGTAAGGGGGAAAGCAAACAAGCAAAATGAAAATGAAAATACTTGTTTTTAGGAAGTTGGTGCAGAAGTGAGAGCTATTATTCGTGAGTGCTAGAACACAGATATTGTTCATTTAACAATAATTTTTTTCAGTTTGTCTTTGAACTTGTGTCTAGTGAGGGACGTCATGGAAGGAGGAAGTTCATTCCACGCTCTTGCAGCTGAATATGTGAATGATGATTCGAAAAGCACTTAGTGTGTGCTTTGGAAGCTCAAGTTTCGATTTTCCCCTTGTTTTATAATCATGTATTTCCCGTCTGAATTTTAGTTTCTGGAATAGGTTTTTTAGGTGTTTTGATTTGTGAAAGATTATGAATAAAACAACACAGATGAGGATGCACGATGATATGATGAAAATGATTAAGGAACCTTACAAAGAACACCCATGCCCAAGCCTGGATTCGAACCCTCAAGTTGTAGTGCGCTATGCTAACCACCCCGCCACTTCCTCCAAAGGGAAAGCGAGAGAGGTCCAAGAATTGAAGCATTCTACCGAATAATGCAGTGAATGCGAGAACAACGGATAAAACCTGTAGTATGTTACTGGACTACAATAGATAAAACATTATGCCAGCACAGTATCAATCTTTGAGCAACAGCCGACCTTATGACTGGCCAGCTTGTAGCCTGTAGCCGCAGCATGATTCCACTGGTAACTTAGCACATTCCCAAAAGTGCCATACAGCGTTATTCGATGGGCTGCTTCAATTGCTGAATTAATATCTAAACTTAAGTTTAAAAAAATTATCTGCGGAATAGCACTTCTCAGCAAATATTAAGAAACATGTCAGTTTTCAACACGAGCAGAGCAATGACTAAATGTTGAACACAAACTAAAGCTCTTGCAAATAATTTGTTACTTATTTCTTGACTCTTGATTGTTTGGTGTGTGTTAAATATAAATTCATTAGTTGGTTTGATGTAAAATGCATACAGTTTTCAGTAACATCAGCCATAGAATGTGCATTTTCCGACTTTGTCTACTCTTAACCTAACAGCGACTTAATATTAATTATAAACCACTGTTTTGTATTAAATGCATACTTGCAATCAGGGTTGTTAAAGGTACAGGAATGCATAAATTCTGATGGGTTCTGTTGGGTTCCGCTGCAGGACCGGAACCTTTTTTTCTCGCACAATTTAAATTAGGTCCGGTTGCGTATTGTTTCGTTGAAAAAAAATGTTTTTATTAAAACCGTATTTTAAATCATCCGGAAAAAAGGTTCCTGGACCGAATTGAAATTCATGCGGAAAAAAGGTTCCTGGACCGTATTTAAGTTCATCCGGGAAAAGAAGTTCGTGGACCGAATTGAAATATTTTACAGATTTTTACGGTCCAGAACCCATTTACGCTTGCTGATTTTCTCTCCTGGAGTGGAATTGGATTGAAAATTCCCAGACCTTTAACAACTCTGCATGTAATACCGTTGTCATACTATGGCTGGGGTAATGCCATGGGTGTGGCTGAGGGGAGCAAAATCATCACATGCGCCTGGGCCCCAACGTTTTAGCTACAGCAGTGAGACACCCACAGAGAAACACACACATGCAGGCCAAAATTCGAACCTGGAACCTTCGACAGCGAGACCGTGTGTCGAGAGTTAAACACGTTGGGCCACCGAGGCAGTTACGACGTCAGAAAACTGACAATCGCCCGACCGACGTTAAGTGCAAGTCAGAACACGTACCGAACGAGAGCATCATCCATATTCAAGACCGAATTAAAAACCTCAACAGCCACCGGCGATTCGGCCGTCCCTTATCGGCCCATCAAACGATCGAAGTCCTTATCGAGTTTTTCCTATGAGCGTCAGAGCCTCGGATCCGAAACCCCGCGATCGGAGGCCAGGGCGGCCAAGGACTCCCTTTCAGCGACCGACCACATATTCCGGCGAGGACGCCGCGTGTATCAATTATACTTCAGTTCCTCCGTTCCATGCTAAGGTCATCCGCTCAGAGCGTTCAATGGAAGGAATTCGTATTTGGAAACCTATTCTTTGCACGCGGAAGTTGAGGAGCAACGATCTTATATTTGTGGTTTGCGTTGTACGTTTGTACAGTCTTGGACACTTCTGGCTTCTAACGACCCAATTGAAAGTAAATAGAGTTGTCACAACCCAGAAGTGTTCATGACTGTACGTCATCTCTATTCTGTTTCGGAAACCTAGTGGTAAGAGAACTGCAGGAACGCTAAAAACGAAAGCAGAATGACAATAACAGGGGTGGAAAATAGTAAATTTGTAAAAATTATGATTTTACTGATCAAATACTGACAAATAACTGACCACTTACTGATATATTTATTTACAACACATCAAATTCGTCATCCTCAAAGTAAAAGTCGGATTTTATTTGTTAATAATTATTATCTGGCCTCCATCATCTCCACAGCCAGATACCATTTTTTTATTGACGATAACACAATGTTTTAATTATTGTTCAAAATTATGTAAGGCAATGTGCACAGTAAACAAAATGACGCGGATTGAATGAAAAGACAAAGTTACAAAACACTCAAGTAACCACAGACTATCAAATATCAAGTATCAAAATGTGTTTTGAACAAGTCATAAAAGAATCATTAAAACACAGCATATAACAGACATTGAAATGCAGAACATATGTTGCCCACTTCGAGCATTGGAAAGTTGTAAAAATGATAGCAACAATTTTAAAAAAAATCACAAATCTCAGTTACGGAAAACAAAAAAATTCTACCTCCACTGAACATTTATAACAAAAAATACTTATTTTACTAACCATTTAAAAAAATACTTATAAATTACTGACTGTTATGGAAAACTTACTTTTACTGATTTTACTGATCATTTTCCACCTCCGAAATAAAAGCTGCCGAGACGGGACTGCCCGATGTAGCCTACAAATTTGAATTTCGACGGTTCGGCGTTTCTCGAGTTAGCTGGAGCGAGTTAGCTAATATACTTATCTCATTTGACGTCACTTTTCTGCATTTTTGCATAATCGCGTCACGCATAGTTCACCAGTACAAAAAAAGCAAGAGCGAAATATCGTCACCGGCCATACCTGGAAATCCTATCCTAAGCATTTCCCAGCTCGGATGAGAGCTTTAAAGTATTGGCTTCAGCTGGCAAGGGAGGGTAACACGACACTGAAGGGCCATTGTCTGATAATGCATTAAGAGAAGAAAATACACCGAACTGGGCGAGGGATATAAAAAACATGTTGTACTCTATTGGGATGGGGTTGGTGTGGGAAACGGGAGGTAGGGTAGATACATCAGTAGAAAACCAAATCAGGGAGAGAGACTGCTGGACATACACAGACAAGAAATACTAACAAACTGCCAGACGAAGACTTCACTAAGGAACCAACCGAAAACAAGGGAATGGGGCAAAGCAAGATACATAAATTTAGTAAGCAAAAAAGAAAGGGGAGGATTAGCATGGTTCAGACTGGAGGGGTTGGAAACAAGTAAAAAGGAAGAATGAAGCAGGGGAAACGATATGCTCTTTGTGCGAGGAGGGAGAGACGGATGAGCATCTGATATCTGCTGCCCCTCTACGCGTGATTTGCGAGACAAGTGGGTTAAGAACGTAACAGGGAGGGAAATAATAGAAGTGGTAGAAGATAGAAGAGGATTCATAAGTGAGATAGTGCAACGAGTGAGGAGATATTTGTGGGAAGTGAGAGAACGACGAGGAAAAGCGATAGCGGATACAGATAAGAGCGAAGAAACCGCACAAAGTAAGCTTAGATCATAATACGTGGACTGTGGAACCAGCATTGTGCGATATATATATATATATATATATATATATATATATATATATATATATATATATATATATATATATATATGTTTGTTTGTTTTTGTTTCCTATTTTCAAACATTTGTCAAAAGAATAACCAATGTGAATCAACATGTAGCGCGTACAGCCACGGCTCGCACATAGAAGTTAAAATAAATAAATAAAAAACAAACTCCCGAGAACACTATAAATAGGGTTAACAACCTGCCTCAGGAGGAGAAGCCAACGAGGACGCTAAGGATCAAGATCGGGTCGCGAAGAGGGCTACAGTGCCGGACGGAGAATAGTCTACAGGGCCGGCCAGAAGCTGTGGGCCTGTCCAGAGGCGAGACGCCTCAGGCCAACCAGCGGAACCAGCGCCCAACCGACATTTCCAGCGTCCAGTCGATCCGGAGATAAGTATCTGCCCCTTTATGCTGCTAATCCTTCTCCCCTAACTTCTCCCTCTTAATAATCTATTGGAGTGCTTGCCAAAATAAACCCTGTCACTTAACCATTCAATTAGTGTTTCTTTAATTTAACTGCTCTACCTCTGACTCGTTGCCCGTTGGTCAACGGGTCCTACCATCAAGCACAGAGGGTGAAATCCGGTACGACTAAGGTTTTAACGCCCCTAATTGTGTCTCCAGGGGCCAGCCCTGGGGCAGAACCTTAGCCCGTAACGATATGGTCAACTTTCTATCTTGTCACCGAAGTTCTCGGGTTCGAGTCCCGTCATGGGTGTCTTTGTAAGTGTCATTGTCCTGAGTAACCAAAAGGTACAGAAAAGTGACGTAAAATGGCAAATACGCACACATACCAGAAAACCTGGCATCTTACGATCATTTTATGTCGCTTTTGTACCTCGTGGATTAATCTTTGGGAGTTTTATTTTTTAGTTTTGCTTTAAGTCTACTTTTTAAGCACATAGAGGCTAATTTGGACTGGACTTACAGTGAAAAGTGGGATCCGAACCACTATGTGCCTGCACCGAAGTATAACACAGGATTCCTTGATTACAAGGCGACGACGATATCCCTGCGCCATCGGGGAAGCCCGGTGGATTAATCGTAGAGACGAAAAAAACTTGATGAATGATGGGACAAACATAGAAGAAAGAAGAAGAAGAAAACGAAAAGTTCCGCAATGGCAATTCTAATAATGACATTGAAATCTAATACACTGATAGGACGTACTTTCACCTTTGCAGAGTAGATTTTAAAAACGGTTCTGAAATTACTAGGCATATCAGGTAAGATCTGCTGGAAGCTTTTAGAAGACGACTCTGCAAATGGAAGCCGGTTGACACATCTCAGTTCGGCGACCACACCTTCATCCAGAGCTGATCTCTCTCAAAGAGGGAGCTACTGGATTCTCCCATCTCCCTATCACTTGCATCTACTCTTGCTGGTGGCTACAGGGTCGAGTTTCGCCACATCATGCATAATTATTGCTCCAGCTGTGATGTACGACTGGTTGAAACACTCCAATGCGGTGTATCTATAGTGTAAGGTAAGATGTAACAATGAAATATGATATGATTGGCGCCAGGAGAATGTTAGCCAAATTATTACAAATGACTAGCAGCCGAACAGTGATCGATCCTAGCTGAGGGGATGTTTAAGCATTTTTTTTTTGGAGGTACAGCACCGCTCCGCAATTCAAGGCTGCTGTAAAGATAAAGAAAAAAGGAGAAAATATTCTGTGCGGACAACATAAACTTGATAACCAGTGGCGGCGATTGGGGCGGGGCGTAGGGGTAATCCCCACTTTTTGCCACTTTTGCCTTTGCACTGTGCTAAACCTTAGGGAAAGTAAGTAAACTGTCCTTGCCCCCCCCCCCTCCCAGTTTTGGAACCTAATTGCCGCCACTGTTGATAACTAAACGAACCTGTAATCCAAATATGAGTTGTTACCCCGTTTTTAATCTTTCAAAAGTTATTAAATGAAGAAAACTTCGATCGGAGGGTCATGTAATGTGTGAGGCCATGAGGGTGTGTCCTTTCCTGGTATTCATGCACTATTTTATGTTGGTGAGCCGAACTTGATGGCTTAAATTCTGCATTGGAACCGCAAGAAAGGCTGTCAAGATTGCGACTCCGAAGTAAACATATTTAAATTTGTAGTTTTCTCTCCTTGCATCACTTTTCTGAATTATTCTCATAACCTCGATCAAATTATATGAATGAAGAAAAACCGTTCACAAACGTTCACTAATGCCCAGACAGAGACTTCAACAAGGAACCTTCGCGCCTAGATTGCGTGCCGACCATTCAATACGCTCGACCAAGTACAATGAAATAAAAAACGCTACACATTCTGTTACCATTAACTGCTGCGGATCTACGAGGTGTGGCTAGAAAAAAAACCGGATCGATGTTGCTGTCGACAAACGGCAAGCGCGTCAAGGTCAAGCGGTGCATGAGTGTATAACGTGATATCCTGCCTATCGACTGTGTGATTTCCCAGGGTGCGCGGCGGTCAGTTCCGCTGTAGCTTGTCGACGAAGTGAACTGTACATCTGTGCTCCGTCGGAAAAAAATGTTAAGTGTCAAAGTGGAACAGCGTATCAATGTGAAGTTTCTTATGAAACTCGGAAAATGCGCCACAGAAACTTATGGTTTGTTGAAGGAAGTGTACGGAGATGAGTGTTTATCACGCACGCAAGTGTTTGAGTTGTTTCAAAGTTTTATAGAGGGACGAGAAGTGATCGCGGACGACTCGCATCCTGGACGGCCTTGCACGTCAAAAACGGAATCAAACATTGCAAATGTCAGTGAATTGATTCGACATCCGTGGGATTGTGTACGTTAATTGGGTACCCGAAGGTCAAACTGTCAACCAACATTATTAAATTACGGTGCTGACGACACTTCGTGAGCGAGTAAGAAGACGACGACCTGATTTGTAAAAGAAGCAAGTCATGGATTCTTCATCAGGACAATTTTCCTGTCCAAACGGCATTGTCATTCAAGGCTTTTTTGGCCAAGAATGGGATCCCAGTGTTAGAACATCCACCCTATTCGCCGGATCTCGCTCCGTGCGACTTTTTTTTTACTCGAAAAGGTCAAATCAGCACTGAAAGGAATCAGATTTACGACCGTAGAATCTGTGAGAACAAAAGCGACGGCGGTCATGAACATGGTTTCAGAAAATGATTTCCAGCACTGCTACCAGCAATGGAAGATTCATATGCAGAGGTATATCGATAGTGCAGGGGAGTACTTTGAAGGGGTTAATGTTCGTTTTGTACAAAATAACCAATAAAAGATTTTGTAGCAACAATCCGGTTTCTTTCTAGCCACACGTCGTATCTATACTCAAAAAATGGTCTATTTTTTTTTTTTGCGGAGCGTCTATATATAGACGGTATTTCAAATTGAACGGTTGTTGTATTGCGGCAGGTCATGTTTATCTCACTTTATCCTGCTTTTATTAGTCTCTTTGTGTAAACAATCCATTCTTAGTTGCTCCCTGAAAAATAAATATTTTTTAATATATAATGAGCGTTTTCCTGCGTTTTACGATTTGTGGCAGAGTCTATATATAAATTGCTTTCCTAGCTTTATTATGGAGTAAGTTTTTTTTATTATTTTTTTACATTATATATGATGAAACGATTTTGCGGTTGCATTTATATAGTATGATTTCTTTTCAGAAGCAGTTTCCTTCGATGTTGCCGCAGGGAAGGGGTTTGCGAAACTGAATAACTGAAAAAACTGGAAATGAAATTACATGAAATTAATTTCCACGCCTATTCAGACTCCAGATCTTGAGGTGGAAGAAATAGAAAGGAGGGTTCCTATTGTGAGGGCCAATAGCATTGTTATTATTATATTTTTTTTGCTGGTTTTAACCCTTTCAATTCAGAAGGGGGTTGTATGCTGATCAGCCCCTCACTTCCGTACGCCCTTCCTCTGCAGTGATAATGACCAGTACTTTGAGCCTGCATATCCAGACAAGAGCTCTTAAAACGTCCATAACGACGTAGCTATGAAATAGTACCGTATTATCAGCCACGATCTAATTTGTTGAAGACCATCAAGATAGTCGGTCGACACATCTCAGTTTATGGGCCACACCTTCATCCAGTAGGTAGATCTCACGTGAAGCGGGAGCTACCGGGAATGCTGGACCTATATCGGGGTTTTTCCGTTTCATCAATTCTCGACCCACAGCAGCTAATGAGGAGCGAAGGATGGTCGGACAGAGAGGGTGTCATGTTACGCCACACCTTCCAGTTTGTTCTGAGCAGAATTATATCTCCAGCCGTAATGTACGACTGGTTGAAAGTCGCTAATGCGGTGTATCTGCAATGTGAGACTCAGCAGATTGATGTTCCTTACTCCATGAAGAAAAGCCTCTCCGATGGCGTAGTGGTAACGTCGTTGCTTTGTTCGATACCCGTTGGAAGCACATACGAGTTGTTCGGATCCCATTTTAATTTGTAGGTCAAGTCCCGATTAGACTATCTGTACATAAAGTGGACTCAGAACAAGCTTCAATCAATCAATCCATGAAGAAAAGGCTTCTTACATTCACAGGCAAAGTGATCTATTTTTTTAAACCTTTGTAATTGTGGATGCCTCAGCACTTAGGCTACTTTGCACCCGTCACAGCCCCTTGCCAGAACTAAAATATAACTGTAATGTCGAAGGACTAAAATATTCTTCCCTGGGCTGTGAAGGGGCACTCAGCACGCATAAGGACAAAACACAGGACAACACACACACACAGCCAAACAGAGGATTACCCTGGACGTGGGTCCAGACGCCAGTGCCTTGTTAGTCTGCAAAATGAAGTCCAGGGTGTACTAACTGGAAGTAAGGTTGTACTACGTGGAAGGGTCACCCCTTCAACAAAGTGATATTTTCAAGTTGTTGTTTCTTTCTTTTTTATTCTTTACCTTTCACTTTTATAATGAGAATGAATAGTGATAAGCATAGGCGTAGCTAGAACTTTAGATCTGGGTGTGCACAAAGAGAGAAAAAAATGAGGTCTTGTACCTTTTTAATAGCATATTTTGCAACACAATCACTTGGCTCTTTAACTGCACTGATGGTTGTAAAGGAATATAAATTCACTAAATGACAGTGTTGAAAATTTCTGAATATATGTAGTAGAAAAAAAAATCAAATTGCATAGAAATTACATGCACACAAAATGTTCATAAATGTTACAAACAAATACATCAAAATACACGTCATCTATAACAAGAGTCGTCTGTCAAAACGTACAATGTTCTTAAACTCATCAATAACTTCATTTACATCAATAGACTAAGCTTTTACCTGTTGCACAAATAGCAAGAGCAGGGCTTCCAATCTATCCTGCTTCTGAGTTGCTCTTACTTTATAGTTTTAACTTGGGTAAGCTTGGAGAAAGCTGTCTCACACGTGCAGCTTGTGACAGGTATAGAAGAAAAGCGCTGCAGTACAGAGTAGAATGCAGTAAATATCTTCTTTCTCCAGTGACATAAAAAAATCGAAAAACTATAGACACTCATTTCATCAGCGATAATGCACAAGTTTGTACCAAGTAATGACATTTTCAACTTCTTACAAACTGCCGCTTATTTTCTCTCTCATTGAAATATCTGTCTTTAATTCTCTTTGATAAAGCAGCCCATTAGGCACACCCGGCACACCCCATAGCTACGCCTATGGTGATAAGATGAAGCTGATTAAAGGACAATCACAAACTAGTCCGTGAAGTGGAAATTTCTAGCCGGGAAATGCTTGGTCCAGTTTAGGTATAGGAGAGGGGATGCTTGTATAAATCAACATACAAGAGATGATTAAGTAGGTAGGAGATGCTTGTACTAATTATCCTTTGTGAAAATATTTATAACTGCTTGGGTTCTCGGGTTTGAATCCCTGCCTGAGGATTCAACATCAGTGAGCTTCATCAATTTCATCATATCATCATCATCAATCATCCTCATCTTCGCGATTAGCCAAAAGTGTCAGAAAAGCCAAGAAAAATAAATCAAATCAACCTAATCAATCATTATTATTATTATTAGACATATTAATGTTCTTAACCTATTAATTACAAACTTTATTATTACATATGAGATACTTGGTTTGAACCAGTCCCTAAATATAATTCTATAGACGTATCTGAAGAATATGTAAACAAATAAAAACAGACTTTACAGTTTCTGATTAGTATTCATAAACCGTAACGGACTCCAACTTGCTTTGAGAAGCTTTGAAAGCTCTGGGTACAGAGAGCTCTTAGAAATGATTCTGACCCCATTGTACAACCCATTTCTCCTGCTATAACAATACACGATCGCCATTATTAGTATTCATGGGACGCCATACTCTGCCACCTAAGGAATGGCTTGTGAGGACCACAATTGATGGGGCCGGGAATCGTACTGTGTACACAAAGAGGCCAAAATAATGTCTTCAACTCGACATTACGTCCCTCATTACCGATTAGGATCTCTGAAAGCGAAGCCACGGGGCGCTCGTCCAATGGAACAGCGAGGAAAGTATCACTTCACAGCGTGGTCTTGCGCGTAATAGCATGGCGCTAGTGTCGCCTTAGGACATGCTTCAACTTATTTTCTCTCCACATGTTGGTTGTACTGGAAGCGTTTCTTAAACATTCGCTAGTGCAGGGGAAGAAGGTTTGTTTCCGAAAGGAGGGTTACAATTACATAAAGGGCAAATGCTGCATTTATCGACAAATGGTTCAGTTTTAAGAAATACTTACAATGAAATTTAGGGACGGTACACTCAACGGCAAAAGTAATAGTAGGCGATTTATCCACTCACCATTTTCATTATTTGATTTCCACTCACCATTTTCATTGTTTGATTTCCACAATGTGACGATCACGAATTGAAATGAAAGGCTAGGAAGTTGATGAAAAAATAGATTTTTATCTTGGTTTGAAAATAATGCTAAACCTAATAGTAGTACATTTTCTTTCAGATAGGACCAGAAAACATTATTTTTATTTTGCATTTTCCAGCCTATTTTGGCTTTAGGTCATTTTCAGTATTTTTTGTCGTTTTTGCTGCATATTTATAATTTTTGAGGGTTTTTTGTTGATTGTTTTTGCTCCTTTCCTGAATTTCAAACGCATTTGCTAGTATAAATTACATGTATAACCTAACAAGTACGCCATTTATTGAAAATATGCTTAAAGAAAAAGCACATTATTATTTTTAAATGAAATCTTTTACAATGGAGTAAATAATCAACTGTTGATTTTTACTGTTTTCTGGTAGTAGTGGTAACATTGTTTCCTTGTAATCAAGGAGCCTCTGATTTGATATCCGGTGCACATAGCGGTTCGGATCTCACTTTAAACTGTAGGTCCAGTCCCGATTTACCTATATGTGCTTAAAGTGAACTTGAAATCAAATATATATATATATTGTTTTCTCCTTTATGGTGACGACCCGGTGGCCGAGAGCGTCCTTTCGCCGAAGTTCCTTGGTCCGAATACCACGGCGTGGATGTTCTTTGCGACTGTCCTTTCTCCAATTTCATCTAATCGTCACTCATCGCTGCGACTAGCCAAAATCTGAAAAAGCTGCACTAAATAATGAAATACAAATATAATCTATGGTACTCGAAGCACCAGAGATAGTTTTATCAGCCGGAATTTAATCCCTGTCTTACATGTGTCATGTTTCCGAAATAATAACAATGAATTATGCAGTAACATTTCCTCTCATCCCTCACTTCTAGATTCAGCAACAAAGGGAAAAATCGCGTATTGCTGCAGCCCCTTCTTGTTTTCCCCACCACCAAGTGCTACACAAGAGACACTAGCGACACTACTTCGGAGCCAGAACTACAAAGCAGATGAAGGATCTATAGTTTCTGGGTAGGGCCAATTTTTTCATTTCCATATAGCTGCCAAGTGGAAGGTCTGGATGTAGCCAACAGAAGCCTCGGCCAGTAGATGAAAGGCCTTTTACCACAAGTTCAAGAGCCTTGGGAGAAGAAAGAAGTAGAAGGAAGCAAATTACCAGCTCCGAGACCGAAACAAATTGTTCTGCTTTGATTTTATGACTGGCTTGTCTTCACCTGTGGCCTACCCCGCTCTGGGGCACTTGCGGAAAACCTTTGGCGGGGTTTTCAGTCCGTGCTGGCCTTCGGAGACCTGTGTGCGTGAATGCCTTTCGATTGGGCGATACGTCAAGGATAAATCCAGCCTATAACGCCCTTGCCTGCATCAGGGGAGAAGTATTTCTATTTATGTCCTGATCTTATCGGTGTAATAAAACAAAACTTCTTGCTTTACGGTGGTAACCTAATGGGACTGTTCTCTACTATGAAACTAATAATTCATATGATTACAATATACTTTACTGTAATATTTTTCCGATTTATGGGATAAAAACATATACCAAAATGTATCTAACTTTGTGCAGAAATAATAATAATAGCTTCCCTATGCGCGTACACAAAGAAAAAAGCTTGTTTCGAATATTTGAAAAATAGTTCTGGTAACAACAATATTTTTTATATGGGTGACAAACGATTCTTCACCAGGACCAAATTTGTTCAGAGTTAACGAAATAATTCGGTCAAAATTACCACATTTGGTAAAGGTTACCGAGCATTTCTAGAAAAATGCTAACCTTGATGGTCAAAATTATACATCAGTGAACAGCAATATGCTTTACATTATTTTTAGGAAGAACATCTTGGATTGCAAATCTATAATACATGTGTTTCTAAACTGTAAAATTTGTCTGTAAAAATTACCTCAACAAGGACTATTCAACTAATATTGATTTAGAAAACCTAGATTCATAGGCTGCCAACTGTGTCAGTCTGTTACCTTCAAATTTATTATTACATAGTGCTGGCAGAATACATTTGAAGAAATTTTGTTATGCAAGAAGAAAGAGTACTACTTGTAAATTTCCTGGGTTATATTTTTCTTGTATGTTTCATGAATCATATACAAAGTTATAAAATATAAATAAAACTGATCTGAAGTGTCAATCTCTTACCTCTGATGTTCAGAAAGTGTTATGTAAATATCAATTGCACTATGTACATGGGTTTGTTTTAAGAGCGGCCCGTGAGGCCGAAACACGCCCACTCAATAAAGGCGATTCCATTCTATTCTAGAATTGCTTTATCAATCTTTTTAATGATTACCAAGAAGCTTAACCGAACTTGTATCGTCCCACCAATGCCAAAACAACGAATGTGCAAATATAGATTTTTCACCAAGTGAAGATTTTGACTACCTTTTGTTGATAGATTCCCGTGCAAATTTATAGGACCTATTTCATCGTAAAAATTTGGAAGAAGATTTTACCGATGACAACTTTTAATCAAAACTATAACGTGATTTTTCCGAGGACATACTAATATGCCTTTTATCTCCAAGTAAGATTTAGCACATTTGTGGTTTTGGCATAGGTGCGACCGTTTGTTAAATCAAACGAAAGCCAGAAGAGTTGTTTCTGTGTGAGATATTCCGACAGCAGACATCCCAGCACAAGTCCTCACAATGGTAGACCTCATAAATGAGGAAATAAATTCCTCACGTTGCTCTTGGAAACAGAACCTATATATCGAAGTGAACTTATGGGCTAACGTAGACCAATGCATTCATACGAAAGGCCTTCGCGCAGGAACCTCGTACGTCAGGTGGGAAAGGACTGTTGGCCATCAGAAAGTAAAATGAAGACGCTTTGTTGGCTTGGAAAAACGTCAGCCACTTCTTCGCTTGACCTCTCTTTTAGTCTTTCCTCTCTGGAGGCGTCTTGCTTCCCTCCAGTAACCATTAATTATGGTTTTCGACGTTTGAAACAGTAAAGGTAATTCATTGTGCCATGAAAAGGAATAGAAAGGTTCAAGTGCAGAGCATAAAAGCGCAACATGCATGCCAAGATGGCTACTGGAGAGCTACTGCGTAAAACTGAAGCAGAATTTCTTGATTTTCGTGGCAATGTTTTGAAATTTCAAGCTTTAAAAGCCTTATATTGTGCAGTGGGGTGCAGATGTATTGCTCGGTAAATTTCCCATGACTATTTTATCATTAATAATAATAATAATACAGCCCCCAAAGTTCTCCGACGCATTGAGTGGGGACCAACCAGTTCAACCGGCGCTGCAGAATGATGGCAGCCTCTCTTGAACCCTACCACCTGTGAGGCAGGTACAGTAGAAATCTAGAGAGCCCTCCTTATGTATGGCATGCTTCATGCGGTTATGATATTTAATACTTGAAAGCACATCTAGTGTGTGTAGCAACATCCGACTTCTGCCTTTCGGCACTTTTCGGGAAATCTCATTATGAAGAAGGAAATGGAAGGAAGATCCAGAAAATACGAAGAAGAAAAGAGAAGAAAGGTGCATGCTTGGCATATGAAGGGTAAAAACCTGCCTGATAGACAGTAAAAAACCTTCCAGTTCCAAAATGTGACTTATGTTTTATTAATTCTGTACCTTTAGTTTTAGTTTTGTCTGGGATGGGACTTTATTGGAGTGGTTTTAGTTTGCAAGTATGAGAATACTAATAAAAATTTGGGAGTGGGACCTAGGAAGAATGATTCTAAGGTATGTTGCAAGCTATGGGTTGTTAGTGGGAAAATACAGTGTTTTGCAAGTTCTAGCTTGAATTTTAGTGTGACTCTATGCTGGTTAATTATAGTATGATTTATGACAGACGTCAGTGTCGTAGTGAGAGGCAGAGGAGTCTCAGTGATAAAATAGTCAAAGCCATGACTATTTTGTCATTAATTTTGTTTGTTCCTTAGGGAGTTTTCACGCCCAACAGACACGTGTCGTTTTAGGATTTCACCAATTGAGCGCGGTCTTGTGCGGCCTGTCATGCCGCTACGGCGTGTAACGTTTATCTTAATTTGCTCGTTCCCAGGCGTGAAACCTTCCGAACCGAAATGACGCGATAAGGTGCACTTGCGTGTTGATCGCACTGGGCCATTTTCTCAACTATGTGCATCGTGTCGCCTTGGTCTGTTTTTTTTTTTGTTTTTTTTTGCGCATGCGCACTAAGTGTCTTACTTTACACTGAACGGGCCCGTGTGATTGTCGTTTCGGTCTGAAAGCTCCGTTAGAGTTTGTTTTGTCCACGTTATGCACAGAAAGGCTAATCGGAAATACAGCTGCAGTTTAAAGGAGGATCCGAACCACTATGTGCTTCCACCAGGTATCGAGCCCTTGATTACAAGACGACGACCTTACCACTAAGATCTTTCAGTTAGAATTCCTCAAACGCTGACTAATACTAACAGTGATGAATTCAGGAAGTGGCCCGGTGGGTGCGGGGTGGAAATCCGCACCCAAAAAACTTCAGTAACCTGGCAGAGCATTCAGACAATAACTAAGAAATTTTCAAACATGTTCACTCTTGCTTTTTACAGTCGCTTTAATTTAGCGTAGAACGTACTCCTTCTGTTCTTTTTTGCATATTTATAATTAAAAGTCAAAATAATGAACGAATTTAAATTGCCGTCCATTTTGATAACTGCTAAATTCAGAAATAGGATGGATCAGGAAACGCTTCAAGCTTGTGTGAAGGTGTCAAACCCACAGAAAGTTTCATTGAAGATGTCATTCGCAGATACGCTGTTAGGCCTAGACGCCTTAGTTTGCTGTAAATGTAAATCATTGAAGACCTTAGATGGGCAGGCCATGTGGCACGAATGGGAGAGGAAAGAAGAGTTTACAGAATTCTTGTTGGGGAAACTCGATGGTAAGAGACCTGTAGGAAGGCCAAGATGAAGATGGAGGGATAACGTTCAGATGGGCCTAAAAGAAATCGGTAAAATGGAAGAAAAGATTGGTTTGATCTTGCGCAAGATATGGACAGATGCAGTGGCGCAACCACAGGGGGTGCATTGCCCCCTCCCCACCAACCTTGGACTGAAATGAGTTCTAGAGCGGTAAAGGGGGGCAAACATTGACGGCCAAGTTGTTCCTGAGGGGACAATTAAGGCCCAAAACTTGAAATTTTATGCAAATAAAAATACTTTTCGAAAAATTTTCTTGCTCTCTTCGCTAGCAATGCCTCGTTTTCATAGTCTTATCAAGTTCAGAACCGTAGCTGGGGCGGCGCGTGTCGGCCCTGGGCGTCGAACGGTCTAACTGAAAATAAGTTGTAAGATTGATTGATTGATTTTTTTTAAGTCCGCTTTACGCGCAGAAAGGCTAATCGGGACTGGACCTATAGTTTAAAGTGGAATCCGAACCACGGTGCCATGTGCCTCCACCGGGTATCGAACCCGGGACCCCTTGTTCTTACCACTACACAATCGATGAGGCACAAAAGTTGTAAAAGAGAGAATGCATTGGCGTCCCGTGAAATTATTTGCGCCTATTTAATCATATTGATTACAGTCTGCAAAAAAAATTGTATCCAAAATAATTCAAATTCTTTGTTCGAACACAAATGCTTTAGCACCAACTTCTACCCCCTTCTTGTATAATTTACAACGGTAATAACGTCTTTCATACTAATACTACTACTACTACTACTAATAATAATAATAATGTTGGTCCCGGGTTCGAATTCCGGCTTCAGCATGGATGTTTGTGAGTGCCCATTCATCAATTTCATCATGTCATCACTCATCTCCATTTTTGCAAATTAGCCAAAAGTGGCACAAAAAGCAAAGTAAAATAAAGCAAATCAATAATAATAATAATAATAATAATAATAATAATAATATTAACATTATTATTAGCATTATTATTATTAAAATTATTGTTATTGTTATTATTATTATTATTTGTACGTTTATCCTGGTACTTGCCCCCCCAGACAAAAATTCGTTGCGCCTCTGGACAGATGGGAGGTTGTGCTGTAGCCATAAACGTTCGTGTATATGAAGGCTAGAGAGTTAGATAGTATTTAGCTATAATTTTTTTGTATTGATTCTCATAATCTCATTCTTAAAATGATACTTAATTACATCTAATTACACTAAATTTATTTACATATAAAGAAGTAAGGGGCAATTTTAAAGTATTACTATTACTTTATTGGCATTATAATTTAATGTCTATTACATCCCGCCGCCTGAAGTTTGACGTCCCCTCACGGAAGAAAGTGACTGGATTCAACACCGACTACCAATAAATAAGAACAACACCTAACCTTAAAACAGAGCAAGCATCTAATTGCATATATATGCATTTACTGTTTATATACCTGAACGGAATGGACAGCATCCCCCTGCCAACCAAGTAAAGAGTTGAATTCCAACACTGCTCAGTAGACTAACCCAACGCATTCGAAGCAGTTCGTGAAAATCATGAGCATGATGACGGTTCATTGCAAATTCTCGCCGCGACTCCCAATATCCGGAATCACGTAACGAGAACACAAATTTCCTTGTGTTTTCTCACCGAATCCTCAAACCTGATTACGAATTGCGATTGAGTGCTACAGATTATCTCTATCACCTTCCTTACAACCCCAACCGGTCCAGTTGCTTTGGCAACCCACAATATTCAGTCAAGCGAATGCATCAAAGTCCACAGGACCACACCTGGAGTCATGTACAGCGGTCTGAAATAGGAACAGGCTTTTCGATTTTCACA
This sequence comes from Lepisma saccharinum, assembly GCF_977018435.1. Classification (NCBI taxonomy): domain Eukaryota; kingdom Metazoa; phylum Arthropoda; class Insecta; order Zygentoma; family Lepismatidae; genus Lepisma; species Lepisma saccharinum. The sequence goes on along the minus strand of NC_139248.1, from coordinate 5,131,857 downwards.
AACCAGAAAAAAAGAAGCATCACCGATGTCTTAAATTCTTGTGTATTCAGCCAGAACTTGTTCTAAAGGACTCGTAGTTGTGTGTACAACGACAGACCTTCGCCGTGTATATCCTATGAAGATTCATTCTCAGATTTATTGCATATACAGGACAATTAAGACACATCTTTACGCCCTTGTAAACTCACGGTGACAGGTAGGTCGCCTTTTTTGTACAGCGCTGTAGAACAGCTTCCACGTTTCCTATTCTAAATAATTAGCGTGGTTCTGGAACGATCTTCATTATTTAACGTCCAGTGTGTTCGGAGTTTTAAGGTGGAGAACTGCCTGTTACAACTTCGAAAGTCAGAGCAAATATACACGGAAATGGATGATTAGAGATTGCCTTTTAGGGTAGTAATCAGAAAAGTTGAACAAAAAAAGGTACCCTTATGCGAAGGTTGAGTTCTTCCATACATCTAAACTGTCCGTATCTCGGGAATGCTTAATTCAACACGGGCAAAATTTTGATAACTGGTTAAGACCTGCCAAATACTAACCTAACCTAACCAACGATTTGCAATTCAAGTTGGACGAGCTCAACTTTTATCTACTCATGATCGGACTCTGTTTTGGCAGGTTGGAATCTGGATACAAGGTAATTTTACAACATCAGAATTGTTTGAGATAATCTTTGTTAACACAAACGAAATAATCTTCGTCGCAGTGTTGCAACAGTGGTAAGTATATTTTATGTATCATAATCATTAAAGTTCAGTATGAAAAACGTACCAGAAGAACTGTGCTTAAATGGGTTTAGTATCATCTTTGCCATATTATATGGTTACATAGGCCTATATGTGAATAGGTACATAATATGGCCAGCTCTTTTTCTTAAGGCTTGCAACTGAAACTCATAAATAAATTATATGCATTTAGGTTTAAGTAAGAAGCTGAAAAGGAGAGAAGTGAATTTAAAATATTAAAAGGTCGACAAAACAATAAGGTCGGTATTGCTGCTACAACTATTTTTCGTCTTCTTCTTCTAAGAGAACCAAACCCAACAAGCATAACAACGAACGCATTCCACAGACTCCACAAAACTACCAGCCAATGAAACAGTTGTAGCAGCAATCACTACCAAACAATAAAGCACAAGCTGTAAAAATGGTGCACATTGTTTTGCCAAATACAAAAACTATTAACTTTCCCGTAATTTTATAGTTATGAAGCAGCACTTTATGCAAAACATATGATGCCACAGGAAGTTCAAAATATTCACACGTATAAGACTCGAAAAAATCATCTAACACCAGATTAGCACTAGTTCAAGAGGAACAGAAATATATGGCAATTAATATGTTCAGCCATTATGTGGAAAATTGTATGAAAGGTTAAAAAACCAATTGTAAAGATTCTTAATAAATTATGTATGTTATGTTTTAAACAATATAATTGTTTGTACTAAACCCAACTGTAATGAATTCTCGAACCACCAATGTTTATGGCTTTCTAAAGTAATCAAATTAAAACGGAAATTTGATCTATTCTATGATAATACACTTTATATGGAAAATATGTAACAGTGTTTCTAACAATCACTGTTATCAACTTCTGATGGAAATTTAGTTAAAATAAAACGGATTTCAGCCATAGTTTACTGAGTAACAAGCAGGAAATGAGAGAAGTGAATTTAAAATGTCAAAAGTCGACAAAAACAATGAAACACAGGCTGTAAGAATGTGCAAATTCATCTACCAAAAACAAAAGCTGTTCACTTTGCCGTAATTTGACATTTTTGAAACAACACTTAATGCAAAAAAAAAATGTTACTACTAAGAAGCTCAATACATGTTCACGTATAACAAACTAAACAAACATATTACATCAGACTGTCACAGGGACGGCGACAGGGGTGGGCATGGGTGGGCTAGTGCCCACCCAAAAATTCCTGTGCCCACCCGATTGCCCATCCAATCAAATTCAATAAGTACTTGGAAATAGCTATATGAATGATTCGTTAAATAAATGTATTCTGGTGTTCATAACATGTAGGCTATATTTTACTTGTGAATATTATGTTATAAATGTTCACATATTATCAACCCATAAAAAGCCAATTTTGTCATTAGAAAGTGAAAGTTATTACTAGAGCTATTGAAACAAAAACTGTGATCAAATGATTAAATGATTTCATGGTTAAAAGCAGCTAGTAGGCTTAGGAGGCTCAAAATTATGCAGGGTATGATCAAGATTAGATCAGAATTTAGGTTGAACTTGAGGACTGCAGCTCCGGGCCTCCACATACGTATATAAATCCCAGCCTGGGTATGGTTAAAATAATTTACAAATCTTCTAATATATAAAAATGGATGTATGTGTGTATGTTTGTTCCAGCATAACTCACAAATGCCTGGAGCGATTTCAACCAAACTTGGAACGCGTATCACTTGCAATCTCGAAAAAAATACTGTGGGGGTAAGACACCCCTGACACACCTAGGGGTGAGGGTGGGAAGTGGGTGACATGTAAAACGACGTGGAATCCATAGTTTTCAGGGTCGCTAAGATGAATAGTTACACTCTCAAAGCCGTTTAATTTATTTATTCTTGCTCTTGGAGGTGGATCTAAAAATGTTGTTCATAAATTGTTGTTAAATTTATATTATAGTGAATTTGTAAGAGATCTTACTTTATAATTTGTATACTGTACTTATGCCTTTAAATAGCTGTAAATAAAATTAGTTACATTTTACGCTATAGTTAGAATTCATTAAACACCCGGGCAACTCCGGGTAATCAGCTAGTAAACAAATAAAAACATAATCTTAGCGTTACTTCCTCCGGCAACACAATACATTATTTTGACTTTTAATTATTATTAGAATAATTTAACCAAGAAGACTTAGATGGGCAGGCCATGTGACATGAATCAAACGTGGCATTTTATCACCACAGAAGATGCGTCCATTTTAAGAGAGTGATTGCCTGAGACAAATATTTGAGACTTTCGGAAAACAACGTCATTGTTCACGGAATTAGCTGCCTTGACTTGATCCACTAATGAAACGCTGTGCAATTGAAACTACCACCTCAACTTTCTAAGAGCTATGGACTAATGAAACTCAATTTTTGGAAGAGTGAGTTGTGGTTGATTTGTTTTATTTTAAGTCATTTTTCTGCTAATTTTGATAATGACGACGATAAGGTTCAATGGTGATTAGATGAAAGTAACGAAGGGGCGAAAACAAACACATGCTGACACTCAAAATACAAACCCTCATAAATTATTACTTTCACAGTGGTTCCAAGCGCCAGGGACTCATTGCCCTGTAATAATAAAGTTTCCAGGGTATGCTGCACAGGATAGAGGTTGACATTCTAGTGTGGTCGAAATGGTCACGCAATACAACCCAAGTCATCTATGAAAAATAGATGAATTATTACTGGCACGGTGATCAACTTCGATGAATTCCTTGTATCCTAAATAATTTTGTTACATCAAAAAATATGTTCATGTAACCATACGTATATTGCTTCTCCCGCATTAGTAACATGACAGTTCAGAAAACAAATAGCAACTTAGCTAATAATCTCTTCAATTCTGAACAGATATTTCAATCTTACTTGTTTATTACTTATGAGTGATATTTTGTCAAAATAGCTTTTCATTGGCCTAGGAATACTTCATGGACAATGTACAAAGAATTTGTTTTCCGTGTGTGTTTTAAATCATTCCTAATAAGACGTTCATTTTAATCCAAACATTCAGTGGCGGCGATTAGGAGGTCCGGGAAGTGGGGGATGCAGTTCCCCCGCCACATTTTACCACTTTTTGCCCCCGCACTATGACCTCTTTATGCTAAGCCTTTTCTACCAAGAAAAAGTATATTGTCCTTGCCCCTCAAATGTTGGCCCCAATCGCCGCTACTACAAACATTCAGCTACATTTGTCATTTGTACAAACCTTGTAAGCTAAGAAAAGTAACCCCAAGGAGTAAGAAAACTATTTCAGTCAAAAACTCATACGATAAAAATACTATGCTCAGGAACATGCATTTAAATTATGAGAAACTTCACGATTGTCTACCATCGCATTTTCTGTCATTGTCGCCGAATACATAAAATCAAGTATGTGCCTTGTATTTTCAACACAAGCTTAAACCTAATTCACATTTATTTCACTGTATTAACATGCATGAACGAATGTGATTAGAATGTATGGCTGGGGTATGGATGCGCATGGGTAAACACTTCCTTGAAATAATTGTGTCCATCAGAGACAAAGCGAAAGGAAATGGAACAAGATGCGACAATAGATTAGAAAAGATAAATAGGAAAACAAGAAAAGGAAAGGGAAAAGAAGTAAGGGGAAAATCGGTAGTGTAAGAGAGAGGGGGATACATACGTCTTAGATATATATATATATACTATATATGGTCTTACATTTATACTGCCCACCCTAATATATCAATAAGGAGCTTCTGCCCACCCGGTCGAAAATTTCTGGTGCCGCCCCTGGACTGTCATTAGTTCAAGAGAAACAGTAATACATGTCAATGAAAATATTCATCAATTATAAAGGTGATAAACTGTATGAAAGGTTCAGAAACAAATTGAAGAGGTTCTCAATAAGTTAGGGATGTTTTAAACAACATAATTTTTTTTGTAACAATAGACTCTGTAATGATTTCTCCAACCACTATGCTTTCTGTAGTGATAAATTAAAATTAAAATTGAAAATTGTATCTAATTCTATGATTTAAGTAATACACTTTACATAGAAATACGCACCACTGTTACTAACAACCATTGTTATCAACTTCTGAAGGAAATGCCGATAAAATAAAACATACATTGCATCCAGTCAGCCATATCTTCAAGAGAGTAAGCTCTTCTGCAAGAATTCAGATGTAACATGATGTACAGTCAACGGCAAAGATAATGGTAAGGAAATTGTCCAACGCTATTTTCATTCCTTTTTCATTCTATATCCGTGTTGTTTTATGGAATGAAACTATGTTGGTTCCGTAGTGACATCTTTATTTCAAATCATTGCCATCGCATTGTGTAATTCAGACAGAATGAAAATGTTGGTGGACAATTCGCCTATTGTTTCTTTCGTCGTTGGGTGTACAAGGGGAGTTATTTCAGTCACGTTTCATAAAAGCATTTAGCTAAACGAGCAAGTTGTAATGAATACTCCTAATAGCACAATTCTGGATGATAAAGGACCCAATTAAGGCAATATTTCTTCTGCGATGAGACATCGGGAAGTGGATTCAAAAGATTCTTTAACCCCGTTGAATAAAAAGCCTATTTTCACTGTTGGTTCAACAAATGAATTAAGACCAACAGAACAGCCATTGTGGGCAATGTGTAAGTCCCATAGAAATTACACGTTTAGTTCTCGCCACACAAAAAGCTCCACTTGACACAAATATTTACCTCGCTTCTTTCTTCTACCAAGAACGCAAGCATACATAGAAACGACCTGCTTTGTGTTAAATAAGTCTGTTAGTGTTGCTGGGATAATATATAAGCCCATTAGAAAAACCTGTTGCAATTTAGCAGAGTCCAGGATGGGCCGTTACGCACAATCCCGATCAATAGAGGCGCAGATTCATCTAGAAATCTATATCTAAAATTGTCACCACAATGGTAATGTATTACTTGGTTAATGGGGTCTGTCGCATACAAGCTTAATTATAGTGTATCTGCCGCTGTTCGCTTCATCCGAGTAGAACAGGCTGCTTGAATAGGTGCGTTCTGTAAGCAAGAATGACACCATAATGGGGGTAAGGGGACGAATGCCACCTAACCGAGAAAAACTAGTTCAACAGATGCTATTTTAAACTAAACATGGACTTTTTTAGGGAGCTTGTGGCAATTTTCAGAACACAGTAATTGTATTATGTGGTAATTGGCCATGAAGGAATGAAGGAATTCTAGGCTTGTGCTTATGTTTGAATTAAATTATCAATCTCGGTGGCTGAGCGTGTTAAGTTGATGACTTTAGAAGTTCCCAGGTTTGAGTCCCGATCTGAGCTTGAGTGTTCTTCGAGAGAGTCCCTTCATCATCATCACTCATTCTCATCTGCCAAAAGTGGTAGAAAAGCGACATTAATAACAAATATACGATTAAGTTAAAACTGAACTAAAGGAACAATTTTGGTGGGGCAGCTCAGTGATGAATTCAGGAAATGGTCAGTCCTCTTTATAATTAAAAGTCAAAATAATGAACACAATTAAATTATCGCCCGTTTTGTAAACTGCTAAATTAAGAAATAGGATGGACCAGGATACACTTCAAGCTTGTGTGAAGGTGTCAACTGGGGGGGGGGGAGGGGGGGAACCAACACAAAGTTTCATTGATGATGTCATCCACAGATATGCTGTAGAAAGCCTAGACGACTTAGTTTGCTATAAATTTAAATTATTTGTTGATTCTCACGATCCCATTCTTAACATGATAGTTAATTATACCTAATCACACTTAATTTAATTATATATCTGAAGTAGGGGGAAATTTAAAAACATTAGTATTGTTTTATTTATATTATAATTTGATGCCTAAGATATCACCCCCCCCCCCCGGAGGAAAGTTGCTGGATTGAACATTGGGCTCCCTTAAATACGTCCCTGCAACTGACATTTGAGAAATTGACGTTACATACCAGCATATTGTCAAGAAAATGGCTAATACAAAAATAGTTCATGATTTTTTTAAAAAATAATGTTCTACAACGAACCATTGACAGAAAAACGTTATTCTTGACACTACACAGATCAAGAGGAAGAGGAGATGGTGCAGACTTAAAAAATCGCATGTCTAGAATTTCAAACGAACCCGTGAGAAAAGTCATGTTGGAATTCAACCATTTGATTCCAGATCGAGTGCACAGGAGGAATAACATTAACAATTTATTAGGCTGCTATTCAATTGCAAACAGGATTTTCGTCTGTATACTTGTTGACCTTTACGGACCCCGGGTAAAGACCAAGAGTCACGTTCAGTCGATAGCTGTCCATGTCAGGATACGTCAAATCAAGTACGAGAGCAAGGTTATGGGCATACCCTTCCTTTCGATACCAGGTGCTAGAATATGTCATATTTAATATCGGTGCGCGGAAAGACAGCTTCAACTTGTTTACTATTTATTACTCCAGGGAAGTCGTAAAGGGGGCCTGGGAGCACTGGCCTTTCCGAAACTTCCATGTTTCCCCAAATTTTCCGTGGCTTAAATAAAATTTCACTTAAAGTATTATAAGAACCATTCAAATTAATTATCTAATAAACATTGTGTGAAGATCACAATCGGATTAATTTCTTAGGTATCGTACTAAATATCTAACTATCTCTGTATATATAAAATAGCGCGGACCTCCATGGCGGAGGGGCTATCACAGACGGGTCCCAGGTTCGAATCGAGGCCTGGGCATGCGTGTTCTTTGTGAGTATCCCTTCATCAGCTTCATCTCATAACTCATCCTCATCGTCTATTAGCCAAAAGTTGCAGAAAAGCGACGTAAAATAACCTAATTCAATCAATCAATATATTTAAATACTTCATACGGCACATAAACTATATGTGTATTATGCAATGAATATAATGACACTCTATATATGTGTGTGTTTGTGTATTGGCCTCCCCTTCAAACATATCAGCCTAGCCATATCCCTGTAGCTTATTTCGCAAAGCTGTGTCTCCAGCCTGGGAATGGATGTTCCTTTGTAAGTTCCCCTTCATCAATTTCATAATATAATCACTTATCCTCATCCGATTGGCTAGAAGTGGAGGAAAAGCGAAGTAAAACCAACCAAATCAATCGCTGAATCGCAAAACTGCTTCAGATTTTTCTACGTAATTTTCAAGTCCAACATTTTCTAAAACCAGAGATGCTCGTTCATAATTGCACGATAAACAAATATTTTCCATCACATTCTTTATAATAATGAGTCCATAGTTATTCTGAGCAGCTCCAATACATAATGGACGTTCAACAACTGTGAAAGCGTATCCTACGAGCCACAAGGAGGAAGATAAGGAGAGATTTACTAGCTTAGGAAAAAAACTAGGAGATGAAGCATTAGAAATTCTAAGGAGATATAGTTCTAAACCAAATATGACACTGTTTACAGAGACTGCCAATCAGAATAAAAATATGGAAAGTCTCTATCTTTCAATCTATGGATACGTGTGTTGTGTCTCTGAAAAATTAAGTCGTCGTATTTTTTGTGAGACAACTTTTTTTTCTTGGAAAGCCAAAACTTGTCCGCATGTGTGTTCTCTTGGAATTAAATTACGAACTTCCATTAATTGAGTTTTCGGCGTAGAAGCTTATTTGCCCAACTGCGGTTGCTATGATTGGTTTTTCCGTGAGGCCATAAATCGCTTGATTATCGGAGACGTAATCTCTCCAACACTTTCCTGCTCTACGGACCACCCACCTCACAGTTTGTGTGGTGGATTAAGCGGTGGCAACGTTTTAATACATTTGGATACTCTGGTGCACATAACGTAACGGATGAGTTGGGAATTTCCCGTTTGTTCCTGCAGTTATCTTCATTACTGTCATGGTTGGTTTGGCTGATCGTTCGTTAATACAGTGGTTCCCAAAGTGTGCGCCGCAGCGCCTTGCGGGGCCGCGGCTGGCTTACAGGGGAGCTGCGAAATGTCCCAATATATTCACTTGATTGTTAGTCAATGTTATGAATGTTCTAAGTATGTGCTTATTTAGCACTTTTTATATATAAAATGTTTCTGAATTTGAAATGTGTGTTTATTTTTTAACTTAAGGCAAGCAACGTAACCACACTAACTGACCGTTGCAAGACTTAGATACGCCTAAAATCTGACTTGGGCGCTAGGGAAAGATCTTGAAACACTAAGGGTGCCGTGAAACGCAAAGGTTTGGGTACTTCTGCGTTAATACAGTGTTTTCACAGTATTACAGTCAGAAAATGTTGAAATGGGGTTAAAAATCAAAAGTTGTATTTTGAAGAAGGTATGTGTGTGTTAGAGAGAGAGTGAGTGATTGTGTCATGCTTGAGGGTCATCGTAGAAATGATATAAGAAAAATGGCAGGAAGAAGTTCAAGGAATGTAAATATAAAGAAGGCATTTGGTAGCTAATTTTACAAAATTACAAAGGGGGAGAGAAACGATCGACTTGACCCTCTCCGTGAGTGACTGCAATCACGGTTTTCTGGCAAATTCTCACAGGACGAAAGAGCAGCATCTTCACATTGCTTTCTGAGAAACAGATATAGTTGAGTTCAGTTTTAAGTCCACTATGCACAGATAGGCTAATCGGGACTGAACCTACAGTTTAGAGTGGGATCCGAACCACTGTACCTGCACTGGGACTCCTTGATTAAAAGATGAGGACGTTACGCCATTGGGGAGGGGACATACATGGTGCGGGGCTGATAGTTGAGACTCTACGTACACAGGAGTTGAAAGAGGCGAAACACACGTGGATGGAGCGAGATATTTACTTTGGAGCTACCAAACCTAATTTTCTTACCTAACCACCACTGCATACCCAACCCAACGCTTGACAAACTCATAGCAAAAGCACAACAATTAAAGAAATGTTACGAAAGAGATATTGGTCCAGTATTCCCCGCTGAATTGTTATCTCTTTAAACAGCCCTCAAAAGTGATTTTGTATGATTTTGCGAAGCTTCTGTATGAGAAGTAGAAAACAATTCTCCTACTGTAATCTTACTCTACCCTAGAGTGACCACGTCTCCCGTATCACAGCTATTTTCTTTTATCCTCCCGGCTCCCGTGATGTCACTCTATTTCTCCCGTATTTTTCATCAACAATCAGGATCACGAAATTTCAACTCATTCAGAGTTCGGCAAACCATACAAAACTTCAGTCGGCTGCAAGATCTTCCAGTAGTTGACTGATGCTGAATTCTGCAGCAGCATATGGGTTAGGTCTAAGAAACAAGCACATTTGTAAATGTTTAGTCTCTATTGTGATATGTATATTAAAATGTAAAGCAATGTTTTTTTATTAATAGTACCCATAAACATCTGCTGGAGTGATGCGGCGCCGCTAAAATGGTGCAAAACTTGTCGAGAATACATTTCCAGTAAATTCAATGCCGGAAGTTGGGAAATCTTCCTTAAATTAATACCTGAAAGTTGGTCACCCTACTCTACTCGTCACTGTAGCATCTTGGCTATCTTACCTAAGGCTAGACGCCTGAAAATACCCCCTTTCTTCCCCTCTCAAATTTATAAGTAGATAAATGGAGGAGGGGCAAAATCTGCAGATCCGACACTGCCTAAACGTGTTTGAAAACACCCACCAAAAGCATCGCGTTTGCTGCTGCCAGGTAACCTCCTCTCTTGTTACTACGTTCCTTGTCCAAAGTGAAAAAGAGAGAAGCAAGTTTAAAGAGAAGGAATAGAGTAATTTGACTCGCAGAATGACCAGACCGCAGCGGGGGCCAAAGAGTAGCAAGCGTCGACGCTGGTTGAGGTGACACCTCTTCCTTTCATGCCGAAGCAAGGACATTTCCACGCCATTATAGCCCCGACAGTTATCGCCCCTCGACAGAAGTACGCTGTCAAGGCGAAAATCACTTCACCTGAAAAACGGCGTCCGTCTGACAAATAATTTCAGAGCCAACACCTGCTAATCTGCAATGTTCTTGCAGCGGGGAGTCGAATCCAGCCACCGTATCACCATTAATTATCCGCCAAGTGGCCTTCCGTGACAGTATAAAACGAGTATCCGTGTTACACCAAAGTGTATCGGAGTCCCCGTCGCTCCCAAAGTTAATTTCCTTCCCGTCACGTGACGCGGACTATCGCCACTCGTAAATATGATACAAATAAATCTGACTCCCTGGCGTTTCTCAAATTGGCCGCCAATCTCGTAGCCATGAGTCAAAGCTTGAATTTGAAAATGGCGTCTTCTACGTTCTATGATCGCATTACGCCTTGTTCCATTATTCGTGTTGCATATGGCGCCGAAGTACCATCTGGGTGCTTGCTTACTGGTAGCTTTATGCAGTGTGTGAATTGTAAGAAGCTTAACACGCACACACAAAAAAAATATTCTTAACCCTTCCAATGATGTTTTTATCATAATCAAAGAAAATTGAAGTGAAAGCATATACAGTAAAACTTCTCAATAACGGACAGGCCTTGGGGAAAAAAGTGTAAGATGTTACACAATACGATAAGCATATTACAGTACGTACTTCACGAATATATTGTTGATGACTTCAACTTTTTCCTTTAAAGTCAGTCGTTTGCGTTTCTGCGACATCGTAGCAGAAGTGGCACACACTTCTCAAGATAACCACAAGGAATACTGTCTACTGTCCGCACTTTTAAAAAGAAATACGTTCGGTGTAACATGAAACAATGCGCGCTAGTTCGAAATACTGGCCATTGTTGTGTCGAATTCCAGGAATTGGGACCGTTTTCTTTCAGGCTGTCTGTTATTAATAAGTTTTATTTGCGTTGGGAGGTAGTTTTCAGTGTCCGCGTCCGTAATTAAGAATGTTCGTTATTGAGAAGTAATATTGCTATTAAACCCCATGTATTTCTGCCGGGGAATTTAAAAATGTCCGTAACTTAGAGGTGTCCGTTAGGATAAGTTTTACTGTAGTATATAATATCTTAACTATGAAACGAACACAATTGAGAAATCATTAATGGCCCAGTCATCAAAGATTTCCCTGCCGAAAAGTATGCAGCCTTTGGATCAAAGGACACCATTCTGCAACTGACCACTCACCGAGCCGAGATAACAGCAGGCTATTTCCATTTAAGTTTTCATGGCATGCTGCTGATATTTCACATGTAATAAAGCGTCCACAATAATCTTTAAGGTAGGTGAAGCCTGAATCACACGGAACTGGATTTCCAGTAGGAATGCCCTAGTTAACGATGGACTGGCTACCCATTTGCTTGTTTTCGCCTCACACGATACTTGCCACCGTACTTGTCGATAGACTTTTGTTCCCATAAGACACTGCGCAGTAAAGATGGACGAGCAATTTGAAGAATGTTGTAGGAGAATTACTGCTTTGTGCTTTTATTGAAAATTTTAAAAAAACAAAAGTATGGACTAGAGATTGGATTGAAGAAATATAGTAATCAATGCGTACCGAACAAGCTTCTTAATTAACTCGGGTATGCATATTCACATACACGAGATTCGGTGGATTCATTCACAATTTTTTAAAAATCAAACATTTAATTTAATACACTTGGAAGTAATAATAAGAATTTTCGTTTTCGGCTAATCATATTTGTCACGTACACATCGCATCGCTTTGCATAAATAACTGAACACGAATGCACTGCACGTCATCTCTTTCCTTTTTTATCGATAAACAGCCAACACTCGGAAACCACAGACAAAAAAACTCCCCTTTCCAAACTCACAAATTATCTTCACATGGCCAAACTATGCTCTGATTGGCTGTTCCACAGCATCCAGTCGAGTAAAGCCAGTAGCAATTAGAACATGTCCTATTCCTCCAAACCAGTCAAGCAGCGAGCCAGGCAGCCATCACATCCGGGCAGGTAGCCAGTTCAGCGCCAACTAACTGGATATCCAGTTCCGTGTGATTCGGCCTTTATATGAATGTTACTTTTGAACTTGGTAATATAAATTTGGTCAAATTTTCGGTGTTACTATTTCAATAAGTACTTTGTTTATGACTGGATTTTCTTACGATGTACAATGTACCTAGTCTTACCATAAATACTGTCACAAAGTTTTAAGTAAACTGACACAAAATGCTGAGAGATATTTTAACATTCTAATAACATTACTGAAATGGATGCATGACAAATCAATATTCATAATGGCCGCCCTTAGCACGCACACATTCCGTAAGTCTTTGTGGCCACGCATCAATTGAATTACGCAACACATCGACTGGAAAATGAGCAACTGCCTTCAGAAGAGACCGACCGCTTTAAACTTTCAATATTGGGATGTCTCTTCTTACAAGCCATCTCCTGAAGCTTGGACCACTATTTGTAGTCCAAAGGGTATAGGTCCGGACTTGCAGAAGGCCAATCTGAAGTGGAAATGAAGTCTGGAACATTTGCTATGAGGGCACGCTCCATTTCTGTGAAAAAGGGGTCAAAACATCAGCCAAAGTGTACCAGCAGACAGTGATTGAGAGACTACTCAAGAATCTCAACAACACTCTCTTCCATGGTCAGAACTGGAGCTTCCAGCAGGTTTCAGCCTCAACATATGGGGTCCGAACAACACAGCAGTGGCTGGAGGCAAATGTACCAGACTTAATTTCGACTTCGGATTGGCCTTCTGCAAGTCCTGACCTATACCCTTTGGACTACAAATTGTGGTCCAAGCCTCAGGAGATGGCTTGCAAGAAGAGACATTCCAATATTGAAAGTTTAAAGCGGTCTCTTCTGAAGGCAGTTGCTCATTTTCCAGTCGATGTGTTGCGTAATTCAATTGATGCGTGGCCACAAAGACTTACGGAATGTGTGCGTGCTAAGCGTGGCCATTTTGAATAATGATTTGTGATTTTGATTTGTCATGCATCCATTTCAGTAATGTTATTAGGATATTAAAATATCTCTCAGCATTTTGTGTCAATTGACTTAAAACTTTGTGACAGTATTTATGGTAAGACTAGGTACATGTAGTAAATGTTTCTCAATTACGTGTAAGTATTTTCATAAGATTTAATGACCAAGGTTAGAACCAATGTTTTAGGGTACTTTGAACTGCAAGACAATAGTTTAGTTTACTGACTGGTAACATACAAATTTGCAACCCCCTCCCCACCCCCAAAATCACAAATACGCCACTGAGTGGGCATCTCCCCAAAGCAAAGAGGCTTAATTCTCACAGTGGCTTTACGTACTACGTGACAAACAAGAGTGTATTAAAATGACGCACTTTTTAAGACAGCCATAAGGGATTGAAAGACAGAAAAGCAAAAACAAAAAAACAAATGACAAACGCTTGATGGTTACATATTTCAGGTCTGGCTCGCAATGTTAGTCAATATAATACGTTGTTCTCATATCGAAAAACAAAAGTGTCAAGTGTGGCTTTCGCTGAAGGCATTCAAATTTCAACCTTTATGGTAGCACATCAGGCTAACGATACTCTGGCACATGGATTCACAGCGAGTATACGTAGGTAATCCTCTGCGTGGCTTCTGTTGCGTCCTGTCCATATGTGAAGGTGATTGTCCCTTCGTCCATCTCGTCATCATTCATCCCCTTGTCGCGATTAGCCAAAAGTAGCAGAGAAGCGATGTAAAATAAACAAAATCAATCCCTGGAGAAAGGGAAAGGGGAGGGAGAGATCAAGTGGGCAGAGCGAAGCAGTCCCCCTCCACGCAATCCCGTTCCTTCTAACGTGTTCATTGGTGGAGCCGTCTCGCGTCACTACTGGCACAGAGACTTGTTTTCGGTCGCTTGCTCTAAATATAGCTGGGACAGAGTAGATAGATTCGGACAATGCACAGAAAAACCGCGGCCAACTCGCGAACCAAAGTGGACAGTCATTTATTTTCTCTTATCACTTGCATGTGTTGCCACACATACAGCTTCACTCCCTTGCATACTTGTCAAAAAATTTCTTCACGATAGCGGTTGGCCACCGGTCCCAGACACAGGCCGAAACCTCAGGAGAAAAGTTGTCACGATTCCCCGAGGAGAGTCGAACCTGCGCGCGTCCCGTAGCAGGATTCCTTATAGACTGGACGGTCACGGTGCCGGACACGAATCCAATGTGTTTCTGGAAAAAAAAATTCCCTCACAAAATGTATCTGGATATGTTTCTTCCTAAAGAAACCCAGAATCCTTCATTTTTATTTATTTTATGGCTAATCGCGAAAATGAGAATGAGTGGTGATATGATCAAACTGGTGAAGGAACACTCACAAAGATCAACCATTTCCAGGACATGATTCGAATCCGGCACACATTGGCCTCCTAAATCAAATCGCGAAACAAATTACTCTTAACAACAAAATTCATGCTGCGATGCAAAATTTAATATTTCTAGACAACTCAATTTTCATTACCATGAATATAGAATTTCTAATTTATAATAGTACTGCAGTATTGCAGAATGGCGTTACACTGGCGTCTGGACTCTCAGCCAGTATTCGTATGGCTTTTGTTTTAGCCTGTACATGTATATTTGCGATTGTTTTTTTATGAAATTCATCAAATCACCATCGTTGCAGAGAAACGACTTGAAATAATCACATCAATCAATCATTCAGTACTGTATGCAGTGCCATCTCTTATCAATTTCCGTAAACAACTTAATTGAAGAGAGAGTACGTTCATAAGAATTGATTTGATGAAACCGCAGCTAACATGAGAAAGAAGCCGGATTGCTCAAAACTTGATGTCCTTCAGTGACGCAGAACACGGCAGCTCCTAGTTATTCGCTGAAATATTATCGTTCGCTTGTAAAAATTGGGCGTGTTTCAGCTCTCGTTTCGTCGTAACGATGCAAAAATTTCAAAAGCATCACCGTTAAAATTAGCAGTGATTCTCCGTAACAAACAAGTGTCGAGGCCGAATTTTTAAAAAAACCACGCCTATTTGCGGTATGGCGAGGAAGGCAGATAAAAAAAAAACAAGTGAAGGGGTCAAGATTAACAAATTTATGGCACTTAAATTAATTCTTTATGCTAGTTCAGGTGCTCTCTGAAACAGAAAAACAGGAAAGAAACCAACGCAGTGGATAATAGGCAATAATTTTTATTTTACACATTTTCATTCTTTTAATTCTTAACGGATTTTCACTTTAATTTTTTTTTTATTTCCTGAAAATTTCGGGAGGGGTTGTAGATCCATCAGCACCCCTGCGGTTACAACTTACCGTAAAGTTTCTTATAAATAGGAATGGCCACAAAATCCCAATAATATATATATCAGGATAAAAATTTATTCGGATTTGGCTATTCTAAGTACATAGTTGCTCAGTGGCGGCGATTGGGTTCCAAACCGGGGACAAGGTGACAAAACTGGGGGGTGGGGGCAAAGACAGTATAGTTCCCTTTATATATAAGATGATTTAGCATAGTGCGGAGGCGAAAGTGGCGGGGGCATCTGCTCCCTCCCCCCCTTCTAATCGCCGCCACTGTAGTTGCTACATGTTGTTCTCGCTACTGTGAATGGCTTCCATGCATTAAAGTTATGTTGTTTAATTTGAACCTACGTGTTTGTATGTCTTGTGCATGTATAGATAAGAAATCACACACACAACAACAAGGCTTACATCTATGGCGCAGTCGTACAGGATATTCTTGGTAATCCTTCGTAAGAAGAAGTATGGATGAAGACGTCACGAAGAGTACGCGACGATCATCACTCCAGCATAGGTTTATGCAAGGAGAAATTGTGTCGGCTTGATCAACTTCTACGGTAAGAACCAAGATTACACGGTTTGTGTATTGTTTACAATAATTGTACAAGGGCAAATTCAAATCAGTGCGATACAAATTGTGTCTACGGCGTGGATTACAATAATTGTACAAGAACAAAGTTTAAAACAGTGTGTATAAGATGTATGTGAATGGCTTCCATGCATTAAAGTTATGTTGTTTAATTTGAACCTACGTGTTTGTATCTTGTGCATGACGAGATAAGAAAACACACACAACAACGCTTACGGCTACTACATTTCACAATTATATTATTTTGTTTTGACAGTATATAGAGTTCAAATAAGTCTAAAATGTTTTATCGGGTGGGTCCTAATGTGCAAGCCCTCTTGTTCCAAGATAATGTGCGCCTCTGACTTTATTCACTATTCACTCGCCCAATATAGGCCATAGTGGAGGTGATGTGATCAACACCACGCTTCAGTCGTCTTTACTAGGAATGATTATCTCCAACTAGTCATTGAAGAGAGGCTAGGTGAGCTCCAGAGCTCCTTACGCAGGTAGTGGCTGGAAGTATTCCTGCCAGAGGTCACCAAGTCTCCAGTGTCGGAGTTCGCGCTACACCAATTCTTCTTCCTTGTTTATTATCATCATTAACTCATTAATTTGCTTTATTTTGCTTCAATCTAGGACAATTGCGATGGCGGACAATTGCTATGAAGCCAAAATCACGGACAATTGCGATGATTTTGACGGTGAATGTCAGTTTACAAATTTTTGGTAGGACAATTGCCACGATCAGGATGACTAACCAACAGGTGCACCTAACCTAACCTTAATGTGGTTGAAATGCAAGTACGTTTAGGCGTACAAGCTCTCTTGCCAGTCTCGAGCCTGGAGAAAGTGTGAGAGGAATCAGTGTTCTATTCGAAAATATCAATTCTCTTGTAAGAGATATTCTACGGGTGTTAAGCCACCCTTCAATGTAATAGAAGATTTAAAATGTCATCGCAATTGTCCACCAGCCCTTTCACTTCTGTGTTCATCGCAATTGTCCGGCTACATTTTGCTTCGCTTTTCTTACGCTATTGGCTAATAGTCAAGATTAGAATGAATGGTGATAACGCGGGAGCTTCGATATTCTCCAAAAATGCAGTCCACGGTGTACTACTTGGAAAAGAGGTTCACATTTGGGTGTCTTCAGACAGGGTTACCCCTTTTCACCCCTATCTTATCTTGATTCTTCTTCACCAGGATTTGATTTTTGTTATTTTGTATCGGTTTCTGTCAATGCCAATCGCAACGATTGAATTTATTGATTTAAACTTGTTGGTTGCGTCGGCACATGTGGCCATTTTGCACCCTCCGATGCATACGGAATACACATCGAAGGTTCCATGGGAATAGATATGATGAATTGATTGATTGATTTGGTGTTTTAAGTCCACTTTATGCACAGTAAGGCTAATCGGGACAGGACCTACAGTTTAGAGTGGGATCCGAACCACTTGTGCCTCCGCCAGGTATCGTACCCGAAACCCCTTGATTGCAAGGCGACGACGCTACCACTGCGCCATCGGAGAGGCCCCTAGATATGATGATTTGATTTGGTGTTTTAAGTCCACTTTGTGCACAGTAAGGCTAATCGGGACTGGACCTACAGTTTAAAGTGGGATCCGAACCACTTGTGCCTCCATCGGGTATCGAACCCGGGACCCCTTGATTACAAGGCGACGACGCTACCACTGCGCCATCGGGGAGGCCCTCCTAGATATGATGAAAACAGGGAAGAAAATAAGAACATAAAATCAATATATCATGGCCACATAGACCCATACGAATTAAAACGATGGATTTGAAAAAAACAACTAACATTCTATTATTTTGTGTGCTCAACATTCAGCAGAAAACGTTTTATTTCATTCCACAGCCTTCCATGTATTGTATTTCAGCTTATATCACTATAATTTATGCTGTTGCTGTTTTAAATTGCACTAAATTTAAGGGTGCCTACTTTAGGAACGTTTTTTCCAATGTTCAAAAATGTGTCTCTTCGGAAAAATTCGGATTTTCACAATGAAGCCATTTTCTTCTTTCTGTAGGAGGATTATGTAACATGATATTTCAGGCCTTAGAGCCAATCATTTAGGCTTGATGGTTTCCTTGATATGCCGCAAGAACAAAATGGGGCCCCACATTTGATACACTTCCTCTACGGTTCAGGAAATCTTTTTTCAATGAAACAAAACGCAACTTGGACAGAATTTAAATTGTGCGAGAAAAAGGTTCCGGCCCTGTTGCGGAACCCAATAGAACCCATTACAATTTATGAGTCCCTGAACCTATAAGAACCCTGGTTAAAAGTTCGTGGTAGTAAAAGAACCTGCACAAGACAAACACAACACATTAAAAAGTAAGAATATACTTAAAGCTTCCTCACACACAGTGGAAGAAACCAGTTCTTCTTAAGAGAAAGCCGGACAATTGCGGTGAACACAGTTACAAGTGAAAGGGCGGGTGGACAATTGCAATGACATTTTCAATCTTCTAGCAAGTTGAAGGGTGAATTAACACCCCGTACAATACCTTTTACAAGACAATTACGTGAAATATTGATATTTTCGAATAGAACACTGATTCTTCTCACACTTTCTCCAGGCTTGAGACTGGCAAGGTAGCTTGTAAACGTCCTTGCATTACAACCACTTTTAGGTTAGGTTAGGTTAGGTGCACCTGTGGATTAGTCAACCTGATCGTCTCAATTGTCCTACCATTAATTTGTTAAATGACTTTCATCGTCAAAATCATCGCAATTGTCCGTGGTTTTGACTTCATCGCAATTGTCTTAGATTCTTCGTAAAAAGCACAAAACATTTGTGAAAACACTGTCGCCATCTACCAACAGGGATGACAAACAGTTTGGATTATTAAAAGTCTGGCTGAGGAAGGCAAATGAAATTGACGAAGGTACTCACACAAATACCCATATACCAAGGCCTAGGATTCGAACCCAGGACTCTTGGCGTCGTAGCGCGCTGTGCTAACCACTCCACCATAGAATCGGCTACCCGGGATTCAAACCCGGCACCAAGCGTTACAGCACGCTACTCCTATAACTTTCCCACCACCCGTTGAACTCTTTTTGGTGGCATTTCGGTGAGTTGAACACACAAGAAAAATAACTTAATCAGAACAACAAAAAAAATATCCATTACTGATGCTTATATTACTTATGCATTAGCTTACCTTTTCAAGGACCTCGGCACGTTTTAATTAACACAGGATATCCGAACTCGTTAATCACACGCAAACGCACTAATGCGATCATGCGAACGCATGTTATCACATGACACGCGTTAACTTCAAGGTGTCTGGGCACATCCGATGCAAGAAGGCAGCGCGGGGAAAACTAGAGCCAACGCCTGGTGAGCCTCCCACCTGAAGATGCGCAGAGGCAGGGCGGGGGTGGGAGGGGGACTTGTCTCTCTGGTGGGCAGGGTTATCAGATGTCAAAGCAAATCTCCCTTACTGCCTATACAATTTTATGCCATTTACATATACATTCACGATAGGCAGGGTGGTTATGTATAAAATTGATATAAACTAACTCACTGTTTAATAATAATAATATTTATTTAAGTGACAAGCACTAGAGTCCTGCATGGAACGGCTTTCACTCGCTTGTACTCCTTCGAGTGTCCCACCCTCGAGCGTTTAGAATGGAATATCATTTTGATGCAATAATCGTAGACACGTAAAATATCCGTCTTGGCAGTTTCAGCCCACAATTATTTTCATATCAATGTGTATCAGTAAGATAGCCTAAACTCCATTTTAACATGGAGATGATGACTATGCTCACTTTAGTTTCAATTTCACTGCGTCTTTCACTTCACGAAGCATATTTGAAGGCCCACTGCGACAGACAAATTACGGTTGTACGTG
Organism: Lepisma saccharinum; assembly: GCF_977018435.1. Lineage (NCBI taxonomy): Eukaryota > Metazoa > Arthropoda > Insecta > Zygentoma > Lepismatidae > Lepisma > Lepisma saccharinum. The sequence goes on along the minus strand of NC_139248.1, from coordinate 5,111,554 downwards.
AACTACTGGGCTTCGAACGTATACCGATCATTTGTCTGTTCGAGCGTTATTCGCTCGAGCGAAGAAACAGTCGATTCCGTAAGCCATCTAGCGTCATCCGTGCGAACTATTAGACGATCGAGTAAAAAAGCCTCGATGCAGCATTCTAACATGTACAGTCAACAAAGTTAGTAATAAGGTGTGTTTTATACAGCGTATATTGATATAATTGTAAGTTGAATAGTATCATCTGCAAATATGCTGTATAAAGAAACAAACTGCCGGAGAACTAAGTAAGGTGAGTATACTACTGGACTTAAAAATATTATGCATCAAACAAATAATAAAACCAAAATAATAAACATCTATATTGTACCTAGTACGCGTATACAGATCGTTTTGTCTGTTCGAGCGATATCTGCTCGAGCGATGAAGCTCTTGATTCCGTTAGCCATCTAGCGTCGTCCGTGGGAACTATTTGGCGCTCTACCGAAAACCTCTTCCTGCAGCACTCTAATGAGGGTGAACCCTTTCCTGAGACACCAAAATGTCAACCTTACTTGCACGTAGTACAGACCCTCGTTGCAGATTAACGAGGCTCTGGCGTCTGGATTCACAGCCCGTATAATCCTCTGTGGGGATTGTGTTGGCCATCTCATCACCATTAATCCTCACCTTCGCGATTACCAAAAGTGGTAGAAAAGGGGCCGAGAGCGAACGATACACCCTGTATAATATGCTTTGGGGGAAATATTTTAACGTCATCCGAAATTTTCACTAAAATTTCCCGTTTCGAGGTAAAAATTCCTCTTCAGCTGGCAACACTGCTAGGCGGAATACAATCATTTCTCCCATAAGCTTCTAGAAAGGGACGCTTGGGCTGTTACATGCAAGGCGCGTCCATTCCATTTTCTTACCTTCTTCTCCCCTTGTCAAGAGTTAAATCACCTTCCCCGCCTGGTGGATGGAATCTTGAAGACTGACTCTTTAAATCAGAACATCAATCTGGAGAATGGGCTCCAAAAAGCAAGCGCTGGAGCCTCTGGAAGGAGATCTTTTTTAGTTTTCTAATGGCACAATGAATAAATTCAGGCAGTCCGAGGATGGTGGATAACAGGTGAGTAAATGAGGTGTACTGAACGGCCATTGGTACACCTCTGATCACGTCACGAAGATTTGAAGGGTTTATGAAAGTGAACCATGCAATTGGTTTTCATGAGGGTAGTGATTGCTGCTACAACAGTTTTAAACACTGCCATTGGCTGGTTGCTTTGTAGAGTCTGCGGAATACGTTCGTTGTTGGGTTTGGTTCTCTTAGAACAAGAAGACGAAAAATAGTTGTAGCAGCAATACCGACCTTTCATGAAATTGTTAGTAACAACAGAGGCATTTATCAGCAGCTAAAAGTATAGTAATATTGCTGATATTAGCATATTGAGAGGATTTCTAGGAGATATTCTTTCAAATTAAACATTCAGACCAGTGGCGCAACCACAGGAGGGGGCAGGGGCATTGTCCAAACCTTGGACGGAAATGAGTTCTGGGGAGGGGGGGAACATTGACGGCCAAGTCTGCCTGCAGGGGCAATTACCGCCCACAACTTAAAATTTTATAGAAATAAAAGTACTTTTAGTAAAATTTTCTTGCTCGCTTTGCTCGCGGTACCTGCTTTCCTTAGTCTTATCAAGTTCAGAACTGTATCCAGGGGGCGGCGGTAGTCTGCCCTGGGCGCCGAACGATCTAAATGAAAATAAGTTGTAAAATTGATTGATTGATTTGTGGTTTTAAGTCCACTTTACGCGCAGAAAGGCTAATCGGGACTGGACCTACAGTTCAAAGTGGGATCCGAACCACTGTGCCATGTGCCTCCACCAGGTATCGAACCCGGGACCCCATTATCACAAGGCGATGATGTTACCAGTACACCATCGAGGAGGCACAAAAGTTGTGAAAGAGAGAATGCATTGGCGTCCCGTGAAATTATTTGCGCCCTATTAAATCAATATTGATTTCAGTCTGAAGAAATTTGGATCCAAAAATTTTCTTTCTCGCTTCGCTCGCAATGTAGCTTTGTTCTCTGTAATGCATTGTAAATTACCAAACATGGAAATAAGACTTGTCTTAATTGATTTTGTTTTAAATTCAGGAACAATTGTTTTCATGAAAGGGAGCGTGCACATTTGAGAGACAATTTATATAATTCTTGCTATTGGTTTATTATGAGATGGATGAATTGGTTGTGTAATGTATTTAAATAATATATGTTTTATATCTTTGAATACGTACACAATTTAGAGTCCACGTCGCTCCATGTTGCACAATGTGGAACATATATCTTGCATGAAAGTTATACATAATAATGTCAAAAATATATTTGGAATGCATTTATCAAGCATTTTCTGTTTTTCAAAAATAGTTTCTGTGCTTGTTTTCCATTATTAATGTGAAAGTGATCGTATTGAAAAAAATAATTCAAATCGTTTGTTCGAACACAAATCCCTTAGCACCAACTTCTAACCCCTTTTGCATAATTTACGAGGGTAATAACGTCTTTCATAGTACTACTACTACTACTACTACTAATAATAATAATATTGGTCTCGGGTTCGAATCCTGACTTGGGCATGTATGTTGGTGAGTGTCCATTCATCAATTTCATCATATCATCAGTCATTCCCATCTACGCAATTTAGCCAAAATTGGCGCAATAAGCGAAGCAAAATGACGCAAATCAATAATAATAATAATGTTATAATAACATTATTATTATTATTAACATTTTATTATTGAAATGATATTATTATTATTGGTACGTTTATCCTGGCACTTGGCCCCCACAGACAAAAATTCGTGGTTGCGCCTCTGATTCACACATACGTATATATAAAACTGATCAAGTGTATCTAACAAAACTGAGATTACTTGCAATGAATGACAATATTCTGCAATTCAACAACTAAAGTAAATTGTTTTGTTTACTGTTCATTATTGTACAGAGGATTTGATTGATTTTGTTTATTTTACTTCGCGTTTTGTGCCTCTTGGCTAAATTGCGAAGATGGGGATGAGTGACGAAAGGATGAAATTGATGAATGGACATTCAAAAACAACCAAGTCCGAGCGGTATTCGAATCCTGAACCCTTGGCGTCGCAGCGCGATGTGCTAACCACTTTTTTTTCACTTAAAGGAAATACCCCCTACACGGAGGTATCTCCCACCATTCACACTTTTTCTCATTTTAACACTTTTTCATTTGTTACAGTTTCTCAGTTTCTTATCATCTGGATACACACAAATACCCATGTCTTACCCGGGACTCGAACCCGGAACCCCTGGTGTTGTAGCGCGCTCTGCTAACCACTCCGCCACGGAGGTCGACAACCACTTGGCCACAGGGTCCGGCTATTCTAAAGAGGAAATTCTATCATTATTGTGGTCTCATTCACTAATCTCATCACGCATGAGTAAACTTAAGTTCAATTATTTTGGAGATCCCATAATTGAATTGAATTGTTTTAAGTCCGCTTTATGCACAGATAGGCTAATAGGGACTGGACCTACAGTTTAAAGTGGAATCCGAACCACTATGTGCCTCCACCTGGTATCGAACCCGGGACCCCTTGAATACAAGGCGACGACGCTATCACTGCGCCATCGGGGAGGCCTAGATATTATTAGAATAATTAAATCAAGAAGACTTAATTGGGCAGGCCATATAGCATGAATGGGAGAGGAAAGAAGAGTTTTCAGGATTGTTGGGAAACCTGATGGTAAGAGACCTGAATGAAAGTCAAGACGAAGATATAGGGATAACGCTGAGATGGGCCTAAAGGAAATCTGAAAAGATTGGATTCATCTTGCCCAGGATAGGGACAGATGGAAGGTTTGTGTTGCTTCAGCCATAAACCTTCGGGTTTAAGAAGGCTAGCTATCTGCAAGTGTGAGTATCTATATTCGATGCACAAAATGATCCAGTGTTCCGATTCCACCATATGGGCCCTTATAATAGGAAAATACACTGATTTAGAGGCAACATAAGCGCTTTAACACAAGCTGCTACTGTTCAATTTTTTTAAAGCTGTCGGTGTGATCTTGGTGCGTTATTCCTTTCTGTGGGACCTGAATTATGGCGAAATGGCGCTTCCCACACGATCGACAACGAAACCGGAATCACTTGATGGCCACCAGAGGCCTCCAGTGGAGAGGTCGACCTGTGATCTTGATGGCTGCTGGGGAAAAAAAGAAATGGTAATGTATGCCCTGGCCTCTCGAAGCTTTCTGCGAAGGTTTCTTCGCATGTTCCGTTAGCAAATTTGGCGTTGAACAAGTTATTGACCTTCCGTTGAACTTTTCTTGACCTCCACGTCAATGCTCATACAAACGAGCTGACAATCGCAAATGACATGTCTCTCATTGTATGCAATAAACAAAAAGAAAGACAGTAGGAACAAGAACAAAGCAGACTTTCTTCATTTTCTCTTTTATTACTTTGATTGATTGATTTCGTTTATTTTTACTTTGCTTTTCTGTCGCTTTTGCCTAATCACGAAGATTTGGATGAATGGTGATAAAATATTAGGGAGAATCCCACATAGGAATATACTGGCTGTGAGCCCAGACGTCAGAGCCTCTTGTGTTTTTTTGGTAGCAGTTGCGCACAAATAAAATTAAATGCATCAAATCTATTTGATGTATCGGAAACCCATTGACTGATGCACTAAAGTATGTTCTTTGGTGTTTACAAAGAATCAGGTTTAAAGCTTGATGCATTTTTATATGTCGTTTGTACAGTTAACGCCCAAGTGCATGACATAATGCAAAGGCGAGTCAAGATAAAATTTTCACCCGCGTGAGGTGGATTTTTTGGCGCCCCCTACTATAAAAAATGGCCAAATTATCTTATTTCCAAAATATTTTAAGTATTTTTGTTATACCGGGTGTCCGAGAAGTCTCTGTATGATAATAAAAATTAACTGTACCCGCTATATGCAACATAGACATGAAAAAATGGTACCAAAATGTTCGGAATGTATTCAAGTTTTTTTGTTTCAAGTTTCTGTAACGTTGCAGTAGTGTAGCAGTGCCAGTGTCCAGCAAACCGGAAATGTGCACAAGTCAGGAAAAAGCTGAATGTATCCTGTGGTTTCACGAGAGCAGGTCACAAAAAACAGTGCAGACACAGTTTCAAACATCGTACGGAAAGGTGCCGCCCGATGGTAGGAGCATTAAGTCGTGATATGACAAATTCAAGACGAAAGGGTGGAAGATGTCAGAGTAGCTTTGTGCGCAGTCCGAAGAAATCCGTGCGTACGGCCTCACGTGAATTACAGATGCCAAAAATGTTCTGTTCATGATGTGTTACACAAACGTTTACTGTTTCGTGCATACAAAGTGCAAATTCTGCAGGCTTTGTTGCCCAATTACGGCAAACACATTGACGCTGATAATGGCTAGCTGGAACGTGTTTCTTTTTCAGACCAGGCGGTCTTTCGTGTCAGTGGTTTAGTGAATACACACAACGTGCGTATCTGGGGTAAAGAGCCCCCTCATGAGGTGAGGGAGTCGACCATGGACAGCCCGAAGGTGAATGTTTGGTGCGCGCTGCTGCATGACAGAATAATCGGACCGTTCATTTTCTGTGAGGACACCGTAACATCTGGAGTGTATCTCAACATGTTGTAATTGTTTGCTATTCCGCAATTGCTAGAATACCACCCACATGTTATCTTTCAACAAGACGGTGCACCGCCACATTGGAGTCTGGAGGTTCGTTCCTATACCTTGATCAGAAATTTCCTGGAAAATGGATTGGTCGAGATGGACGGACAGTGTGGCCTGCACGATCTCCAGACATAACCAACCCCTTTACATTTTTATGGTGTTATGTGAAAGACAATGTCTACAGAACTCCTGTATCCGATCTTGCAACTCTGCAACAATGGATAACGCAAGTCATCACATCAATCCCTCCTTTGATGTTGGCTAATGCATGGCGAAAAGTTGAATTTCGACTAGATGTACTCCGTGCTACCAAGGGTGCTCACGTGGAGATTTATTGATTTCTTTCCTATTGCCAATAAAACTTGAATAGTTTCCGAACATTTTGGTACCATTTTTTCATGTCTATGTTGCATATAGCGGATACAGTTAATTTTTCTTTTCATACAAAGACTTCTCGGACACCCGGTACCGTAGGACACGTTTATTGTAGGCATATATTTAATAAATGCCTACATAATGACATCACAGTAATCTCTTAGCTCAAATTGCTACATGATCTTGCAATATACTTATTATGTTATGCAGCAGTAACTTCAACTAATACTTGTCAGCGATAGATCCAACAATTTTTTAAAATGAATAGCTAGCTACGCACCCGGTGGAGGCACACAGTACTACTTTAAACTCGAAGCCCAGTCCCGATTAGCCCGTCTGTACCAAACAAACAGTAATGATTATGTAATCAGAAATAAGGTTTTGGCGCTAACTAAATCTCAATGATTCAGCTAAACATTTAGTCTGAGCTACAGACGTTGTTCACTTTTTTTTCAACATACTTTTCTGCGTGTAGATGGAGCTTACGCGTTATTATTTAGAATATTTCAGATTGTAGCTAATTCTGATTTTGTTTTTAATCAAACTAAGATTACGAAATATTGTATATAATACGAAATGTGAAGAGAATGGATGAAAAGCAATAAAAAGGAACATTTGTGCCTAGAACTATCTTAAAATTCAAGATTTGTCTAATTAAGTTTTATGTCATTTTTAAAACAACTATGAACAAAGGAAGTATATGAGTGACGTCATATTATTAAATTTTATTTGAGATTTTTAAAATAAGTCAATGGGTAAAATAGGAATGAAAAAGAAAAGTTCACAATATTTACTGTGAAATAACGTCTTTACAAGTAAAATTTTGCTTTTTTCAATCCTGTTGTGTATAACTGTATATCTGTAAATACTAGAGTTACGAAAATTGCTGCAAGGTGTGTTGATGTATGTAAAAAGTTTGATGGCGATAGTAATTTTACGTTCTAAGTAGGTTAGGCGAGTTCGGTATGAATTTTACGTTCTTATTCGTTTAGGAAAGTTAAATTTGATGCGTACGTGTGGAACGAACGAAATTTGCATTTTAAAAAGTAAATCTGTCATACTATCGGAAATCAGCGCATGCATGTAGGTACTAGATATCAAATTTTTGTGCGAAGTGAGTCCTAAAGCTTACTGATTGAAGCCATAAGAGCCTTTCTGCTTTCTCTACTCGCCGCTGAAAACAGCGCCAGCAGGTTGTTCACTTTGAACCGTTGCGAATGCGAACTCCATTCGACGATCGAAAAGCTCAGAAACGCTCAAGTAAGGAAGTAAATGGAAAGTGTGTGGTCCTGGAACATTTGATATTTTGAAGAAATAGAGTCCAATGAATAAATATAATAACAATTAATTGTATTACATATTTATTTGGGTGTGCACGTGCGAACGAGCGAATAGGCAGCAGCCACTACTGACAATATGGCACATCACTGGTTATTGGTTAGTTTGAAATTCCTTGTCTTGAACCGAGCAATTAGCTCCTTCGTTTCTTGCCCCGGGCTGGGTCCAACAACACTTAAAAAAATAACATTCTCCAGGTAAAACCAACAGACACGACTAAGTTTGTCCTTAATTGAGGACATAATGATACGCTGGGACGTTGCCAGAGCGTTGGCCAGCTCCCTAAATTGTTAGAAACAGCCGCAGCTGCTGCAATTTACGGAGCGGCCATTTTATCGTTCTTCCCGGAAGAAAATGGTTGTGCATGCTTTGTAGAGCATTGTTTCGAAAAGTACAAGCACTTAATGACAGGCGTACGGGTAGATAATTAAAATGGGTGCATAATTTACTCGAACTGGGATCGTGACGGACTTGTTAGCAAAGGAAAACAATGATTCAGTGGTTAAATATACCTCTGAGGTAACTGCGGGCGTTTTTATTTTGTTTCCCAATTACATGCTTGTGGGGGGTAGCAGCGATTTGGTACCAAAACTGAGGGGAAAGGACAGTTTACGTTTTCTTGGTAGACATGGGTTAGCAGTAAGAGGCCATAGTGCGGGAGCAAAAGTGGCAAAAAGTGTGGTGGGCAATTGCCCCCTCCTAATCGTTGACATTGGATGTTAATCACTGTTTTAGAAGTCCAAGTCCACTTTATGCACAGATTGGCTAATCGGGTCTGGACCTAGAGTATAAAGTAGAATCCGAACCACTATGTGCTTCCACCGTGCTGGCGCACGCGGGTGGTGGGGGGGAGTTTGTGGGGCTAGAGCTCCTACCGAAATTTTGAGAAAATCAAGCAGTAAATAACTTGGGGAAAACCAAAGTGGTAGGCCTAAATGCAAACTCCCTTAAAATAACCCCTTCACCATTTTGTCATCGAAAAATATTAAATTAAGGTTAAAATTGGCCAAATTACGAAATATTTTACAACGTATCCCGCCCTGCTAGAACGAAGCCATGCAATATCCGCCATTACAATTCCAGCCCCCTCCAGAAAAAAAATGTATGTACGCAATTGATCCACCGGGTATCGATCCCAGACTACAAGGCGATGACGTCACCTCTGCGTCATCGGGAAAGTTCTATCCATCAAATTATCCATTTGCTCTTCTTGTGTATTCCGCATGTCAGTATTCGCGAATTACAATTATTCATTAGGAAAAGCTAAACTCAATCACAGTGACTTTATTTTAAGTAAAATTAACTCGTATAACATATGAGTTTTTCATGCTTCAGTTGCAAGCAGACAGTTAACAAGCTAAAATTAACGTTAAGTGTCATTCAATTATAATTTGCACACGGTAGCGACACGCTTCAGGTGACATGCTTGCACTCTGCACCCCATACATGTTGTATTTGATCAGGTTGTCTTGCGTCGCCTTGCTTCAAGTTCTGGCTAATCGCGACAATGAAGATGATACGAGATTGAATGGAAGGACAAGACAAACACTATGTACGACACCACACAGATGGATCCAGGCGACAGAGCCTCGTTAGTCCTCAAAATATGTCCAGGGTGACGAGGAACAGAGAAACCTCAATAGGTGAGTCACTCCGATACGAAAGGGCCCATTTACTTCTGTAGGTTCGTTTCCAAGTAACGAGTCTGAACGTTCTCCTAAAAGTCTCTACGTGAATTAGGCTATCTCCACACTCATAGGCGTAACTTGGCGGGGCAAGGGGGCGCCTGCCCCACCAAGAATTTAAGGTTTAGCCTCCCCGATTGCGTAGTGGTAACTTCGTCGCCTAGGATCCTAGGCTCGATAACCTACGGAGGCACACAGTGATTCGGATCCCGCTTTAAACTGCATGCCCAGTCCCGATTCGCATATCTGTGCATAAAGTGGAATTAAATGAAAAATCAATCATTAAGTTTCAGGTTTATTAAAATTTACAAGTTATGGGTTCGTTTGTTAACCTCCTGGGACGTGAGAACTAAAGAGTACTATTTGTGATTTTACGAATGTAACAGTTATTTTGCAAATAATCCTTGGGGCTATTTTTGTCGGATGGACAACTTTTGGATTCGCCTCCCCATGTTTAAGCCCGAAGTTTGATCCTGTCTCCCTCCACCCCCTCAAAATTTGGCAACTAGTTACTTGGCTAGGCTGGATCTTTCGCAGACACCAGGGAAGCTTTCCTTTTTCGAAATTTGCTCTCCTTTCGAAACACCGCTACGATACTACAAAATGTGAAACATTATATCTTCTTACAGTTCCTTCTAGACTCTAGAGCATTCACATGAATCTTCATTTGGTATGCTCTCGCTTTTATCTAGATACTAGCTGATTAGCAGGCGTTGCCCGGGAATTTATTTATCCCAATCTTGTATTAGACAGAAAAATAATGAATTTTAACTATAGTTTTAAATGAAACTAATTTTAAATGTGATCGTGAATGTCGCCAATTAGCTTAGCGACTCCGAAAACTATGGATTCGACACTAATATAGGTCATTCGTGGCATTATATTTTTCACCCTTTCTCTCCCCCATGCCGATAGGTGATGAACTTGGAGTTGAACCGCATTGGGAGTGTCACGAAAAGTATGGATTCCGTTCGCAACACAGCCTGAATGTTGGACAACCCGAGAAACACTATCGTTGTGCGGATTGCATAGAGTCACGGATGTCTGTTTGTGCGAAATTTAATATCGGTGGTTCTCGATTATTTTACATGTTACCCCTTCCCCCCACCCCTAGGGGTGCCAGTGGTTTCTTACCCCCAACAGTTTATATTTCCAGATTGCAAGTTATACGTGTACCAAGTTTGGTTGAAATTGCTCCAGGCGTTCGAGAGTTATGCCGGAACAAACAAATATACAGACCCACACACACCCACACACATACATCCAATTATATATATATATATATATATATATATATATATATATATATATATATATATATATATATAATAAAAATAATAATAAAAAGAGATAATCAATAGTTTCGTAGTTACCCAAGCCTATTAGACTATAGATAATATCTAGCCAACAGCGGAGGAAAGACCATATGAAGATTCATGTGAATGCTCTATTTTGTCTCTGGAATCTCTGGGGCACGCGAAATAAAGCAATTCTTAGCTTCGGAAGTAGTGACTCGAAAGGGAACGGGATTGCGTGGAGGGGAGAAAGCGACTGGTGTTCTAGCCTTTGCAGCAGCGTATACCGCTTCGCTCTCTCCATCGCCCTCGCCCCCCCCCCCTTATGCGCTGCCTTCCTCCATAGATTCCCGACATAGAGCATGGAAGGAATTTTAAGCGGACTATAATTTTTCAGTTTTTGTAATATCATAGTGGTTTTCTGCAGGGTTGTTAGGAATCCATAAATTCTAATAGGTTCTATTGGGTTCCGCTGCATGATGATAACCTTTTTTTCTCGCACAATTTAAATTCGGTCCAAGTTGCGTATTGTTTCATTCAAATAAAGTTCCTGGACCGAATTTATATTGATCCGGAAGAAACGGTTCCTGGACCGTATTTAAATTGATCTAGAAAAAAAGGTCCCTGGACCGAATTTAAATTGAGACGGAAAAAAGGCTCCTGGACCGAATTGAAATACTATACAAATAAAAAGGTTCTTTACGGCCCAGAACCTATTTACGCTTACTGTTTTTTTTCTGCTGGACCGGAATTAAATTTATTTCAAATTCCTGGACCTTTAACAACCCTCGTTTTCGAAATGACACGAGCCGACCTTCGCGGCGGAGTGGTTATCATAGCGATCTACCACGCCAGTATTTCCCGGTTCGAATCCTGCTATGGCCATGGGTGTTCTTCGCGAGTGTCCGTTCGTCAATTTCATCGTATCGCCACTCCGTCAAAAGTGGCAAAAAAGCGACGTTAAATGACAAAATTAAGATCAAATTAAAAGCAGACGAAATTTAGAAATAGTCTTGACTGCCTTCGCCCAAAGGTTCAGCGGCGCCTTAAGCCACCCGTGCATCGCTGTGCCTGTCAAACTGATTGCAATTCTAGTTTGAGCGACAGTACTTTCAACACCGGCATGCACTCTTGTGCATCGCTGCCCCATGGCCAACACGCAAATCGGAAACACGTCAAACGAATCGCCAGCAAATCAAATTTGGAGGCAGCACGATGTGGCCCTCTAGCCGCCAAACCTGTAATCTCAGGCCATCAAGCCGAAACTGCCTTGTTAGCGTTGTTAGCGCCACAAGGAGGGAGTGGCGAGGTTGAAAAGCCCTCGAAGTGTGCACGCAGCAATAAAGATATATTGACAAGGAAAAAGTGACGAGTATGTTCGAATCATTACTCGTTGTGTTCTGGGCAGTATAACGGCCGAAACATAAAAGTTGTTACAAATTGCAGCAAGGAGCATCATCAAGGCTTTACGCTTCTAGAAAAATACAGGGTGATTCGTAAGTCTGTGAAACGTTTAGTAATTTACTGCAGATAAGCGATGAAACTGACAGTGGTAATTTTGATGCCGATAGAACAACAAACTCTCCTAGATTTTTGAACACATCTCACAAATGATTTGATGTGCTGAAAGTCTTGTCAAACACAATCAACAGTTAGCTCACTTGGGGGTGTCTCACTTATAGCACACTTCTCAACCACCTCTTAACTCAAATCCCGCCCTTCGACTTCTGACGTCACAAATGTGTGCTAAGAACTCTAACCTAACTTACCTAACATAACAACCTAAAGCATTTAGCGACGTAATACATCTTCACATGGAGTAAAAGACGACAATATACAAATGCCTGCCCGCGAAAAGAATCACATAGGAACGTATCTCACGTCACACAACGAAGGGCGGGGCTTGAAAAAGAAGGTGGTCTAGAAGTGTGCTTTTAGTCATACCCTTCACTTGGCTCTGGATGTCCCGCCCGAGAAGCGATGCACAGACAGCCTTCCACGGTTACTCTCAAGAAAACTATAATAGTAAAATTAGTTACTTTCATTACTTTTTGAGTCACTACTACTGAGTAACTTAGAAAGGAGAAACTTGCTTAAAAAACTGAGATAGTCTTCACTCTCAAAGAAGTAACAGTTACTGAGTTACAATCCAGAAACAAGTAACTGCTGTACCCTCCAAAAGAAGTAACTGTTACTGAACTACTCCCCAAAAGGAGTAAATGCTTCTGAGTTACTCTCCAAAAGGAACAGCTGGTTCTGACTTAATATCCAAATAGAGCAAGTGCTTCTAAGTTACCCTAGAAAAGGAGCAACTGCTTGTATGTTACTCTCCAAAAGGAACTGCTGGTTCTGAGTTACTCTCCAAAAGAAACAACTGAATCTAAATTCTTCTCCAAAAAGAGCAACTGCTTTTTAGTTACCCTAGAAAGGAGCAACTGCTTCTACGTTACTCTCCAAAAGAAACAGCTGGTTCTGAGTTACTCTCCAAAAGGAACACCTGGTTCTGAGTTACTCTCCAAAAGAAACAACTGAATCTAAATTCTTCTCCAAAAAGAGCAACTGCTTCTTAGTTACCCTAGAAAGGAGCAACTGCTTCTACGTTACTCTCCAAAAGAAACAGCTGATTGTGAGTTACTCTCCAAAAGGAGCAACTGCTTCTAAATTCCTCTCCAAGAAAGAGTAACTGCTTCTAAGTTCCTCTCCAAATGGAGCAACTGCTTCTGAGGTCCTCTCTAAGAGGAGGAACTGCTTCTAAGTTCATCTCCAAAAAGAGAAACTGCTTCTGAGTTACCCTAGAAAGAGGAGCAACTGCTTCTATTTTACTCTCCAAAAGTAACAGCTGGTTCTAAGTTACTCTCCAAAAGAAACAACTGATTGTGAGTTACTCTCCAAAAGGAGCAACTGCTTCTAAATTCCTCTCCAAGAAAGAGTAACTGCTTCTAAGTTCCTCTCCAAATAGAGCAACTGCTTCTGAGGTCCTCTCTAAGAGGAGGAACTGCTTCTAAGTTCATCTCCAAAAAGAGAAACTGCTTCTGAGTTACCCTAGAAAAAGGAGCAACTGCTTTTAAGTTCATCTCCAAAAAGAGAAACTGCTTCTAAGTTACCTTCTAAAAGGAGCAACTGCTTCTGAGTTACCCTAGAAAAGGAGCAACTGCTTCTTCTATTTTACTCTCCAAAAGTAACAGCTGGTTCTAAGTTACTCTACAAAAGGAGCAACTGCTTCTAAATTCCTCTCCAAAAAAGAGCATTTGCTTCTAAGTTTCTCCAAATGAAGCAATTGCTTCTAAGTTCCTCTCCAAATCAAGCAATTGCTTCTGAGTTCCTACCTAAGAGGAGCAACTGCTTCTAAGTTCATCTCCAAGAAGAGCAAAAGTTTCTAAGTTACCTTCTAAAAGGAGCAAGTGCTTCTAAGTTACCCTAGAAAAGGAGCAGCAACTGCTTCTATTTTACTCTCCAAAAGTAGCATCTGGTTCTGAGTTGCTCTCCAAAAGAAGCAACTGCTTCTAAATTCCTCTCCAAAAAAGAGCATTTGCTTCTAAGTTCCTCCAAATGAAGCAATTGCTTCTAAGTTCCTCTCCAAATGAAGCAATTGCTTCTAAGTTCCTCTCCAAAAAAGAGCAACTGCTTTCAAGTTCCTCTCCAAATGGAGCAACTGCTTCTCAGTTGATCTCTAAGGAGGAGGAACTGCTTTTAAGTTCATCTCCAAAAAGAGAAACTGCTTCTAAGTTACCTTCTAAAAGGAGCAACTGCTTCTGAGTTACCCTAGAAAAGGAGCAACTGCTTCTTCTATTTTACTATCCAAAAGTAACAGCTGGTTCTAAGTTACTCTCCAAAAAAGAGCATTTGCTTGTAAGTTCCTCTCCAAATGAAGCAATTGCTTCTAAGTTCCTCTCCAAATCAAGCAATTGCTTCTGAGTTCCTACCTAAGAGGAGCAACTGCTTCTAAGTTCATCTCTAACAGGAGCAACTGCATCCAAGTTACTCTCGAAAAATGTACTTTCCGAAAGAAGTAAGTGCTACTGAATAAAAGTAACTGTGAGTGTAACTTTGCAAAGTGAAAAAGCTTTAGTGTACCTCAACACACACACACATTATTGAGCCGTGCCCGGCAACTGACAAAGGGCTTCCTTCCGCATATAATAATAATAATTCCTCGGTCCCGGCAACAGACAGACACTTAATTAATTGGGACACCTGTGCCACGAGGAATCCAGTTATTCTGGAGAGCAAATTTATGGCAACGGAGGCAATTACTCGTGCACCTGGTCTTGTCTTTTGCGAATAAAAATCGCGAACCTTGTTTTCGGCCATGACGTCACCGAGCGGACATTTCTATAACAGGAATTACGTGACAGGCATTCAGCTGGGTCGCATTGCTGGCTGCAAATTTGTCAAAACTTGGCTTAATGTGTCAGCGGTAAATTACTTCTGATGGTGCCCTCCGGGTGCGTCTGGTACCCTTGTCGTCTTTTTGGTGCAGTCTCTGTCCGAACTTTGTCCTTGAAGCAGTTTCTTTGGAAGATGACTGGTCCACAGATGATTCCTCGGATGTTGCTTAGAAACAAGGCTTTTAGTATTTTCTGCCATTATTGTGACCCATAGTGCACGGCTAAAAGCAGTGTTGGGAAAGTTTCTTCTGAAAGTAACCGAGCTACAGTAACAGTTACACAATTTAAAAAGTAACACGGTGACAGTGATTGGTCCTTGAACAGTGACACCAACTTATATGGGCCTGTGGGGCCCTTATATGCCATATGGGGTGGTGTGGAGGTATTTGGCTCCACATATTCTTGATCTCGGACATAGTTGGGATGATGTGATGAGCATCACGCCCAGCCACCTTTACCCAGGTACCCATTGATAAGAGGTTGGGTAGACCTGAGACCGCGCAGAAACAGACATTACTGGAAACTTCCTGGTTCAAATCAACCGCCCCGGAATTCGAACCCGGGTCTTCCGCGTGGTAGACAGTATCAACCTTTAAAAAAAGGTTGTTTAACTTTCGTCTCAATTTACACATATACCAATTTTCTCTATAGTCTCTGTATTCTAATTAGGACAAACCCAAACATCCATGCTATCGAAATATTCCATAAAAATTTTGTTACATCTCCAATATGATGCTTTTCAGTATCCTATATTATGATATTTACACTATCCGTCGTCACGTCATGAGTAGAGAAGTAGAGGGTTTATAACCAGAATGAGGATCTACAGGCACTAAAAACTCTCAAAATTGGCAGCCCAAAAGAACCGACAATACAAAATAGGCACTCAAATTTATGAACATCGATAGATTAGACACTCAAAAAGCAGTTATGTTCTAAATAGGCACTTGTGACTAAAACAGGCAAAGACAGCCACTATAAAATGTATGTATTCCTCTCAGAAATTTTCAGAAACTGTTTTTAAACGCAGAAGGCAACAATTTCAGGCCAAAGAGGGGAAAAGGCATTTTGGGGCACATCCTGAGCCTACTGATGACATATTATTGCGTAAAATTATAAAACAAATCTCCGATTTCAGCCCAACCGATATTTTTCAAAAATTGGTGCTCCCACACAAAGATTAACCACGGCAAGAGAAAAGCATTTACCATTTCTCAACTCTAACAAACAGTCATCAAAGATTTCCCTGCCGAAAAGTAAGCAGCCGTGTGGATTAAAGAAGGACACCATTCTGCAACTCAACAACCTTACCGAGGCGTGACAACAGCACGTTGTTTTCCACTGAAGTTTTCATGACATTGTGTTGATATTTTACAAGCGTTCGCAACAAGGGCGATTAAATTTGAGCCTAGCAATAGCAATTAGTAAGGTTTTCTGTGCTACTAGTTCGATAAAGGCCCGTAGCTAGAAGTGATCTTCAGGGAAGGCTCACGGGTTATCGGGGGGGGGTTGGAAATCAAGTCCATGTTTCAAAAATTTAACAGTATTTAATGAAGGTAAATTATGTGTGCGTGTCGGGGGGTCATTAAGTTATATAAAATTTATAAATATCACACAAATACTACATTTTCCTCCATCTTTTACAACATCTCTTGAAGTGTTAACTGACTGATAATGAAATCATCCCTTACACACCCATACTATTTTAGATGATACAGATATGTATATCACACACAAAAATGCACAGTATTCAATCACAGTGCCTACAGTACATTTCACCCCCGGCCGAAGCAATGACACCCCTTCGTTCCCAAAACTTGGGAGCTGTTGACTTTTGATGCAGATGCGGAGGGAACTTGAATGATGACATCAAAGTCGCAGATTTCTGTCTGAACGGGAGGTCGCAACAGAGACAGTGAAGGTACACGTAAAGAAGCTCCCCTATGAAAGAACAAAGTCCAGATAATCTTCTAAATACTTGCAGCTGCTTAGACTTCAGCTCATAAACAAGATGAGCGAATGTAATAGCTGCCGTTCATGTTCTGTGGATTTATCCTTAAAGTTGTGAGCTGTCTACATGTTTACTCTTCACTGCAAATAAATGATGCAAAATAGTTTTACCTAATGTCTAGGGGACTGATAGCAGTGCCGGGGGGGGGAGGGGGGCTCAGCGCCTCCTGGCCCCTGCCTGGCTACGGGCCTGGTTCAATAGCTCTTATGAGCTATGTATGAGTTCGGGTTTTCTTAGAATATAAATATAGTAAATATATAAATGCACTAAGTTTTTTCTGAATTGCGTGCAAATGTTTTCAAGATTTAACGACCAACGTTAGAACCGCTGTTCTAAGATCCTCAAGGCAAGGGTTTAGTTTACTGACTGGTAACATACAAATTTGCAACCCCCCCCCCCCCGAAATATCTCCCAAAATGAAATCACAAATATGTCATTAAGTGGGCATCCCCCCAAGCAAAAAAGCGTAATTCACACTGTGGGTTGACAAAACTGGCATACTCAATCACGGGAAAAGTTGTTTGGGGAAGCGTGTTGCACCCATCTGTTCCACCAAGAAAATATTTTTTTAAAATATCGAAACAGTTAATACTGACTACAAGAAAAAAACTCATTAAAAAAATTCCCAGAGCTCGGCACTGCTGCCTTATGCTGCACCTCTTATAACTCTTGTTGAAGATGGCCTGTTGTTAGAAACTATTTTCCCGTGCAGTCTTACACGAAAAGGCGGTGTAACCCATAATTGCAAGTGTGCGAAATTAGGTGATGCATGTCGCAAAATGCAACTGTAATTTTTGGTTTGGCGCCCATCTTAGTCTATTACGTCGCCACTTTTGGTAATTACGCAGTTATTACGCTTATAAACGTGATGGAAAGATGAGCACGTATTCTTGGATCTTTTTCATCCGGAGGCTTGAGCCATTTGTTGGTGTTGCAGTTGGATCACTGTGAAGCTTCATTCACATTTCTTTGTCCTGGCGTGATCATCGTTATCCGTTGATCGATTACATGGGCCTGGACATCGTCAGGATGCAAGAATCCATTTAATAAGCTAGAACATATGGGAATAGTTAAAAGGATATAGCGGTGTCTCGCATAACGAACGTGTCCACTAACTAACTCTGTAGCATTCTTAAACCCGAAAAATTATGGCTGCAGCAACACAAGCCATCCATCTGTCCCTATCCTGGACAAAATCAATCCAATCCTTTCCATCCTTACAGATTTCCTTCAGGTCCATCGCAACGTATTCCTTCCATCTTCGTCTTGGCCTTCCAACACGTCTCTTACCATCAGGTTTCCGAACAAGAATCTTGTAAACTCTTCTTTCCTCTTCCAATTCGTGTCACATGGCCTGCCAACCTAAGTCTTCTTGATGTCATTATTCTCCGGAAAATGTCCGGCATAACGAACCTTGTCCCGCATACGAACCTCGCATATAATATCGCCACACACCCTTCAGCAAATGTTTGTCATAAATGTACTGAAAGAAAAACCGACCAAAGCGTCGATAACCGGCATAGCAATGAACGCGAGAGACTATACGTACACCCAACAGCAAAAGTAATACCAAACAAATTATCCATCGCCATTCTCATTCGGTATGTTCTCCACAATGTGAATTGAAATAAGAACGTCAATAAGTTGAGATCAACAACTGTTTCGAATCGATATAATTCCATTGCTTAAAAGAACATAGAATGTAGAACTTTCTGTTCATGGAATTGAAGCAGCGATGGACAATTTGCCTACTACTATCTTTGCCGTTGACTGTACATACATATTGTAGTGTAGGTACGTGTGTTTTATAAATGTATTGTAAGTACTGCATTTTCTACAACTTAAAAATTAGAATATTCCTAGTATTTCCAAAATTGGCGATGTTTCTTATAGTCCCTGCAATTTTTTTGACGTTTCACAATCATTCCTGTAGTAAATTAACGTGTGGGAAACAGCGTCCCCTATAACGAACGATTGCGAACGCTGTCATGTAAAATATGTTGTGTGTGTGTGGGGGGGGGGGGAGTTATTTCTCAGTCACACAATCAAGTGAGCCGAAAAGCAGTGACTTGAATATAACACTGCTTACAACCGTCTTATTTAGCAATAACAAACAGTCTACTGCAGTGGCGGCGATTGAGTTCCAAAACCGGGGGAGGGAGGCAAGGTGGCAAAACTGGGGGGGGGGGGGTATTTCTTTTGTATATTAGATTTAGCATAGTGCGGCGGAAAAAGTTGTCGAAAAGTGGGGGACAAATGCCCCCCCTCTAATCGCCGTCACTGGTCTACTGTGAAGAACACATGCATCTAGGCCCCATCTTTCAAACGCAAATCCATTATAAATCAATATGAACAACGTTTTTCTAGTTTCTAAATCAATATTAACTTTTTTGAAACACTACTTATTCATCCGACAAATAGTTTCAGGCGATTCTATTCCTACAAAATACATTAATATGTACAACTATCACGTTATGTAGTTAATCATTATTCCGAATGCATAGGCTATTACCAGCTAAAGCATCACTGTAATGTCATTATCAATTTGCATTAGCTTTTAGAGCCCCAATGCATCATTTAGTGTGTATGTTGAAATGACAACTCTACAGATGAAGTCGTGGGGATTACAAGAGGTGTAACTAACTAACTAACTCCCTAGCCTTCTTAAACCCGAAGGTTCATGGCTGCAGCAACACAGGCCTTCCATCTTTCCCTATCTTGAGCAAGTTCTATATACTCTTCTCCATCCCTACCGATTTCCCTTAAGTCCATCTCAACGTTGTCCCTCCATCTTCGTCTTGGCCTTCCTACAGGTCTCTTACCATCAGGTTTCCCAACAAGAATCCTGTAAACTCCTCTTTCCTCTCCCATTCGTGCCACATGGCCTGCCCACCTAAGTCTTCTTGATTTAATTATTCTAATAATATCTGGACATGAATACAAATTATGTAGTTCTAAATTATGTAACCTTCTCCACTCACCTGTCTCCTCATCCCTTTTAAGTCCAAATATTTTCCTAAGGATTACAAGAGGTGTTATGACCTGATTAATACGAGTTAATTGATTACGGCTGATAGCTGGCCACATTGCATCCGAAAGATTGCCTGTGTGTTGGTACAGTTTGCTGCGCAGAATGTATCGAAATGTCCAATGAAACGTTACTGTTAAAAAAACACTTTATCTTAGAAAATATTATTGGAGAGGGTTAACGAGAATTGGATGATTTTTGTTATTTGTGGGTATTTTTACTAACGAAAAATTGTAGTTAGTGTTTTTCAATTCTCCTGTAATTTTAAGCCACAGTACATCAGCTTAGTATATCTGAAAGATTGCATACTAAATCAAACAGTCGAGACTCTATGAGAGATTTCGTACCGAAGCAACATGTGTCGCGTCTCGCTCGAGGATTCCACCAATCGAAATCTAGCTTGTACGGCTTGTCGTGACGCTGCAGCGTGAAATGTTGCTGTTGATTGGCTCGTTCCAAAGCGACATGTTGTGCGTGCGGCTTGAAAGCTGCCTTAGAGAGGTTTCAGCCAAATGTGACAACCCACAGTGGGGGTTCACACCAATGAGACATGTGGCAAACGACACGGGGCCCTTCAGTTTATAAGCGAGCATTCACCGCGCATGCGCGAACAACAGACTGAGGCAACACGAAGCATGTCATTGAAATAACGGCCCAGTCTGAGCGACAAGCGATACGTGCAGCTTGTCATATCGTAACGAACTGTGAGGTTCGTGGGATCAAACCAAGAATCTGAACCATTATGCTTGGGTGATGTAGTTTTGTCATTCATTCATCCTCACTGTGAGCACTCTCCCTTGGCAGATAACTTGATGGTAATGGGCGAGAGGTTACTTTTCACACATGGAATGGGTTTATATCTTCTAGTTTAGATCAACATGGTTAGAGAAGGATATTACCTGTCTATTCGATGAGAAGAGTTCCTCGGAGAAGACTCTTAGAATTGCGCTTTGCAGGCTCGCTCAAGCTCCCCGATGTATCTCGTTCCTCGATCCAAAGCAAAAGACCCCACGTCGTCCGCTACTCTCTAACTTATCCTTTTTCCTCGACCCCCTCCCCTGGTTATTGCTCCCCAATACCAGTTGATCAGCAACTTAATTCCAATCAACCAGGAGGATTGATTTAATACTGACCTAGCACTCTTTGAATGCTTGAGAGAGTAACGGCCGACGAAGGAGGTTATTGCTTTTGGCTTGCTACTTTTCTCTAATCAGGGGAACCTGTTACGATATATCTACATTAGAGAGATTTCAGACCGAAGCGACACGTGACACATGTCGCTTGAGGATTTCGCCAATCGAGCGCAGGCTGTGCGACCTGTCACGCTGGTACAGTGTCGAACGTTGCTGTTGACGGCTCGTTTACAAGTGACATGTGGGTATCGCGTGTGGCTTCGGTCTGAAATCTCTCCTAACACAGAAGTTCCCAAACCTTTTCGTTTCACGGTGCCCTTAGTGTTTCAAAATGTTTACGCGGCGGCCAAGTCAGAATGTAGGCCTATCTAACACTTGTACAGTCACGGACAGTTCTGGGTTGTAATGAATGCATTGACTTTCAATGAAATCATTACAACCCAGCAGTGTCCGTGACTGTACGCTCAGTTACTGTGGTTAGGTTGCTTGGCTTAAGTTAAAAAATAAACACACACGTATATCAAATTCAGAAACATTCTGTATGCAAAATGTACTCATAAGCACATATTTGGATTAATTTGACGCACAGTGTGGTATTTTCGTAATCTAGCTGGACAAAAGTCAATTTTCGCATTTGGCTACATGGGTTAAATACTTGTTAATTTGCAAAGGAGTTGAACCATATTACATGAAACTAGGCTTTGTATTCCAAGAAATCACACTGAACAATAGAAAAAAGGGTCTCACTAGCCGACTACTTGAGTTCCGCCTGTCAAGTGCTGCAAGCGATAGCGTCATTTGTCTGAGTTTGCTCGTTGAATACGGTCTCTTTCTGTGTGCTAGTGGTAATTGTGTGGTGTTCTTATTTGCTTTCGTGTTTCAACGTACGGTTAAATTTGTTAGCGTATTAATATATGTTTTAGTTTAAGCATGAGCACCATCAGAAAAAGTCACGTTTATTTCTGTACGAGAAAACGTATAAGTCAGTTTGGACTAGAGTTTTAGTACACTGTATCGCATTATACAGATCTGTTATCCTAGTTTTCTGAAAGAGTTACTTCTTACCTACACAAATTATGTTAATTTGTTTGCGAATGTTTGCGACACTCATACACTTTATTTTAATTACAGAATGAATACGCAAATTTCACGGCGGAATTTTCTCGACGTGTGGTATACCTTTGGTGTGTGTGGTATATATTTGTTGTACCTCTATATATTTGTACGACTATGTAGGTTCTTGTTTTTATATATTCTCTTCAATACTTTTCGTTTCTTCTGTGCTTTGGTTTCATAGATATTCTTAACCGATTTAACGCCAATCATTGTCATATATTTTATTATTAGTATGAGATGTTATCTTGAAATGTATGTCTCAACCCTTTTTGTATTTCATCTTCAACACTTTACAGCATATATAACTTACATATTGATGGCTAAATAATTTTGTCCAGCTAGATTACGAAAATACCACACCGTGCGACGGTCCGATTCTAAAACCTTACTTGTGTAGACTAACAAGTAAGTGTCATTTCAGTGAAAAACATTTCGCGGTGCTCCAGTAAGTGAGCCACGGCGCACACTTTGGGAACCACTGACCTAACAATTAAGTTTCGGTCTTCTGTCGAGAAACCTCAAAGGTTCTCATTTCATTCTCACCCCTCCCCTTCCGCCAACCCCACCCACATTTTCCAAGCAACACTACTGGTAGTGCACAAGGTTCGCCTTGACAACTTGTTTTCCTTCGAAAGCTCACTGCTTAGGCATTAAAAACACTAACTAGTTTATTCGATTAGAACTTCCAATTACCTGTCACAATGCACAAAGAAAAGGCTTACAACATGCCGGCTTTTATTGTGCACTAAATCACGTCCGCGTCGTGAGGGCAAGTTAATATTCTTTCTTCCCGTGGTTAATGATCTCGTATTACGCCATTATGGGAAGACCCACCCACGCACAGCAGAGGAAAGGACTCTTGCAGTGACCACACCTGTGAGTGGGGAATGATGAATGGGGAGAGTGGGGAATGATGATGTAATTAGGTCCTTTCTTCTACTGTCTTTTGTTACTAAACGCCCGGCCATGAAATTAGGCGGGTGGCAGAAGTTTGCGCTGTTGCCACGTCGGAGCACAACCCCGTGTTTTTGGAGGTTTAAGAGAGTGAAAGATCTCGTAGAGTTGATTTTTCTAATCCATCGTACAAACTAGAGAGAGGTCGGTCTGACGCTCGAACTAGGCAACGCAGCCCGGTCGACGTTGCCACACAGTGCGCTGGAACCAGCGACTGTTGTCCCGCTCTCGCTTTCCTTTTCCCGTATGTGGCAACAGCGCAATTCTGCCCAGCCGCCTATTTTCGTGGCCGTGCGTTTAGTCCTGGAGCACCAATACACTCAGAGAACTAAATGCATCATATCGATTGATGCACTAAAGTGTGTTTTGTAGCTTCTTCAAAGAATCAGATTCACATTTGATGCATTTTGCTGCATTTTTGTATGTCGTGAAAGAAACACCAAAGTGCATCATTTGATTCAAGTGAGGATTTCTTTCAGTCGAGATGCACTTTAATGCATCAGCTGATACGTTTTGATGCACCTTGATGCGTTTTGATGCACCAGAATGCATATTTTTTGATGATACACTTAAACGTTTCATCTGAGCTACATAAGCCTATAGCTCAGACCAAACGTTTAAGTGCATCATCCAAAAAGATGCAGGAAGGTGCATCAAGGAACATCAACTAATGCATTGAAGTGCATCTCGACTGAAAGAAATCCTCACTTGAATCAAATGATGCACTTTGGTGTTTCTTTCACGACATACAAAAATGCGCCAAAATGCATCAAATGTGAATCTGATTCTTTGAAGAAGCTACAAAACACACTTTAGTGCATCAATCGATGCAGTCTTGTGTGTAGGTGTCCCCCATATCCACAGCATATACTTCCAAAACGTGCTTTGAACAGCTTTTCTCAACCGCCGGCCACTGGCGCCAATCATACTTGTCCGCGAGAGGTTGTCTTGAAGTTTGCGAGTTGCAGCCCAAGCTGGCAACCACCTGGAAAGATAACCTTTCGTTCCAGGTTCGGAGGAAATCCTTTCTTCACGGTGCAAGTGAGAAATCGAAGTCACTGAGGACTGCCACCCGTGCAGACTACAAATTTGAATTACAATCATGGGGCCGTTCTCGAGTTACGGTCAGGAGGGCGGAGTGAATAAAAATCATGATTCTTTTAAAAAGTGTCTCGTACAGTGGGATCTATAAGTATTACCAATCAAATTGCCCATCACATCACCATGTAGACGCACTTTATTTTAATCAATGAGACCTTCAAGAGTTGAGTCAAAACGCTCAACAAGCTGCTGACAAACTTTGTATAGTCAGATACAATTCTGGGTTGTAGCAATCCCATTAACTTTCAATGGAATCGTTACAAGCCAGAAGTGACCATGACTGTACCAGCATCTTAAAAACTCATAGGATGCAAGAGAAAAAAATAATGAAAATTTGCGAACAATACTTGTGCAATCCACTGTACAAGATCTATTTCTTTCAGTGACTTTGGCTGTCAAATTTAGTAGCGGAGGGCAGGCTCATTGCTGCCGCAACAAATCTTCCGGTTTAAGACTGCCGGAAAGATTTTTTTAAAAAAATGCTTGAATCTCTTTTCAAACACAAAACATTTTCAAACGCACTACTTTTTTTGCGTGAAGGTGTTGCACGTAATAAACGCAGATGCAATTCAAAAACCAGTGGCCAGCACTTATTGGTACCGAAGTGCCAATACAACGTCATAAAAACCCAACCAATCAAGACGGCTTTGGCGCCATTCTGTCATAACTGGATGCCCTGCTCTGCATTTACTCGCTAACGTGCTACCAGCTTCAAGTGCTGCGACCTTCAATCATTTTCCCATGGCTGGCAGCTGTTATTATTCGATCAAACCATTTTTTGTCACGCATCCAGTTCTTTTTTTCACGTTTCCTTCCAACCACCAGGAGGCGTTGCCATCTTCCTCACTTACAGCTATCCATCAGACTGCTGACAGGTTGATCTGGAAGCGGTTATTGATAGCTTTGGAGGTTGGTTGCAAATAAACACTTTAGGACACACCGCTACCTGCATATTAAACAGTGTTGATTGTAAATTCAACCGGACAACATAGGAAACTGTTAATCTTTTCAACTGCTACTGTATCAGTGTTTTTTGTTACATCTTTTGTACAGGCATTACTGTACGGCTCACAAGTTGATAAGGTTTTCACAGAAATATTATTCAATTCGCTGAATTACATTTCAAGTCTTGAATGACTGATTTGATTCATTTTACTTCGCTTTTTTCCCACTTCTGCCTAATCGATAAGATGAGGATGAGTGATGATATGATGAAGAGACACTCAGAAAAAAACATCCTTGCCAGGCAAGGATTCCAACCCGGGACCCTAGCGTCTAAATGCAAAGTCGTGTGATATTTAGGCCTTATTTGGCTGCTACATACACGTTTAGGCGGCAAAGCTGCCAAATTAGTCGATAGCAAAAACCCACATGCCAAATTAATGTATGCGATAAACAAAGTAGCCGATCACCGCGGTGGAGTGGATAGAACAGCGCTCCACACGATGCCAGGGGTCTCTAGTTCGAATTCCAGCCTAAATATAAGTATTCTTTATGAATAGCCCTTCACCCCTCTTCAGAGTCGCGACTAGCCAATATATCTATCAAGATAGAACCTTTTAGCCAGCTTATTTAGCAAATTCGTCCATGTAATAAAACATAGCACCGTGCCATGAAGGCACATTTAGGGGACGTGGGGGGGGAGGCTGATCTAAGTCATTTTGGAGGTGATGTTACCAGCTCCACGCTCACTGCCTTTAGATTAAAACACAATCATAACTTCTAGTGGTCTACGATATCTACAACTATTAGCCTAATATTACATGACAAACCCTTCTGGATCACACTCAATAAAATATCAAATAAACGTAGACATGGAAAAAGTTTAGTTTTTGGAACTAGAGACTCATTTGCATAGGGACACTAGAGAATTTATGGTACTGTATGGATTCGAACATGGAAGTCATTAATCAAAATACAAATGACGAGGTAAGAAGTCAGATAAAACAAAATAAATCTTTGGGACAGTATACAGAATTTTCTTTGCATAAATTTGGAATACTTTATGCGTTTTTAACTGTACATCCGACAAATGTACAATACCTTGGACTCATTTGGGACATTTTTGGAACATATTTATTTCTGTAGCTTCTTAAAAGTGATCAAAAGTGAATACTGTTGCAAAATAGTTGGACTGCGCAGTGACGTGTCCAACAAGAGAAGTGATCGAGGATTACATTCCTTCGGCTGTTCTACCAAGAAAGAAAATTCTCTCTGTATCGATTATGGCCCCTTCATTACAAGGCGACGATGTTAGCAGTGAGGCATCGGGGACGCTGTTCAGGGTCAGCCATATTTGTTGTTCAATATTACAATTTACGCAAGAGACCTCGTGAGATATGACAGTTCCGATGTCCACTAAGGAATATTGATGTCTTGGAACTAAGCTGAAACGCTAATATTACTCTAGTTTAGTTTCGTATTCTTAGCCAAGTTAATGTTGATCGCAAACAAACGGTTCTGTATAGGACGAGCTTCTAGTGTTGTTTCTTGAAGACTTGAAACATAATTCTGGCCCCCTGGTAGTTACATAATGATATCAAAAGGACACGAGTAATATTAAAGGAGCATCATTCCGTTTCTTGGTAAACATTTCTTCTCGTCTTGTTCACAATTACAGAACTAAGACGTAGCAGAATAATTTCGAAAGGAATGGACATGTCGACATCTATTCGTGTTACCTTCTCATTGGCTCTTCTTGCATCGTAGTTATCCAATCGGACTTTGCTGAAGAGAAACTAAGTACGTTCCTTATTCTGACTGTCTGGGCTTCATAGTTTTCCCATAAGGTCTTGTTAAACAGAAAGACGTGCTGAGTAGCTGCGGTGTGAATAAATGAGGTTCATTAACTACAGTGTTCCCATTTGAATACAGGTCCCGAACCACTGTAGAGAATTTAGATTATTCTAAAGATCTCACAGAACGATTCGCTATTCAATCCACTGATAGAAGAAGAATTAGTGTGTATGGACTACAGTGTAGCATTTTCATGAAGCACAAGGAACCAAAACGCAATTCTCTGTTTTAATTGTTGCCCTACGTTTGGTACTTATACCATCAGAGTGCTTCAGCTTCAACTGCAGGTATGGAAATTTTAGACTTTTCATCAATATGTTACTTGTTTGAAATATGATTTCAGCTACCCATCCTTGCTTTCAGTCAAGTCCACCGTTATATTTGCTTCTTCTGAGATCATCTAACTTGGGTTAATTTTAATGGTTCGTTGGTTGAGTTGGTGTTTTAAGTCCACTTTATGCACAGTAAGGCTACTCGGGACTGGACTACAGTTTAAAGTGGGATCCGAACCACTATGTGCCTCCACCGGGTATTCTACGTACTCAGGGACGTAGCTAGGTTGCTCAGTTTGGGGGGTTGCAAACGTAAGATATTTTTCTATCAAACTGTTAAAAATTAACAAACTATTTAGGGACGTAGCTAGGTTGCTCAGTTTGGGGGGGGGGGAGCAAACGTAAGATATTTTTCTATCAAACTGTTAAAAATTAACAAACTATTTATACACCATATAGGCCTATGCTGTATACATACATTATATATGTATGTGTGTTTATATATACATAGTCTTGGAAAGAAAAGGAGCAAGGGGCTCCTCGGTGTCGCATGGTAGCATCGTCGCCTTGTAATCAAGGGGTTCAGAGTTCGATACCCGGTGGATGCTCATAGTGGTTCGGATCCCACTTTACACTGTAGAACCAGTCCCGATTAGCCTTACTGTGTATAAAGTCGACTTAAAACACCAACTCAATCAATCAATAAATTGGAAAGGAACATCATTTTTTCTTCTGTAGCCCCCAACAGTCTACGGATATACTCTCGCGAAATCCACAGCCATTATTCGGGAAACTAAATGCAGAATGAACTCATTAGCTTAATGGCTTATACACCAAGAACAATGTTATTAGTTTTTAGATTTGAAAATTTGCTGGAAAAAAATTGAGAAGTAGATAAAACCCTTTTCCGTGGTTTTAGATATAAAGTGCGGGAACCAGGTTTACATGTATTGACAACAGTGCAAATGTGAAATGTGTGCGTAATGAGTTCAAGCTAGGCATCTCATGTATACAGTTCATACCGGAATTGAATCCGGTATCTCTTAGTTCAAGGGCGGGCCCGAGTCTTCTATGGCATCTGATTGTTCAGTTGGGAAATGATGACGATATGAAATTGTATGAACACGTCAAATTTCTTAAAATTAATCTTATTTGTGTGTGGAAAACTGAATATATGATGGCACTGGATAAAACAAAGTACCCACACGCTCAAATGATTACGCTCTCGTCTTTGGTTCGGCAGGTTCAAGAACCTGCCCGGGTTCGATTCCCGATGGAGGCACATAGTTGTTCGGATCTCACTTTAAACTGTAGGTCCAGTCCCGTTTAGCGTTACTGTGCATAAAGTGGACTTAAAACACCAGTTCAATTAATCAATCAATCGAGAGGTTCAAGGTTCGATCGCTGGTGGTCAGGCCGTTAGCCAGAATTTGATTCCGGAAGGGGCTTATCCCTTATCGGCAGCCGCCATCTAAAGGCGAAAAGGTTGGGGGGAGGAGTAAATGAGCTGAAGATGAATTTCTTGGTATATTGCAACTTACCATATACAAGATGTTTAATCCTATTAATGAAGTAAATTTAATTACTACTAAAGATTATTAAAATCAGATATTTGTAGGATTTCGGGAAAGGATTGCAGCTCCCGAGCCCCTTCCCTGGGTACGTGCCTGCTTGTCTTAGTTCCAAAATTTCTGGGCTGTTCCAACATCGTGAGGACAATTTGGGAAGTACTTAAAAGCAATATGGAAGCAAATTCTGCTCTCGAAACTATAGGACTCGATGTGATGACCACGTGCAACCGAATGAAAGAACTCTTCGCAGGCCTTGTCCCTCAATATTAATTTTACTGACTAATTGTAAGTTTTTCTCGATGACGCAGTGGTAGCGTCGCCGCCTTGTAATCAAGGTGTCCCGGGTTCGATACCCGGTGGAGGCACATAGTGGATTGGATCCCCGATTAGCCTTACTGTGCATACAGTGGACTTAAAACACAAACTCGATAATTGGAAGGTTTTAGAAGAACTAAACATAGCTTTTTATGCATCGTACAACTTTGGTTCTTTTCACCCTACTTTTACAGTTTTTCTTCCTAAGAATTCCACTGACGTGAGTATAACACGCTACGAAACCAGAGGTCCAAGGTTCGGACATTGGACAAGTATGGTTGTATCATGTCTGTCCCATCGCCATTCCTTCGGCTCGTCATTCATCCTCATCGTCGCATTTAACCCAAGAGGTAGAAAAGCGACGTAATATATAAATGATTGATTTGGTTCATTTTACTTCGCTTTTCTGACACTTTTTGGCTAATCGTGAAGATGAAGATGAAAATGAGTGATGTGAAATTGATGAGAGGACCATCATAAAGAACCCACACGCCCAGTCCGGGATTCGAACCAGAACCCCTGGCATCGTAATGCACCTTGTTAACCACTGCACAACAAATAGAAACAGAAAATGCTTGATAAGTCATTTGCTTCTCCATAACTCATGATTATATTATAAGTATTATTCGCTGTATGACTACTAACTAACTAACTCTCTAGCCTTCTTAAACCCGAAGGTTCATGGCTGCAGCAACACAGGCCTTCCATCGGTCCCTATCCTGAGCAAGTTCTATATACTCTTTTCCATCTCTACCGATTTCCTTTAGGTCCATCTCATCGTTATCCCTCCATCTTCGTCTTGGCCTTCCTACAGGTCTCTTACCATCAGGTTTCCCAACAAGAATCCTGTGAACTCCTCTTTCCTCTCCCATTCGTGCCAGACGGCCTGCCCAACTAAGTCTTCTTGATTTAATTATTCTAATAATATCTGGACATGAATACAAATTATGTAGTTCTAAATTATGTAACCTTCTCCACTCACCTGTCTCCTCATCCCTTTTAGGTCCAAAGATTTTCCTAAGGATCTTATTTTCAAATACTCTCAATTTATGTTCCTCTTTCAATGTAAGGGACCAAGTTTCACACCCATATAATACTACAGGCAAAATTACTGTTTGTATATTTTAACTTTTAGTTTCTTAGATATTAAACGAGAAGACAAAAGTTTATGAAGAGAGAAGTAACATGCATTTGCTGAATTAAGCCTACTTTTTATTTCCTCTTTAATATAATTTTCATTTGTTAATATTACTCCTAAGTATTTGAATTTGGAAACTGGTTCAAACGAGTTGTTATCAATAATTAGATTTTGATTATTACCTAACACTTGGTTTCGGTCTGTAAGCATCGTATTTAGTTTTATCTTTGCTAAATTCCAAACCTATCTTTTTAGCTGCTTTGAAAAACATTTTAGCATTATTCTTAATTGTATTTATATCATCCCCTAATAAGTCTACATCATCTGCATATGCTAACAACTGAGTCATACCATTTAATTTTAGTCCTTCGTTAGTTTATTTTACCTTCCTAACAGCATATTCTTAGGCAAAATTAAAGAGCAATGGAGATAATGCATCTCCTTGTTTTAACTCATCATGAATTGTAAATTTGTCAGACACATTAATACCCACACGAATTTTACTTTCTGTTTCACTGGTGCATATTTTTATCATATTAACAAGCTTCTTAGGTATTCCAAACTCTACTAATATATTATATAATTTATCTCTTTTGACCGAATCATATGCTTTTTTGAAATCAATGAATAGCTGATGGACATTTTGATTATATTCCCACTTTTTTTCAAGTGTCTGTCTGATGTGAAAAATTTGATCTGTAGTTGATCTGTTACGTTTAAATCCACATTGATAATCACCTATAATTTCATTAGCATATGGGGTTAGTCTTGTTAAAATAATGTTAGATAATATTTTATATGTTGTTGAGAGTAGAGAAATTTCACGGTAATTATTGCAGTTCATTTTATCACCTTTTTAAACACAGGAACAATTATGGATTCTTTCCACTGTTGAGGGATTTCTTCTTTATTCCATATTAAACAAATTAATTTCTGAATTTGACATATTAACGAATTTCCACCATATTTAATTAACTCAGCTGGTATTAAATCAATGCCAGGTGCTTTGTTATTCTTTAGCCTTTTAATAGCATCTTTAACTTCAGTCAAGTTAGGTTCTGGAACTAAAGGTTCTGCTGTGTGTACTTCAGCGAGAGTTGATGTGCAGGATTTCTCGCTGTATGACTAGGTATTAATTATATTTGTATGTCTAGCCAACCTAGACACCTAAGCAGCAGCAGGTTCCGCATTTGCAGATGGAGGCTAAATGTCAGAAAGATATCCAAATTTTGTAACATAATACTTATAGAGAATGCAGACGACTGTAAAAACAATTGCTACATACCTAGTTTCCTTCCTTAATTGAAACGTGGTTTATTCTTCATTATACATGAGATCAACCACCCTGGGAGTCGAACCCAGGATCTTGTGTGGTAGTCAGACTCTCTCTGAGAATGCCAATATGTTGGACATTTGGTCGATCAGTAGATCCTGATCCATTGTTTCCAGAGGAAGACAATCTGGCAGCTTCACATTCGACATTTTACTCGCGATGTAGGAAAACGAGATCACAAACACTTCGTGATGTCATCTTCTCGCGTTTACAGAAGTTTACCAGCGCTCGGACAACAAATCCTACTTCAAACTATCTGCCAGATATCAACTGTCCACCAACAGATGAACCGACCGGTTCGATGTTTCTCCGAATTTTCAGAAAGTGGCCTTTCCCCTCCTTTGCAGGGCAAGTCATTAGCAGGAGGGTTGAGTGCAAGTGAGAAGAACCGCTATGTCATTCATTCCCGGGTCGAAAAAGGGACAAGACAAGCAATAGAATTCTGTTCTTGGAATTTGAAACGCATGGGGATCTTTTCTGAACCATAAAATAATTAACCCAGAAAAATCTTCCTGTTTGTGTCGTCTTTTCGGCGTTCATGGTGCCAGTGCATGGCCAGATGAAGGGAAAGTGCGGGCTTTGGGGGGTGGGGGGTTCCTGGATCTGGTGTGCAGCAGGGAGGAAAAGTGCATTTTTAATAGGTCTCAGACTTCCCCGACCGGGGCGGACCACAAAACCATTAACTGCATCCCCTTCCAATACATCTGTTTGTGTTCAACAAGCAGGAAACAGGGAAATAGAAAAGAAATGCCTTGTTTGGGTTCGTGCTACTGAAAATGGAAGAAGTGTTTCAAACTGCAAACTGAAGAATTATTTTGCAATATTTGTCATCAAAGTAAAATTTCCAGCAAATACAGAACAGTTTGCCGGGGCCACGTGGACGTTTGCCGGGGCCAGTGCCCCCGCGTGCCCCCCCCCCCAACGACGTCCCTGTACGTACTAATACGAGAAAACATGTTTAGAAGACCTAACATTCGGAGGGTGCTAGCGTATTACATAAAGGTGTCCATCCAGTGGCGAAGCATAGTTTTCCGTTCCACCATGGTTGAAAAATCATTCAGTTATAGGCAATGTTGATGCCAGAGTTTTGGATTGGCTTACTACACTTAGAATTCCCCTAGCTACAGAAAAATTAACATGTGGGTCGAAAATTATTCTCCACTCTGGCTTCCCACTCATATTTTATTATCGGTATGTACTGTACACAAGGAATTAATAAAGAAGATATGAATTTCTTCACAAGTAACTGAAATTCCTAATTGGAGATATTATCATTTGCTCAAGAAAAGATCATGGTGTAGACAGAATTCTGTGTTGGAAGGCTGCATGTGGTCAAGTACTTGGTACATGATCTCTCTTGTAATTGAAGTAAGACTTGAAGCTTTCCTGGCGACGAATGATGAAAAGATTCTCTCGGACTATCGACCAGGTGAGTTGTGGAAAGGATTTCGAGAGCTTCTACCCTGAAGATGAGAGTGACGTTAGCTTTCGAAAGCTTGGAATCATTTCCACTACTTAACTGGTCGATAGCCGGAGACAATCTTTTCATCTTCTGTATTTGTTTTCTGTTTTGTACATTCTAAAAACCTTTATGTCACCTTCATACCAGACATATAAATA
Source organism: Lepisma saccharinum (assembly GCF_977018435.1). Taxonomy (NCBI): domain Eukaryota; kingdom Metazoa; phylum Arthropoda; class Insecta; order Zygentoma; family Lepismatidae; genus Lepisma; species Lepisma saccharinum. The sequence goes on along the minus strand of NC_139248.1, from coordinate 5,078,384 downwards.
GAGTTTCATCAAATGTTGCATGGAAAGTGAACATTTTACATTTGGACTTTCGATGTTGAACTTCTTAAATGTTCCTTGACATTATATTTCTCCTGTGAGCAAAGTCGTCCAGGAACCCCGCTTTACCAAATGGTTAGCGCTCACACGTGAAGAGAAGGATTCTACTCAAGGTGCAGATTAAAATCGTTGGTTTCATTGATTGAGTTGGTGCTCTAAGTCCACTTTGTGCACAGTAAGACTAATCGGGACTGGACCTACAGTTTAAAGTGGAATCCAAACCACTGCATGCCTCTACCGGGTATCGAACCCGGGATCCCTTCATTACAAGGCTACAACGCTACCACTGCGACATCGGGGAGGCCAATAATCGTTGGTGTATTGGTGTATAAGCACCACTCGTACATTGTGGTGTCTACTAAAAATAAAAAGGACTTGAGTATAACGACATAGCCTGAATGTATGAAAAGTGTTAACCAAAATGTGCAACGTGTGTGACGCTCTAAAACCGTGGCAAAGTTCGACTACATTTGTCAGTAAAGCATATAGGCTACATATGATAATAGGTATTTGTAGTGAAATATGTAAATTGTATGCATACATTATATATTATATAGCCGCGGTAGCTCAGTCGTTTGGGTGTCTTGACTACCATATGAGAGACCCGGGTTCGATCCCTGGCGGGGGAGAACCGGAATTTTTTCCACCTGTTCAAGCGCCTCCGATCGCCACCCACGGTCGTATAAAGTGGTTACCAGAGAAACCTCTGGGTGCAAAAGCGGCCAGAGGCTTTGTGCTGATCACATCACTCAACTTCGGCCGTGATCAAGAAAGTGTGGGGCCATAACTCCACACCTCCTTCATGGCGTGGTTGCCAAGCATACTTTACTTTCATTTACCCATTTACAAATATTTAAACACTGAATCATTTTGCTATTCAAATTGAGTTCGACTACTTCTCGTGGAATGCTCCAACTCTGTTTTTCTGCTCCGTGCTGTTAAAGCAAGCTGAAGAAACATTGGCGATGAAACATGCATCACATCCTTCGCAATATGTTCTGCACATATACCTAAGATGGATTATCCTGCCACTAACGTCGACCCGGCCAAAGAATGGACTTGAGGAAAGCCAGACTTTCCACCTCCAGTTCAAGGGGGAAAAGCGGTGTTGCTACACGTCTGATTTTTACCCAGTCGTACAAGACACTTCTTCAACAAGCCCCCTTCGCTCGCATTTCAGGGAGAGGCAGGGAATCGGAGACCCATTCGCTTGCTACGTGGCGGCAACGATTAGGCTTCGCCTTTCTGGCTTTGATGAGGGTGCCACCTGTTTAGAAAGCGAAAAATTTCGCAACGCAGAATACCACGAGAATTCCCCCTCACCACGGCAACTGGACAAAGCCGATTGGTTCAGCTGTTCATGTGACCCTCCATGGCTTTCGACAGGAAAGACAAAAATAGAATTTCCAAGTTCGTTCTTTGGTCGGAACCACTGTAGATGGTCTGTAGTTGCCTCTAAAACTTTGGCAACTATCACGCGAGTCCCTCAACCCACAGATAGGATCGCTGGAGACTGCACGTGTTTCTCCTCCTCTCCGCTAGCTTTGAGAGGGGGATTTGAAGACTTGGTTGCCACATTCACAGCGAAGGGGAAGTGAAGAGACTGGCACAGAGAGAGAAGCTATGTCCGAAGCCGAGAGGAAATGAATCTGCCTTCTAAGGGGTATATTATCATTAACTTGCCATTTCAAAGGACTCAAGCAGCAGCATGGTCACTCAATTCAGTGGCGTGACTGTCCCAGTATAAATCTTCCGCTCTATAATGAGCTCTCCTACAGATCAGATCCTTGAAGCGATTCCGCTTACGTGATTGCCAAATCGACTCCTTTGAGCTCCAAACGATCCCCAGAAATCACAAGGAGAAAACTTCTAGTTCTGGAAGGGTAATATTGTAGGATACGTTACATAACTTTCTCTCTGCTACATTCTAACATCAATCCATTCTCTGCCACAGGACAATTCTAACTGCAAAATCGACTCATTTTATATAAACCATAAACGTATTAAAAATCTATGGATATTTTAAAATGTCAAGAAATTTTCAATTATTTTGCTTTGTTTATATTTCTAATTTTCTTCTTTCCAGCTGATTGCTTCAAAATGAAAATGAAGAAATTGCTGTTGGTGTTGATCTTTCAGTGGCTCATAGACTATTCGTTCTTTGTCACTACATCCAAAATATCGACGACAGAAGGTCGCGAAAATACTGTTCACCTTGTAGAAGAGATTTTAAAGAAATATTTCCACGCTGCTCGAACAGTAGTTGTTTATTATGACGAAGAATCAACAGAGTTTGCAAATCTCATTAGTAAGGAATATTCTGGACCATTAACTATAATTAAACCTATGAAGTTCAGAAACTGGTGGGAAGGTTGGGACAATAAATGGTTTGAGGAGAAGATAGAAATCAGATACCTGTTTCTCCTCAAAAATATATCCACTATAATGCATCCGTTCAAATATCACTGGCATTTTAATAAGTGGAGACGTAATGTAAAACACTTCATCCTTCTCACAGGATACAATCCATTAGACTCGATTAATAGTTTGATTCTGGTAGCACAGAGTAATCTAATGGTGAATATTGTAATTGCTTCTCCACCAGAAGAGAAGGCAGCAGGTGAAAATGACTCTCTTGTCCTGTACTCCTACTTCCCTTTCACAGAGTCCCACTGCAGAACGGCTGATGGAGCAGCAGAAGTTGTGGATATCTGGAGTAAAGGGAGATTTCTTAAAGGGAGGGATTTGTATCCAGACAAGATGAAGAACATGCACAAATGCCCAATTAATCTGAAAGCGAAGTTTTATGAGTTGTACTTTACGCCAGAGAAAACGTCAAAAGGTAGCGACACTTATTCTGGTTTATATGGTGGCTTCGTTGCAACTGCGATGGAGAAAATGAACTTTACTATGCTAACAAACAACATTTATAAAGAACCTATTTCGGTTGGACGTATATTGCCAAATGGAACTATCACAGGAGACTATGCAGATATGTGGAAAGGAGTCGTTCATGGAACCATAAAGTTCCAGGGTGGTTCTGATTATGGCAACGTATTTTGTGAAGAGCTGCAGATTCTGCAGTTCGCAGAAATGACATGGGTGGTTCCAAACCCTCGACTCTATCCTCAGTGGATGAGTCTGTACTTTCCATTTCAGCCACCTCTGTGGACCCTCACGCTTCTGTCTTCACTGAGTCTCTTCTTCTGGATGAGAGCGGCCGTTTCTTTGTTGCGTCGGTGGGGAAGGATCACATATCGGTTCCCTTCCCTTTCAGGTCTCTCTGCATTCATATTTGGGTGTGTCGACATCCCACCGCCTCCTGTAGGTCCACTCAGATTTATATTTCTACAGTGGATATTTTCTACTGTGATACTCTCTACTCTTTACCAATCTGCATTGTTTGGTTTCATTACAAGTCCCAAACTGACGCCTTACATAGACACCATAGAGGATATTCTGAGTATGAGGTTATCTGTTGGAGGCGATAAGTTAAGTAAAAGAACTATAGGACTGCTGAATGAGCCAATATACAGGGAGATCTACGAAAATTGGGTCTTAGAGAATGACAATTTGAAAAACTACAGAAGAGTTGTCCATTATAGGGATTTCGCCTTTCTTACGTCTAGCTTGTTTCCAGACGTATTTGCATATCTTTATCTGTTGTTCGATTCCTACGGGCAACCATTATTCCACGTAACATCTAGCGGAATTGCCAGTTACCCTCTGGTGTTCCTCCTGCAGAGAAGCTCTCCCTTTCAGGAAAACCTTCAGCGCATAATCACCTCCTGCGTTGAAGCGGGTCTACCTCCAAAGTGGAAGAAGGACGCTCTTGAAAGGATGATTCTTGATGCTCTGAAACGAAAGAAGTTCCAGGAGAAGCCAGAAGTCATTGTGATTCCTCTGGAGAATCTAATGGGAGCCTTCGCCCTACTTATATTGGGTCTTACTATCAGCACAGCAGTGTTCGTAGTGGAAAGCACACACAGGCGTTTCACTAAATGGGTAAATTTGTGTTGGTCGTATTTAAGATCCAGAAAACGTAAGCAAAATCTGCATTGAGGAAGATGAATTGAGGAATGTATTCGCGTGTTAAAATTGATGTGCACTGCTATATTATATTTTCAATAGTTACCATTTTGTCAGTTGCTTTTGCTAATTGGAATTGGACCTACAGTTTGATCCGAACCACTGTGAAAGTCCAAGGGGAACTGCGCTCGGCCACTTACTACGTCATTGGCGGAACTCTGATTTATTTTTGTACTCTGTCTTAAACATAATACAATAGGTTATAAAATAATGTAAAGTTGTGGCTTCACTTTTAAACAGCAATGTCTTGTTTCGAGGAGGAGCACATATTGATCATGACTTAACTTAGGTGACTTTTGATTCGAAAGTCGTCATGAGCTGGACTCTCCCTTCACCTGGATGGCCAAAGAATGCAAACCTTGTGTTCCTGCAGTCGCATTCATTTGGGAGGTCACAGACAGTATTTCAGATTAAGCAAACGATCCAATTGAATGTTGTCGTGGGCCCAAGAGTCTTTTACACGTCACATAGTGAATGGAAAAGGCGTGCAGTACTCAATCCAGACAGCATCTAAATGGTCCAGAATCCCTATGTAATGCTGCGGATAAGTTAGTGAGTAAATTTTTGTCGCACGAGCATTTAGTAGCACAATATTCTTGATACCCACAGGTACAAAGGCGCATTTCATTTGTAAACTCTGTTAATGTGTTTAAGAATGACAAGTATTTCTGAAGGAATTTTATTTTATGTTGGCACGTCGTAAAAAATGTGTTATCAATATTCGCCTCAAGTGTTAATAATCTTATATACAATATCCAGTACATAATGGCATGTAGCTTTTCAAAATCTGAAATAAAATGAGTGACCTCTGCAGTCAACAATGTATATTGTTATTTCGACATGATATATGTTTTAAATACATTCATTTTAAGGATAAGGGTTCAGAAATGGGTTGTGCAAAATATCTCGGCGATATCTGGTTTGCATTCTGAGAAATAAGCCCTCAAACATTGTTGACATTCACGTCCTAAGTCACTGAAGTAGAAATGTCCTCTCACTGGCCTGATGTCACTGGTTACGTATGAAGGTCTGCAGCGATTTCTGCTCAAACAATAAACTTAGCAGGAGCATTGAAATCCACATCGAAAATAAATTAATTATTAAAACACAAGTATGTTATAACTTGTAAGAACGTGTGATCCATTTTACGTAGATGTATTATATCCTAACATCAGCAATATTTACTATAATTAAGACACTTGGGAGAAGTTTTCCGCTGATCTCACAAAGCAGTGCTGGAAGCAGTCAATGGCAGAACTGGTTTCAGATGAAGGCAATATTTACACATGCAATTTCTCAAATTACAATTATTTTTGTCGCCATATTTGGTTCACAAGTGTTAGGATAAATACCTTTAAAACACTGTCAAATTTATCAATATATGTGTTATGTTAATAAACACGTAAATATTGAATTTCCTGCATTAACGAACGTTTTCTTTAGTTAAAATATTTTGCATTTCTTTTATTTTTAAGTAGCTTTTCTGTAATTTCGGCCAATTACAACCATGAGGAAGAATGTTTAACTAAGTATGTCTGTTAATTGCGTCGCTATTCTGCCACTTGGTGCTAATCTCGACAATGAGGATGAATGAGGTAAGCAGTGTTAGAAGTGGGGGTGCAGAAGGATGCTATCCCACTCTCCCAACCAGGAATATTTAATTAAAGCACCTTACTCTCATTTCCGCCAGTTAACCCCAGCCTAGACCAAACATTTCCACACCTAACAATTTCCACTTCAAGGGCTCACAAGATGAAATTAATGGGATGACTAAGTCTGGCATCGAACTGGAACCTCTATTGGTGCGTAGGTATGGTGCCGAGCCGAGCCCAACAAGAATTTATGAAAATCTACGCGGGATCGAAGAAGAGAACAAGATGGATGTTTTCTGCCTTAAATATTTTGGTTAGTGGTGCTATAATTTGGGAACCAAAATAAGGCAAGCTTACTTCAGCTCATGTGTCGATCAGTTAGGTGGCTAAAAAGGAAGTAGATAATAAGGAAAATGGAATAGATATTGGACCATCTTTGTCCCATTCCTGTGATTTTTCCCCCATCTATTTGACACACCTATTCGTTGGATTTAAAAAGATCATACGTATATCTAAAGATGATTCCGAAATAAGTCTCGATCCCACTCACTGAAACTGTGAAAGTATTAAGTAAGGTATCGAAAGAGAAAATATAAAATAACTCTTTGCAACACACTCTGGTGATGTTATCCTTTGAAGCAGATATTTGGAATATTCATTTACAATTCCGATGTTGACTAATGAATAAATTAAATATGTTGCTACTGTCAGTTCTTAGCAAGATATAGTAGTTAAGGTTTCTTCCTGGTGGCGCACTACACAAAGTGGTCGACTTTCGACATCGCCACCGAAACTACCGGGTTCGAATCCCAGGCTGGGCATGGATGTTCTTTGCGAGTGTCCCTTTATCAATTTTCTTCTAATCATCACACATTCTCATCGTCGCGATTAGCCACAAGGGGAAGAAATACAACTTACGTGCATGAGCTTTTTCTCTTGTTGACCTGAAACAATATTTTGAGGATTAAATTGTTTGACTTCGCATTTCTGCAACTTTTCGCTAATCGCGTAGATAAGGATGAATGATGATTTGATGAAATTAATGAAGGGACAATTACAATGATGTAACATAACAAATACAAGTAAATATTCTTAGCCAGTTTTCAAATCTACGAAGTTTGGCAAGGAAACTGCTTCCGTTATATATAAATGTCTGTAAAATATAATTCACTGTGGCTTCTCTGCAACAGACAAACTCCAATACATCCCATAACCTTCTGTTCAACTAAGCTGCAATTCTGTTACAATATGTTGCATGTCAGATCATCCGAAATTTATTCACTCATATCGAACATTATTAAAAGTCACCCTTCTCCGATGTTTTCCACACAATCTTGTTAGGTTCCGCCGTGATCAACACCACTATCTCTCCCTTACGTTTTCCTTCCTTTCCAATTCCAAGGAGGAGTCCTTTCAGGGCTGCCAATATTCCTATCAGCACATATCAACAGGTGAATGACTATGAGAGCGACGCATAGCGTTACGCAAAATTGGGAAGGAAAACATAACAACTGATGAGGGAAAACGCTCAAAATCAAAATAAAACAAATAATAACTTTTAAAATCATCATTGCTTAGCTGCATGGCTGGGGAGAGACCTGCGCTCGATCGCCAGCTCTAAACTTCGAAGGAGACGAAGAAAGTGAGCGGAAACATCCATCGCGACACTTTAGGCTGCTCTCATACTGAACTAGGCTTTGTGGCGATTCCTCTCTCGAACCTTTAGGCCACCCTCTGTCGTCAGCGTCCTCGAGCATAAATCGCCTTCGAAAAACTATACAATCGCAGCTATTACATTTAAAAAAATCACGAAGACAAAGCGTCCCTCCTCATCTTTACCTTCCTATTTCTTCAATCACCTTTCAGTATCCTTTGTCATCTGTTTCTTCACCTCGGCTAAAACTCAGTGGGCTAATGGGATACTCTGACCCCTCTCAGGTACGGGTATAGTAGTAGAAATACGTGGGATATGAAGATTCGACTGTTATGTACTAAATCATTTGACAGGCTATGGAAAAGGGAGATTTTATAAATGAATAACATCTGTTTCCGAAGAAAGGTCTGCGTCTTCAGTAGGCTTCTTTATGGGCAATTATTTTCCTGAAGATGGTTTATTTTCAAGATACTTTTATAAATGTACATCTTAGTTACAGATCTCCATAAATAAAGGACAGAACAGATTTCCTTCTTATAATTAAATCTACACGACTTTTGCAGTTTATTTACATAATATGGATCAAGCTGTCATATCAGTTATATAAAGACGACCAGGCGCTTGCTTGGAACTTTATGAACGCTCCTTGACATAATGAAGCATAACTTTGACGTGACTGGCGAAGGTTTTAAGTATTGACTCCGATCTTAATATAAATTGGACATTATGGTCTGGCTTCAAGATATATGCAGAAATACAAACTGCTATAATTCGTAAAATATTAGAGACATCGACTTGATATCGGGTATGGCAACATGTTAGCATGTTCACAGGGCGAAACCTAACCATGCCAGATATCAATAATGAATAACCTGATCAATAAATAATAATCATGGAGACGAAATAATCTGAACTTATTCTTCCGTATGATGGCATGTTAGCATGCCCACAGGGCGAACCTACTCATACGGCAGAATAACATTAAGTCCTGTTGCTTTATGCAAAAATTGAAAATATATTACGTATATGTTTCGAAGAAATCAAACTGAATTATCACAAAGTTGAAAGAATTCGTAAATTAACTTATTCTCACGCATGGTGACATGTTAACATGTCCACAGGGCGAACCTACCCATGCGTCAGAATAACAGTAAGTTCTGAGTCGAAATTTAACATTATTTTGTGAAGATTTTATTTAAAATTTCAGAAAACTTGAAAATAAAGTTGAAATGAACTTATTCTTTCGTATGGTGACATGTTAGCATGTCCACAGGGCGAACCTACCCATACGACAGAATAACTATGTCTCTAAGCTAATTTGGGAACGAAGACTGAGTTCTTGAACCCTCCCATAAAGGGAGCTGAGTATTTAAGATGTTAATCCATCGGAGTCGGTGATGAAAATGCCCCAGAATTAGGTTCCGAAGCTGTATTTATACCCCCGCATGTCAAGCAGAGCGCCTCCCGTGACACAAAAGATAAACATAGCTACAGCTGTGATATGCACAACTAATTTGTGTATAATGGCAATATTCTAAAGATTAAACAGTATGTTCCATAAGGTTCAGTTTTCTATGTCTAAAACAACAATTATGTATGATCCTTGAAGTTTCTATAATATTCTCTACTACAAAGTTGTCACATTCTTAAAAACTTCTTTCCAATGTCCATAAGGCTTATATTACTAATAACTCCAACTGAAATTTAGCTCTTATGGCTTTCATAATAGTTTGATTCTAAAACTGAGAACACATATTTTTGACTAATTGTCAACAATGAAAGATTTTGCTTTCAAGAAGCTTGCAAATAACAAATTCTAAACTTATCGAATGACAGAATTAGGTCATTAGTTCAACTATTAAATATCTCATCTTTCATAACGCTCTCATAATGAATATAAAAAGTAAAATAATTAAGAATGATATTAAATATGACCGAATCTTTGATATGGTTCGGGAGGATCATATCAATCTCAACAAGAAAATTTACAGATTGCCGAGAGAAAGACTTTGCTAGGAACACGTAAACCTTTAAAAAAATATCCGAACTTATAAGTTTTACAAAGAAGTTGGTTTAAACTACCTGACTTAGCAGAATAATTTTAAAACTTCAAGTGATACTGGAAAAATATTGATTGTTCTACCAAGCGAAATCCCCCCCATTCTGTAGAGAGAATCATTTATGGAACGAAAGAAAGAAAAAAGTCTTTCACACTTGAGTCCATTGAATATTTTCCAATTTCTCTGCCCCGAATTCAATACCAGGTTCGGATCCCACTTTATACTGTAGGTCCAATCCCGATGATCTCTGTCCATAATGTTGACTTAGACCAACAATTCCATCAATCAAATCAAATATCCCTGGAATCTATTTGATGATGACCTTGGACGTCCCGGCGGTTTGCCCGTCATAGTGCTACCAGTCTTTTAAAACTTTCTCACCCAATATTTAATTAAATTTACGCTTGAGACGTCTCTCATTCCTACCAGGTTATCATGATGCCGGTACAAAAGTCTTACAACAAGATAAGAATCATTATTTTTATAAAACGCACGAACACCAAAAGCACGTTGCTGCCCCGTAAAGCGCTCCATATCAACTAAATATTAACAATGTTGCCAAGCGCTTGCGATCTATCTCATTTCTCCGTAATATGCGAATTGCCCCAGAGGGCGGATTCAAAAACGAAAATATTTCTGATACACCCTTTATTTTGTTCAACGTTTAGTTTTAATAAAACCGGCGACATGGTAAAAACTACTTTCAGTTATTGAATTTCCTGCAGTTAAGAAAGTTTCTTTAGTTAAGGTATTTTGCAAATGTGTGTGTTTTCCCAACTTTTAACCGTTTCTTCCTGTCACTTTGGCTAATCGTAACGATGAGGACGAATGGTAAATGTAGTATTTCTCTTCCCCCGCGTCGCTCTTCTACAACATCTGACTGAATGAGCAGTGTTCAAAATTGGGGTGCAGGAGGATTCTACCCCCTCAGCCAGGAAAACATGTCTGTCATATCCACCAGTTAATAATAAAGTCAACCCACCATATGGGTGGGTTAAAGTTACAATGGTGTAAGTCACTTTATTAAAAAAGAAGAAAAAGCAGTCTCACTCGCAGCATTTTGCTGATCAACACAACAGGTGTTTCCTTTATTACAAGACCTTAAACTCTCATCTGTTAACAGTTGAATGAATCTCTGATTTATTCAAGTTCTCTGTTAGAGTAAAATTATTTCCATAACATCCCTGACTGTTGTGCATTTGCAGCTTGGGAGCGGGTCACAACTTCCAAAGCAGCCAATCAACAAGCGAGCTACTGAAGTCATTCCAACCCGGCACCAATCGCGGACATTGTTCCTCACGCTCCTCGCTGTCGGTAGGCTCACTAGCTAGACTCGCGCAGTCAGCCAGAGCTGTTCCGCAAATAATCTGACTCTAACAGATTAACTTATCTCGATCTGGTTTCTATGTCTAAGTGTTTTGTTTGTTTGTTTTTTAAAAAAAGTTACTTACACCACTGTAACTTTAACCCCAAGGCTTGAGAAAACATTCACACCCTGCTTAACATTTTCCACTTCGAGGGTTGAGAATGAGATGAAACTAATGGAACAGCCACGACCAAGTCAGGAGTCAAACCTGGAGCCTCTGCAGGTGAGTAGAGATGGTAGAGAGACGAGCATAGCACGGCCTTGTTAAAATCTAGATGGAATCAAGACTGAGAAGAGAACGAGATAGATGTTTGCAAATCGAGACGAGATAGAGGCTCTGTGAAGCCTCGTCTCGATACCATTCCTAGTGGTGAGGTGGTGAGCAGACTACTCTACGCCCTCGGCTAATGAGATGGGGTGAGGACCGTGAACTTCATCCACCACTTCTCCAGAAAATAAACCAAATTTTGTCCATTAGTGCTAAGTTACTGCTGATTTTTGCCGTAAAGAATCTAGTTAGTGCTCCTATTATTCCTAAATTAGGATCTTTACAAAATGAGATGATTAAAATATACCTATCGTTAGTGCTACGTTAGTGATGTAAATGTTTTAGTTAGTGCTGCTACATTTATGGAACGACGTCCTTTCCAAAATGGGGCGGGCTAACTTCATGTTTTTCGTATCTTGCAGAAAACACGAGAAACTTTGTCTACTGTGGCTAGTTGCCAGGTAGAGTGTTGTTCTTCAGAACATCGCTTGTTCTCGCCCAAGTCGCAGTACCAGGAAGAGCTCCACGCATATGCGAAAATAATTTTGTTGAAACACGTTGAACGAAATCTTAACGTACAGAAATTTTGGTTCTGGTCTTGAACGCAGGCAGAGAAGATTCATATCTCAAAGATACAGCTTCTGCAATTTATGATATCTCTAATAACTCTAATATACAGGGTGATCCGTTTGGATATGGAAAAAATAAAATGAATGTGAAATTGTTTTGGTCAAATGTAATTACCTGAAATATTGTATACAAAAGACTGAAAGGTGGGAGTTTTATTTTTATACACTACTAACAGTTTGGTACAATTTTCAGTTTTCTACATGGCCTCCATTGCGAACTCTGCACAACTCATAACGATGATTCAATTCATTCCACGTCTGGTGTAACATCTCTGGGGTGATTCTGTTAAAAGCCTGTGTGATTTTGAGTTTCAAATCATCAATGTCTGTGGGTTTCTGTGAATAGACAGTATCTTAACGAAAATCCAGACGAAGAAGTCTGGAGGGGTTAAATCTGGGGAGTTGGGAGGCCAAGTAATTGGTCCCCGCGACCACACCAACGACGATTGAAATGTCGGTCAAGAAAATCGCGACCACTTGCTTGTGCCCAGTGAGGGAGTGCACCATCTAATTGAAACATAATGTTCAAGTTGTTGTCTTGTTGGAGTTGAGGCAGTAGAAAGAACTGCAACATGTCTAAGTAAGGAATATGACGTATTGTGTTCTCAGAAAAGAAAAATGGTCCATCCACTTTATTGCGACTCACTGCAGACCACAGTTAGCTTTCCAGCTCGAAGGAGACATGAGAAGTTTCCTTGGCCCAAAAAATGCAGTTGTGTTTACTCGTATTTAGTACTCTACCGCTGACGTGAAAAGTTGCTTCAAGTAGCCTGCATTTTCTTCCATCTCTTGGCCAATAAAGGTTGCAAAATTGACGCGGGCATACCAAAGGACACATTTAGCCCGTTGCTGGTTCGTAAACATTTCAACAATAACGAATCAGTTCAACCTTCATTGTTGCCAACACACTTCAGCAAAACTCCGTTTCACGCACGAAAACACCAACACGAAAATTTTACTACTATCCCATTTATGTTTCTATTAATGTTTTTTTTTATCCACACCCAAATGGATAACTCGGTATATTGTTACTGCAAGCAACGAGTTTCTACACAGCAATACTTCCATTGTTTACGCATCTTCAGAAACAATTATATAAATACCCGTTTTCACATGTCAACGAAACCGTAAAGAGAAGTGGAGAAAGATTCAAAATAGAGACCTACATATTCCTATATGTTTTAAATGTCATGCAATCTCTATTTCCAATGAAAAACGATATTGCATGTCATGTTCTGAAAAATTTCAACATAGAATTGAGGTAACGAGGATATGCGTGCTTTCACTGAGCAAAGATAAGGCGCGTGCTTGTAGCAAGCACACACACCCCCCCCCCCCCCCCGCAATAGTGCCTCTCACTCGTTTCAGTTAGCTTAGAGAACAAGTGTTTTTCTTCGTTTACGCACAGCATTAATCTAGAATTATATCAGTTAACTTTCAAATAGTTTCCTAGAATACGCAAGAAACGACATGTTTACAACATAGACAAAGCTGAAAAACTAGAAGGTTGAAACGTTACGTTTAGTTTATGTTTTTAATGAAATAAATTACTGCCTTGGTCAGCATATTTAGTTTTTCATAATCATGGAAACAAGGCTTAATGATGTTATAAATAGACAAAGCTGTTAATTTGCTCTCCGTAATGAAATATTCACGTGGAGGATTGGGGTATTATAAATATTGCTGACGCCAAAGGTCAAGCACGAAGAAAAGGTTGTGTAAGCATGCATGCAAGGCAATAAGAATGGTGTAAAAATCAAAGGAAACGAAAATGTAAATGTTGCAACAAATGATGGTAGAAATCAAGTGAAAATAGTTTTATCATACCTAGGGCTACCGGATCAATATAATTTGCAAGAAGTACGAACGTCTCAAATTGTAGGACACGATCGCATTTTAGTATCTATGTATGTGCATATATTGGCGGATGAATATTGTTCTGCGGATCTCCACCATTTGCAGAAAATGAGTTCATGAGTTATCGTGAGTCGCATTCAGAATCCACGAATCTGGGAATGAAGTGGTGTGAATTATCAACAATAGTGTAGTTAAATGTTTGCTCACATCTTGTAGTTTATTTAAAATCCACATACGTCAAACCTCAATCAGCTCCCCTGAACAGTTAGTGTAGATGGTCCTACTACGGAAACACAGTATTCACCCGGAGAATTACTAGTTACTAGTAGATGTTAGCAGATAGTGTAAATATAACACTTTTCAGTTCAAAAGTAAATGTTTACTCGTAAATTGACTTCGGGCGGTGCTTCTAAGGCGACAGAGGTATTTCACTTCACAATGACGCATTTCAGCGAGCTAAAAAGAATTGAAGACACCCATGTGGAACAAAATCTTCATAAAATACGTAAAAAGTCTCCATTTCCTTGCGGTTATATGAAAGAAAGGCAAATGAAAGGTGAAGTGTAATAGTATGTAATTTTTCATTTTTCCAGGTGGAAGGGAGGCATCTGACCCCCTGACCTTCCACACTGGTGCCCATTGAATGTAATACTCCTAATTACTAACTAAGGGCTTATGTTTTGCCAAGGTTGCTGCGTAGACGCAATCGTATCCCACTAGGGTGGTTTTCCTTCTAGAGCACAATTTGTCACTATTTCCCCAAGTGCACTCACCTGCTGGAAGAGAATTTACACTAATGGAAGCACGTGTAATACACAAGCACACGCACACATTAAAAACAAACTAAATGAAATCACTCGGATACAAAAATTCCGTGCTTGACTACAGCATAAAAAAATCGCCTTTCTACAGATTCTACCGTGTTTCAAAAGTTGCACAACACAAATTTTGATGGCCTGCAACACACCGTGTTTTCTGCATTGTAAACACTCGTCCACTGGTGTACGCAGAGGGAGAGCTGAAGAAATTTTCAGAAAATCAAATCAAATGAAAGAAGTAAATAAGTCTGGAAAACCCCAAGTGATATGTGTAAACCCGCTTAAAATGAACGCTGATAACTATATTTGTCTTTAAATAAGTTTTAAAATAAAGGTATATAATGGTACTTCAAGTTCCTTATTAATATTAAAAGGATTTCTGATGCTAATAATACAACAGCGGCTTGCCTCAGGAGCAAAGTAATGAGCAACTTTAAGATTTCGCGAATGTAAGTTTCCTTGACGCTATTTTTACGGGATGTTTTTTTTTTATTATTATTATTTTGGCCCCGTCCAAAAGTTAGATCCCAATTTAAGCCAATGAGGGACACTCAGGCGTATGTCTTCATGTCCCACACGCTTTGCACTGAAGAAAGGAATTTATCATTTGTTCTCTCGCCATCCAAAGAGGAAAAGTACATTCTTCTCTAGCTCTTTTTTTAAAGAAATCTGTTAATTACTGATTTCAACAAGCACCATGAATCACGATAAAAAAAATATAAAAACAATAACACGACAAATTATTGGATGGGCTCGGACCCCACGGGCATAAATTGTTTAACATATTTTTGTGTATAGGTATGGGGCTGTAAACTTAATTGAACTGAACTGGAACATTACAAGTATGACATACTTAATGTTAATAATATAGTTTATATATCCAGAGGGTTGGAAATGATCATTCCTGGTTGAAATGTGTTGTTCATAACCAGAGGATTGAAATTAATAAATGCATGTTTGTTCGCTACTTCCATACGACGAAGTTCTGATTTTCCGTTCAAAAACTTTCGAAATAAGTCAATATACTCCGTCCCGTCTATCTCTGGAATGAAAACAAGTTTCTTTTGATTAAAGAACGTGTCAATATTTTAGCCCCACGTTGGGCGCCATTATCATCCACGTAAAGAAAGTCAGGGCCCACTGCACCCCGAATAAAACGAACATAACCTTCCAGGATCTCGGTAGAATACCGTGCTCCAGTAACGGATCCTGAGGCGAAGATGTGCAGTGGTGTTTTCCCATTTTTCATTATCCCCCCCCCCCCATACCTGTGGAGGGGGAAAGCGAATGCAGTTACCAGCCTACGTAGCAGGATGTACTACTTCGCTAAGCCACTCGATCCCCTTCCCCCTTCATATACACTGGTCGACAATTGCTAAGGAACAAACACATATTGACCCATATCTTTTTCATACATAACTCTGTGTCAGTTTGTTGCCTGAAAGAGACCGGTAGAGGGCACCAAGGAATCGTTGCGCCCATTCAGAAAGGAACGCGTGCGATTGGAGCAACGTTATCAGGAAAAGACTGCAGTGTTGTGGCAGGAGGTGGTACCCACGGGAGACAGTCAAACACGGTAGAGGCCGTTGGCAGTGCAATACTGGTGTGCAACAGAAGAAGCGTGTAGGAAGATGGCGAGAAGAGCACATTTAAATGATTACGAACGGGGCAGAGTGGTTGGTAAGCTGGAGTCAGGGCGAAGTGTCACTGAAGTGGCACGTGTTATGGGGTATCGAAAAGTGTAATTTCCCGACTTCAGAAAGCTACTCGTACCAGAGGAACAGGTTTGCGTATGCATGGTGGAGGTCGTGGAAGGTGTACAACTGCTCGCCAGGATCGGCACAACGTCCACGTGGCAAAAATGAATCGATCTGCCACTTCAGCCCAAATTGCTCAAGACGTTGTCGGTGCTTCAGGTGTCCGTGTGTCCCCAAACACCGTTACACGACGACTGAATAGTGGTGGGTTGTATGCCCGGAAGCCAGTTAAGTGTGTGCCATTAAAACCAGCTCACCGTCGTGCCAGATTACACTGGTGTGTGCAGCATCGTAACTGGGACCAAGACAGACGGGCAAATATGATGTTCTCCGATGAATCGCGGTCCTGTGTGACAAGTGATTCTGGACATCAAATGGTGTGGAGAGAACGTGGAACACGATATCATGCACAGCACATCTGTGAACGTGACAGGTAGGGGGGGGGATAATGAAAAATGGGAAAACACCACTGCACATCTTCGCCTCAGGATCCGTTACTGGAGCACGGTATTCTACCGAGATCCTGGAAGGTTATGTTCGTTTTATTCGGGGTGCAGTGGGCCCTGGCTTTCTTTACGTGGATGATAATGCGCGTCCACACAGAACTGTCCAAGTGACAAATACACTGGAAAGAGAAAACATCACCCGCATTGACTGGCCTGCATTTTCACCGGATCTCAATCCCATCGAACATGCGTGAGATGCTCTCGGACGGTGGGTTGCACAAAGGAATCTCCCACCCCGGACCCTCCAGCAGCTGAAAACTGCACTTCAGAAAAATAAGACAATATACCCCTCGCGCTCACGAACGCTCTCATCGACAGCATGCCAAACAGGTGTGCAGCTTGCTGTGCAGTCCGCGGTGGCCACACACCATACTGATTTCCTCTGGACTCACTCTACACATGCCCAATTGTGATTCATGTGCTTTCCTCACTTTGTTTTGCTTATGCTGGTTTTGCTTTATGATGTCCTGTTTCTTTGGTTGATGGGGAATCCCCGTCATCTTTTCTCAATAAACCTTAACTGATATCTGTGCTTATATATTGTTCACTTGTTGCACCCTGATCACGTAGTCAAAAGTTATTGGTCAAAACGTGTTTGTTCCTTAGCAATTGTCGACCAGTGTATATACATATATGGATAATGTTCCTGAGCGACTGAACGCAGCAATCCACAATCCAATTTTAAAAGCCCAGCCCCCCCCCCCCCAAAAAAAAAAAAATTCTGCGTACGCCAGTGCCCTCGTCCATTGAGATATATTTCATTAATAAACCTTATATCTTTAGTCCAGACACAAAATTATATAATTTAATAAATGGCGGAAGTCGGCGTTATTTCTTTTCCAAGAAAGGCACTTTCGGTGAGAAAAATATGTAAGAAATTATCCAAGGGTCATAATAAGACGTCTAATGATTGATGTCATGGCAATCTGTTATTGGATCATGTGCAGCATTCGATGAGATTGGGACTGGTGATTGCATGGGTTAAATGAAAAAGTGTCCTTTTAGGAGCATATCACCTTAGCTCACTTGTTACCTTAGAATGTTTTTAAGTCCACTTAATGCTCAGAAAGGCTAATCGGGACTGGACCTACAGTTTAAAGTTGGATCCGAAAACTACACAATATGCCTCCACCGGGTATCGGACCCGCGACCATTTAAGACGACGACTGTGTGTGATAATAATTAGACAAGGCAATAGCTCGTCACCTCTAGGCACCTGCCATGGATAAAAATACATCATAACTTCTAGTGGTCTGTGATAACTATAACTAACAGCCTACTACTACTTGACTCATTTTCTGGATTTGTCAATGTGCATGCCCGTGGAGGTAAACAAAAACTCCCAATTTATAAAATATCAAATGAATATAGCCAAGAAAGACAGTTTTGTGTTTGGAAGCGGAGCCTCAAATGATAAGTGACTTCAGTGGATTTATGGTACGGTGTGGATTCGAACACGGAAATCGTTGATCAAAGTTCAAATGGTGCAGTAAGTAGTCATCTTTGGAACAGTTTACAGAATCTTCTTTGCATGAGTTTGGAACACATTATGTGTTTTCCAAAATTATACAAATGTGTTCTAAAATGCATATTCATTTGGGACATTTTAGGAACACATTTAGTTCAAAGTTGAATAAGAGTAGTTTCAAGGAAATGGTCTAACACTGAGTAGTGTTATAGAAAACAATTGCGAACTGCGCAGTAGCATGTCCGAGAAGAGGGGTGATAAAGGGTTGCATTTCCTTCCTTCGGCTAATCTATCAAGATAGAAAATGATTTAGTTCCCAGACCTGTTTTGAAGTCTAATTTATGCACTGAAAGGCTAAATAAGACTGAACCTATAAAGTAGCATCTAAACCAATATGTGCTTCTATCAAATAACATAACCTGTGTATTCGACACTACAGCGGAGGTCTGAGTGATGAGTTTAAATGTTTGGGCAAAAATAAAGCAAAATTTTCCCGGGGCTACGTTGCAATCTGTACCTAAAGTTAGACTTGTTGACTTTGCTGGAAAAAGTCGCACTAGAGTTGATGGCAAACGTAGTATTGTGCTGGAAATTGCTGAGAGCGCCATTTCAATGGAAATAATCATTGTTAAGGGTTTGCCTTCCGATTTGCTTTTGGGTTACTCGTTCCTGCAAAAGTATGAAGCAGAGATCAATCTTAAACATAGAAAATTATATTTAAAGGTGGATGGAGAGTGATTGAAAAGGAGCTAGAAGAGGATAATTCCGTAGATAAGCAGATGAGCATCCGGAAATTTGAAGCTAGCTATGACAAGTGGACCACTCCTCCCGAAGATATAAAAAAGAAGATTGACTCTAGTCTGTTGCTGAGCATGGATCAAAAAGCCAAACTGTATGAAACTTTCATGGGTCATAAGAAGGTGTTTTCGGAAAGGCCTGGCACAGCCAAAGACTTAGAATGTGACGTCAAATTAATGAGTAATGTTCCAGTAAGCCAGAGACCATATCCAATACCTATAGCAAAAAGAGAAAAATTGGAAACTGAACTGCAAAAATGGATGGATTGGGGTGTCATTGTGCCATGTAACTCACCCTATTTAAATCATCTTATTGTGGTAGACAAGCCAGACGGTACAGTAAGACCTCAGAAATTTTCCATGGCCTGAGGTGAAGGAGAAGGTGAAGAATGGGAGGATAAAATTATACAGGCACAGTTAAGGGAGCGATACGCTCTTCTAAGGAGGAAATTACAACAGAAGTTGCATGCTCTGAACTTAGAGGAAGGCGATCTTGTGTTACTAAGATGTCATCGGTTCAGTTCTGCAGTCAAGAAAACTATTTCCAAGTTGTTCTATTTATGGACCGGCCCTTTCGTAGCTAGTCAAATAAAATATAACACTGCTCTTCTGTTGGACCCCAGAACAAGGAAAGAAGTGAAGAGGGTTCATTTTGACAACCTCGAGAAATTCAACTGTTCTCCTGAGATGAAGAGGAAAATCGTCGGTGACTGAATCCAAAATCTCCTAGACTGGTAGTTCGTCGTCGATTTTGATTTTTCTTCGGAGGGGGGAATTGACACGTCCTTTCCCATTGCACAAATATTTATTGTTATTAATTATCTTTTCTCTTGTGCAAATGTTTATTGTTCTTTAATATTAATTTCTGTAATTTACCTATCACTGATAATGTCAGGATAGTGACTAACCTGTATATAATTATCTTGTTAAGAGCTGTTGCCATGGCAATTACGAGTGTCTTTTGTCTGGACTTAAAAGTTCGGGCTCGGTTTTTGAAATAGAGCGATCAAGTTGAATTATAAGAAGTTTAATTTATTTGAGTGGCATTGATTATATGTTAGAAATATAAGTATTTAGTTTGCAAAGAAGTAAAATAGACTTCCTTTTCCTTAGTGCAAACTTAACTTTGATTTTTATTTGGTTTGAACAACGAAGAGAGATATTACCCATACCCTGAGAGGCATCACGTGTATGCTTTCGAGTTTTTCATGTGAACTTATTATTTGTTCTGGTAGTTAAATCATGTTCTTTTGACTAAAGAACGTGTCAATATTGCCAAAATATTGTCGCTTGTCTCTTCTGTCTCTTAGGTGGTCAGCTTTCGATCTAGCTATCGAAGTTTCCGTGTTCGAGTCCCGGCAAAGGTGCGGGTGTTCTTTGTGAGTGTCCTTCGTGCATTTCTTCTAATCGCCACCCATCCTCACGGTCGCGATTACCCAAAAGTGGCAGAAATAACACGAATATTTGGGCCGAAGCAGTAAATCGCCAGCTTCCATTTAGGAGTGGTTAGCATAGTGCACTAAGGAGGCATGGGTCTTAGTCAGCTGTAAGTATACGTCAACACATGTTGTCTACGCTTAGTGAGGTACAGCTTATACAGTCTAGACAATAAAGAAAAATCAATATGCAAAACCTTTCTTGAAGCAAAAATATCATTTCCAATAATAACGGCTGAAAACAATCCTATTTCCATCAAATACTCGAGCATCAGTGTTTCACGGTATCCAGTGACATGTGAAACGCAGTTCGATATAAATTATTTTTTGTTTATCGATTCATTTTATGTTCAAATATAAAAGTGTGAGGTTTGATTTATTTTGTGGATAAATTTGTATCCGAGCCAGACGTCGGGAGTTGGGAGACGGGTTTTTCCTGAGTGACAGCCGCACCAACACGGAGAAGAGGAAAGATTATTTTCGTCGCGACCGGGCTAGAAGTCGCAGGCGGTGGGCGAACCCATTTTTCACGGATGACCAGAAAAATCAGCTGGAGCACAAGCCTGCAAGGATCGAGGACGCGCGGATGACCGCGTTTCAAGACAATGGAGAGAGGTCATTTCCATCCCTTCGGAAACCGAAGCCAAGCCACTTTAGCGTGCTTCCCAACGGACAAATTCGACAGTGATATATAAACAAGAGTACTACGATTCCAGAGACAGTTTTGACCCGGATTTCATAGAGAGAGCATCTCCGCGCTACACTCTCGCGCGACTATTGTTTTGTCTCCATGAACTTTGTTATCTTACGTACCGTGAGCGAGTTGCAGATAGAGAGTTACCAGTGTGCGCCTTATTTTGGTGAAGTATTACGCGGTGATTTGTTTTTACCAAGCGTGGACTACATAATAATGGAGGGCTAAAGGAGATAGAGAAGGGAGGCCGTCGCCTCCCCGGCACCCGCAACGATGCGCCGCTACCATCCGGTGAAGCCAGCGAGCCAGCACCAAAAACGACACCAAAGCCGAACACTGCCCAAAGCCCGAAGGACGTTTCCGGATCGACGTCCAATCGAAGCCCGTTACCAGAGAGAGATGATTCCAGATCGACGTCCAATTGATGCCCGACACTAGAGAGATTCCGGACCGGCGCGTGACCACGTACACCCGACGCTAGTGACAAGAGGAACGCCCGAAGTACTCAGGAGGTGCAAGTACACCATATCGTCGCAATGGACATTTCCACTTTGACATGAAAAACGTTTTAAATCCATTCATTTTACAGATAATGACACAAACATGAGATGTGCAAAATATCTCGGCGATATTTGTTTCGGTTCTCGAGAAACACGCCTTCAAACACCGCTGAAATTCACCTACTACGTCACGGATTTGAAAACGTCCTCTCCACAGACAGGAGGTCCTCTGACGTCATCACTTAGAAATGCGTGTAGGCGGGGCTTCTGCTCGTCCCGTCAACTTAGCATGAGTCGCGGAATCGACATCAAATTCACTTGTTACTGTGTAAAACAAGTATCTTACAACTTCCAGTGCAAAAATCTGTGCTCCATTTCTTGGAGTTGAATTATGCCCTAGCAATATAGTAGTATTTACCATAATTCAGCCACTCGGTAGAGAGTTTTCCCATTAGGGTGACAAAGCAAACCTTGTAACAGTCAATGGCTGAACACGTGAACAGCCTTGTTCATTGCGAATACATAGGTTAGTTCTGACTGGCAAGAACTTAATGTTATAGGAATGCCTTTTCTGGAATTACAATTATTTTCGTCATAATATTTTCTTCACAAATTTTAAGATAATACTTTTAGAACACACTGGTTTACACGTCAATTTCTGCAATATACGACGTGATACGGTATAAAAAGGTACGGTGAGTTTTTAAATTTCCTGCAGTAAATGACAGTTTTCTTCAGTTAATATATATATATTGCAAATTTTTGTATTTAGCCTACTTTTACGTCGCTTTTCCGTTCACTTTGTTTAACCGGAACGATGAGAACGCATGGTTAATTTATTATGTATCATCTCTAACATCACATTTCTTCCCACTTTTGGCTAATCGCTACAATGAAGATGAATAACTACAAGCAGTATTCGAAGTCGGGGTGCAGGAGTACAACCCCCCCCCCCCCACACACACACACTACCACCAACTGCACAATCTAAGTATCACCCAAGCTACCATGATAAGAGACGAACTTTTTCTTCTGTCCCATCTCATTTCGAAAACATTCACTTGTCCCATCTCCTTTTATGAGACGAGACGGAACATGCCTCGTCTCGTGAGCAACACTAACATTAACAATAGAAGCATCCCCCTAGCTGTCCCCAAAGTCTCGAGCAAACATCCTCCCATGTAACAATTTATAGTTCAATGAAATGTCACTCACAAGGAAACAGTCATGCCCAGGTCGAGAGTCAAACCTGGAACATGCGACTTCCTCAGATAAATCATGAATTTTGTGTATAATAATTACAACGCCAGTTCATTCCTGGCAATTCTGAATCTGCAGTTTGGTTTGCATATATAAGCAGGATAATATATAGTTTTCGAGGGCTGTACCGTCGAAACGAGGAGTCAAAATAAAAATAATAAAAAAAATATTAAGAAAGTTTTTTTTTGTATTTATAATGATAAGCCTTTGTATACGTTGTTAATTCTATATTTTTCTAGACTTGAGACGAGAACGAGAATTGCCCTCCCAAACCGAGACGGATGTTTATAAATTGAGACGAGACTGTCAATGAGACATTTACAAATAAACACGAGACAGACATTTACAACTCTCAACGAGAATGAGACCAAGGCTGCCATGTCTCGTCTCGATAAGATCCTTAGTGGTGAAGTTGTGAACTAACCAATTAATGCGTTCGGGGTAACGAGATGAGGCGGCTTTTTTCGCAGTACAAAATTCAAAATAATTATATCGTACCATTTCAGTATGGGATATTGTTATACACATGGACGTATATATAGTTCACGGGGGGGGGGGATGGATCAACTTTTGGTATGATTAGGGTTGCTTTATTTCGTAAGTGAAAATCCAGGACACTGCTGGCCGGAAGCTTGTTGGGGAGCATGGGGGAGGGGATGTTGGACCCGACAAAGTTGTGTGTTTGTAGTCAGGAAGTCACGCCACTTAGTATTGATACTTTTCTGTTCATCTTGTGTCACTAAGTTTTTAAGAACCAAATTTCTTTAATATGATTCGAGGGGGGAAAAATAACTGATTTGACAGTCTCAATGCAGTTTCTTATCGCAGAAATTCCGAAACTATCAGGAAATTGCAGATATTGGTCTGCAGTCCCACCTGGTGTGTGGAATTACGAAATTTCCTTCCCATCCGTATCCCGTCCTATACGTCTCTAATTTAAGAGAATGAAATAAGTCCGAAGGAATTTTTTATGAACAAGCGTATAGAACAAGGAAACTGGTAATTTTAGTTAACCAAAAAAAGAAGGGGGTGGACCCGTTGAATCCCCCTTAAATACGCCCATGGTTATACACATTATTTCCTTGTAATGATTATATATAAACTAAGTATAGATATGTACTGTGCAACTAATGTAATCTTCTCAGTGTATTTTCTCTTATCTGCACAAAAATATTTGATCATAATTTGCGCAACAGAAATGGAACACAAACTGAAATTGCTTTATGGAAAAGAAAGTTAAATAGGCTTTATAAATAAAGTGAAGAATGTGAAAATTCCTATTTTGCACTACAAAGGTTACGGTAAATATCGATAAATATAAGTTTAGAAAATATTTTTGAGTGTCTGGTCAGCAACCAATTTTATAAGCAATATTTTTCGCATGGCCTGAGAACACAAACGCAGCTGAACCCTTTCATTTATCTTGCACGTGAGCAGCACGGATATTTCATAGAAGAATGATCATTACAAAGCATAGCTTTCCTTTCTCCTATCGCTCCTTCTTTCATTATTTAAATCGGTACAAATTTGTAAAACTTCTGCACGTGTTCGCTCACCGTGGGCTACCCATCCGGAACTGGACGCTCGAAGCAGACGACAAACGAGCTCTCCCTAAGGAGTGACGTAGTAACATGGCGGCGGCGTGTTTTCAGCGCAACGCTAGCCTAGCAACTTTGGAAGTCTCGTTTCTGCCTTAAACTGGACGCAGAGAAACGCGAGAACTTGCAGGGGTCATTTTTCCAAGGTGTAGTTTTTAAAATTGTTGTAAAAAAAATTGAGTGGAAATGTCCATTATTCTTCGTCGCGATCGACCTCTGAGAACAATTTCGCCACAAAGGAACCGTGTGCAAGTCCCGCGTCCAGGAGAGATGAATGACCACGCAATGTAGCAGAGTCCGGTATAGTATTCTTCAGAGTGTCTTATGTCCATGTAAACGTGCATTGTTAGTATCAACACCGTACTGCTGAAGTCTCACTTATTTGCAAAGTGACTCAGGAACCCCGAACCTAACTTCCGTGTCTGAATTTTTTTTGGTATTCTTGTAAAAAAGGGTTATTTCATGTTCAGATGTTCTAATTTAATTGCCTGCATTCAGGGTTAGAAGCTCCATTTCATTAATTTAATATTTAGTGTAAATTGTCAAAGTGTGCTCCATTTTTTGTAAAACCGACCGCCCCGTCGCGCCATTTAATTTGTCAATACTTGACTGATGAGTCCTTTTTAATTGTGGAAAGCGTAATTTTATATTAAGGTCGTGCGCGTGAAGTAGTATTATTTGTTGCATAGTGGTTTTTGATTAAATTTTTGCTCGCGCTGACGATTGATTTGTGTATTCCGGCAGCTGGAGCCGATTAAGTTTTTTGCACCACTATGTAATGGTGTAGTTGTTCTCATTGGACGAGAGAGGCTTATGTGTATTACCCCCGTCCGAGAAACTTGTTAAATGTCGTGCTTACGACTGGATGCATACGTTCATTCGAACGAAGGATTTAACCACGCCGACCCAATTGTCTTAGTTAACCGCTTTCCGAGGACTGGCACATAAATTAATTTAAAAAGAGCACAGGAGCTGGCAGACAAATACCTTAAATTCACATAAAGGTTTAAAACTAAAAACGAATGATATGTTAATGAGATCCATGATTTGTATCTATACTTTGCATGTAAAAATACCTCAGAGGTGTGAAAGAGAGAAAGAGTGAATGAGTGAGAGTTTGAGGAGGCTTTGTAAACAGTTGTTGATTGCAATATTTTTTGTTGTTACAATATATATTCACTTTTTACTGTCCGTCAGTGTTGTTATTTGACGTTTTTCAGGTACCAGATATTAGGTATGCTATTAGTGTGTTATGATTGTTCGAATCTACATATCCAAGGTAAACAAAACAGTGTAACATTTCAAGATATTTATCTCCGCCTCACATTAGTACGAGAATAAACGACCGTGTCAGTACCGAACTTGAAAACCTGGACCGTAAGAGTCACGACCGGTTTCCCGTACACATAACGACGTTTGGCCCCGTGCCGGGGTATGATTGACACGTCATTTCGGGGACCGTGAGTGCACTCGATACAATGGGTTCTGGTGAACAAGCGCGTTCAGTGGTCGAATCATGATTTTCACTGGGCACGTGCGAGTGCCGTCCTCAGGCCCGTAGCCAGAATTGATCTCCAGGGGGGGCTCACGGGTTATCAGGGGGGGCCTTGTAAATCAAGTCCATTTTTCAAAAGTTTTAGGGCGTCATTAAGTTACATAAAGTTTAGAAATGTCACACAAATACTACATTTTTCTGTATCTTATAAAATATCTCTGAAAGTGTTAATTGCAGGGAGTCGTAACGTACCCAATTTGCGTTACACGGTACGTTCCATTTTGTAGGAGGAAGAGTATGGTTCAACTGCTGGTACCCATGTAACGTAACGAAATGCAATATGTTATAGATTGACGTTACAGAGAACGTAACAAAATGTATTATGGTAGATATTAACGTTATAAAGGAACGGAACGAAATGAACACATTGGAACATAACGTAATATGCAATATGGTATATACTACCGTTACAAGGAACGTAGTAACGAAATGCAATATGGTATATACTAGCGTTACAAAAACGTAACGAAATGCAACATGGTAGTAAATAACGGTACATAGGAACGTAATGAATGCAATCCTCCGTAACGGAATGAAGTGAAAGGCAATATGGTTAACTAACGTTACATAGGAATGTAGCAAAATGTAAACCACTGTAGCGGAACGGAACAAAATGCAGTTGGGTACATACCATCTGCATAAAGAACGTAAATAAATTCAGTATGGTAGATGTTAACGTTACAAGGAAAGAACAATTCACAAATGTTAGCTAGTAACGTTATAGGCGCGTGACGAATATAATCTATTTAACATCAAGGAAGAAAAAGGAATAGCCAAAATCTCTTACCTTTCATTGGAACATTGCGAAAAATAACTCAGTATATCGTATGGGATTAGTGTGAAATAGCCGTGAAAAATATGGTTGTTTGTAAAAAAATGAATTTCAACCAGGGTTGTTAAAGGGTCAGGAATTTTAAATCAATTCAATTCCGGTTCAGCAGGGAATATTAGCAAGCATAAATGGATCTGGACTGTAAAAAGCCTCTTTATGTATTTCAATTCGTTCCAGGGACATTTTCTCCTGATCAATTGAAATACGGCACAGGGACCTTGTTTGCGGATCAATTTAAAGACGGTCTAAGTTCCATATTGAAATGAAAGAATACGCAACTTGAGACCGAATTTAAACTGTGCGATAAAAAAGGTTCCGGTCTTGTTGCGGAACCCAATAGAACCCATTAGAATTTATGGGTTCGTGGACGTTTAACAACCCTGATTTGATATTAAATTACATTTTTGGCTCGAAATTGAATAAAGCTTCCAACTAGTGTAGAAATGAGTAGCAATAGGCGTGCGCACGGGGTGCAAGGGGGGGACATCTTTCGATATTTTAGACGCAGGGAAATATGCCATATGCATATTAACCCGATAATAGTGTTGCCCCCTCAAGAACCACTTGAATTCGAAATTATCGCATTCCTGCATCCCCATTATAATAATTAATGTAAATTACTATGACAAATAAAATTATACGTGTGAAATATATACTTTTAGCTGACATTCGTTTTCTAAAGGCGAGAGGTGGCCATCCTCGCCCCCTTTCCAGATTTCCATGCCCCTATATTATTATACTTTATTCCAGAAATTTAGGGTACAGGAATCATATCGCCGGTTATTAAACGATATTATGCTCTTGAAGAAAATGAAGTATTTTGAAGCCGATGAAAGTTCACAAAGGAACAACGGCGGAAGAAGGTGCAGTGGCACAACCACAGGGGGCAGGGGAGATTAGCCCTCAAACTTGTACAGAAATCAATTCTAGGAGGCAAACATTGGACTATAGAAAGAAAGGTTGCAGAATCTAAGAGTAGCAAGACAAAAGGATACTCAAGATGGATTTAGTTTTCACGTCTTTCGTGCACTATTTCTTCCAGACGGCCAAGAGCACCTGGAAGGGGGCACAGAGGGGCAATTGCCCCCCTCTCGATTTCTATCTTTATACCAATTTTAAAAAAAGTTATATAAACTTGGACAGTTGCTGCTGATTACGGTGTAATTTTATAAGGCTAATCGGGACTGGACCTACAGTTTGAAGTGGAATCCGAACCACTTGTGCCTCCACCGGGTATCGAACCTTGGACCCCTTGATTACTAGGCAACTAGTATAGTCCATGATTGTATCTAGTATATGAACGAGATTTGTCCCTCCTCTCAAACAATTCGTGGCTTGTCCCCACCGAACGAAGTGTGTCATTTATAAATTAAGTTTCCGAAAGCAGGCATTATGCATGAACAGAACAAAAAATACTCCTGAGAAATTACAAAAATTATAAGCCAGTTCGTGATCGGGAGTTATTGGCGGTCTCCCCCCCCCCCCCCCACCTATCCGCTTTAGGTTCCGGGTTCGAGTCCTGGTCTGTAAATATCTTTTTTAGGTGTCTCTTCATCAATTTCATATATTTATCATCCATCTTCATAGTTTCGATTAATTATAAAAGTGACATAAAAGCAAAGCAAAATAAGAACAAATAAAAATTGCAAAATGACTACAATGTCAGAACTACATTTGAAAAATAAAATGCGAGCAGAAGATTCATTTTCAAACAGGTATTTGGGTAGAATTGTGTAGACAGACAGCATGCTCCCGAAACTTGCCAATCCACGTGTAGCATGACCTTCGATACTGGGGTTGCACTTTTTCAGCAAAGTTTTCTCGACCCTCCTCAGGCGTCTTATCAAGAATGCCTCGGTGTTCGCAGCATTGCCAACTTATTTTCCGTCGGAAAAAGTCTTTTTCCTCCTATTTAATCTGCGGTTGGCTCTACAATACATCATATTAAACAAGATACAACTGAATTACGGCGAAGTAGGTTAGAAACCCTGCGTGCTCAAGAACAGCTTCGATAAGGCACCTGAATTGTTTCGAGCTGAACCAGGAAATGGGCGATCTTTATTCCCCAAGGCCATTCCGTAAAACTAATACCACAAGAAGTTTTCTGTGTGGATTTGAGAGCATGAAATTGTAGGTTGATGATAGTACTACAAGATGTCAAGTGGATTTTTTTTTCTGTTTCGTTATTTTATATAGCTTTGCTACCTATATAGTTTGAATAACTAATCAATCATTTGATGAGCAGCCAAACACGAAGAAGCCGATCCCGTGGCAAATTGGTTAGCATAATACACTGCGAAGTCTAATGTCGGATTAGAAAATATGGATGGGTCATTTGTCTTTATACCACTGCCATCACCTATCACATCCTTTATCATCGCGATTAACCGAAAGTGGTAGACGCGAAATAAAAATAGAACCTTTGCATGAATGTCCGAAAAAGAGGCAAGGGCACGACCCACCTGGAAAGTCAACCAAAAATTGTATATATCGCGCAATTGCATTTTAGCTATAATAATATATGTTAATTATTGCATGAACATGATAACTTCAAATTAAAGCAATGGTTTTTGAGGAGACAACACTGTTATGGGGGAACATGCACCTTGTTTGCCCCCCCCCCTGGAAGAAAAACTACCTTGCTTGCCCCTCCCTGGAAAAAAATCCTGCAGACGTCCATGAACCTTTGGTATCGACTTCGGAGTATAAAGCTGCAACGTGCCACCACTCGTAACTCCAGGGTATGCCGAATTGGCAACACACCGCTCCTTGCTCCGGCTGGTCGGTTGGGAGCACCAGTTCTCACCCAGGGATCGGGATTAAGACGATCCACCCTTCCTCCAGAAAGGAAACCACCCAATTGCGACACGTGACAGTAAATAAAATTCCAAATACTTTATAATTAACATGTCCAAAATCTTTAATCACGAATCGCGCGCGTACATACTGTTTCGCACAAGTTAAAAGTTATAATTTATTGGGTCATGCACGCTCGCAGGCAGTCATAAGCAAATTTATTTAACACGAGTCCGCGCACCGCCTTCACAGTTAATAGCAAGACCTCAACTGCTACCTCAAGCGCGAGGTGCAGCATAACATATTGTTCTAACTTACAATACAAACTCATAACATAAAATAACACAAGAAAAACTGATAATTTATATAACACATCAATGTTAATTAGCGATAGTAAGCAAAAGTTCAGCTTGGCAACAATTAAAAATGC
Organism: Lepisma saccharinum; assembly: GCF_977018435.1. Taxonomy (NCBI): domain Eukaryota; kingdom Metazoa; phylum Arthropoda; class Insecta; order Zygentoma; family Lepismatidae; genus Lepisma; species Lepisma saccharinum. Next base: position 5,048,365 of record NC_139248.1, on the reverse strand, counting down.
CAACGTGGAAGTTTTTACATCGCCAAGAACACGAAGCGTAGTTCCCCCACTCCTAACATAAACAGCCAATAGGAATACGATATTTTATTGAAAACGAGGGAGAAATACTTTGCTATAATATTACAATATTAAACTATATAGAAATAACTAAACTGATTTTATCAAATAAATCATATTTGCCCTTGTACATAAAAAAATGATTAAATAAAGATTTAGTTTATAAGGAAGACAAATTACTTCAATCTTGTACATTGTTGAACAAAAATCGATATTAAGAAGAAATGTATTTAACTTGTGCTTCAAAAACAATGAAAACGTTGCATATATTATTTGGGATCCTATAAATTCTGAATAAATGTTGCAAAAATACGCGAAAAAGAAAGTAAAAAAATACGTGAATAATATTATAAAATATAAAGAAACGTAATATATACATGAATTATAAAAACAATTAACTATAAATAATTTAATCCAAGTTCTTAACTTGAAAATATACGAATAAGATAAATGCCAATATACAACTGAAATCTGCCCAACATGGCGGTCGTTAGAAAGCATTGTTTCTTCAATGTATAGCGCGGCAATAGACCGCAACAGCCTCTTATTTGCCAGGAAATATCAACACGAGAACAGGGACAGGAATTCCTCTTATTTTAGATTTTTTCAAACTAATGGAGTGCATATATTGCTCTAAGCAGGATGCTCTCTACCTTATGATGGGAGCAATATATGCGCTATAAACATTGGACGCTAACGCCGATTTAAGCTGGCTCGCAAGCCGAGAACACTGTTCGAATCTCCACAGGATTGATTGATTGATTGATTGATTTTGTTTATTTTACTTCGCGTTTTGTGACTCTTGGCTAATTTGCGAAGATGGGGATGAGTGATGAAATGATGAAATTGATGAATGGACATTCACAAACAACCAAGCCCGACCGGGATTCGAACCCGGGGCCCTTGGCGTCGCAGCGCCACTCGGCCACAGGGTCGGGCGAATCTCCACAGGAATATAATAAAAATGTATCATACCCAAATGACACATCTGGTGTAATACCTAACGTGCCAAATTTTGGAAAATAGGAGCTGGTAGCGCCACTTCCCCAGGATTTTTATCCATGGCCTGCAATCAAGGTTCTTGTATGTGTGACTTTTCTGTTTCTCAGACTAAGTGTGACTACTACAAATTATGTGAAACAATAACAAACAACTTTCCGACCGATTTTCAAGGCTCGTTTCACCCTATCTACAAACTACCACTTCTATCACTGCATGCACGAGTGAGTAGTGGTATTCGTGTGTCTTTCCTTTAATGCAAAACCACAATTTGCTCCACAGCATGCTAAGATTTTCGAAAGCAATACTTGTGTGTTAATTTAAATTTTGCCCTGTTCATTCATCTATACAGTATTTACTACTTCCAAATTTGTGTGCCTGTCTTGAGTTTGCATTCTCGTGGCTGCTGCCATATTGCGTAGATGAACGAAAAACACACTCAATATACCAAATTGCTTGTATGTAGACATCAGACGATAAGAGATGAAACAATTGCAGCCTACAATTTCCCTCAATCAACTACAATTGCCATCTGAGTATGAGAAACCACTTGCATTCTAACCGGCTTCGATTCCTGGTGGAGGCACAGTGGTTCATTTCCCACTTTAAACTGTAGGTCCACTCCCAATTAGCCTATCTGTGCATACAAGTGAACTTAAAACAAGACAAACTTTCATTCTAACCTCAGTCAATTGTGGGAGCTGCTTAGAAGTAGTAGTGTTGCTGGCATGGTGGACTTCGGTTCTTTTGCTTTTAACAGATAGATACATTTTGAATAATAGTGAAATCAAAGTAATCGATTATTTTACCGAATGACAAAGTTATAATGGAATTGTGTTATCTCCATTACAGAACAACTACCTAATCTCATTCAATTCCAGTGTTCTATCTGGTAGATAGATATATCAACCTTTGCAATGATGTAAATTTTCAGTGCAATGGCGACAAAGGTCCAATAACTATAATGTCCAACTTTAAAGGTTTCCTGACAAAATAAAAAATGGACAGATCATTTACATTCTCAATGGACATGTTGAAAAAAAGACTAATATTCATTTTTTTTAATTTCTTTTTTTAGCGTAGGTAAAAGGAAGTCACTTGAATAAAGTGGGAATATAATCAAAATGTCCATCAGGTATTCATTGATTTCAAAAAAGCATATGATTCGGTCAAAAGAGATAAATTATATAATATATTAGTCGAATTTGGAATACCTAAGAAGCTTGTTAATATGATAAAAGTATGCACCAGTGAAACAGAAAGTAAAATTCGTGTGGGTATTTATGTGTCTGACAAATTACAATTCATGATGGGTTAAAACAAGGAGATGCATTATATCCATTGCTCTTTAATTTTGCCTTAGAATATGCTGTTAGGAAGGTAAGAGAAACTAACGAAGGACTAAAATTAAATGGTGTGACTCAGTTGTTAGCATATGCAGATGATGTAGACTTATTAGGGGATGATATAAATACAATTAAGAATAATGCTAAAATACTTTTCAAAACTACTAAAGACATAGGTTTGGAAGTTAACAAAGAGAAAACTAAGTATATGCTTACAGGCCGAAACCAAGGGTTAGGTAATAATCAAAATCTAATTATTGATAATTCGTTTGAACCAGTTTCCAAATTCAAATACTTAGGAGTAATATTAACCAATGAAAATTATATTAAAGAGGAAATAAAATGTAGGCTTAATTCAGGAAATGCATGTTACTTCTCTCTTCATAAACTTTTGTCTTCTAGTTTAATAACTAAGAAACTAAAAGTTAAAATATACAAAACAGTAATTTTGTATGTAGTGCTCGTATTATATGGGTGTGAAACTTGGTCCCTTACATTGAAAGAGGAACATAAATTGAGAGTATTTGAAAATTAGGTTCTTAGGAAAATATTTGGACCTAAAAGGGATGAGGAGACAGGTGAGTGGAGAAGGTTACATAATTTAGAACTACATAATTTGTATTCATGTCCAGATATTATTAGAATAATTAAATCAAGAAGACTTAGTTGGGCAGGCCATATGGCACGAATGGGAGAGGAAAGCGGAGTTTATAGAATTGTTGTTGGGAAACCTGATGGTAAGAGACCTATAGGAAGGCCAAGACCAAGATGGAGGGACAACGTTGAGATGGACCTAAAGGAAATCAGTAGGGATGGAAAAGAGTATATACGTGTAGATCTTGCTCAATATAGGGACAGATGGAAGGCCTGTGTTGCTGCAGCCATGAACCTTCGGATTTAAGAAAGCTAGAGAGTTAGTTAGTTTAAAAGGAAGTAGCTAAAAATGAGTAAATAAAAAATATTACGTGGGAGAGTGGTTAGCACAGCGCACTACGACGCCAGGGGTCCCGGTTTCGAATCCCGACCTGCACATGAGTGTTCTCTGTGAGTGTCTCTTCATCAGTTTCAGCATTCGTCGCTCATGCTCATCTTCGCTTTCTGAACCGCTAGGTGTACAGCACGTGGCGTAGCGTTTCGCGTCCGAATTCCAGGAACAGGCAACTTACGGTTACCTGACCAAGTAACGTTTCGTCCGAGGCCTACCATCCTAATAGTGTTTAATAAAGCAAACTCTTGCTAACACTCTTAAATGCTCCATCGAAGAATTTTTTTTGTTGTTTTGTTTTAATATTTCTTTCCCTCTGGAAATTGCAAATCTCACCTTCGTAGTTGTCAGATAGTAAGAAAGTGTTACCATCTGCCATGACTAAAATTTCTAGATCCAAGTTCACTTCCTCTCGACGATTTGTTTTGATTTGATTTGTTGTTTTAAGTCCACTTTATGCACATTAAGGCTAATAGGGATTGGACCTACAGTTTAAAGTGGGATCCGAACCACTTGTGCGTCCACCGGGTATCGAACCCGGGACCTCTCTCTCGACAATTTGCCTTGAGTCTGCACTCCGCTGTCTATGCAATGTAGTTTTAAAAGTTGTAAACCGAGGTATACTAGTCACCAATTCCATTGCTGCCAGTGGTTAGTCAAGGTGTGACTCATCATCAGCCAGGCTCGAACGAAACGCAACTCATTAAACCGTCGCAGACGAACTGTAGCATTTTTCTAGAAATTTCGCTTTCGGACGAAACGCTACTGAACCGTACAGCAGTCCCAATGCCTGCTCCAAGTTGCACAGCTGCTTTCGGAGCCCTTGGTTTGGAAAGGGGTGGGAATGAGGAAAGGGTCTTGATTTTTTATACTGAAGCTCGTTCATTTCGTTCTACTATTTCTCTTGGTTGAATTTTCTGAGATACGAATCTACCTCATTTTGCTTTTCATTACGTTTTATTGCGTCACCCACGGTACGCTTACATGTACTTAACATTTTCAATTTCCCTGTACCCTTTGGTTAGGTACGGTAAAAATAAATAGCTGCCGTTCGTCAAATGTTGTATTTTTGTTTTTGTTACCCATTTTTCTCGTACTTCAGTCAGGGAGCAATGCAGCTACTGGTAACAAATGTAGTCAGGAAGTAGCATCAATTGTTCCTTCCCCGCACTGTAGTTGACCAGTAAAAAAAACTATGTAAAGCCTCGTTTCTATTACCACAAATTTGCCGTGCAACATGACGCGCGGCATGCGACGCTGCATGTGCCAAGCATTTGTTGAAATGGAAACTGTCTGCAACATGCCGCGGCGCAAGTGCCGGGGACAAAATTGCCCCAACAATTAAGACGCACAACATGCGCCGCGGACAATGGAAACAGCCTGCAGCAAGTTCCTGGGGCATGCGCACTAGAGTAGCAACAGACGACGCGACTACAATCTGTGGTCCAACAAGATTTAATAACAATGCAAAATCACTTACAGTCATTCTTACAAAGTTTTCGTATCCACTTTGAAGACGTAAGTCTCTCATCAACGAGTTATATGCTCCTTCCGAATTTCTTTTCGCTAGAAAACTTCTAATCCACCATCTAGGTCGTTTTCGCTTCTTATTTTTACAAGTACGCGCCTGCCATAACCACAAAACCCGCCATAGTTGTATTGTTCATCTTTACACAAATTAAATCACTACCAAATTATTACAATACAAGAGAAGAAACACTGACTTCTCTAAAGCACAATGGAACAACGCTACACTCAAGTCCTGCACTCCGGTGCTGTTGCGGGCGTATTTTGCAGAAGTAGTTTTGAATTGGAAACAGTGCACTGAATGACGCGCAACATGCGCCGGCACATGTTGCGCGTCATGGGTCTGGAACTTGTCAGATGGAAACGTAGCTTAACAGAAACAGAATGCTTTCACGATTTGTCTGAATATTAAAGTGATCTCTTTTTTCACACCCAAACATAAATAACTATTTTCAGATTTGAAAACGTAACAGGGGTGTAAGGGGTGACCTTCCACGTATTACATCCAATCCTCAACTTCATTCCACGTAGTACACCCTGGACTGCTCTTTGCAGACTAACGAGACTCTGGCGACTGGCCCTATGGCCAGTATAATTCTGTGTGTTCTCCTGCTTTCTGTCATATGCGCTGAGTGCCTCTTTACAGCCTCAGCTTTTAACCTGTCAGAATATTTTAATATTTCAGTTATGCGACATTACAGTTATGTTATTTGTTATGGTAAGGGACTGCACCCCGTATAACGTGGCGGGTGCAAAATAGCCTAAGTGCTGACGCACCCAAAATTTATATAAAAAAAGTTACATATAGCTTTAAGAAATGCGTATAAATATTTCACCATCGTTTATATTTATGTACATGTTGTTAATTTTCAAATATTGTGAAGAAATGCAGCAAGATGCTACGTATTTGATTACTAATGTGAGCCACTGTATATGTTATTTCATGAACAATGTATGGTCAAACATTACTTTTCAGAGTTCCGTGGCGGAGTGGTTAGCACAGTGCAATACGCCGCCACAGGTTCCGAGTTCGGATCACAGCCTGTGCATTATTTTCTTTGTGATGTCCTTTCATCAATTTTGTCATTTCATCACCCATCCTCGTCTTCGCGATTAGCCGAGTGGCATAAAACCAAAGTTAAATATAACAAATCAAAATCAAACATTACTTGGCATGACAAGAATGGATAGGTTATTTTGAAGCTGTTGTTATTAAAAGCAAATTGTATGTAGCTTTCCTAGACAGAAGTTTCACACACAGAAACTGATTGATTGGATAACGGCTGCGGATTCCTACTCGAGCAGAAAATATATATATTTCCATTTATTACTTACAAGAATAGCAGACTGATTTCCTGCTAAATCAAAGAAAACTTGCATTCACAGTTACAAATTGACGTGTTGAATGAAGTTAACTACAGATTTCTCTCACTCCAATTCTGATTAATCGAACAGCACACCACAACGTGGGTCATTATATAATTCCAACTTACTCTCGAGTTCCTCAACTAAAAATAAATTGACTGCGAGACAAAAACTCCTCTCCGATAACACATTATATGCAGAGTGTACGTAAGTTGAAATTCCATCATAATAATAATTTGAATTCTTCAAGTAGTAGCTACAAATATAATTTTTCATACATATTTTCTTAGCAAAATATGAAGTTCCTCACTTCACAAGGATAACATATACACAGTATTTCACAAGAGTTTTTAGTTCGAGCTAGTCGTAGGCCTAATATGAATATAAACGTCACTTCATTACTTAGTTAAAAAAAAAAGTGCCAGGCAATCAGAATTCGAGGGTATGCCTGAAATTATTTGTAGTATCTCATGTATCAAGCGGGCTTTTTAAGTAAAATGAAGGATACATACCACATGCTTTGGTCAATTCAGAGTAGTAGAAACGTAATTATACTGCATGTTGCAACTGAAATCGTAGCCTCGAAGGCCGAAGTTGTTTAGTGATCCACTCATACACTCGGTACCAAACATTTCAAGTTCGAGTAGACATCTGGGCATGGCTGTTTTTTGTTTTTTTTGTAAGCATCCCTTCATAGATTTAATATGATCATCATTCATCTTCATCGTCGCGATTATCTACAAGTGGCAGAAAAGCGATATAAAACATGAATAATACAAAAGTATAACAAACAAAGAGAATAAAAGGATGAACTGAGTTTGAGTTAATGATAGGAATTTTATAAAATTACTGTTTCTTGAATATTCTTGTCCTTTGTTCCGATTGTATTTCTCAGTCACACGTTGCTCAATGTCCATGTCGACTGCCGTTCTTGCGTTCTTGAAAATTACTTTCTTGTCTGTCTATGCCCTTCTTTCAAACGTGGTAGGTAGGCGAGCGTTCTGTCTGTTTCTACACCAAAAGGTTTAATGCACCTCCTGTCCAAGAAGACAAGAATTACTGAAAGTAATTTTCAAAATTGTAAGCGGATGAACGTCGTTGTAAATGATAAAATATACTGTCCTTTTATTCGCTTAGTTTTGAGAATCACTTTCCATACAATTCTTGCCTTCTTGAGAGTCCAATGGCCCTGTCTAGCTACAGACCAGTTGCACAAACGCGGTTTCGTTTGTTTCGTAGAACAATTCCATCAAACATTTCGTTTCTACGCATTTTCTACTTGCCAAAAGTGCCTTTCATATAGCCCCAAGGCGTTGTCTACTCGGATGCTTCGTGATCGAAGGTCACGTGTACAAAGTTTCAGGATTCAGATTTTCCGATTTTGCATGGTGCTGCTGCTATCAGTTCGGTTCGCCTTCTCAAGGTCGCGCAACAAGCAATTATTTTTCGTCTTCCGATAGGAGAAAGCTTGCCTCTCGCTTAGGTGGACGAACGCGTGGCACGGATGATTTTTTGTCTCGACCATGGTTGGTCCTTTATGTTTCGTCCTTCAGCAACTTAATCTAAGCACGAATCATTCTCATCGCCAAACAACTGTATTTTTTTTTAAAAAAAATGATGTAATACATGTAAACAGAGAGAGAGGAGAGAGAGAGAGAGAGAGAGAGATAAACGTTTTCCCTCAACAAACGTTTGCTTTGCTATCGTATAAAGTGAACGTACATGTTAAAATTCATCTAGCATAAATAATCAAATTAGAACAAATTCACATAAAGCGATTAAGTATGCAGAAAAGAAATATATTTGTGATAAATACATAGTTAATAAGTAAATTCCAATAACCAGAACTTTTGTCACTCCGAATCTTGTTTACGGATGTTTTCAAACGTTTTGTTTTACAATTTAATTTTTTCACTGACATCCAAAACGAAAATACGTATTGTAACTTAGTGACTTTCAAGGGGTCAAAGTACTGTAATGTTTGTATGCTGCCGATCATAATTATGAGGCTTCTTCGAAAACGCCTTCGATAACGGTATTTGCTATTCGTAACGGATATGTGTATCACTTTTTCGAAACAGACTTTTGTGGAGGAAAAGAACTGTAACGTTACAAAAGTAACGAGCACAATTATACGAGAGACCTATGTTATTCTCTCCGGAACACGGCATCGGACACGGTATTGCACATCGGAACGTCTGTATCATACCAGCTATAAATAACGTTGTTGCTTTGAAAAAAGGAGTGTAACGTTTTTACAGCCGTGACCTCAATTAAGTTACTGGTTAATTGTAACGTTACTATCACTTTCCACACACACTAAAGTTACTAGTCAATACGTGACGAACCTCTTTCTTACCCTGTAACGTTACTGGTTGCCGGCAATGGATGTAACGTTAAAGTGTCACGTGAAGACCTACTCCTTTAGAGATCAGTTATGGTTCGGTACCGTTATGCACACCTGTAACGTAATGTTCATATACCTGAGGTAACGTTTCTGTTCACGAAAAAAGTTATTCTGTTTCTGGTTGTAACGTAACGGAAACCGTAATTGAAAATACCGTTCCATTTCGTTACGTTACGACTCCCTGGTTAATTGGCTGCTACTGAAATCATCCCTTACTACACATTCCATACTACGTTTGATGATACAGTTAATTATATTACACAAGAAAAGATGGACAATATTCAATCATAGGGCCTACCGCACATTCCACTCCGCGGCCGAAACAATAGAACTCCCCTTCGTTCCCAAAACTTGGGAGCTGTTAACCTTTGACGCAGATGCGGAGGGAATTTGCATAATGACATCAAAGTCACAGATTTCTGTATACATGAGAGGTTGCAACAGGGGCAACGAAGGTACAAATAAAGAAGCTCCCCTGTGAAGAAACTTTCTGAAGTCTAGAGAAGAGAAATCTCCTAAATACTTAAGACTTCTTCTTATAAATAAGATGAACGAATGTAATAGCTGCTGTTCATGCTCCCTGAATTTATCCTTCATCAAAGTTGTGATGAAAATAATATCTTCTGTCTACATTTTCACTTTTCACTGCAAACAAATTACACAAAATACTTTTACCTAATGTCAAGTGGATGTCCTCAGTGCCGGGGGGGGGGGGGGATGCTGACGGTAGTTCCAGAGGGGCTCAGTCCCCCCTGCCCCCTGCCTGGCTACAAGCCTGGCCGTCCTCCACCATATGTGCAACCCACCATCGTGAGGAAATTGGGGAGCTCCGAGTGAGTGAGCGTAATCCGGTCGCGACGTCCTAAAACGGCCGGGGGTTAGTAGGGCCGACCACCCGTCCCCCTAGTCTGGCTGCAGATCTCCACGCCTCCCTGGTGGCCCGCGTGAGAGGCAGGCCAGCAGTCGGTAGGTAAGCCTAAAGCCAGGGCCCAATATTGGGCTGTAGCGCTATAGGATTATTATTATTACGGGCGAGTGTCATTTCATGGATTGTATCTAATCATCATTCATCCTCAACGTCGCGATTAACCTAACTAGACAAAAGAGCAGCACAAAATCAGAAATATACAATTTTTAAAAAACGAAGCTGCTGCGGAAAGGTAGAAAATGTGGATGAGAAAGCAAGCGTCGCTTGGAAGCAAACCCTCAGTCACCAATGCAAGCTTTCGAACTGGAGAGAGACGTGTCGCTTCGGTTTGTTGTTCGCGCATGCGCGGTGAATGTTTTGCTTCAGACTGAAGAGGCTCATCTTCGCGATTAACAGAAAAGCAACGTCAAATAAACCAATGCAAACAATGTAGGGCACAGAAGAGACAAGTTCTGTTGAAAGTGTATAAGGGAACGTGATGAAGAAAAATATTGTTTCCGTTTTGGAGGAAAACCAGGGGAAGCACCCCTTAATTATCTTCCGCACTCCCTTCAGCACCCCTTTTTCAAAACAAATATTCAACCGAAAATACTGGTAACTATTCAAACTTTGGAATAACCAAAAATAGTTTTCTGACAACCAAACACTTGTTGAAACAAGCCTCAAACCAGTGCTAAATGCTCTTTGTCATTAGTAATCGAGTACATGTGCTTATAGTTACCAAAGAATTTGTTCAAAATTTCCAACTTTAGTAAATGGAAATAGCTTAACCAAACGTGTTTTGTTAATTCAAACAAACTACTTTTTACTGTGTTGCAGTGTCATTTACGTTATGACTTATTAAAACCACGTCGTCATGAGCGTATAATATCAAGTATTGAAGAGATACCATTGTTATTGTATACTACATGCAAGCTATTGAATGAAATTAATTTCAAAGGGAAGCCACATTTGCTTAGAACATTTTGTGGTAAAAGCAAGATTGCAAAAATGAATCAAGTCATTGGTATATTTTCATGGAAGCCCACTTAAATTGTTGATTGGTATTTGATGTAGTGGCTAAAGCATACATGTATGTCTCATTTTCCCATTATTTTCAACATCGCACTCCCTTAGCACCCCTAGACGGTTAATCCTGGCGCCGCCGCTGAGGAAAACGCAGGATACAATACAATTTTAGCTAGTAACAGTGTGCTAAGTTGAGACAACAGTTGCGACGCTTTGGAAACTGAGTACACACCAAAAGATATGTGCAAGTTTAAGTATGCTTACTTCGTGGGAAGCGTAGATGATAATTTAGTCAACACTTGCACGATAGTATAAAAAGTTTCATATTTGAAAATGTAAAGCACGTTTGTTGTTCCTTACTGTTACGGTGAAGAGCAGCGATGGTCTAGTCGGTAGGGTGACAGACTACCACGCGGAAGACACGAGTTCGATCCCCGGGTTGGGTGACCTAAAGTCGGAATTTTGTCCCCGCCTCAAATCAATGGGTACCTGGGGGGGGGGGGTAAAGGCGGCCGGAGCGCGGTGCTCATCACGTCACCTCCAAAATGACCTAGATCGAGAATATGTGGGGCCCTATCAATAAATCATTTGGAACACTTAGATTCTTGTTTAAATTTAACAAACTATTATCTTCAGAAATCAAGCAGCGATTAGTTGAAACACTTATATATCCATTTCTCGACTATTGTGACGTAGTGTACTCTGGTAGAATAAATAAAACTTTACAAGCAAAAATTCAAAAATGCCAAAATGCGTGCATGCGGTTCATATTTTGCATCCCGAGGCGTGAACATATTTTACCTTTCATAAATAATAAGAATATCCTCAATATGTACCGTAGGCGACTACTGCATACATATTGCCTTATACATAAAATTATTACATCTGGCAAGCCGTCGTATCTGGCAGACATGTTGATCCCTCGCACCAGTATTCACAGCCACCATACAAGAAATAATTTCAAATTTAACCTTCCACTCTGCAACACACAGGCATATCAGTCGTCGTTTTCATATTTTGCTGCAAAAATATGGAGTGCCCTACCTAAGACCATGTCGAGCATATCTAAAATAGAATCTTTCCGAAATGAAGTAAAGAATTTTCTTTTGGCAGAGCAGAGATTGTGTTCAAATACTATGATGTAACTTGTATGTTTATGTTATGTATTTTGTCTACATATTTTTATTTTTATTTATTTTTTATTCATTTTATTTTATTTTTATGTAGTTGTCTTTTCACAATTTTTGTATCATTTTATTCATACATTTATTACAATTACTTTATCAATAGATTTTGCAACTAAATCATACAGTTTATTGTACACTGTATTCATACTGTAATAACATAAGAAATGTAAATTTAAATGTAATCGATGACACGGGTTAGGTGGCAGAACAGCCTCAGGCTGAACCTCGCCCACGTAAATAAAGAATTTGAATAAAGAATTTGAATATCCCCCACATCCCCTAAAAATGTGCCTTCATGGCACGGTGCTATGCGCACGGGGAATTTTACGTTTACCTTACTGGGATCGTGTATTTGATAAGCAACAGGAATATATTAAATATTGCATTTCTTTTGGTTTGCCTGACTAGTTTGTAAGTATTTGTTTTTAAAAATAGAGCGAAAATGCTTCTATTTTTTAGGTTACATATTTATCACTTTTTTAATGGTTTCAGTACATATTTTTGGAATTTTACATGCATATGTACCGTGCGTCCATTTCGATCTGCAGCCGAGAGATCGGGAGAAGCGTGGCGGGCGGCACTGACGGAGATGCCGACATTTGCGGCCTGAAATGCCCGCTTATTTTTATGGACATATGCAGACATTTATATAAATATTGCAAAACGAGCACTAACCTGTGTTATAAGAGTATGGTTTTAATTTTAGTAGCTTAGTGACTGTATGTGCCGATGATTTTGACACGCCCACCTCTTGTGAAACACGGCGTAGAGGTTTGTTTGGAGAACGTTCTAACGCTGCACCAGTATCATCGAGTATTGCTTCGGTTAGAATCCATCGTTTTTGCTTAGGTGTTTTAAAATTTAACGATACAGTTTCTCGTAATTTAAGGACAAGATGTCTAACCGTATCTCTGTGTGGAGTTGAAACGCATGGGAATTTCTGTACAAATTACCTACACACGTCTCGACACGAGTTTGTTTTCACGTAGGTACGTGTCATACATAAAAAAATCTTTGTTCTAACGTGAATCTTGCGGCTGGCATTCCAATCGTCTCACTGACACGTCACACATACACACTACAATAACACAAACAAGTAACTGCAAGTAACCAAGAATAACACTCTTGCGCACAGTACGAAATTAACACGCTCTTGGTTTACATTGCTCGCCACTATATTTACAACTCTGTCTTCATCTAGTCGCGAAGGAACAAAAAACTCGAGCTCGGAGATTTCGGATTCCAAGGAAGCTCACGAACACTATTGACTTTTAACGGTTTCTTCTACAGCGTAATCTTGATACAGTGTTGCACATTCAAAACCTCCAAACGATCCCCATCGGCACAAAACTCTTTCAAGGATATAAACTTAAGCAGGACGTTACTGGTCAAAACTATGATTAAAATGTTTTATTATCTGTGGCTCTTAACATCGTTTCTAAAGCGTATTTTTTTGTGTATATAAGAGCAGAACTTGGATGAATTACAGAAGAACTTTTGCGTGTTATAACACAGGTTAGTGATCGTTTTGCAATATTTATATAAATGTCTGCATATGTCTATAAAAAATAAGCGGGCATTACAGGCCGCAAATGTCGGCATCTCCGTCAGCGCCGCCCGCCACGCTTCTCCCGATCTCTCGGCTGCAGATCGAAATGAACGCACTGTTTTTTAGTACGAAATTATCCGGCCTTGCTATGAACATCGGCGTATCTTTTTTGAGCACCATACTATAAATTTTATCCAAAAGCCTGATATATGCCCATAAAAATAAGATATTATACGAGATACAGAGGCGACAAAGTAATATCCTTCAATGTATTACCGTACAAGCAGGCGATTAAATACAAGAGTCATAAAACGTGTAGTGGTTAAACTTTTAACTTCGAAACTGTATAACTAACAGCGTCCGAAAAGAAAATAAAGTACATACTTTATGTGGACTTTTACTGTCAGACACCAATTCCAGACTACCGTTGATGTTGCAATAAAAGTTTCATTACTGTGCTTTCTAGCCTTGGATGGTGTTAGGAAGAATACCAGCGATACTCAAATAAAATGTTCTTTTAATTCGAACGCTTTCGTGTGCGAACTTCATGGGATTAAAGAGTGCCACAAAGAAGCTTAAAAATTAATTTGGACGCCGTGAAAAACTGCTCGGATTTCAATCTTATCGTGCTCGATCTTTATTGGCCGGTTTTACCCTTGAGTCAGCTGACCATAAAGCGTCCGAAGTGGTCAATGGGAAGGGCTGGAAATGGTCATAAACGAAACCACAAAGAGAACAGATGTTATCGAGGTTGCATTGCAGCAGTGAGATTTGCTCTTCGGGAAATCCCCTGGCACTTTTAGCTAATTTAGTTTTATTATTTTTAGCTTATTTAGTGAATGAACCTCGGTGGTCCAGTCGACGTCCGTGGTTTGGTGGTTAGCACGGCCAGTGGTGGATCCAGAAGTTACATTTGGGAGGGGGCGAATTTCAGTCGGGTATGTCACCTTACCGAAAATCAATTACAAACCTACACTTGCACTGTTTTTTTATTATTATTATTATTGATGAATAAACAGAAATCTCTACCCATAAATCATGAAATAATGTAAAAAGGCATTAAATCCCCATTAGCCCTTAACAGGGGCGCCGGCTTGTTAAAATTATTTTGGGAGGGGGAGCTCTGATCACTGAAATAAATTAATGAATGACTCATTCTCTTCCTTTTTTAAGTTTTGGCCTCAGTGTTCGGAATCTCATAAAAGCTAGGGGTGTGCGGGATCACGAAAAGTAGGGACTGGGATAGGGGGAAAAAAATTCCCGTCCCGATCCCGACTTCGGGAAATGATTTCCCGACCATTCGGGATCCTGAGCAGTCGGGAAATACCAAATGCTCATTTTAAAATGTCGTTATTTCTCGACGTTTTCTGCATTGTCAATTTCTGGAACTTATCGTAAATTTGTTAGTTTTTAATCCAGAAATCACTTAAAGTGAAAATGACGTGTAGAATTCGAGATTTTCAGAGCTTAGGGAAATTTCGAACAATTCCCGTCCCGAAAATTTCCCGACTTAGTCGGGAAATTGAAAATTTTTCCCGTCCCGCACACCCCTAATAAAAGCCCATGAATTCCTCATAAATATCAATTTTTTATTCACAGTTCGAATGCAGAATATTAATTGTCCACGGATGGATATGTCACAAGTTTCGTCAACCATAATAGCAAAATATTCCCGACTTTTTAATATCTGCTACCACGGAGCGCAAAACAGATCTCCCTAATATATCAATGATCTCGTTCTGAATGTCATACGAGAGCCATTTGTAGCCCGAACGTCCCATCCACTACCCTAGTTTATGCACATCATCTTTTGAAACTCTTTTTAGTAAATAATTTACCAATACTCATAATTACACACTTGTATATAGTAATAAGTCATGTGTTTTGCTGTCTCTGGTCATAGCCTCCCCAAAGTTGATGGTTTAGCGATCTCAGCCCCCCAAAGTTGATGGTCTAGAACATTTCAAATGTGTATTTAAAGTTAACTTCATGTTGCACAATTCAGAGTAAACTTTACAACAGAAGCAAAATAATACATTAGATCCTCTTAAGCAAAATTATTAGGGGGGGGCTCTGCCCCCACATCGTTAATATTGGGGGGCTAGAGTCCCCCCAAGCCCCATGGAGACACCGCCTATGGCCCTTAACTATAATAAACACAGAAATGCAGTGTGTAAAATAACGGGGAGGGAGGTACCGAGGATTTCCCTACCACAAAAATGACTGTTTTACGCTAGGCACTCGTAGCTCGCCAATTTCCTCACGATGATGGATGGCCACCGGTCCCATACACAGGCCGAAATCTCAGTAGAAAAGTTGTTATGCTTCCTGCCTAAAGCTTGGTCGTAGTGCCACCGTGCAGAATGGCACGTACAGTGCAGAATGGCACGTACAGATCGGTCTTTGTAATTGCTCTTATGAAATATGAAGAAAGTATCATGTCCGAATCCGATAAAATGTCAATTACACTAAACATAACTCTGAAACAATTGACATAATTATAGTATCACCAACATAAATAGTGAAACGTTTCTGTATCATGAAACAATTAACTAATGTTCCTAAGTAACCAAAAGGGTTTGTTGACTTCTTGTTGCAAAGAGGAAAATACAACAATGAAACCATTGTTAGCGCCAAACAGGAATCAGGTTTCCATGCAATGTGTTTGTTTACATAACATAAGGGCCAAATAGTCACCACTATTTATGGAACAGGAATTAACCCCAAGAACTCAGTTCCAAAGTGAAACTGCTGACCGGTCGGTAATAACATCAGGGAGGTTCATCCATTGCATACACTCTATAAATGAGGAATAGTTTGTCAATACATTAACTTGCTACATATTCTCCTCATGCATATGTCTTCATCGTGTGTTGATAACGGATAAAAGCATGATCAGGTATGTTTAACACTTACTAACTTAATATCAAAAGTAGGCTTGTTTCTTGTGCTTCTATTTGACACGAACACTGGACTGACATTTGAGCATAGTTTCATATTTCTTCATTGTCATTTGCCTACTAATTTATACAGAAAATCAATCGGTGATTTTAAGGTTCATGCAAAAATAATGGCCGTTGCAAATATTTTTTTTCTAACACATCTTATTGATGTTAGTGCTCGTTATATTGTATCATTTTAAAGCTTAGTTGTTACTTAATCTATGTGCTTTAATAATTCTTCTACTGCTTGATTTATGTCCATTCTAGGCTATTTACAATGGCACTGTCAAAGCAGGGAATGCGCATCATATTGATTCACGAGTTGGAATTTGGTTGTAGTGACGTGAAAACAACTCGAAATGTCATTAAAAGGTAAGGTGTGAGAAGCGTTTGAGCATACAGTGCGCAGGTGAAGCATGAGAAGGGTCGTGGTCATCACTCACACATCCAAGTTGATGACGACCACCTGAAGGTGATAATCGAAGCTGACAAAATCATGACAGCAGATAAGTATTGTCAAGAAGTCGATGAAATGCATGGAAACATCATCTGTATCCAGCATTAGTCAACAGAAAAGATCCAATCCTTCTGCATGACAACGCTCGACTGCACGTCGCACAACCAACTCGGCAGAATCTAAATTAATTGCATTCAAAATGGCAGTTTAAAATCAGCCATTGTTTTTCCATCAACTTGAAATGCAACTGGAGATGTGTAAGTATGGGATTTCTCCATTTGCAGATATGAATTAGTGTGTAAATTATGAACTTAGTTGAAATTGTTGGTGGGAAGTAGGAGGGTAACCTGACACATGTTTTCTCATTCCATCTCTTGGGATAGCTTACTGGAAGTGTGTAAGACTGCACAGAGTAACCTATTTTTCAATAGGTAACCTACGTTTCACCGGGACCTCGGTTGTCCTATATTCAATTTGCTTGTTCATGAGCATTAAAAAATTGAGTGGTAGGCACTAGGAAAATTCATCGGTACGAGACCACACTGGGCCTGTCGGTTAAAAGGTGGGATACAGTGGATTTCAGGCAACTGTTAACTAAACATTGACGTGAACCAATAAAATTCAATTTGTTTATGTAGAAGTAATTATTTACCTACTTTGTAATTTGGATACTTTTTGTTTAGCATATGGCACTGAAATCAAATGTATATGGAGGGCATACAGAAAGTAAGCTTCTCATTGGATGTATGTGCATGTGTTGGGACAGTTAATTCGAATGAAATTACACAAACAATCACATTTCATTAACATGTTTGTGCTTGTGCTGTTGGTGGGATGTAGGAGGGCTCCTTACTAGTATGTCTTCTCATGTACGTACATTTGTTGGGACAGTGTATTGGAAATGTGATCAACTGGAATTCCTTCAACAGTTTTGGGTTGTTTTGTGCTCCATTTCCTTGCTGTTGAACCTGTTACACTTTCTGCATAAATCACTGTTTGATTTTCAACACAAGCAAAGTTGCTAAGATTATGTCGATTAGGGCAATTAGAATTCATTACAGAAATGATGCCATTTCAAATATCCAGGCCAAGGCTTGAACCTGAAACCTAGAAGTAAATTAAAGTATTTAAAAGTTTAGCCAGTCTTATGCCTAATTGTTGCAGTAATGAGGAAACAACTATCATGAAACAATTATATGCTACTTTCTAGGTAGTCACATGGTTTCGTTGACATTGTTGTCGGATGAAGTCCACAGGGACAGATCTGGACTATAGGAGGGGTGCCTCAGGACTTCCCACTTGAATTTTTTCAGACATTCCTGTGTTGCGTTGGCTGTGTGGTTTAGCGTTGTTGTGCAATAGGATGACACCACGAGAAAGGTGACCAGGACGTTTCGATTTGATTGCCTTCCTGAGCTTTGTTAATGTTTCACAATACCGCTGGGCATTGACCATAGCTCCATGCTCCAGGAAGTCGATGAGGAGCGGTCCCTTGCAATCGAAGAACGAAAGCATGACCTTGCCAGCACTAGTGTGGAGGGTCTTGAACTTTTTTGGTGGAGGGAAATCTGCGTGCTTCCACTGACCAACCAAGGCTGCCCATCATCCAATATCAATGGCGTTTCTCCCTCTATAATAATACGATGATAGTTATCTTGTTTATTATTATTATTATTATTATTATTATTGTTCTGTTATTCTTCGAATCATAATTTCAGAATTGAATGCCTGTTGATGCTTTTCAGAAGCGGTACAAAAATATTTCATTGAACTCTTCATTTGAAATTTCACGAAGTCTCTAAAGCAGTTCTGTGACATCCTCTTGGGTAAGGAAGAGCAGAGGCTAAATTGTGATGAGGGCTCTAAATACTTTCATAACTGCTCAGTAAAACTGAAACACTTTTCTCAGATAAGGAGTACAATTAAGGAAGTCCTCTTTTCAACTGTGGATAGATCACTTGCTTGGGATGGTTCACTCAGACAGCTCTGCTTAACTGACAAGGTTGAAGAAATTTAACAAAAACATAAAGCGAATCATGTTTTTCTAGAAATTGAGTTTCACACATAGACAATAGTTTTTTGTTTCTTTTAATGTCTGGTAGCCTACATAATGCAATGTATTTGTTTATAGTATTTCACCTATGCATATATTATTTAAAAAACACAACACTTCACTTACTGTACCAAAACAGTTTCTAAAAAAAACCTTAGTGAATGTTGTTTTCTGAATCCACAAAAACATTAATGAATTTGGGGGGAGGGTCCGGACACCCTGGACCCAACCCCAGGATACGCCCTTGATTTCCTTGTCTGATTTTCAACATAAGCAAATTTGCTAAGGTTGTTAGGCCAATTATGGATTCATTACAGAAATGATGCCATGACAAACACAAGGAAATGTACATAGCCAGGCCAAGCCTTGAACGCAAAATCCAACAGTAAATGAATTATTTAAAAGTGTAGACAGCTGTTCACATTTGTGCATAATTGTTGCAGTAATGAGGAAACAACATAATGAAGCAATACCTGCTCCTTCTAAGTAGCCACATGGTTTTGTTGACATTGTTACAATGTAAACAAGAATGAAAAATGTTACTACCAAACAAGAATGGAGGTTTCCATGTAGATGGTTTGTTTACCTAAGTTAAAGGTCAGTGTAAATAAAAACATGGGCTGAAAAACGCACCAATATAACAGTGGGGCTGAAAAGTTCGTAGGCGAACATAGTAAAAAATATTTTTTTGACAAAATTCGATTTTATTATTCAATATAGTTGCCTTTGAGGGCGATACAACGATTATAGCGGTCATACAATTTTTCGATGCCATTTTTATAGTACGATTTCTCTTTAGCCTCAAAATAGGCCTCAGTTTCGGCGATTACCTCTTCATCAGTGCTAAATTTCTTTCCAGCGAGCATTCTTTTAAGGTCTGCAAACAGGAAAAAGTCACTGGGGGCCAGATCTGGAGAATATGGTGGATGGGGATGCAATTCGTAGTCTAATTCATATAATTTTGCCATCGTTTTCATTGATTTGTGACACGGTGCATTGTCTTGATGAAACAGCACTTTTTTCTTCTTCAAATGGGGCCGTTTTTTCGTGATTTCATCCTTTAAACGCTCCAACAACGCTATGTAATAATCGCTGTTGATGGTCTGGCCCTTTTTGAGGTAATCGATGAATATAATACCATGCGTATCCCAGAATACTGATGCCATAACCTTGCCAGCCGACTGTTGCGTCTTTCCACGCTTTGGATTCGGTTCATCACGTGCAGTCCACTCGGCTGACTGTCGATTGGACTCTGGAGTGTAGTTATGGAGCCATGTTTCATCCATTGTAATATATCGACGGAAAAATTCGTGTTTATTACGGTTGAATATCGCTAAACATTGCTCCGAATCATCAAAACGTTGTTGCTTTTGATCGATTGTGAGCACGTGCGGCACCCATTTTGCACACAGCTTTCGCATGTTCAAATATTCATGCACAATATGTCCAACACGTTCCTTTGATATTTTTAAAGTCTCAGCTATCTCGATCAACTTCACTTTACGATCATTTAAAATTATTTTGTGGACTTTTTTGATGTTTTCGTCGGTAACAGCCTCTTTGGGGCATCCACTGCGTGCATCGTCTTCGATGCTCATTTAAATTTAGCAAACCACTTCTCAACGGTTGATTTTCCTGGTGCAGAGTCCGAATAATGTTTATCAAGCCAAGCCTTGGCTTCAACAGTATTTTTTTTCGCCAAAAAGCAATGTTTTATTAACACACGAAATTCTTTTTTATCCATTTTTTCACAATAACAAAAGCTGCTTCACTCACAATGCTATATCTCACGAACTTATTATCCGGCAGCTGTGAAATTTATACACGTATCTTTTGAAGGTTAGTACTAAGTAAAAATCACATGGATTTAATTCTAGTAACGCCATCTATGAGTCAGCCTATGAACTTTTCAGCCCAACTGTTATATTGATATCACTAAACATTTAATTCAAAGGTAAAATTACTAATCAGTATACTGTAAGGAACACCAATCCAATGCAAAAACTATGCATGAAGAATAGTGGAAATTACATGAAATGTTGCATATTAACAATATATTTCGAAAATAGGTTTATATTTCTTCCATCATTATCACGTGATTGAAATTCATGTAGAAAATCAGTCTTTGCAGTTGCTTTCAACGTTTTTCAATCCATAAAATTTAGCTCTTTTGTTAATTTTGTACTTACTCTGATTGTGATAGATATTTTGAATTGTGGTATATTCAGTTTTCAGATATGATTTGGTGTATAAAGCATAAACCTATTGGTTGAAATTATTGGTGGGAAGTAGGAGGAAAAACACACACGTGCATCTCTCAGGATAGCTTGCTGGATGAGTGAAAGACTGCACTGGGTAACCTACGTTTCACCGGCTCCAGGGTTGTCAAATATTCAATTTGCTTGTTCATGAGTGGTAGGCACCAAGGTAGGTAAGCCTACACTAGGCCCATCAGTTAAAAGGTGGGATGTACTGCATTTCAGGCAACTGTTAACTAAACATTGACGTGAATCCATAAAATTCATTTTTGTTAACAAATGGCCTTGAAATGAAATATATAGGAGGGAGTGCAGACAGTCAGTTTCCTATAGGATGTATGTGCATATGTGGTGACAGTTAACTTGAATTGAGTTATACATTTCATTTACAAGGTGGGATGTAGGAGGGATTCTTACTAGTATATTTCTTCACCTGTACACATGTCTGTTGGTGTACTGTATTGTAAATGCAACCAACTGCGCTATCTCCAAATATATATATATATATATATATATATATATATATATATATATATATATATATATATATATATATATATAATCATTTCATGTCAAATCAGGCATGAGTTGACCCTCATAGTCACTATTTTGATGATATTAGGTACACAGCTTTGCTTTAATCCAAAATCAAAACCTGTGAAATGATCTTCCTGAAATATGATTATTACGTAATATATGAGGGTTGATCAAAAAGTAATTTTTCACAAACATGCTATTTTCAATTGCGTATATCTCGGGAACTAATGCATGTACAGAAGCGTTCTTGAGCTCGTAAAGAGAAAGGACAGTAGATATTACGAGATGCATGACAATTGGTACAATTTGAACACTCCGTTCGTATTTTCAAATTTGAAGTTTGAACAACTGAAAACATCCCCCAATAGATTTTTTTCATTTTTTGTTATTTGTACCTACCATCATTCCTCATTCGACTGAGAAAGTCTTATCGTGACGTTTTTCTATATAAGAAAGAAAAATTTAGTGTTTTGACATGTTCAATCTTGAACCTACAGTTTAAAGTGGGATTGAATCATTGTGACTCCACCGGGTATTGAACCCAGGACCCCTTCATTACAAAGTAACGATGCTACCTATCACTGTACCATCAGGGAGGCCAAGAACTTTCGAATTGTGGTATATTCAATTTTCAGATTTGGTGTATGGTGTAAAAACCTATTTGGTTGAAATTCTTGGTGGGAAGTAGGAGGGAAACCACAACTAGATTTATCATTGCACACATATGCATCCCTTGGGAAAGCTTGCTGGAAGTGCGTAAGACTGCACTGGGTAACCTACGTTTCGCCGGCACCTCGGTTGTTCTATATTCGATTTGCTTGTTCATGAGCTTAAAAAAAAGTTGAGTTGTAGGTACCAGGAAGGTGAGCCGGTCCGATCCTACACTGGGCCCGTTGGTTAAAAGGTGGGATGTACTGCATTTCAGGCAACTGTTAACTAAGCATTGACACGAACACATAAAATTCAATTTGTTTATGTAGAAAGTAACTCTTTACTACTTTGTTATTTTGTTACGTTTTGCTTTAACAGATGGCCCTGAAATGAAATGTATAGGAAGGGCGTACAGACAGTCAGCTTAGCTTCTCATAAGATGTATGTGCATATGTGGTGACAGTTAACTCGAATTAAGTTACACATACAATCACATTTCATTTACATGTTTGTGCTTGTGTTGTTGTGGGATGTAGGAATTTGAATTTGAATTTTATTCTTCTTCCGTTGACCCTTGTTTAAAAGGGCATGGAAAACGTCAAAATACATAATGAAATAATAATTAGTTAAGTACATCATAAGAAGAAACATTGTGTAGTACATTACATCACTACACCAAAGTAAAAATGAAAAAATACACTTCATTACACTACAATAAAAATAAAAAACACATTATCATTGTTGCATGATTGAAATAAGAATACAATTAAAATACATATTTTTTAGTACATTGGCCTTGTATTGTCTTGTTCCATGAATTCTCCGATACTGTAGAGAGCTCTATCTGTCAAATATTTTTTTATTGTTTGTATTTGTTTATCTTTTGGAGATATCAGTTTTATGTCATGAGGCAGCTGGTTGTAGAATATTTTTCCGGCATTCATTGGTGATTGTTTTGAGATATTGAGTCTGTGTTGGTTCTGGTAATAATTATCTTTCCCCTTGTATTGTGGTTGTGTAATTGGTTATTTTTAGTCATGCTTCCAGTATTTAGAACAAACGTTATAGCCTTATAGATGTATAGGGAGTATATTGTCATTATTTGTTTCTCCCTGAATAACTCTTTACAAGGTTCCCTACATCCTAGTTAGTACATTATTCTAAGTGCTCTCTTTTGAAGTCTCAGTATTCTGACAGTATTATTATAAAATGATCCACCCCAAGCTATTATGCCATATTCAACATAGGGGTAAATTAGTCCATAATATATGCATTTGTTAATTTCTGTTAAATTATATTCAGCCATTTGTTTTAGCAGGTATAGATTAGATGATAATTTACTGCAGATGTTGTTCATTTGTTCTTCCCACGTTAATTTTTGATCTAGTGTTATTCCCAAAAACTTTACTGAAGATACAGTTTCTATGAGCACATTGTCTATGCATAGTGTTTGTGACTCAAAATCCATGTTTCGGATTGTATTGAATATCATAAATTTTGTTTTATTGTTGTTTATTATTAATCCATGTGAAGTTAAGTATTGTGCCAGTTGGTTTATGGTGATAAAAGTGTTTATTTCAAGCTTCAGGGTCGATACCTCTAGCAAGAACAGTTGTGTCATCTGCATAGGTGATAATTTTTGTGTTTGGGTATTCTGGTACATTGGTTATGTACAAAATAAAGAGCAGGGGACCCAGGTTTGATCCTTGGGGTACCCCCATTAACACTTTCCTACTTTGTGATTTAAAGTTAGTGACTATACCATGCATGTTGTAGCTTATTTGAGTAATTTGCATTCTGTCCTGTAGTAAGATTGTATAAGTTCATAAGCTATCCCTCTTATTCCTATGTTGCTTAGTTTGACCATAAGCAGGTCATGTCTTACCCTATCAAATGCCTTGGAAAGATCTAGATATATAGTGTTTGCAGCTTCGTGTTTCTCTGTTTCGGTTACATAATCGATTAACTGTGCTAGAGCTGTGTTTATTGATTTCCCTTTCTGGAATCCATGCTGGTTTCTGTTTATTATGTTATATTTGTTACAAAACTTTAGAATATAATTTGATAAAAAAAATTCCAATATCTTTGAAAAAGCAGATGTTAGGGAGATAGGTCTGTAGTTCTCAATGTCTGTTGCAGCTCCTTTTTTGAATATGGGTATCACTGTGCTGTTTTTTAGAACTTTGGGGAATGTACCAACTTTTATTGAATTGTTGACTGCATACAGCAGGGATTCTAAAATAGATTCTGAGCAGGATTTAATAAGTTCAGCTGACCATTCATCAGGTCCGTGTGATTTTTTGTTTTTTAAACCTTGTATAACTTTTTTTAACTCATTAGCACTTACTTCTGCGATATATATATACTGTTTGGCCAATATTTCTCAATTGGGATCTCTAGTGTTTTGTCATTATTTTCATTCTCTCTGTTTGTGTTGGTTAAGTTTATAAAATATTCGTTGAATAAGTTACATATGATATTCGGGTCAATTACTTCAGTGTCATCCTTGACTTAATATGTTTGCTTTATCATTATTTGTGTTTGATACACGGTGATTGTTTACTATTTTCCAAATGGCTTTTTGTTTATTAACAGACTTTTTTATTTGTTTACTGAAAATATTTGATTTTTGATTCTTTATGACTTTCTTGAATAGTTTTTTTATATTTTTGTACTTTTTCTGGCGCTTAGTGTCTTTTGTAATTCTAAATTTTTCATATTCTATTTTCATATTACTTTTCAAAAGTATAATTTCTTCTGTTAGTGGCACTTTCTTCTTATTAGGGTATATTCTTTTTGTTGTTTTGGGACAAGCTACATTTAAATAATATGTTAAGTGGCTTATTAGCAATTCCCAGATATCATTCATGTCAGTTAGTTGGTAAAGGTCTATCCAATTTTCCTGATGTAAGAGGTATTTAAGATAATCTATATTTTGCTCACATGTGTAACTTTTTGAGTATTCTAACCTTTTCCCTTGTATTGTAATTTTTTGAGACGTGTGGTCAGAGATAAGCGTATGTAGGACTTCAGCTTTAATGTCATTTGATTGTATGTTTGTTATTACATGGTCAATCAGGGTTTCTGTACTTTCTGTTATTCGAATTGGTTCTTGAATTATTTGAGTTAGGTTGTTTGACTTCAAGGTATCCAAGTATTGAGCACAGTTTGTGTCTTGTTTTACAAGATCTATGTTTATATCTCCAACTATTAATAGTTTGTTATGTTTTTTTGTCAAATGGTTTAGCATGTTGTCCAAAGCATTTACAAAGAGATTCATGTCTCTGTTTGGTGATCTGTACACTACTATAATCTTAAATGTATCTAATCCTATATTAAGCTCTACACCACTAACTTCTAGTATATTTTCCATACAGTATTTGTCAAGGTTTAACACTTTTTTGATATTTTGTACACTATTTTTTATGAAGATCTCAGTGCCACCACTTTTTTGAATTGACCTGTGGTAGACTGCATGTAGATTGTAACCTGTAATTGTGCATAATTTATAATTTTCAGACCTGAGACCATGTTCAGTAACTACAAATATATCTGGTGTGCACTCACTTAGCATTATTTCCAGTTGGTCAATTTTGTTGGAAATGCTCTGTACATTGTTATGGAGAACTGTAATCGTTCCTTCTTGGTTTCGCAGGCTGTTTTTATTGGGGATTTGGTTATCATAAGGGATTCCTACTGGTATGTTTCTTCTCGTGTACACATGTCTGTTGGTGTATTGTACTGGAAATGTAACCAAAGTGTGTGTGTGTGGGTGTGTGTGTACAGGAATAGGATGAGAAAAAGTGCTGGAAGGGCGGATAAACACTAATGATGGAGACAGTAAACATTTACCACACGAAAAGAAATACATTGTTATTTTGAAGGATTACCGCATTGTTAGAGGCATGCATATTTCGTTTCTGATGAAAACACGAAATGTGAAATAACACATTGTGATGTTAATTTTTCATGTTTCTGAAAGTTGTGAGGTGCATTTTCCTACCCTGTTTTGTCACAAAATGATGCGAAATGAACTGTAAAATGCGAAATAGACTCTTGAACATGAAATTTACAATTTATATACAGACGCGACACTTTTTGAAGTCTGAAGTATCCTGTGAGTTATGCAATTCATCGAAAATTGATTAATTCCTCTGTAAATATTTGAGAAGCAAAAATGGACCCCTTTATACAGGAATATACTTAATATTCTGATAATGATTTAATGTGCTATTAGAGAATTTTGGAGGGGGCCAGTGCTTCCCTTTGCCCCCGCCAGGTTACGCCTATGCTTAGTGAACATAAATTTTGAATATTGTAACTTGAAACATATTGTACTTCAGGCTTTGTGCTAAATACATAAGCATTTTTAATAAGATTTACTTTTAATGTCATTTTATGCAAATGATTTTTTTATCACCCTGTCTCTGAACCGCCCATCCCAATTTTTCCATCAGGCATTAGTACACACTCTGAGCTACCTACATATAAAATTGGGGGGAGATTGAAGGGGGGGCATTGCATGAAATTCGCTCTTGAAGTTAGTCATTTATTTTTATAAAAAAATACATAAAACTATATATAAAAATACATGTTTATTGATGCATTAATCTGAAACGTTATTTAAATGAAAGCTTATACTATTCTGAAGAAAATAAAACAAACTTGAAGTTTCTACGGCAAACCCGAGGGAAGATACGATCGTTTATAACCTAATGCGTGTCATTCAAAGTGGAGCCGCATGTGGCGTACACGGAGATTTTAAAAAGCACGTAACTTCTGACCCACTTGACCAATTTAAAAAAAGTTGTCATTTTTGTAATCAGCATCAAAAGTTCTATAAGCATACCAAATTTCATCAAAATCGGGGATGGTGGGTGACATTTTTACAAAATTCTGGATGATTTGACATGGAATGACCCCATGATAATCAGTATACTACGAGATACATCAATGAATAGCAAAAAATAAGCATGAAGAATAGTTGAAATTATAAAGAAAATTGTACATTATCAACATGCATATATTTTCATGGTGCATTGAAAGAACAAAACTGTGTGATCAGGTAATATATTTCATAGTAATAACATTTTGTAATACTTGATACTTGTGCTTCACGATCATTCTGAATTTATATTTCAACATTAGCTTCTTCTTTCTTCCTTCACTGTCATGTGACTGAAATTTATGTAGAAAATCATTTACAGTTGCTCTCAACTTTTTCCAATTTAAAAAACTTAGCTCTTTTGTGAATTTAGTATTTACTGTGATAGTGATTGAAATTTGGAGTTGTGGCATATTTAATTTTCAGATATGAATTTGTTTGAAATTGTTGGTGGGAAGTAGGAGGGTAACCAACCACACACAAGATTTATCATTACACTCACATCTATCTCTAGGGATAGATTATTGGAAGTCCGTAAGACTGCATAGGATGGCACCTATGCCTGGGCATGGACATCATTTTGGTATTGATTATATTATATCATATCACTCATCCTCATACTCTTGATTAGCCAAAAGTGGTAGAAATGCAAAGTAAAATAAACCAAATCAAATCAAATCAAAATATTTATGGTAGTAGTAGTAAGATAGTAGTAGTCGTGGGAATAGTATGATAGTAGGAATAGTAGAATAGTAGTAGAGTAGTATATTGAAAGTGTGATCGATGGCATGGTGCTCCCAAGAATTCTCCAGTTTCCTCGATTGTTGTCTCTGCTCAATTTACTTGTTTCCGATTGTTAAGAGTTGAGTGTTCAACTTTCAGGCTGCTATACTTGGTGGGGATTGTGGTTAGTGAACGGTTTTCAGAATCACAAATCAACAATATGAACTCTCACTGGGTTGCTCTGAGGGGCATTTGGTTGATCAGATAGGAATGCTACAGCATGCCTATTAGTTTCATGTTTGTATGTTGAGATGAGGTTGTGTTTTTGATTTGATTCCTACTTGGAGAATATCCCATGAATGAAGTGTGATGCTGTGAAGTTGCATCCCATTATTGCTTTTTAATTGTTGCTGGGACATGAAAGGTGCCCTGTTGGAAGTTTTATTACATAATTATATACAAGCTTCAGCTTCTTTATCATTATTATTAAAAGTAATATTGGTGTGTTGGGGGAATTTTCCTTTGTAAATTTCAGAAAGTGTGCATAAATCATATTTTTCTTTTCTGATTTTCAATGCAATGAAAGTTGCTAACATAATAAGGTCATTTCTTCCCATTATAATTCATTACACAAACAATGTCATGACAAATACCCACGCCAACGGCTCAATACGAAACCTAGAAGTAAATTAAATTATTGGAAATGTGTTTCCCGTTAATATTTTTAAAACCCTTCTCTTTTTAATCAAATGCTTCTCTTCGATGATATGACTTGACAAACCTGTTCTTGGGTTTAGATTTATAATGTCCAAATCGTGTTCGTGCCATCTTATTGCCATTTTCCTTGCTGTTTGTCCCACATAATCTTTTGAAGAGAAGGGTTTTAAAAATATTAACGGGAAACACAGAGTTGAATGTCTGGGAAGCTTCGTTCATTGCAGAAGAACACTGGAATAAATTAAATAATGAAAATGGTAACATAGATCCAGTATGGAGTTTTCTTTTTCACAAATGGAGTAAGCCACCATCTTTAAAATTTAATGTAACAGAAAACATCAAGAGACTTTGTGAAAACAATGATGAATTTGAATTACCTGATGATATTTTGGATTCATAATTTTTTTAAAAATCTGAAATAAAAATAAAACAGACTGTTTTTTCACAGTTAAGTTGCTATATTACAACAATGTAACAT
This sequence comes from Lepisma saccharinum, assembly GCF_977018435.1. Classification (NCBI taxonomy): domain Eukaryota; kingdom Metazoa; phylum Arthropoda; class Insecta; order Zygentoma; family Lepismatidae; genus Lepisma; species Lepisma saccharinum. Next base: position 5,019,306 of record NC_139248.1, on the reverse strand, counting down.
TGACAACATCCATTATATAACAGATTCTTTTTGTTTAAAAAATTACTAACCATTGTTATAACTGTATTTTTAGTCAAAATGAAAATAAATGTCTGATGAAAGGAGCGTGTGTTCTCCTGAAACGTCACAAAGAAAAACTGTTTTGTTTTCTTATGCTTGTAATAACCGTAAACTACAGGAAAATAAATCTTGTTCATATACTTCCAAATTTCATTCCCTATTCTAAGGATTTTCAAAACTTTTAATTATTGGTGGGATGCAGGAGGGAAGAAGCTTTCTCTACATACACACATCTCTGTGTTGGTCTCCAAGGCAGAGATGTTACCACAACAAGCTATGACACTAGAGGCCCCTGGTCCAAATCCCAGTCTAGGTATGGGCATTCATTGTGACTGTCCCTTCATCGATTTCATCATATCACTCATCCTCTTCTTCAAAATTAGTCAAAAGTGACAGAAATAAGAAGTAAAACAAACCAAATGAAATCAAACACATCTCTGTTAGGATAGTAGTAGTAGGAGGAGGAGTTGTAGGGAAGTAGGAGTAGTATTGTAGGATAGTAAAAGTAGTAGGATAATAGTATTAGTACAGTAGTATATCAAAAGTGTGATTGACTGCATGGTGCTCCCAAGGTTTCTCCAGTTTCCTCGATTGTTGTCTCTGCTCAATTTACTTGTTTCCGAGTGTTAAGAGTTGAGCATTCAACTTTCAGGCTGCTATAGCTGGTGGGGATTATGTGGTTCATGAAGAGTCTTCTGAACCACAAATGAACAATACCAACTCTCACTGGATTGCTTTGAGGGGCAGTTGGTTGATTGATATTAGGGTAGGAATAGAAGGATAGTAGGAGTAATAGGATAGTAGTAGTTGTAGGATAGTATGACCAGTAGGATAGTAGAAGTAGTGCGAGTAGTAGGAATAGTAGAATAGTAGGAGTAGTAGAATAGTAGAAGTAGTAGGATAGTAGAACTAAAATGATAGTAATATTAGTAGAGTAGTATATGGAAAGTGTGATCGACTGTATGGTGCTCCCAAGGTTTCTCCAGTTTCCTCGATTGTTGTCTCTGCTCAATTTACTTGTTTCCGAGTGTTAAGAGTTGAGCATTCAACTTTCAGGATGCTATAGTTGGTGGAGATTATGTGGTTCGTGAAGTCTTCAGAACCACCAATCAACAATACCAACTCTCACTGGGTTACTTTGAGGTGCAGTTTGTTGATTGATGTTAGGGTAGTAGTAGTAGGATGGTAGAAGTAGTAGGATAGTAGGATTAATAGAATAGTAGTATTAGTCGGGCAGTATGGGGAAAATGTGATCGACTGCATGGTGCTCTCAAGGTTTCTCCAGTTTCCTCGATTGTATTATCCCCTAAATTTATTTGTTTCTCAGTGTTAGGGTTGAGCATTCAACTTTCAGGCTGCTATAGTTGGTGGGGATTATGTGGTTCGTGAAGAATACCAACTATCACTGGGTTGCTTTGATGTGCAGTTGGTTGATTGATGTTAGGGTAGTGGTAGAAGGATAGTTGGAGTAATAGGAAAGTAGGAGTAGTAGGATAGTAGAAGTGGTAGGATAGTAGAAGTACTAGGATATTAGGAGTAGTAGGATAGTAGAAGTACTAGGATAGTAGTAGTTGTAACATAGTAGAAGTAGTAGAATAGTAGTATTAGTATAGTAGTATATGGAAATGTTAAAAAGTTCAAAAAGCTCCCCTGTGCTTAGCACCATGCCATGAAGGCTTATAGGGGGTGTGGGTGTAACGCCCAACACTTTCTTGATCCGGTCGTGAGTGGGAGTGATGTGATCAGGATCACGCCCCTGACCGCCTTTACCCCCCAGTGTTTCCCCCAGGTACCCATGTTATTCGATGCTGGGTGGGCGCCTGGGCCATATAAAAATCTGGGGTAAAGAACATTGTTTTCAGTACATTATATGGAAATGTAGTGAAAACAATGTTCTTTACCCCAGATTTCTATAATTTTTCTTAACTGAGTTATCATAATTATCGCAACTGTCTGCATAGGCCAAAAATGTTGCAAGTCATGAAACAAAAATGGTCGCCATTTTCAAACAAAGTCTAGTTTGAGAAAATTAATGCGTTTTGAACTACCCTTGTACAACGGTTACAATGACAAACAAATTAAAAATTTTAAAAATGGTCGAGCGACCAGTGCTGGACCATTTGGTACGGATTGACCCTGAAATTTTAGGCAATTTCCAAAAATCGTAAAATTTTCGTTAGAAGGAATAAAAAAAACAAATAAATTATTTTTTGTAGAGAAAGATCATGTCTTTGCTATGATTTTCAACATCAAAAGTTTTTGGTTCCATCATACCCACATGATGAAAATTCAGATTTTTTTTAACCTAGTTTTCCCACCATTAAAATTAGGCTACAATTCCATTATTAGTCTATTAATAGGCATTTTTAAAATTTTTTGAGTGCTGATGTATTTTTTTCTGAAATACTCGTTGTTTCATTGATCTTTGTGTAAAATTTCAGAGAGATCTGATGATTGTTTAAGGAGAAAATAAATAAAATGTAAGCAAGTGTATCTTGTGTCGAGGGTCCAAGAGTGACAGACAACACTGATTTGATGACATTTCAAAGTGCTGTAAAATGAAAACAGTTTGCGATAGAGTGAAAAAAATTTAGGGGGTTTCTTTCAACCATAAAGGAAAGGTGTATACCAAATTTCATCAAAATCGGAGTTGGTGGGTGTCAAAATCTTAGTTCTTTGCGTTGATATGATGTGGAATAACCCAGTAGGAGTAGTAGGATAGTAGTATATGGAAAGTGTCATCGACTGCATGATGCTCCCAAAATTTCTCCAGTTTCCTCAATTGCTGTCTCCGTTTAAGTGTTAAGAGTTGAGTGTTCAACTTTCAGGCCGCTATATTTGGTGGGGATTATGTGGTTCGTGAAGAGTCTTCAGAACCACAAATCATGAATACCAACTCTCACTGGGTTGTCTTAAGGGGCAGTTAGTTGGTTGTTCAGATAGGAATGTTACAGTAAACCTATTGATTGCATGTTTGTGTTGAGATGACATTTTGATTTGTTTCCCACTTGGAGGATATCCCGTGAACAAAGTATCATGGTGTGAACTTGCATCCCATTATTGTTTTTTACTTGTTGGGGGCACATGAAGTGTGATCTGTTGGAAGGCTTATTACATAATTATGCACAAGCTTCAGCTTTTTTATTATTATTATTAAAAGTAATATTGGTGTGATGGTGAATTTCCCTTCGAAATAAAACTGCTCCGAGATATTAGAAATTACACTGGTCTACAAAAAAAATATTTGTAAATGTTACAAGAACAAATCAAGCTGTTTCTAGAAATTGCTGAGCCCCTGAATGCAGATGTAATTTCAGAATTTCTCCATTGGGCTCAGATTTCCTGTAAAAATGTTTGTTGTATTTTCCTACCTCAGCCTATGTTCTATATGTATTGGTCGAAAGGACTCGCTTTCACAAAAGTGCTACAAAACATAAAAGGTAATAAATCTGTGTCAGTATACGAAGAAATGAAGTAAATGAGTAACATGAAAGTGTATAAACATACCTAAAAATGTTTCCGTCCCGATTTCCTACGAAACTTTGCCTCAGGAACATCTCTTTGTAAGGTTCAGCAGTAGTCGGACAGCATTGCGGCACTCCATTTGCCTTGATACCACTTTTCCATTAGAGCAATGTCTTGGTGAAACCGTTCACCGTGTTAGTCACTAATGGCACCAAGGTTAGTTGGGAAGAAGTCCAGGTGATCATTCAAGAAATGTAATTTTAGACATGTTGCATCCCATACGTTGGTATGATCTAATTAGTCCATGTACAATATCGCGATACTTCTCTGCTTTATGGTTGCCTAAAAAGTTTTTACATACACTTGTAAAAGACAACCATGCCATTTTTTCAACATCTGTTAATTGTTGAATGAAATTCTCGTCATTCATCAATTCCCTTATTTGAGGCCCTACAAATATTCCTTCTTTAATTTTGGCATCGTTGATTGTTGGGAATTTCTGTTGCAAGTACATGAATCCACGTGAAGTTCTGTCCATGGCTTTCACAAAATTTTTAATTAGTCCCAATTTTATGTGCAGAGGAGGGAGATACACATTTTTGGGGTCAACAAGAGGAGTGTTCGCCACATTCTTCTGTCCAGGCACTAATTCACTGCAAAGAGGCCATTTTTTCCCAGAATAGTGATTTTTTTCTGTCTCTGCTGTCCCACTCACATAAGAAGCAGCAATGCTTTGTGTACCCAAGCTGCATGCCAAGCAGAATTGCAATTACCTTCAGATTTCCGCATATATTCCATTTGTATTTCTCATATTGGATATGTCAGAAGCTGTTTCAAGTTCTCATACGTCTCCTTCATGTTAACAGTATGAGCAATTGGTACTGATGGGAATTTGTTTCCATTATGGAGAAGTACAGGTTTCATACTAACTTTGCTGGAATCGATGAAGAGACGCCAATCGTGCGAACTGTATTCATGGCCAAGACAATCCATAACGGATGAGATGTCATTACAAAAAACCATGTCTCCTTCGTGGGAGAAATATTCTGAGAAAATAGTATGGTGGTCACGAAAAAAAAAACACTTTCGTATCGCAAGCGAGGAGATTCCAACCTTTCAGTCGCGAAGCTAAAAGTTCAGACTGTTGCTTAGACAAATTTAAATCCTGCGTAAGATCGTTCAGATCCCCTTGTGACAATAAGTGTGGCTTCATTGATGAACCGGACACTTTAAATGTTGGGTCAGCAGTTTCTTCACCTCTTGCACTTTCTTCCCCGTGTTGGTCACAACAATCATCTTCACTCAGTCACATTCTCAGGAGGCTTTGGTACCGGCAATTCTTCATTGTGACATACAGGTCTCATGGCTGATAGTAAATTTGTGTACTGCACAGTGTTCCTTGTTTTCGACGTGATTTTAGCTATTTTGGTGTTGTGTGATCTGATGGTTCCCTCCAAACCATGGGAACAGCAAACGACATGTGACGTGATCCTTTTAACCAGCTAGTCAAAAGTGTAACACAGGTCAAACAGCATATGTGGGGGCCCATGTTTTGTCTTGGTCCCCAACTTTACACCCAAAATAAAGTTCGTAGCACTTCTTTATAAGAGGGTTAATTCGTCACTTTTGTGACTTAAATGCCAACTCTCCACATATACAACAAAACGAATTGGGGCTATTTACGCAGGTAAGAGGCATTTTCTTAAGTACTAACACTACACACGACTTCTGAAACTTCGAATCACAACCTAGTCAAAGGCAGTCACTTCGCACTCTGTCAGAACTCACAATGCTGAGACACACATGACAACAAGCAACACTACAATTCTACGTGTTCGGACATGACTCATCGACAGTGTTGTCATGCCTCTCTCTTATTCACGATTTGGTTTGTTGCAATTGGAGGAAAGTCCCTGGCCTTAGGAATGTGCTGGTCATTCTATGGTCATATAATGACTGTTATTCAACAATATCTGTAGAGTAAATATAGGTTAAACCACAGCCCAATAGGCAGAATTTTCATGAATTGCATTAGGTACAGGTTAGTGTGTAACAAGAAAACTGAGCCCGATAGGAAAAAAACTAATTTCATTTTCGAATTCAGCACCATCGACTTACCTTAGAATACCATTCACATTCCTTGTAACAAATTTCATGTTGACCAGTGTTATTTTTCTTCTCGGTGTTGCCTACAATAAAGCCCGACAAACTACCAATTTTGTTAAAAATATTTATTTTTCATTTATTTATTCTATTTGATATTTTCTTTTACCACTGTACCGAAGAAAGCTAGTTAAAATTTGTCACTCTAGCATTTGTAGTTACCGATATATATATATATATTTTATGCTCAAGGAATCATAAAACCTCAATTATTTTCAAACTAAAAAAATCATAATAGTTGTAACATTTCCTAAATGAACAGTCATGAAAATAGGCACCTGGGCAGAATTGCACTGGTGCTATATATGGGAAACCAAAGCGAGAGCGGGACAAAGGTCTGTGTGGCAACATCAACTGGGCTGCATTGTCTAGTTCGAGCATCAGACCGACCTTTCTCCAGGGCACTTTTGTGTCATCCCTGACCTTTCGAACAAATACTGTAAGTTTGAATCACATGGGTTACAAACGCCATCTCTACGAGATATTTCATTATCTTAAACCTCCAAACACACGGGGTTGTGCTCAGACGTGGTAACAGCATAAACATATGCCACCCACCTAATTTCATGACACTGCGTTTAGTAATATATTGTCACACCAATCCCATAACCTTGAATGTGTTAAATCTTACTTTGAGATAAAAGCATTTTAAGATTTAATCTTCTGGGAAAAAAACTTTTTTACATTTGAATAAATGTTGTCATCAGTAAAATGTGTGTAGCCTTATGACTTTCTGTTAGGTTATACAACTTACCATAGAAATCTATCAACAAAAAATAGTCAGAAATGCACAATTGTTACTTTTGGCATTGGATTGACAATATACTATTTATTATGAAATATTTGTCCAGTTTTTTGCCTACAAATACACTCACCTTAGGCCATGCCAGTTGGGGTAGGATTTTGAACATTTTGCAAATATCAACTGTCCATCAGAATTGAAAAATTTGAGAATGTTGTTTTCATTGGTTGAATGTTGAATAAAACTTCAATTTGTGAATCTGTAATGTGTATCATGGAAAAAGGAGCTGTTAAGTGTTTCTGGAACATTGGAAGGGAACTGCAAGGAAAAATAAACTTTGTTATAAACAGTAATAAATCTAATGAAAGATACACTGAAAAATTGTATATTTTGACTGTTTATTTAAAATATTTATAGCATATATAATTACTTTATAAAATAAAAATTAACCTTTACAGTCATATGTACAGTACCATGTATTTTCTTTTTACAAAATACAGTTCTTTTTACAAAATAAACATTCCACGTATTTACCTAAGGATAAGCCATCAATTCAGTGATGCAACCACATTGCTGAAAATTCACTGTACATTACTCCACTGTGCATTCAAATGTAATTCCATCAGTTATGACCTGCAGTATTTTATAGCACATTATAAAATGGAAGAAAAATTCGTGTTACAAGGGTGTATCAAAAATACTATTATGTTACAACTATTGGATCTCTACTGAATTTCAGAAGTGGTTTTCTGAAGTGTGGTGTCTTCTAACAAATTAAAAACAAATGACGCTGTGGCATCATACTGAATGCATTAACGAAAATGTGTTGTGTGCGCGACATGAAAATGTAGCAAAGTTCGACTTTATTTGTCACTGAAGCATGCAGGCTATAGATGTTAATAATTTTTGTTGCTGAAATAAGCAAATTATATGCAATCACAAATATTTAAACGTTAATGCTATTAAAAAACACACAAGAAAATAAATCTGAAAAATATTCAGATAAATTAATCTTGTTATTTACAGAGTAAAACCAATTTTTGTGGAATGGCAGTGAGGTGATCTTTTCGCATAAGTGCATCAACAGTGTTCATGTTCAGTTCAGTTTTTGGTGTGTATAATCAACAAGATTTCTGCACCTTCCTTGAAACTTTTGTGCCTCTCAAGAACACACGTTCTTGATCAAGTTTCCTATATGGTTTTCAGGGTTTCAGTTACAGAGAAAACACCTGATTGCCATGAGCTGCTGTGCTGGAAACACCACATAAACCAATGGCCGATTATGCCAACTGATTAGTTCCACAACAGTGATGACTCTCCGTGGCAACTGATGGGCATTAAAATATGTCCATACAAACAGAATAAAAGCAGCCCTATATATTTCTTGGATACAACCTCATCAGAGAAGAAAGAATGCCAGCCACACCACCTCAACTTACCATCTACAAAAAGTATTGGTATAAACAATAAAATTTGGGTCATGTCGTCAACAAATGAAAATGTTCCACTTTCCCCAACATCTCATTACTCTATTTTCTAGGTGGTACCAATTGAATACCCATGTACACAAGCAAAACTAGATATGAGGATATTTGTGGAGAAATTCAGATATAGTTGAGATTTTTCGTGACAGTATTGGTAGTTGGGATACCTCACCAGTGGCGTAACGTTTCAATAAATCCTCTTTAAGACAAGCATACATTACAGTATGTTTACCTTAAATTATTGAATTGTAAGTTTCATATGACTATTTTTCATAGGTAACTCTTCATTCTCCTCCAGTTCATATTAGAAAATTATGATCACGTAATTAGTGTGTGTGTGTCCTCCTCCATTTACTTACAACACACGGGTTCTCTGTGTGCAGAGGATACTTGTAGGTATTTCACCACATAATTTTCAGACTTATGCCAAATTATTTTGCAAAAAAAATGAGGTGCACCAATTTTGTGCAGTTTTCTCCTCTTTAAAATTGTTATTATTTACTATAAAATAAGGTTAAATTTGCAGCAACTTTTCGCACATATGGATCTAAACGTGCATGCAGAATATAGTTCCACTGCAATACTACTGATTTTCTCACTGTCTGTGATATGAACAGCTCAACGGTTGAGGCAAAACTGGCACAGAAGATTCTGAGAAAGGTTTTCGCGTGGATTAATACATAAAACCTGCTGCAAACTTAACCTGTCCCGATGCTTAGGTAAGATTGTTTTTGCAGCAAGAAAATGGATGCACAGAATACTCACGAATATACATTAAAACTGAATAGTCCAAATAAGCGAAAATGTATTCTCGTCCTAAAAAAAGTTAACATATTAGTTGTTATTGATTTGTGCATTATAGTCGACAGGGTTGAGAAATACACTTGCAAAATTTAATTTTCTGTGTCCAAAGATTCTGTGCTGCAATGATTGGTTTCGTTATGTGACTGGATAGAATAAGGAACGAGGAGATCTGGCAGACAGTGGGGGTGGTAAAGCTTCAGGACAGGATAGATCAGACATAGATGAGATTGTTCAGACACGTGAAGAGGATGGATGCAGAAAGACTACCAGTAAGAGCTTACAATGCACAAGGAGTGGGAATAAGGTCAAGGGGGAGACAAAGATGTTGATGGAAAGTGCAGATAGCGGAGAGTGTTAGGAGAAGAGGACAAGATTGGAACACCGTGGAAAGAAAGGAGTGGTGGAAGCAAAGAATTGACTGACTTTTCTGCCACTTTTGGCTAATTGCAAAGATGAGGAAGAGTGATGATATAATATGAAATTGATGAAGAAAGATTCTCAAAGAACATCCAAGCCAGGGTAGGATATGAACCCAGGACCCTTGGCATTGTAGAATGCTCTACTAATCACTCTGCCACAGAGGTCAGTCCAATCAAAGAAGGTGTACAAATTCACCATCATTTGAATAACATTATCATGGTTGTGATTTTGTGCCTTTTACAATCAATGCAGTTCATTACATTAAAACTATACTTCAAAACATGTTTCCCAATACATACTTGCTTGACAATATTTGGACAACAATGATTAGAAAAGGAAATGATGAATTCTACAACTCAATAGTAAAAATACACACAATGAAGGACTGTTAAAATATACTAATCAAATAAAAATAACACCAATTGGAAGCAATAAAAAGGTTTACAAGAACATGTATGTGGAAACGAAAAAAATATGATTAATCAAAAAACCCTAAATGAAGATGCTTAATTTGCTGATCACATGAATAGGTGGCCATTTTTCACATTATTTCAATCTTGGTTCAAATCACTCATACTCTGAAAGCAAACGTGTTGCTTTAGCAGCACAGCAACTTTTTGCACAATAGCCGATTCGACCTGCGTTCTTGCAGCCTTGGACTCCGCTTCACACAGTTCGTTGCAGATTGTAGTGCAACGTTTTGAGAAACATAGTCACCGCAATCAGACTCGTTCTCTGAAGATTCTGTTGTACAGCTATCTTCTGCGTTATCACACTTCCTCTTCCCACGTTGCAACTTAATGTCTTCCTCCTTAGTGTTGGAAGAATCTCGGTCCTTATTGGAATTAAAATTGCTGCACCTGTTTAACACTATACTCGGATTGTACGGATAAATGCCACTCCTGCTGAACCCGATGTATGCATTCTTTAGAGTTGCACATTTCTTGAATGACTTCTGGAACAGCTGGGCGACCACTGAAATGCTAGCAGACTCCTCGGAGTTTTCCTTCAACCAAATCTCTAACAGATTACTGTTGCAGTTTCTAAACTTGGGGAAAAACCCTATTTTCAATGGCTGAAGGAAGTTTGACAAATATGGAGGGAATGAGCACAGGATAATGTTATTATTTTTGCAAAAGTTCCATGACTTGAACGAAACGTGTATCTTTTGGCTATCTAGCAAGATTAATACTTTATTTTCACTCAGCTTCACAAACTTGGAGAAGTGTTCCAACCAAACAGACAATGTGTCGGAGCAGCTTAGTTTCTGGGAACTACTGTATCCGGCATAATCTTCCGAGCAGTTGTTCAAAAATTCGCTCTGAACTGCATCGCTAGGGAATATGAACATCGGAGGCAAGTACACACCATCAGCACTTACGCACGTCATGAAAGGCACATACTGTTCTCGTTTAGAATCTGTCTCGTTGATGTTCTGAACAATGCTCACGTTGCTGTCTTCAATAATATCCAAGTAGGACATGTAAACGTTAAATATTTGGCCAGGTTGGAACTTGTGTTTGTCCATGAGCTGTTTCAGTTTCTTAAAGAACACTTGCACAGGGGAGATTTCGCCAGACTTTCTTTTTGGTCCCAGCATCCTGTGCGGATCCTCCTGGAATTCTGGATGTCTCGAAGTGAAGAGACAGTACCAGTCTTTCCCGGCCGTCTTCGTAGATTTCGGAAAAGGGTGTTTCAGTTCGTTGATTTCCGCAAACTCATATGCAAGTCTTCTGAAGCTGCCCGAAGTTATATACAACATGTGGTTCTGCATGTCCGTGATGGCGGTACACAAATCTTGCTCTAGTTCGTCGCTGAACACAGTGCCCCTCCCGAGCCTCATGGAATATGGACTCTCCCTCTGGAGTCTTCCCGCAAGGGTACTCGGTGGTACGTTGTACAACAGAGCAGCTCTCCTGGATGATATGTGATTGTACCTGACGGCGTTAATTGCACTGATCATTTGTTCGGGTTTCCACAGTCTTCTTTTGACTCTTGGTTGGCATGTTGATAGAACCTAAAAGTAAATACAGAGTAAGTCAAAATGATGTTCTCGATTGAAAATCTATATTACTATTGTTTAATGGACTCCAAATCTCCCAAATTGGTACACATCGAAAAAGAAACTCAAAAAGTTTTATGTTTGTCTACCTCTTAGTCCAGGGGCATATGTCAATATTTCTATAGTCCGTGCAATATTTCTATAGTCCGTGGGTTTTTGAATGAAGGGGATATATGACTACCAGTAATACGTTGCTGGTGTGCTACACAATCATTCCTACTAGGTGTTTTACCCGCAATTGTGGCAGAAGGCCTCTGTGATGTCATAAATCCAAGATGGCTACCGCTTCATGCACTAAGAAAATCCATCATAACTCCTTTAATAGTGGTTTTGGAAAAGAAATTATACATACATGTTTTGTTCAGAATTAGAAAAGGAACAAAATTGATTCTTACAGTTTATTTCATATCTTGCACTGTTATAAAGATATATGCAGTGAAACTATTTCGAGCCCCTTTCTATGCATCTTTTACACTTTACTTGACACTCTGGCATATAAAGGGGAAATATTACTGCCTGTGATATTTTGTTGATGCCTACTATTGTGGCGTATTGCCTGTCTGACATAATATATCCAAAATGCCGGCCTCTGCAGACATCAACAAAGAAAAAAGATCATGTCTCTTTAACTCCTTTAGGAGTAATTTTGACCATTTGTAAGTGTGTTGGGTTATTACACAAAGGGAAAACATGTGTATGGAGAATGCTTTCATTAGAAGCCATGCTTGCAGATGGGTTGATTGTGGTTGGTTAATTTCCGCTTTACTGCACCATTTGGAAAGTTGTGCTTCAGTGTAGCCATGTTTCAGGGCAAGCAACCCAGCCACAATCAACCTCCAGCGGCCAATATAAATGGATTGCCTTCCCCTACCATCCCACCACTTCCAACCACATATCCAAAACCCTTCTCCCATATGGCATCAAAGTAGTACACAAACCCAATTCCAAAATAGCTGATAAACTGAACAAACACAAAAAGGTACTTCCTCTCCCCCATTGATAACCCAGGTGTATACGATGCAGAGTGTGAATGCAAGGCACATTACATTGGCAGGTCCATCTGATCTGTCAATGAAAGAATCCAACAGCAACTAGCAGATGCGAAAAAAGCCCAACCCACTACTGGTCTTGCTAAACATATCAAATACAATAGCCATAACATTCAAAAGGTTCAAGTCAAACTCACTGCCCACACACTCGTAGACACCAAAATCAAGGAAACGCACGCCATAATGCACTTCCCACACGAGTTAAACATCGATAGCAGGCAAGCGCACCACACTTGAATTCCCCTACTACAACAGTTATCGCCCGGAAATAGCAGACGACACAAACCCAGATGCACAGTTAACAACAGCTCACCTAGCAGCAGCCAGAGAACTACAAACAAAAGACGCACACCAAGGAACAGTACAGCAAGTTCCAACGAGGATGGTGGCAGTGGCCACTGAAATTAATAGATAAAGAAAAAACAGCTTCGCAGATAAAAGTGAGTACTAGTTTCTCCATATTTATTAGGTGACCTCAGCTTATTCTTAGTATCTAAATATCGAAATTATTGTTTTCTTTTGAACTGCTCATGAATGTTGTTATAATATAAGTAATCACAATGTCCAAATGAGGCAATAAAGGTTTTAGATATGAACTTAACTGGGATTTGTGAATGCATCTTTGCACAAGTGAGTGAGCATAATAACTCAGGATCAGTGAGCGGAAGAACGGAATCATTTCCAGGAACCGGCGGAAAATAACGGATAACGTGACACGTTGGACAAGATGAAAAAAACAATGGACGTTCGAATTTCATAAGCCGAAAGGTATCGGTGGAAATAGTAGTCATCAAAGGATTACAAGTTAATCGGAATAGCACAAAATGTTTACGAAAGTCGGTGAATTGTGATACGATTCGAACATTGGGATGAAAAACAATGTGATGCCAGATATTTGAAATTTTTTCGCCCGTTGTGAACTGTTGGTTGGTATATGCACCAAATATGTAAGTACCAAAATCATCTTCTAATCAAGTGGCAACCAGTGCAATGCAAGAGGACTTCGTCTATACAAAGTATCATTGCATTCCACGACATGCTAGCATGCGAGTGTTACCGATTATGGCCATAATTTGCGGATACGTGTTTTCGTAAAACGTGGGCAGAAACAAAGTGCATCAGGTAGCCACCTTGGAAAAACACAACTGACTAGTCATAAATGAACATATAATCGACAGTTATCGTAATTAACCTCGAATATCAACACAAGGGGTATAAAATTTCATTTGTATAATTTGTAAAGGATGTAATAGTATAATTTAGGTCAAGGTCAGATGATATATTATGACATGTAACTGTTCACTTATGGAAGAGGTGGCTAATATCTCCTTGGCAGAGATCATATTCTGTGAATGTAATAGTTAGTTTGACGGTAAAGTTATTTCAATTTAATCAATTTGAAATCCGTCCAATTTTTTTTCCATTTTCAAAATAGCTTCACCTTTATCGAGGGAAGCATTCTGTCCAGGGTCATTGTAGGTAAAGACACTGCATGATGTGACAACAGCTTTACAGCCTTGTCTGCTTTGAACTGAAAGTATCGATAGTGTTTGCTTTCATACAGACTGATATGAAAATTGCTGGCTGATAATGATTGTATAGGGATTTATAAGAAATATAGAGTGTCGGTTGTAAACCTGAAAAGAGTTAACTTTTATCCTACCTGTTGTCTAATAAAGAACACATGTTGTTAATCATTGGTGTTACAATTTAACCTTAAAGGGTTCCTCAGAGTGCATAAACTTAGATATATATATGTGCTAATGTCAGTATTCTCTTTCAGAAGGGGGAGAAGTGCATCTCGCATTGGTCACTCTGGGTAATGCTCATGTTAATGAGTCTTGGAAGCATTGTGGGTTTACTATAGTACTAAGGGATTGGTGAATGACTGTTTTGCAGTAGGATACTCAGTGTCTTAATTCCCCAATCTATAGATATTCACAGGCATTATTGTTAATATACCTATGTATATGTCACCAATGTAATTTATGGTACTGCATAAGGGATGCAGTAGGGTCCTGGGTGAGTTAAACATTGCAGCATAAATTGTCATCTTGTAGGAGAATCTAGGATTTTAAGGGGTCTGCTTACTTTGATTCAATTATAGTATGGGGTGTACCGAAAGAAGGGGTTTATTTCTTGTGAATTTGGAATGCATCATGAGTGAATATTAATTCATTTGGCTTGGGCACATATGAATGTATTAAACAATCAAGGTGGAAATTTGAATTTCTTTGCAAAGTTTGCCTAATTTCATTTGGTCATCGTGGTCCTCCTGTCATCGCAACCAGCGCTACTGGTGAGATGGGTGATTCTGAAACTCAGTGTTTGAGATAATGTGGTTTCGGGGTTTGAATAAATTGAAAATGTTTGTGTATTTGATTGTTTCAATTTAGCATATCCATTATGATTTGATTTATTGTATTTTACTTCACGTTTTGCACCTCTTGCTAATTGGCGAAGATGGGAATGAGTGATTAAATGATGAAATTGATGAATGGACATTCACAAACAACCATGCCCGAGCGGGATTTGAATCCGGGACCCTTGGCGTCGCAGCATGATGTACTAACCACTCAGCCACACGGTCCGGCCCATTACGAGGTATCGAAACTCAGTTGTTGGGGTTTCCTAGCAGATGTGCTTATAGTAGATTTCTACTCATTCTTGAGTTTCATAGCACATTATACCACTAACTAGAGAGCCCTTCCATTACCCACCAACTTATGCCTATGTGTTTATGTCTTGCTGCCACTAACATGCACCCAGCTAGAGGGGTTAAGGAGGTGATTTTTATATTCATGTGGACACAATATATTTACGATTAGATTACAGAAGTAAATAACTCTACTGTGGACACAATATTTTCTAGTTTAGATTATACCGTGCATCCATTTCGATCTTCAGCCGAGAGATCGGGAGAAGCGTGGCGGGCGGCGCTGACGGAGATGCCGACATTTGCAGCCTGTAATGCTTGCTTATTTTTATGGACATATGCAGACATTTATATAAATATTGCAAACGAGAACTAACCTGTGTTATAAGAGTACGGTTTTAATTTTAGTAGCTTAGTGGCTATATGTGCCGATGATTTTGACACGCCCACTTCTTGTGAAACACGGTGTAGAGGTTTGTTTGGAGAATGTTCTAACGCTGCACCAATATCATCGAGTTTTGCTTCAGTTAGAATCCGTCGTTTTTCCTTAGGTGTTTTAAAATTTAACGATCCAGTTTCTCGTAATTTAAGGACAAGATGTCTAACCGTATCTCTGTGTGGAGTTGAAATGCCTCGGAATTTCTGTACAAATTGCATACACACGTCTCGACACAATTCTGTTTTCACGTACGTGTCATACATAAAAAATCTTTGTTCTAACGTGAACCTTGCGGCTGGCATTCCAATCGTCTCACTGACACAACACACATACACACTGCAATAACACAAACAAGTAACTGCAAGTAACCAAGAATAACACTCTTGCGCACAGTATGAAATTAACACGCTCTTGGTTTACATTGCTCGCCACTATATTCACAACTCTGTCTTCATCTAGTCGCGAAGGAACAAAAAAACTCGAGCTCGGATATTTCGGATTGCAAGGAAGCTCACGAAAACCATTCACTTCTAACGGTTTCATCTGCAGCGTAATCTTGATACAGTGTTGCACATTCGAAACCTCCAAACGATTCCCATGGCCACAAAACTCTTTCAAGGATATAAACTTAAGCAGGACGTTACTGGTCAAAACTATGATTAAAATGCTTTATTATCTGTGGCTCTTAACATCGTTTCTATAGCGTATTTATTTGTGTATATAAAAGCAGAACTTGGATGAATTACAGAACTTTTGCATCTTATAACACAGGTTAGTGCTCGTTTTACAATATTTATATAAATGTCTGCATATGTCTATAAAAATAAGCGGGTATTACAGGCCCCAAATGTCGGCATCTCCGTCAGCGCCGCCCGCCACGCTTCTCCTGATCTCTCGGCTGAAGATCAAAATGGACGCATGGTAGAAGTAAATAACTCTACTGAATATTTCTTTCTCCAAAATTCTTGATGAAAAACTTGACTATCTAAACTTATTAGAATTACTTTTACATGCCTTGAAAACAACAGGTCTTTCCAGTGTCCGTGAGTTACTGTCCGATGTAACTTCTTGTGAAGCATCATTCAAGGTGTATTCATCTAACTCAGTTCCATCCTCTGGTTGGTCTTCTGAATAATCCCTAAGGAAAAAAATGCAAAATGATTTTGTACACAATATTTGTATCAGTTGCAAGATGGATTGGTTTTAATCAGGTTGATTTAAATCACTCTAAATAAATAATTCATAGAATAATGTACATAACAATTTTGCCGATATCAGAATCACTTTTAGTGAAAGTACATTGATCTCGAAATCATTTAATGGTGTTTATTAGGCTCTAAGAAAGGAAAATAAAGGAAATAAAATATATGTACTGATGGCCTGAAGATCATACGAAAGGAAATGTAAACACAGGATTTCTCTTGATTTAAAATTCAATAATTTCCATAGGCAAAAGTAGCAAACATTTTGTGTAGAAAAATATACAAAATACTAATCATATTAAACCATAAATAGTGTCATTATCATTAAACTATAAATTAAACATGGTACGGTAGCTCATATTTTTCAAACTTTCACCAAAAAAAATTCCAAAATTCGGCTACCAAGACTATAAAAATATTTAAGTTAGTATTTTAAGTTACAATTAAAAGTTACTAAAACTATTATTAGTTTCATTAACACCTTCATAATAGGTACAGTATCAGAAACAGAAAAATGTATACTAGGTATATTTTTTATTTGCATTAATCAAACTGTTCAAATATTTTACAGGGCCGTTTACTAGAAAAAGGCCTTTCTATTAAAAACATATATCTATGTGCATGGTGCCAAAAAACATACAAGCAATTTTAAGCATGTTTTCTTAAAAAGATAAAAAAATCTATTTCAATCAAAAAAATCAGATTTAAATTTAAAAAATGACAAAAACGATTTTTTAATAAAAATCATGATTTCCACCCTGATCAGTCATCTTTAGAACAAATTCATTATAAAAATTTAACCCCCCCTTCCCCTTAATCCCAATTCTTTCCCTTACCATTCAATGTTAATTGAACCTTTCCATTGCCTAGTGCTTTTGATTGATTGATTTAGTTTACTTTACTTCGCGTTTTGTGCCTCTTGGCTAATTTGCAAAGATGGGGATGAGTGATGAAATGATGAAATTGATGAATGGACATTCGCAAACAACCAAGCCCGACCGGGATTCGAACCCGGGACCCTTGGCGTCGCAGCGCGATGTGCTAACCACTCGGCCACAGCCTAGTGCTTTTAACTACACTTATCCCAACATTACGTTTCAAGAGAGAACCTCTTCTCTCGTGAGGTGAACAAATTTCATTTTGCCGGTGGTGGGTCAAACATACGAGGCGCTTGTAATTTTTCTGCAAACCTCAAGTTCTAACCAACTTAATCATGCAATCAGTCAAAACCTAATTTACTTTTATATTAAGAAATTCAAAATTACCTTTCTTCGCAGGTTTCAATTTTATCCTCCACCTCTTCACTATCCGTCGGGTTTTCTGGTGCAATGCTGGTTGTATTGCAATCTGCACTGGACGCTTCTACGTGACCATTATTTCTTTCATGTGGAATCGGTTCTTGGTGAGATTCGGTGCCTTGTGCAGGAGATTTGTCCGAATTTGATTCTGTGATCCACACTGTATTCACCTCCACGCATTGATAGTCAGAATCACTAAGCTCAGGCTCCTCAACCTTGATTTCAGTCTGCAAGCATGGAATCAATACACCATCAAATGCACGTTCACACAGAATAAACAAGGTATTTTTCAAAATTCCTTTTTCATTTCTCATTTTGATACCTATCCCTGTATTATCATTATGAGACTTATGGTAAAAAATGTAAAATACTGGACTCTTCGCACCTGCACATGTCATGACGAATAAAACAGGATAAGGGCAACTGAGGAAAAAAAAAAGAGTCATGATTTGACTCTTCTTAACTCAGGAGTGGTAACGTAGTGGTCTTTTAGACCAGGATTCTATTATTTAATCACCAATTTCATTTTACGCGTCCTTCCCCATGCATGCTCTTCTCATCCTTGTTATTAGCACATCCCACTCTCTCATCATTTGTTAGTTTGGCTCCAGACTGTGGTGACCGGAATAAAACATTAATTTTTTATCCGTCCACCACAGCCTCACTCGCTAGTAAAGTGCGGGAGTGAGTGAGAATTGCGTCACCAGCGCATCTTTCAGAAATTGCTGCAGCTTTATGTTTACGTGTGCAAACTGGCTTACCACCAGATGGCCATCAAATCGAGAACCAGCTTGTGCACGTGGCTTTTCATTCACCAAAGTACGTGGCCTCCTCGATGGCGCAGTGGTAGTGCCGTCGCCTTGTAATCAAGGGGTCCCAGGTTCGATACCTGGTGGAGGCACGGTGGTTCGGATCCCACTTTAAACTGTAGGTCCAGTCCCAATTAGCCTTTCTGTGCATAAAGTGGACTTAAAACACCAATTCAATCAACCGAAGTACGTGAAGTTCCTTCAAGGGAAATCGTGAATCAGTCTCTGTCTCGCTCTTGTCCTGGATTATTGTGTGTGCGTATACACCAGTGTTAATTCCCCTCCAATACTTACTATCGCCTGCACGAATCCACCTTACAGCTATGCATGCAATAAATGGAAGGAAGTTGCCACTCGAACTGACAGATACCGTGCTCTTAAGTAGTTTTTCCGACGTGGCATTAAATGGGAACAGTCAACATTTTTTTCTGTTGCACAGTTTAGTATTTTAATCAGATTCTTCCATTATTTAAATACTTCAGTTTGAAATACTATGGGAAATAAACAGGTTAATTGTAGCTTCATAATAGGATAGTTTAATTTATTACCTGGGTTAATCATGACAGCTTGCTAGAGGATGATGAAACACACTGGTGATTCAATTGAAGAATGTGAGTATAGTGAAGTGTTGAATTGTTATGTGTATTTCACATCTATAATTGTGTGTGGAGAGAGAGTGTGTGTGTGAATGCCTGTCTTATTTTTGGCGATAGACCAAGTCTGCTTTTTACATATACTACATATTTAACATCAGGCAAAAAATTAAAATTAAATTAGGAATTTATGGGCAGCATAATTTTTAAGAGACAGTTGTTTATTAATGAAATAGAATCACAAAATGTACCTCTTATAATGTACGCCATATAGTCTATTATGCGTTAAATCAGACTGAGAGAATAATAAATATAAAGAGTATATTTATTGAAGTGAATCATAGTTTATCTGCATTATATATATATATGACTTTTTATGCTGAGGGTCTCCTTGTTTAGTAATTACATGGATCTACATGGATGTTTGTTAAGATTTACGTGCCAAATATTATTACAATAAAAAGGCAAGTTTTTGTTTGATTTTGATTGATTTGGTGTTTGAAGTCCACTTTATGCACAGTAAGGATAATCGGCACTGGACCTACAGTTTAACCTTTAGGAGCCTGATCGTCTCGATCGAGACGCTCTGTCAAGATTGTAGTTTTTACGTTATAATTTCGCTATTTTTGGCTAGAATTTCGATTTTCTTTTTCATATTGTTGATAACACATGTATTTAACAGAAATGATTTTTGCACGTTTTTCTTTTCATGAAAATGGCGGGAAAAAGGTGACTTCTTTTTTGCATCTTTTTTCAAGGGATAAAATTTAACCGACAAAGGAAGGCTGGCTTTGTTGTTCCAAAGCAATATGTTTCCCTCACCCCTGGAAACTGCATTGGAAGGAAGTTTGTATATCGGTACCCGAGGTCAAAAGGAATGTTTTCCGTGTGGGAGCAAGAGGGGGTTGGGAGTTGGAGGAGGGGGAAGAGGGGTTGTTGAAACTGCATCGTAATAATGGAAGTTCAAGGCATGCTGAAGAAAAGCCTAAATATACGGCTTTTTAACGTTTTGTGTCAAGAAATGGGATCAGAGCACACTACACTTCTGCTACATACAGAAGTACGATGGTTATCTCGAGGTAAAGTGTTAATGCGAATGTTTGAACTTAAAGAGGTGGTACTTTAATTTTTGACTCTTGAGGGGCATGAGTATGCAGATTTATTTGCAGATGATGAATGGGTATCTAACTTGGCATATCTTTCCGATATTTTCGTACACTTGAATGAACTAAACAGAAAAATGCAAGGTAGAAATGAAAATCTTCTGACTAGTAGGATAAGATTCAAGGATTTATTAATAAGTTGAACTTGTGGATACAGACAATTGAAAATGGATCATGTGAGATGTTCCAAACTGTATGGTCCCTTGCTGACGATAACAAGGTGTTGATGGACTTAATTAAAGAACATTTAGTACTCTTGCAGCAGACTTTCAAATAATATTTTGGAGAGAGCGTTGAAAATTTTGACTGGGTTCGTGATCCATTCAGTATGGATTCGAAATATCTCTTACAAGAGGAACTGGCAGATTTGAAAGCAGACAGAACATTGAAATTAAATTTTTTCGAAGTGCCTTTGGATACATTTTGGTTGTCAATAAGCAGTGAATACCCGGCTATCTCCGAGATGGCAGTTAATATGTTATTACCATCTTCAACTACTTATTTGTGAGAACTGGGCTTCTCGACATTGTCTGAAATTAAAACATCAAAGAGAGAGAGACTCAAATCCATTGATGAAGAAATGAGGCTTGCTTTGTCAACGATTCCGCCACGAATCAGCCGTCTGTATGCAGCTAAGGAGTATCACATTGAAGGTATGAGTAGAGTTATTTACTTGAAAATTCGTATTAGAAATGTGTATTTTCTACAGTGAATTAAAGTTAATACATTTTTAATAAATGCATAAGTCTATTCATGTTTTATAATAATAATAACAACAACAATGATAATAATAATAATTGATTATATAACGACGTAACATTTTGCAATTATATTAAGATTCATATGATTTTGAGGGGACAGACATTTTGGTGTGCCGTATTGAGTCTAGGCCCGTCTGGGGTGTGCCGTGAGTAAAAAAAGGTTGCGGAACACTGTGCTAGTGTAGAGTACTTGGCCAATATTTTACCAGAGATATGTGTTATTATTTAATTTTTGATCATTCTGTTGTGTAACGTTACAATGCACTCAAAGCAAGTTGCCAAATCTACATAATATAATGAAAATGAAACATAACAATGATTCTTAGTGCTGTGTGCGGTTGCCAAATGTGTTATCAAAGATTTAGGGAAGTAATATTTTCTACTTGTGGCTAGTAATTTTGGAGTGAAACACACACTTATGTCTGGCACTGTGATGGATAAAACAGAAGATAAAATGTAGCAGTAAAAAATTACAGCCCATCTTCTTTATTGTCCTCAGTTATTCTCTTTCCCCTATCATTTCATGAAGTACTTCTGTCATATATTGATTTGGTTTCTTGTTTTATTATTTTGCGTTTATTTTACTTATTTTTATATTTTTGATTACATAATTTTAAACTTTATTTTCAATATTTTATACAGTATAGTAAAACAAATAATATTTGCATTTAACTTTGTAAATATTACTAATACTGTTACATAATCTGTTACAGAATCTAATGACTGCTCAAGTAAAAAATGTATCTTGTTTGGCTTGTCTACGTTGTTCACCCTCTGCCCCCTCCCCCTTGTTCCCCTACACTGCATTGTTTTAGGATGCTACATGTACTCATCTTCATTTTCTTGGATAAGTGGGCCTCCCCGATGGTGCAGTGGTAACGTCGTTGCCTTGTAATCAAGGGGTCCCAGGTTCGATACCTGGTTTAATTACCTAGTGTGGTTATAAAGACTTAGAAATATATGACACGATAGGTTGCAGTGTGCGAATAAGACCAGGCCCAAAAAGAAAACTAGTTCTCACTAGGTCTTTTAACAGTAGCACGATCTCTATTGTCTGCTGCTGTCTTTTTGTAACGAGTGGTGTTACGGTCTCTATGCTGCACTAGCATGTTTTGTAACATGAATGGTAGTTTCTCCTTGTAACAGCTCAGTGAATGGTCCGGTCTTCAAAAATGGAAATGGCAACCAAAACCAGTCACTACTATAAATTTTTACAGAGCTGGGAAAACTAGGTCTGTTGAAAAAAAAAGTTCAGGTTCATAAACACGTACATATCCTAACTGCACAGGTGTGCATAACGGAACGTTGGACATCGTCTAGTGTCCTGCTTTAGCGACTTCCGTAAGATGTAAGAAACACACACACAATTTCCATCATTCACACAGACCTGCCACACATACGCTACGAGGGTCACTATTTATATTTTGAGCCTAACAATGAAAAACAGGAATTTGGCATTGAAAACTGCTTTATTGTTTTTCGAAGTATTCTCCTTTATGGTCAATACACTTTTGCATTCGTTCGAACCATTTGTCAAAGCAGTTTTTCCAATCTTCTTGAGACACCTCCATAATATGGTTTTTGAACGCATCAAAGGCATCTTCCGCCGACGAAAATCGTTGTCCACGCAATTTATTCTTGACATTCGGGAACAAGAAGAAGTCATTGGGTGCCAAATCAGGACTGGACGGCGGATGACCCATCAATTCGAGTTTTTGACTGTTCATAAAGTCGGTTGTTAGACGAGATGTGCGACAGCTGGCATTGTCTTGATGAAGAATGATCCGACGGCGTTTGTTTGTTTTCCGTATTTGATCGAAGACCTCTGGCAAACAAATTGTTGTGTACCATTCAGAGTTGACCGTTCTACGTTCCTCTAAAGGCACAGTTGCCACATGACCAGTTTTCCCGAAAAAACAGGCGACCATTTGTTTCGATGTGCTTCGAGGGCGAACAACTTTTGTTGGATTGGGTTCATCTTGAAACACCCATACAGTCGACTGCTGTTTACTTTCCGGCTCATATGCATATATCCATGATTCGTCACCTGTTACAATCTTATATACGTCTTTTGAAGCACCACGATTGTATTTATTGAGCATTTGTTTGCACCAATTGACGCGAGCGTCTTTTTGAGTTTTTGTCAAATTGTGTGGGATCCAACGAGAACATACCTTTCTCACAGCTAAATGATCATGTAATATTTTATATATGCTGGTGGAACTAATGCCTATGGTTGCCTCAGTCTCACAGTATGTCACATGACGATCTTGCAGTATTAGGTTTTGTACAGCATCAATGTTTTCTTGAACAACAACTGATTTTGGACCTTCGCGAATCTCGTCGGTGAGCGAATGGCGGCCACGATTAAATTCATTATACCAGCGTTTCACAGTGGCAAAGGATGGGGCTTCATCGCCAAATGTGGAAGTAAGTTGATCGATGCACTCTTGTCTTGATAATCCACGTCGAAAATCGTAAAAAATCATCGCACGAAAATGTTCACCAGTTAATTCCATTTTATTGTTGTCGCGCAATCTCCAAGGCAACATAAACAACACAAATCAAGCTATTGACAAAACATTTGAAGTACGTTATGGTCAATAATGCCAGATGATTCCGTGCAAACGTCAAATCGTGCCTAACTTCAATCAGTGTTGCCAAGGTTCAAAATATAAATAGTGACCCTCGTACTTTGTATTGGAATGTAAATGTGGTCTGAAATAATTGTATGAAAAGTCGATGGAATCTCTTTTCAAAACTTGCCTGCAAGGGCCTCCCCGATGGCACAGTGGTAGCGTCATTGCCTTGTAATCAAGGGGTCTCGGGTTTGATACCTGGTGGAAGCACATAGTGGTTTGGATCCAACTTTAACATTTTGGAGCCCAAGGCCATTTTCACATGTAACCCCCTTGATGCCCGAGCCGATTTTGAGCAAAATGCAGAGTTTCAATTAAATGAGTGTATATCGAAGGCTAATTGCCCTAGAGAAATGAGTGATATACCGTTGCACGCGGAATGAACCAGAGATTCAGACTATATAAAATTTATGCAAATTCGGCATATATGTGGCAGGGGGAGGGGGAGAACACTCAAAATTCCTAAATTTCGGGATAAATGGGGATTTCCCCCTCCTCCCCCCAAGAAAAAGTACATGACAGTGTCGACATGCACATGGAAATTAATCGCTGACATGTAAGGAACACAAAAATATTTGCATTATTATCGTATGACCAATGTAATGCTAGTTGTACCCCGAAAAGGAATGGTCAGCACACCACTGATTCAAGCTTCAAAATGCAGCGGTACCTTGAAATGACTGTAGCTCAGAGGCTAATTGCCCTAAAGAGATGAATGATATACCGTTGTACGCGGAATGAATCACAGATTCAGATGATATAAAATTTATGCACATTTGGCGTATATATGGAGGGGGGAAGGGGGAATCCCCCAAAATATTTTTTTAAAAAAATGGGGTCCCCCCCCTTGTCAACGTAACACACGTGGCTATTGTATTCGCATACAATATCTAACTTGAGTACGTTGCCATGGTCATCGCAGAAATTTCTCTCAGCTGGGGACTGATGTATGTTCGTCAACACGTATACCTCTCTCTTGTCAGTCATCACAGTCAAGTCATTTTTCACCCGAACACGTAGGTCACCTCTCTTCAGCTTCAAGTCAGTCTTTGAAAAGTGGGATGGGAGGCCTTTTCGTCGGATTGACGGTCCCGCAGCAATATATACTTCTTGTTGCAAGTTCATCAAATAGCTCTGGAGAAGAGAAGTAGTTGTAAATAATTTATGACCAACTCCCTTCACCTTCTCCGTCAACGCTACAACTAAACCGTGCGTCGCAGATGTCGTAGCAGTCGCCTGTTCTTTTCCTTGCCCAGATATATAGTCATGTCATATGTGTATCCCAAAGAATCACAGAGTTTATAGATCTTGATCCCAAACCTCTTGTGTTTCTTTGGAATATACTGTTTGAAGATGACTTTCCCTTTGTACAAGACCAAAGCTTCATCAACTGCTAAATGCTCTGTAGGATAGTATCATTTAGAGCTAAGCTCATTGATCTTGACAAAGACAAACCTCATCTTCCACAGCCTATCATAATCGGGATCTTGGGGGAGGGGTTCTTCGTATTGTCCTCAAAGTGTAGGAATCTGAGCAAGCGGATGAAGCGGTTACGTGACATCTGTTGTCCGTAAAACTGTGTGTAAAGGTGGGGTTTTGTGGACCAGTAGTCTCGCCAACGTGTTCTGCAGTCATGTCCCATCAGTATTGTCAAACCAATGAAAGTCTTCATTTCATCAAAGGTCACGTCACGTTCGGGCTTTGTCGTTGGGTGGTTTGTGAAATGTTGGTGGTAGTACCTGTTGGTCTCAGTCACCAGATACTGGAAGATTTCTTCGGAGAAAGTCAATGAAAAAAAGTCCACGGGAGAGGATGCATTGTCAATGTGTCGAGCCTTCAGTCCAGTCTGTCCTAGGAAAGGTTGGGGGTTGGAGCAGTTCTACCAGTTCAGGAAGGAGGTTGCCAGTCGGATGGAGCAGGAGGAGGGGAAGGTCTTTGTGACATATCATCATGAATCAGATTCTGATGATATATCAGAGGGAATGTCAAGCTCTTCTTCATCCAATTCCTAGTCTGTATCCATATCCTCCAGTTCATCTCGGATTTCATCAGAACGAAGATCACTCGGGGCAGCCATGGTCGACTATAAGCCTTTTGGGGACACAGCAGGCACAGACGACACTATCACACTTCACACGTCACGCGATTTGATGAAGTTCACGACTTTTACTACTTCGTCCATCACAATTTTCAGAGGAGATGGCAAAGACTTAGCAACAATGGCTTCGTGGTGAATGAGACAATGGTCGGTTCGTAAGTTAGGATTTACTTCGCGTACTTTACCCACGAATCCTTTTACTCGGCCTGTACAAACACTAACGCAGTCCTCCCATGTTAATTCATTACGGACCACATATTCATTAGTCGTACGAAATATTTCTTCACCGGTTGCTCGCTCGGGTAGTTCTTTGGAAAAAAAGAAATTACTTGCAATTACATCCCCATCAACATACCTTATGTAGGAAAGAAGTTGTGCGTGACTGCCAATATCGGTGGACTCGTCGATCTGAAGTGAGAACTTTCGACTGCTCTTTATTTTCTCCTTCATAATGTCTTTGATGTCACTGGAAATTTCAGTAGCAGCTACTGAACCCAGGACTATTTTTACCATTTCTTTACATGCGGGCATTAACAACGTTTCTGCTATTGTGTGTGGTTTTTTGGCCTTTACGATAAGTTCGGCTACCTTATAGCTAGCTTCCAGTACTTTTTGCAAAACACGTATCGACGTAGTCATGAGCGTCACTGTTTTTTATTTTGTTCCAACAACCGACGAAAATAATTCACATCTTTACTTAACAGAGGAATGTTGTTGACAAATGTCGTTTTAATTTACTGGGAACCATAGCAGCATTACTGAGTTTTTCACCACAGACAACACACGCAGGGATTGGGCATGTTTTGTCACCACACCAAAAAAAAAATGCAAGTTATCACTATATTGCTGGTGAACTACTTTCTGTTTCTTTTTTTCGGGCTCGATGGTTTCACTACTTGCACTCGAGGACGGACCACTCCGTACAAGGAACTTATCCATATCGAAGAAAGAAAATAGTAAGACTGGTGTAGCAATCCAATATTCGCACTACTGCAGAGCACAGCTGTGATAGAACTGAACTGAAATACTGTAATCGTTGTCTGACAATGTGTGGGTCCTTCGGCGAAGGAAAATAGCAATAAAGTTTAAGAAGTGCCGACAAACAGGCACAAAACAACCAGCCGTACACAAAAGATGCAGTGTTACAAACAAAGAACTCGCTTGAAAAGCTCTATTGTATGATTGGTGCGGGCCGCTAAAAGTCTTACGTGGCTTTCTTTGCAATAAACACAAAGCTTTCCGCCTGTAACCCATCAAACCGGCTCAATATTACAGGCAAGAATACATATAAGATGAGCAAACTATAACAATATTTAGTAAACAAATTACATTTAATTTCTATGAAAATATAACAGTTATCAGCAAGAATAAACAAGCACCTTCTTACTTAAAACCGACAATTAATTTCTTACAATATTACAATAGTAGATAAAAGTTCACGTCGCACCTTTCACCTTGTGACGGTACACTAGTGTGCCGCGGCACACCGGTTGCGGAACACTGCACTAGCATGCACAAGTATTGCTCTGCAAATTGTCCATGGTGCTCCTTTCATTAATTTCCTCTTGCTTCCTATGTGTTTTTAAGGAATGAATTTTTATGTATGCTGATGCAGGGTTTGTCAGCAGCTTGTTTGATATTTTGTTTCAATTCTTGTACCTCTCAATGTGAAAACAAACAAAAACAACTTGGTGATGGACATATTGCTTGGTAATAGTTGTGCATCCTACTCTACAAACTAATGGAAGTTGAATCATTACAACAAAGAGTACACAAGTAACCTGGAAGAGATAGTAACTTTTGTTACATCTGTCATTATAGTGGAAATAAATCATTACCATGCAAAACTACAAAAGTAAACGGGGCCGTTTACCTACTGTACCCCCTCGAGATTTACGTCGAATTTTCTTTTAATCGACTGATTTCAATGTTTAAAGTAATGTAAAAGTAGTTTCAGCTTTAGGAAACCACAAATAACGGAGATATTTTATGGCAAAGAATGGCCCACGTAAGTTAAAACCTGCAATTTCAGAGTATTTTCGCAGCTTTTTGTTAGTAAAACTGTTTGTATGCACACTAAAATAGCGAAAGAATACGTCAAAAATAACTACCAGTACCAAACCTAACTACGTAAAATTACAGCTGCTGTTGTGGAATGTCGCTTTGGGTGCTATATTCACTTGGGCAAAGCCATCGGGCTGTTCTGCTACATGGTAAAGTAGCGCGTTAAGGTAACAGACGTACTTTACTCAACAAGAACACATTTCCAAGAGCTAAAATCAACTGAAAATGTTCATAACAACAAAATCTTCATAAATTATGCAAAATATTTCACATTCTCCAGTGGGTACAGAGGGTCAAGAGTACCCAGTAAACAACAACAACAATAAAATTGTTTCAGGTACAACTAAATTTACATTAACTTTCTACCAAACAATCTTAACAATATTTAACTGAACTTACCTTTATATCAACCGTAAGTAACGTGTCTGGATTTGGTGTCTTAACAAGTCTCATCAACTTAGTTTCTGCTTTCAGAGTGTAGGATCGAAAACGATGAAGTAGTTCTACTTTGGCCTGGCACACTTCACAAATGGACTTCGGAAGATCATCTTCCTCACAGACCTTAAAAACGCAGTAATAAAATGGAATTACAATTTTACTTTCAATGTAGTCATAAATTGTATTTTAAAAATTCCAATTTCCGGGAAATATCTGAAATTTGTTTATATTGTTATTTTTCACATTTGTACTTACGTATTCTGCATTGCTAAGGATTCTTTAAGGTGGGATTTAGCTTTTTTCGAATCTCGACTAGCATTGTCTATCATCAGTGGGTATGCAGTGTTTCCAACTTCTTCACCGAAAAATACCTACTTTTGTGTTACTGATTTCGTATTTTTTTCCAGGTTCGAAAACCCCATGAACCATGCTTGGGTATCCCCATGAACCATGCATGTAGCCCCACAAACCATTCATAAATAGCCCCACGAACCATGCATGGTGAGTTTAGGTTAGGTTAGGCAAACATAAATTGGCATGTTCTTGCAAAAGAACGGCATGGTTGGAAACACTGACCGGGGGTTACATCATCATATGCACGCAACATTTTGTTCACGTAGTGGAAGGACATAAAGGCAACAGCTTTTGTGCATCGGAGAAACATTAATCTTGCAAAATACCTGATTTACCGGCCAAATAAATTAAACAATGGGAAAAAACACTTCCACAACCTTTCAAAAGTCTACAGAAAGTCAGTTCGGTAACAGTAGTATAAGCCGTAGACACATTAAACTAGTTTGTTTTCAAATAAAAATCATTGCTACTTACCTCATATGCATAGCGGAAGATTTTTCAAGCTGGGTATCACTTTTTTTTCCATGAAAAAAGCGTTATTTTTAACATTATAATCATTTATTGGTCGTTGCTAATTCGGCGCGCAAATTTTGACTCACGTTGTCTATCGTCAGCTGATATGCAGTATCGTCAGCTGATGTGCAGTGTTTCCAAACTTATGAACCGATAAATGCCGCACAAACTATTCACGAAAAGTTTTAAAGCGAAAATTTAGGCTAGACTCTATTTTACGTCCTTATCTGCATGGTGATTGCTTCTTTGCTTTCACGGTGCGCGATCGTGGTGCGGCACCCGGCATCTCTTCGGGTAAGTACCTTTTTCTTTTTACACTTTCTGTTCACGATAGTCCCACTATCCATTCACGGGGTCGAGGTATGCCTACGAGGTTAGGTTAGGCCTGTTAGGTTAGGTTCCATTAGCACTCATTTCACCCCTAAATATGTGCTTCATCATCTAAAAAATTCCTGAGTACGTTCAATTGCGCATATCCGGACAACATCGGTTTTTCTCGATTTACTCCTTCAGGAAATTTTTGCTCGCTTTGGGATTTACGTTGTTGAATTCCTTACAAAATAAGCTTTCCAACAATATATGACACGTATTCCTTAGGAAAAGGACGTAAATTAGAGTCTTACCTTACATTGGCAAAAAAAAAAAACCCGCTCACACGTCTTGTCAAACTTCCGCGTGTTTGCTACACTGTGAGGGGGTTACATAACCGAACACATGAAACATTTGATTCACGTAGTCGACGGTAATGGCGGCACGAGCTATCGTACAACGGAGATGCATGATTGACGAAAAATACCTTATTTACAGGCAAAATACGTTACACGATTCTAAAAAACAATTTGGCCGGCTTCAGAAAGTCCCCAAGAACGCAATTCCGTAAGTACTTTCTCGTCTTTTCTCCTGTAAATTTTAAGAAATCCGTCTCCGTCTTATACTACTGTTACCGTCAGTTCGGTAAGTACTTTCTCCTGTAAAATTGAAGAAATACGTTTCCCGGAGATCAAAATTTTACACATCTAATTAACATAAAATACATATATATTTACGTTATGTTATATATATTGTACAGAGAATAAATAAGAATAGTTACAGTAAGCCAGGTCAAATTTTAAAAATACACCACTTGTGAAAAAGTCTAAATGCAAAATGGTTTGATCTGTTATGTAGTGTTGCTTACCTACCACAACTCTTCATAATTTGTTAATGCATAT
Organism: Lepisma saccharinum; assembly: GCF_977018435.1. Lineage (NCBI taxonomy): Eukaryota > Metazoa > Arthropoda > Insecta > Zygentoma > Lepismatidae > Lepisma > Lepisma saccharinum. The sequence continues at coordinate 4,988,819 of NC_139248.1, read as the reverse complement.
CAATGTGGTTCAACCTTTTCTCTAAATTGATTGATTGATTTGGTGTTTTAATCGAGACTGGACCTACAGTTTAAAGTGGGATCCGAGCCACTATGTGCCTCCATCGGGTATCAAACCTGGGACCCCTTGATTACAAAACTTTTCTCTGAACCATTTTCGTAAACACCAGTTTCTGAAAGTAAATAAAAGGCATGACTACTGTCACTAGAACAAGCCATTTTCACACCTTTTCTCATTAAGTACTTCTGCTGTTATATTTTACACATTGTCAATGTTTTGTAAGTTAAATCACTTGCACTAACCAGAATAGATAACATGAAAAAAAATTATTATTATTATTATTATTATAGAGATCAGTTAACATGTTTCAGCTACACATTCTACATAATTTTTTTGGCCATGGCTACCTTCACCAGGTGGTGAAAATAGCATGTGGGGCTATTTTTACCAGGTGCTGAAAACAGCGTATGTGGCTATTTTAACCAGTCTTTTATTTTATTATATTCATTGGCAGTGCTAACTTACAGCTAAAAAGTTATTTTAAATTAAAAATGGGTGCGACTACTACTGCTACCAGGTACTGAGAATAGCAGAAAGTGTTAAGACCAGAAATTACATGATCAGGCGTTTAGAAGTATTTACCGAAGTAATTTGAATGATAACGGCACTAGACCTGACCTGCCTAACCTAACAAGGAAAGCACCATGTGGTATTTCCTCAACTCCATGGCATACAGGAAAAAAGTACTTGCCTCCTGCACGAATATAATTGCAAACCGATGTAAGCTTCGTACACATCCACAACTAAAGAATACACACATCCATGTAGCAGGCCACGGCAGGTTGTAGATCATGTACATGCAGTTTAGAATCTGGTGAAAATAACTCAAATGCTAGCTTCGCCACCTGGTGAAAATAGTCACTCCGATTTTTTTTAATTAGACACAGACTTCTAGCCTAACTGCCTAACCTAACAAGCAGCACCACTTCTTACAACAGAACATGTATATTTTATGAAAGAAATCTCCACACAGTGATGAATTATGAGACCTGGTGAAAAGCTAGGTTCATGTTTAAAAAAAAGCTTATAATCACAATTGAACTAATGTATCACAGACCCCTTTCTAACATGTTAAATCTTATGAAATAATAAATGTAACATTTTCTGCATACATTATTCTACATGAATTCAATATGTGCAATACAACACGCCACCTTGCAATTACTAAATACTACATTCCTTGACAGTGGCATGCCCGCGGGGGGGGGGGGGGGAGGGTTGCTGCTTAGCATTACACGCCCAAATACACATAAATTAAGACACACCCAATCTCCCTTTCGAAAATCCTGAGCACGCCACTGTCCCTTGAGAACTTAGCATAAATTACCTAAAAAGAACGTAAAGCAACGTTAAATAGCCACATCATAAATAGTGTAGGAATAACCGTAATTCACTTACATTTACTGGTAAACATTCATTAATTTTTGTTACTAAATCACAGTTATTCTCTGACGTGTCAAATAGGCAGATTTTCGCTTCGCCTGGACGAGCACAAAGGCGACAGTATTTATCGAAGAGAAATGATATAGATGAAGTCATTGTAGCGATATAATTGATAAGATCTTATTGTAAATAATTTGTAATGTAGTTTAAATTACACCATCCTCTTTTGGAGGAGTGACGATGCTTCAAACATCATTTACGCATTATGTCTGTGGTTTATGAACGAAATTGTTATAAATATAGACCCAGTCCTTAAATAAATATTTATCTTCTCGCATTTTCCAATCATTCAATAATCCAAGCAAGAATAAAATCCATAATATTCCCAATTTCATCACACACAACACACATCATCCACGGCAAATCCACGGTGTACAAAGCCCGGATCTTACGATTAATCCCTTGTCTCACAGAAGAACAAACAAATGACAGAAAACATAATTCTTGCATATATATGTGATTTTAACACATTAAAATATATATGATAATGTTCAAGTTGGATAGTTTAGAATTTTTTTAGATTCCCCAGAAACGAATGCTTTCATATTTCTAGCAACTTCATTTCTGTATGGAGCTGGACAATTCATGGGTTTGTGATATTGGTCCAAAGACCTTTCCGTTTCCGCAGGACGATGCTTCCAATCTTCCAATAATAATAATAATAAATTTTCTTTATAGTGGGCGAGGTTCAGCCAAGGGCTGCTCTGCCACCTAAGCAATCTGCGGCATCTTCCAAAAGTTTTTTTTCTTTTTGCCCGGGACGGGAAATTTTGAAAATCCCTACATTTGAGACTAAAAATATTAGGAATTTCCAGACACAAAAATACTTTTTCCAATAATATTCCAACATCGATAATTTTGGGGGGATACTGAATGAATGATTGGGGGGGAGTATCCAACTCTAGGTCTTTGATTATGGGGTGTATTTTAGTTAGAGGGGGATTGAGCATTAAATTGAGGGGGTATCAAAATCTTGTGTATTATTATTGTCTTAGACTGTTGCAGAAATTCTGGTGTGGGGACTTGAGAATTAACTTTTTGGAGGAGGCAATATCCACTCTTCAATATCAACAATAAGTCTAAAATTGGCATGGAATGGTAAAATTGAGTATTAAATTTAAAGTGTGATATTTGAATCTCTTGATTGAATGTTAAACCTTAGATTGTCAAGGGATTTCTGTAGTGGAGAGAGAGTTATAACATTAAATTTTGGAGATTATATTTAGTAGGGGTGTGCGGGATCCAGAAAAGTCTGGACCGGGATCGGGGAAAAAAAATTCCCATCCCGATCCCGACCTCGGGAAATGACTTCCCGACTTTTCGGGATCCCGAGCAGTCGGGAAATACCGAGCGGTCATTTTAAAAAGTTCCTAATTTTCGACGTTTTCTGCATTGCAAGTGTCTGGAACTTATCGCAAATTGTTTGTTTTTATTCCAGAAATGCAAAAACAATCACTTAAGTTGAAAATTACGTTTAGTTTTCTTTCACTGTTGTCTAGATATTATCAATAGTTTAATAGACTTACGTATCGCGAAACTATTGATAATATCTAGACAACAGTGAAAGAAAACTACACGAAAATTCACGTCAATGCTCTAGAAGGAATTCTAAGCGTATGTAATTTTTCATATTTTGAAATATCCAAGAGGTGGAGAGGAAAATTTGAAAAAACTTCGCCCATTCGCATTCCAAAGGTCCAGCCAAGCCTTAAAGAGTTCAGTATGGGGCTTATGGTGACAGTGTTGCCGCATGATGCGCAGTAGAAGGCTCCGGCGCGCATCCAATGTCTACGGTAGTACACACCGAAAAAAAAGTTAGTGACCAACGGAACGGGTACTGTTCAATACAAGAATGGAAGTCCTTCCTCCATGATTTGATGGGAAGCTGTTCTTTCATGCGGCTGTGGTACAGAGTAATGACGGTCCATGGAGGGAGATTTGCAAATAACTGTTCCCGAATATACTTGTCATACGTCTTGCTGTCCATTTTATCGGACCTACAGTATAAACTGGGATTCGAACAACTATATGCCTCCACCGGGTATGAAACCCGGGACCCCTTGATTACGAGGCCAGGACGTTACCACTCTGCCATCGAGGAGCCTGTTTCACATTTCTCGGCACAGTTTCTCGTTTGAGACAAAACCGTGTTCATTACCGGCATGCACCAAAGCAAATCTCTCCCCCCGACCTGTAGGTGCTCGCAAACCACTTGAAAGTCTTGTTGTGTCTTTATTGTTTTTTTCCTCCATTCTTTTTGCACAGCAGCAGCTCCACGACTCGACAGTCATAGGTGGGTCTAGATTTTTTTCTGGGACGTGCACAGAATATGCTGTAATCATTACGTAATATTGGAAATATAATGTGCAGATTTGCAACTTATTCGACACATCAAAAAGTGCCCTTATATCCAGGCGTCCTCGTTCGGCGGCGCAGATCGTATGCGCAGTTGTCCGTGGATGCATGACGTCATCGTCGAAACTCTCGGCACGGAAAAGGCTGGTTCCTTATGCAAATATTGAGATATTTGACAACGAATATCTTCTAAAATATAGTAGCAGGGGAAAAGTTACAACTTTTACTGTTAAGATTCATCCTTTCTAATCAATTTATCACAAAGTTGATTCAAATGTGTAAAATGGTTTTCAAGAAATCGTGGTACGAAGGAACCCCTGTTTTGTTCTCTCCAGGCTTCCAATGTAAGAGAGTTTTAACTTAAACGCGTTGGATTTCTTTTTGCTCTATGTTTTGAAATAAGATTATTTTGTTCTTGTCAACTGAAATCATGCCTAAATGCTATGGAAAGCTGTGAAAACTATTATCAGAAAACTAACGGAAGAAATCTAAAATATCACAGCTTGATTGATATAAAAAATGCGGGATTGCTCATTTTTGTGCGAGATCTAAAAGCAGAACTTTTTAATATTGTATGTAAATGTAAGGGTCGTAATAAACGTGACTGCTTCCCGTAAAATATCACTGCACTCTCCACGTTTCTCTTCTGTCTTTCTTTGGCGCCGTCAATAGCTTGAACACGTTGTTTCTTTTATATATATATATTTCTCACATATTTGTTTTAATTAGTATTCTGCTCGTTCCGCCACCTGAACGCAGCAGCTAGGGCTGAAAGGGCAGTGCAGTTACACCGGAAGAAGGCTCGGAAATGGCAGGATTCAGAAGTTAACTCATCCAAAATAAATTAAACAGGTATGTGCTCTCTCTAAATTTAAATCATAGTTCACAAATAATTTGATTAAAAGTTTTAAAAGCATATGTTTTATTTAATAGCGTATTAATTGGTGCATTCTTCTCCAGCATAGCTATAGGCAGTGACTACACTACAGGGGGGGGGGGCAGGAACGCACCCCTATTCTCGTTCGACAATTTCTCTCTCTCTTATCTGCCCCCAGTAAAACGACAAAAATAAATAAACGAATGAATGAATGCTCTTTTTAGCCAAAATATGCATTTTTGTGTCGTATGTAACGGAATAATAAACATGATTGCCCCGGGAAAATATGATTTACCCCTCCATCTTTACTATTGCGCCGTCACTAGCTACAACATATTTTGATTTCTATTGTTCCCACGTATTTATTTTAATTTTAGTATTGTGAATCATATCCCCCCCCCCCCCAACACACACACGTACGATTTCAGTTGTAAGTTTTAGACTAAGCTTGTCAAATGTCCACTTATATCTTTGTATTCTTGGCCATTTAAAAAAATCATTTCGCCCCTTCTTCTGGATTATTTCATAGCAATGTTTTCCCACTGGAAGCCCCTTTGCAGATCGAGATCCGGGCCAAGCCACCGTCCCCTCCAAATACTCTCTTGGCCTCATGAAAGAAAAATATATATGTATTTCTACGAAATATAAATTTGACTTGGCAGTTTCTTTTTTCGCACAGGAATAAGTTTTAAGTTTTAATAGCTTATAAATTTACACTAGCAATTTTGAGTAAAGGTTTTTCGTAACCCTAAAAGTACATTTAGAGACTGCAAGGTCAACTCTCGATATTTCAGATATATTAATAAATTTCATTACAACGTCTTGTAATAATAATTTGTTACTTCAATAACCTCCTCGGAAATGTTTCTCGCATATTAAAACATAGATGCCATTTTCTGATTATTTCCTTGTAATGCTGACCTCCGTGGCGAAGTGGTTAGCACAACGCTTTACGATGCCAAGAGCCGTTCTAATCCTCGCCCGGGCATGGGTCTACTACTTTCCTCTCTTTAATTTCCTCATGTCATCACGCATCCTCATCTTTGCGATTAGCCATATGTGACAGATAAGCGAAGTAAAATAAACTGTCTATTAATCAATTATTTTTTTAAACTCTTTATTTCTTCTTTAGAATGCAACGTTTTTGTTAAAATTATATTACGATTTGTAAAATGACGAAATTTTAAAGGAGAACACGCAACTTTCTTTATAGCGCATCGGTCAGAAAGTTTCAGGAATATGGATTTTCAATACATTTTTTCACATGTATGCAACCTTTTAAAAGTAACGCGTTTTCAATTATGTTACTAATCATTAAAAGGATGCCTCAATACCATCTTGGAGGATGACAATTATTATTTTCCCCCTCCTAAACGTAATAATATACTTTCGCTCTCTGAATCTCCCATAAAAATGCTAGGGGCCGTCTGCTTCAGCCGAGCTCACTGCTTCTCCGGTGACGTCACGCATTCGTGCAAGATGGGCAATCTTCGGATGGCTCTACCTAATCTCTATATACCTTGCCTTATATCAGTGGTGTGCCCAGTGTTTTCGAAGAGGGGGGGAGAGGTGGTATGTATACTTTTTAAAGCCGTTGACCCTCTTCTTTTAGGAATACTTATCTAAGGGGGAGTTATGACCAGCACATACCCCCATTGGACACGTCACATGATTCACATCAATACAATTACAAGGGTTCGTTCTAGGTCTAATTTGTGGTCGGATGAACTAATCGGGACTGAACCTTCAACGTATAATCCATCCTAGAATGTACCTCCACCAGGAAATGAACCCAGGGCCCTTCGATTATAATAGGATAGCATTAGCAGAATTTCCGTCGTCACATTATAATCAAGGGATCGAGGGTTCGATACCTGCTGGAGGCACATAGTGGTTTGTATCTCACATAAAACTGTAGGTCCAGTCCCAATTAACCTATGTGCATAAAAGTGAACTTAAAACTCAATCAATCAATTATTAGTAGAGGTGTGAAATAAAAGGAGTTCTATTGTATTTGTATGAAGAATAATTACAGAAAGAAGAAGACGGACATTCTTTTAACTAACTAGCAGTGATGTGCGTCTACGCGTAAACAACGATAGTCTACATTCTACACGTAGATGACGTAATCTATGTAAACAACATGGCGAAAGGTGATAACTTAGCAAAGGGCGCCGTGGAATTAGAAGAAAATTATACTGCGTATCAGTTGCTGATGTGTGAGAACTTTTCATACTCTTTCCTCCAAATTCGAACAATTTCTCACCTAGAAAGAAACCTAATATAGGAAATATTCTAGTGTTTTATGGGGAAAAGACCACTTTTGCCTCACGACTGCCATCTGTTGTTGTTTTTTGCATACTATTTATCTTCTTCCATAGTTGATAATAGAAGAGAAGAGAAATTTATTGTAAATAGGATTCTTTTCATTTCGTTAGGAACCAATATAGTTGAAAATGTCACTTTCCTTTCATGAAACCCTTGAAAATTAATTTTAATGCACTTTAGATTGTCTACGTAGTCTATGTAAACTACAACCCAATGTAATCTACGCGTAGATTAGGTGTAGACAACGCATGTAGACGTAAACTTATAGTCTACGGCACATCACTGCTAACTAGGGAAAACAGCTCGATCATTTTTTTTATTTTTAGGTCCGAATTACAAAAGAAAGTGTAGACCATCAAAGCCTTACATTTCCACTGGTTTTTGCTTATTTATTATTTTCTCTTCGAATGTTAACGACTTTTGCTTCTGACAGAAACACTCTTGTTTAGGGGTGGTGATCTCAAAAGTAAAAGCCCATACTGAACTCTTCAACTTGGGCTCCACTATAGAGGTGTGGAGTTCAACCGGTAATGGCAGGCCCGTAGCCAGAATTGATCTCCAGGGGGGCTTTGTGAATCAAGTCCATTTTTCAAAAGTTTAAAAGTGTTAGATGAAGGTAAATTATGTGGTGGGGGAGAGGGGTCGTTAAGTTACATAAAGTTTAGAAATGTCACATAAATACTACATTTTCTATACCTTTTAAAATATCACTTGAAATGTTAATTGGCTGCTACTGAAATCATCCCTTACTATACACTCCATACTACAGGGGCGCGCCGTGACCTTTCGTGATAGGCAAGCGATGGGTGAATTTTTCGTTTCGGTTAATTATAACAATTTCAAATATATATACTATAGGCCTAGACACATCCCCATTTACAATAATGTGCATAATGGTGACGTATCGGGCTTGAGTGTGTGATGTGCATACATACCGTAAAATCAAATCTTCGCTGCACGGTTTTTAAAGAAGGAAAACAGCCTTTCGATATAACTTTTAAATTCCAACCATGAAGAAAATTATGATTTACCTGATATTTGAGGGCAACTATAAATTAAATTACGTTCTTCTTTAACCCTGAAAATAAGAAACATCCTATCAGCATAAAGTTTTGATATTAAATAAACTGACGGGTTTCGGTTTCTTACTTGGCTAGAATTATGAATCATGACTTGTCTTCAGTTACTGAATGCAAGCGCAGATGTGATTCTGTGAACGTTCATGTCTTTGCACTGCATTATAAAAATTGCTCAAGTCACTCACCGTGGCCTGTATAGTTCCATCAGTGGCGTGCTCAGGATTTTCGAAAGGGAGGGGTTATGTATACTTTTTCTTGGTAGTCAGCCCTCATTTTATCATATTTTCCTACTTTTGACGTTCTTTTTTAGGAATACTTGGCGAAAGGGGGGTTATAACCCACATCAACCCCCCACCCCGCTTGGGCACGCCACTGAGTTCCATGGTCTTACATTTGTATTGAACAAAACTCATGGCCAACAAAATAATCTGCCACATAACCAGATAATATTGTTGTACTGAGATGTTTTAAACTGCCTAATGAAAACTTTCCCATCTTTCTTAGTTGGTTTGGTTATGAACAATTCAGGACAATGTCGCTCATGGTTCACAAGCTCCAACTTTTCACCTTATGTTCTCGAACTGAATGGTTTTGAAAGGAGGCCCCTAATAATCAAGTCCTTACCTGCAACACTGCAAATCGATGGCTCGTCTGGTATGTCAACCATGGCGGAAATTTTCAATGTAGAATCATACTTTTACATCAGGTACAAAAACACTACACAAAGAACAGAAAAACACAACACAATATCACAGTAAAAAAAACAACACACATCCGCAGCACCCACGCTTCTTCCGTTTCACCCTACCTGCAGTTGCAGTGTTACATACCCTTCATATTTCAGAGTAACTGACTACATGACGGATATGTACCGGCTGTGATTTTATTTCTTATAAATAGCACGCGACTGGTGATCACTGGCTAGCTTCATAATGTAATTTGTTAATTACTATAGAGTTTCAAACATGAAAATCGTACCGCGTGAGGTGGTGCTACGGATGCACAGAAAATTCTGGAAGTTAGCAACACTTGTGGCCAGTGTGGACGAATTCTTTCCAACACCCTTGCCAAAGACAGATGCGGTCTTGGGGTTGCTTACCCTTGGCCTTTTTTCTTCGTGAACGGGGATTGACAGTGACCATGCAAGAACTGCATAAGTCACTCGAAAAGCAGGGAGAAAGGCGAGCAGTCCTCTTCCTCTAATGCGGTCAGTCCTGCCGCATCGCCCAGCATCGTCAAGGGTGCAGCCGGTTTATGTTTCAAGCCAATAGAACAGGAAATAGGGGAAATGAAAATTCTGTAATGGAAATAAATTCCATTCTAAGGTATATAAAGGCATTGAAAAACACGGACATAAGATATCAAAAGTGTTTTAAAAAACAACGCAAGCGGCGCTTGCCCCGCCTTTCCATACCGCACACTTCTGCCATACTACGTTTGATGATACAGATATTTATTTTACACAAGAAAAATAGACAATATTCAATCATAGTGCATAACGTACATTCCACTCCCAGGCTGAAACAATAAAACTCCCCTTCATTCCCAAAACTTGGGAGCTGTTAATTTTTGACGCAGATGCAGAGGGAATTTGCATAATGACATCAGAGTCACAGATTTATGTATAAATGGGAGGTCGCAATAGGGGCAACTAAGGTACAGATAAAGAAGCTCCCCTGTGAAGAAACTTTCTGAAGTATAGAGAAAAGAATCTACTAAATACTTGCCGCTACTTAAGACTTCTTCTTATAAATAAAAAGAATGAATGTAATAGCTGCTGTTCATGCTCCCTGAATTTTCTCCCGTTCTACTGCACCGATCGCAGCAGAAATATCTGGGTTTGACTATACAAAATACATAGTATATTATATCTTCCGTCTGCCACAAGACAAAACATGAAGAGCACAGCAACTGTGTCATCTTTAAAATCCTTTCTGCCGTACTATCCCCAACAACATACTGTAAAATTTCTTCGTGAACATTGGGCCTCTTCCTAACATTTTTTGAAACAAAACTTGAAATGGTACGTTTACTAGACATGTTACGTGGAACAAATACATAATTTTTTTTTTTGAGTTGGTGTTTTAAGTCCACTTTATGCACAGTAAGGCTAATCCAGGTGCGGAGCGTCCATGTAAGCCGTGTAAGCCGGGCTTACACTTCATTAGTTCTAGTAAAATGTATGTAATTATCTGGCAAAAATTCGTAAACAACTTCCAAGTTCAAATCGGGTCGACACCAGTGTTCGAGATCATGTTTGTTAGATTGCAACACTTCAGCGCCAGGCGGCACATGGGATCTCCCGCCTTCTGCTTGTGGAAAGCTGTAAGCCTTCTGAATTTTGCCTTACAAATTTCTGACCGCGAACGAGCAGTGCCTACCCTATCTGGGTGCAAGGCCCATTCTCTGGATGGAGAAGAGAGGGCCAAAACCCACGTGTGTAAACCTTCCGGCCAGAGGCTTACAACAGCGTTGCAAACCTTATGTTTACAAAAAGTGTTGTTCATGGATGTCCGCAGTATTTCTTTCCACCAGGGAGGATTAAGCATAGTATTTTTTTCAGGGGTGGGGGTAAACTAGGTATATTTCCCCCATAATAAAGTTGCCTCCTCAAAAGATACAAATTCAATTTGAAGTTAACATTTTTCTGAAACGCCCTTACAATAATTAACATAATTTGATGTGACTGAAATGAAATGGTATGTGTGAAATATATTCTTTTATGGTTGACATTCATTTTCCAGGAAGAGCTTCCTCCCCTTGCCCCTTCTGGACATCCATGGTCTCGTTTAAACTCCATAATTATGCTACATACTACTAAATTGTTCTGCGATCTACATATTATTAATATTTATTTGTAACAAGAAATAAATGGTTCAACCAATGGGATGAGTTCGACGTCATACGTGAAAAGTTTGAGAAAATTCAACTACCACGAACAGAGGCCCTCTTGTTTAATTTATAGCCCCAACTTCCAAACGACTTTTGAAACTTGTGCGAGATTTAGCACCATTATGCTTGGGTTGGCTTCACTGGCTAACCGTGAACACGCGCGAGCGAGACCAAGGTCCTGCAAGAGGAGGGTTCTCCAGCGTTGTCGGGTATGAATGAATGATTGGCTGCAAAGGAAATTTGAGCCAGTGGTGTTTGAAGGAGGTTTTTTCCAGGAACAGGGAATTCTGAAGCAAAAAACTAACAGGAAGGGGAAAAAGGAGAAACATCTAAAAATGAGCGAGAAACGGGAAAATTAGATATACAAACACTTGTTTCTGTTTTTCGCTTGTAGGAGAGCACAAACATTGGCAAAATTAAGATTTCTGTTTTTCGTTTATATTTGAACTCAGCAGGTAGTAATTGAGCTAACAAGTGCAATAACTTTTTCAAAAATTAAAATGTTTAATTAAAACTGAATATTGAACCAGTTATATAAATCTCATGTCAAATGTGAACAAAATATTATTAATTACATAGTCCGTGGTTTAAACACTCTTCGAACAACGTACGAAATGGCTGTTTATGGTCTTTCAGGTGCAGGATTTTCTTTTACACTACCCTTAGTTAGCACTTACATTTCCTTTCACAGAAATTTCTGGATAAATCCTCAGAATTAGCTAGCATTTCTTTCATATTTTATTTTGTCTTTCTTTTTTTACGAAATATAAAGGAATTTTAAGGCAAGAGAGGGCATTTATTTATGTCCGAAAGGAATATTCCCCTCTGAGTCCGAAACATCAGTGCATTGAGCATTGACCGCTTTTGGATGTGATTTGTTTTTGTTTCCCATTTCATGTGTTGTGTGCATGGTTAAAGTCTCGCGGCATTTCTTTGCGACTTCCATCCATTGAAAAGGGGGCTGTCATTCCTCTGCTGTAGTGTTATAGTGAACAACAACAACTGCATTATGAAAGAAAACGAGTATGATTGTGCGGTGGGGTGGAGAACTTGTTGAAGACGCTGTTGTCCAGCAAAGATTTTGCTGCCAAGAAGAAACTTGTGGATGTAGGTAGGCCCACCCACCACTTCTCTAACAGGCACGGTAACAGAAACGAAAAATAAAGTGCCCCGATTTTGTGATTCATGGTACGAGCTGATACTTGGTTATGCAGCGGTTGTAAAAAGTATTCAGCACTTTTCTGTTTCTTTCTGTTTTCCTTTCTTTATTATCATTATTCTTCAATTTATCTAACATTGCATTTTTTTATGGTTACGTTACTCATTGTGATAGGAATAAAACTGACGTAATTATCAGTTAAAATGTAGGAGATATACAGCCTAGCAAAGAAAACACCAGGCTCAGGGATTTATCCAGAATATTTAATCTGATTTAGTGTAACTTCGTTTTTAAAGGGTGTAAGGTTAAATTTAGTGCCAAAATTAGGGTTTTGTGATCTGAAAAAATGGGGGAGGGATTGATGATTGTGGATAAATCACTGACCCAGCCCAAAAACAAACACAAGCCTTCATCATGCTAGGCTTACACTGTTGGAAAGGTCACGCTCCGCCACGGGGCTAATCGGGACTGGACCTACAGTTTAAAGTGGGATCCGAACCACTATGTTCCTCCACCGGGTATTGAACCCGGAACCCCTTTTTACACGGCGACAACGCTACCACTGTGCCATCGGGGAGGCCCACAACAAATACATAGAATATATTAAGAAGTAAACTACCCTTCATTTTACAACTCGCATTAAATAATTTCCCGAGCACGACCTGGGGATACCTTAAAAGCAGTTGAAATTTTTGCTCCTGTGTAAGGAAGAACAAGTAGGCGGAAAATAAACCGTTTATCAACAATGCAAAAAAAAAAAAAAAAAAAACTCACATTAAGCTATAGGCAATTATCAAAAACCATGAACAGACCACTTGAAGAAACAAAAGAAGAAAAAAATCATAACAACGATGCTGACGAAAGAAAAAAAAGCTGCCGCTGATCTTTACAGAGGCTGCCGTCAGTACAGAAAGGTATTGGTACCTCTTCCAGTGCTTGCCTGTTGCATACAATAATAACAGTCTTACTTCAGTACCTATCATTTGGCACTCAATATGACATGACATAATATCACATATTAATGTTAGTGTTTTCAGTTGAACGTAGGGGGTGTGGAAAAAAATTAAGGGGCGTGCAAGCACCCCTTCGTGCCCCCCTGATAATAATTGAAATAATTTTGTTTATATTGGGCTTTTGAAGTGTACTTAATTCACTGTTAAAAATAGACTCACTCTTTGTTGTGAAATGTTAGTAACTTTCATTGTGTATCAGAAAAGAAAAATATGATTTATGCACAATTACTGAAATTGTGTGTATTAGGTTCAACAACAGGCAAATTGAGCATACAACAATGGGCTGACCAAAAATAAGTCTCATTGCAAGAATTGCACACTTGCTGCTAATACTTTCAGAGAAAATAGAATATTTCACCACAGATTAAAAGCACAAAGCAGTAATTCTCCTACGACATTCTTCAAATTGCTCGTCCATCTTCGCAGTACAGATTGTCTGCTCTGTGCAATGTCTTATGGGAACAAAAGTCGATCGACAAGTACGCGGTAAGAAGTATCATGTGAGGCGAAAACTAGCAAAACTAACATTTTCAACAGTGACAGCAATTAGGTGAGCCCACACTATGGCTTCTTAATGCTAAGCCTTGTTTACCAAGAATAAGTAAACTGTCCTTGCCCTTCCCTTCCCACTTTTGTCACCCAGTCGCCGCTACTAATTTCCAATGTATAGGCAATTTATTTTGCAAAAGCAAAATGCAACAGGACTAGCGAATAAAAGTGTGTGAGAATGTGAATAACATGAAATTTGCTAGAGAACAAAGTTGGATAGTTCAATTTCATAGAAAATAATGCACTTTCGTTCCCCTCCGTAGCTGTTTGGAACTTTTGTGGGCTTGAAAATACTTAATTTTTCAAAAAGTATATGGTTCAATAACGGTGGTAAGATTCGTCTAGACTAAATTTCAATGTACGGGTATTAGGGTGACAGTTAACTCGAATTAAGTTACACATGCAATCACATTTCATTTACAAGTTTGTGCATGCGTTGTCACGGACGTAGCTAGGTTGATCAGTTTGATTGCATTTGTGACGTCATATCCCATCTTGAAGCGATGCGTTACAGGGTTGCCAGGAATATACACATTTTGTGAAAAATGACATAGCTTAAATCAGCCACATTATGTACCGTAGAACAAAATGAGAAAACACGTTCTGTAACCTAACAGGAAGTAAACAAACGATACGAAAAATGGTAGAAAGAAAATAGAATTCAAGTGGAAGTGGTCATATCAAATTTTGTCTCAGCTTACATGTCAAATATTTGCAAATCTAGTTACCAAGTTGGCATCTACAATTTAGTCTATTCACTTCGTCCTTCTAATACTACGTAGGTGTCTGTGACACACTGAACAGATGACAAAATAGAAATGAAAGAACTCAGAATTCCAAAGGTAAGCAACACATAATATAATGTATATTCAGGGCATTATGAGGCAAGCGGCAAGAATGGTTGAAAATACAGGGATATAAGTAGTAGTAATACAAGCTCTCCGACGACCGTGTTTATCTATGCACCGGATACACATGTAATAGTTTGCAGCAGTGAACAGGGCAGTATATTCGCTACTGATTCATCATTAGATTGTTACTGTGGTTGTACGTGTTTTAGCAGTAATGTAACAACGTGAACCTCGGATACTTCCGTTATCAGCACAAAAGTACCACAAGGCATCTGGACACAGTCCTGTAGATATCAATCTTGCAACGAGATTTGCAAATATTTGACATGTAGATGGACGTAAACAGCCACACGTAAGTTGTAAGTCCAATAAAATTTATTGTTGTTGATATTTGACATGTACGCTGAGACAAAATCCGATATTGACACTTCATTTTGAATAAGTTCTTTACAATTTCTCATATCCTTGGTTCACTTCCCCCTTCCACTAAGATGACTGCTGATCTTCTGGCTGGTAGGCTATGATGTTCGGTCTACTGAAGGCGTTTCTCGCTTCGTTTTACAGCTAATAATGTGGTTGGTAGTTTGTCATTTTTAAGATAATTTGTGTGTTCCTTGCAACCCTACCGTGCGCTGTTTCGCCGCGGGAAATGACGTCACAGATACGATCAAATGTTGTGTTGGGTTGCCAGCATCCAGGCGGCAAAACGGTATTTTTTGGACGGCTATAGCGTCGAATCGACGCACCAACGAGAAAAATGTTACTGAGAAAAGTTGTTTGTTTTGATGTCCTCTATACGAATCTGTGGTCCGTGGGTGCCACTGGTAATTAGATGTATTCCTTGAAAGGGGTTAAAGTAGAGACAATTTGCAATAAATTTGACCATATGATACCCCGTCCGAAAATTAGTAGTTCTTGAGATAATCGAATTTCTATTGTTTCTTTAAAAAATGACAATTTTCCACATAAAAAGATGAATTGAGAAAAAACTGCTCATTGTATGGAACTTATTTCAGCGTTTTCTGATAGCTAACAAATAAGTGGTTCATTGAAAAAAAAGGTTTTCCCAAATAACAATCACATGTAAGTAACGGGTGGGTCTAAACTTACAAGTGATGATAAAAAAATTCACTCTTAGTTTACTTGGCAACGCATTAATAACAAAAATGGTATGACACGAAGCATACAAATTACTTAAATTACTTCCTTGTGTCATCTGCTATCCAACAAGGTACACAGGAATTCGAAAGAAACGCCCCCCTTACGGTTATGCAACCCGGAATTTTATATCGTCTAGTTTCGCCTGGTAGAGTAGTTCCCGAGAAGAGCAGTGTTTCCAAACCTATAACTGTAGTGTTTCCAACCCTGTATTAGTTGGTTGGTTGTTGATTTGGTGCTTTAAGTCCACAATACACAGTATGACTAATCGGGACTGGACCTACAGTTTAAAGTGGGATCCGAACCCCTTTGTGCCTCCACCGGGACCCCTTGATTACAAGGCGACGACGCTACCACTACGCCATCCAAGCCTGTATTGCTTCGTAGAAGACAAAACCTTCACGTAACTTCTTCATTCGTGAGTTACATTTGGTTTACAGACTCACATTACAGGACACTCTTTTCCTGTATTGCATGTGTTCTGGACCATTTATTTTTCCTTCTGCGGAGAAAATTCTGTTATTATTTTACATCTTATTTTTCGCACCTTCTCTACCATTTATTGGCTAATTGCAACAATGAGGATGAATGATGACTCGATGAAATTGATAAGAGGACAGTCATAAAGAAACCATGGGGGCTAGATTCATATTATTATTACTATTATTATCTTTCTTTTTTTTTACTTTACTTTTGGCTAATCGCAACGATGAGGATTAGTGTATGATAAAATGCATGAAGGAACACTCATAAACAATCATACCCAGGCCGGGACTCCAACCCGGGAATTTCGGCAGCGAGATCAAAAGCCGACGGCTTACCACGCTCGGGCACAGCGGCGGCCAATTATTATTAGTGATATTGCCTTAAGTAGTGTATTTTTCCACCATATTCTTTCATACAATCATGAAACGGATGAAAATTAAAATGTTAAAATACCTGCCTACGTTTTTTTAAGCTTGCACGAAGCCAAATTGTGGGAATACGAAACAGAACCAAGTTAACATATCTTGACAGTGGAAAGTGTTAATACAAAATCTAGAAAAGAGCCATTTAACAGTTGCCCGATTGCTTTTCCATTTGTTGTATGGGAAGAATTGTCTGAAATGTGTGTGTAGTGGCAGGCAAAGGAGAATACAAAGATCGAATAAAGAGGCAACACTGTCACTGTTCTGCACAACGCGTCTCGTCGAGTGGGCGGGGCACTGTGGATGCGAGCGAGCTGCTGTTGCTTCTGCAAAAAGAACACTCACAGACAACTGAATGACGCTCCGCTTAAAATCTTGTCAATCGAGAAAGGATTTATTGAGGAAGGGAATTCAAATATAAACGTCAGAATTCGGTCTAAGCCTATAATGGTTACTCGCAATAAGAGCTGATCAATTTTTACATGTGGAATTCCGTAATGAAAGAGGCAACAGGCCGCACTCCACACCTTTAGCCTTGTAACACTAATAAATCATCTCATTATATGCGTTCGGTTATGCTGATAGTCATGTTTAATATATTACATTCAAACATAAACAATATCATGGACTCACTCAGAGGCAGAATTCAATTTTACGCTTTACTTTCCTGAAGATATTTTAGCAATATAATCATTCCGCTCCATTTTCGTATTCTCAATTGAACTCGCACTATATTTTCCAGAAGTTGAGCCCCACCTCCCTTCTCCCACCTTAAAAATTCTTGGGTGAGAGACTACAAACTATACTAAAACTGAATTACAGACAATACTTTACAACTCAAAGTGACGTGACCTAGAACGTAGTGAAAAATCACTGGTGCAAAATTCAACGTAATGATGATAAAATGAAGGTAGGAAAATGGATGTGCTAGAAAGTTTTACATACATACATACACACACATAGTGTAGAAGACATTTCTTCACATTTTTCTCACCTTAGCTTCCTTCAATTCACGAACCTGTAAAGCCATGAACTCGTTAATCCCCTATAATCACGGAGTCCCAGGTTCGATTCCTGGTGGAGACACAACTGCCTAGTGGTTCGGATCTCACTTTCAACTGTAGGTCCCACTTCGGGTAGCCTTTCTGAGCATGAAATGGAATTAAAACACGGTAACCCATCACAACACACGCGCAGAGGGCAGTGAACGTCATGACTGACAATTATTACATACATCGAACTTTCAGCGAAGCTGGAATAAGGTCTATTTGCCATGCCAAATAGTGTGAATTTTCAGTCTCGTGGTGCCTTCCATATGAAGTGCACGCAAGTTATCTAAAAAAATTCAAATGTGAGGGTGAGTCGAGCTATGTTTCATTCAATAAGATCTTCACTTCAAACATATTTTGCTCTATAGTTGTCGATTTCGAATGGGCATCTAAGACTGGTTGCTTACCGCACCGGATTTGAAGCAAAATCAAGGACTGTCATAGTTCCAATCACACTACAGACAGCAAACATTGTTCGCCTGAAGATGAGAGAAGAGGTGATCTCTTGAAATGTCTCGAAATATATAGATAGAATATATGGTCAATCAAAAGGAAAAACAATGGATAATGTCCAATTAAGTAGAAACGCTGTTAGAACCGGTGTTCATTCACAGAGCAGAAGGGTTATTTTAACAAAATCCTGTTTCCCTGCTGGCTGCTTCGGGAAAGGGAGCTTTGTAAAGTTATCGTTTCTTGCCCAAGCGGTAGGCCTAATTGGTTGATTGACCACGAGTTCCTTCATAGGTAAACGCGGCAACAGAGGACCACTGCCATAAAGGCGGTTCCCGCGCCGGCTGAAAGAGCGACGGGAATTTAAAGAACCATTGTCACTAACTTCAGACAAACATCTAATAATTTCCTTAGGTTTTGAAGCTGATCCGAAGGGACAACAAATACCAAAAAAAACGACATGAATTAAATGATCGATTGGTCCGTCCTTCTGTTGATGGATGGCAATTCATATTAACAATAATAATTGTAAGCTTATCATTAAAGAGTCAACAATCAAAGCTAATACGCATCTATAGATCAGAAATTAGTAGAGTGTTAAAGTTGTTTTTGTATCTTTTGTTATTTTAAGTCGCTCTTCTGCCACTTTCGGCTAATGAGGATGAGTGACGATTAGATTAAATTGACACCATGATACCAATACTGAAGCAGTGGCTCGAACCCGGAAATTTCGTGATATCGGAAGTGGACCACTTAACGCGTCTGGCCACCAAAGAGAACCGGCTCTGCGGCCAAGCGCGGTTAGTGGTGGACTAACGATACAGACACCGAATGTTCCGGGTTCGAGTCCCGCCCGGATCTTTGTCAATTTCTTAATCGTCAGAAATCCTTTCACAATCTAAGACATAACACTTTATCAAAACTTTCATTCCCCTCCCCTCCACCTCAAATTTAATACTCAATCTTCCCAACAAAATTTCCATGCCAATTTTAGACTTCCTGTTGATATTGCTCCCTCCAAAAAAGCAATCTAAGACGTAATAGTAATACATAAAAGTTGGGATTCCCTGCGCCCCAAAATAATTATCAATCCCGCTACCTTAAAATCTCACTAACTTCATTAATCGCCCACCATAATTTCCCTATCAAACTAAGGCCTAATATGTAAGAGTTGGATATCGCCTCCCCCACTAATATTACTTATTACCCGTAACAATTCCCCTGACAATCTACAAATGACTATTTGTATAACAGCAATGGCTAATTGATGACGTAATTCAACTTGTGCCCTGTTTACTCAGTCAAATTTCCATCACAGTCTGCGCCATAATGCCCATCCCCCTGGGCACCCCTGATTTAGAACTGTGACAACGTGATAGGTGTAATGTAACTAACAGTTAAGTGTTAGGAATGGGTGCATGTGTGCTGCGCATTTGAATTTCATGTGAATCAAATCTGTCAATAATGTGAATATTAATATTATAGAATATAATATAATGGTTCCGGTGTGCGAAAAAATAACCATGAGCACCAAGGTATCAATAAGAAAGAATTGGAAAGATAAGTTGCATATGGAGATGTGTGTAATTATTAGTTTTGTTCTGGGATGTAGCAAAGAACAGTGTGGAGTTTCAATACTGTGTCCACCCGCCGTTGGATTCAAGCACATCATCTAGTCGACGAGGCAAGGATTCCACGAGCAGATGTTTGGTCTTCTCCTTAAACTCTCCCAAACATCAAACACGTGAGCCAGTAGAGCTTTCATTGTTCTCAGTTGTCTAGGTTCCCACACTCTCACCATCAGCGCCCAAATGTTTTCGATTGCGAGACTTCGCTGGCCAATCTACTCTTGAAAGCAGATCCGCCGCACAAGACACATGCGGACTATCTTCTCTCTTGGAAATTCCAAAGTGAAAGGCATGATGAAATGATATCGTAAAGGAACATTCGGACCGCAGGGACATGCTGCACGTGGCACATGCCTCTTGAAAACACCTTATCATTGGTGCATGTAGAGTTTCACACCCATTCCGGTGCAGAAAGTTTCATTTTATTGGTTCCGTTGCAAGTGACATGCTCAAGGCATAGATACGAGTAAAACTGCTGCAGGATCTCGAACGAAGCACCCACCGGGGCTCGAATTAAAGCCAAAGCGTGGTGGCAAAAGGCAACCGTGAAGTTACTGCATCTGAGATTTACGTCAAGCAGGGCCTGCGTGGTGTGTGCAAAGAAACTCACGCTTGCTTTAGGAAATAAGGATACTATTGAATCAATGCAATATAAAAGAGTATATACCGTGAAATATACATTATTATTGACTCATGCATTTCCTGAAAAAATGCATTGTTTTCTCTCACATTTCTGCCCGCAATGACTATAAATGTATAATCCATTAAATTAAGCAGGTGCATGCAGATTTAAAAATATTGATAAGATGATTCACTTGAATTGAATTGAATTGTTGTTTTTTAAGTCCACTTGTGCACAGAAAGGCTAATTGGGACTGGACCTACAGTTTATAGTGTGTTCCGAACTACTATGTGCCTCCACCGGGTATCGAACCCGGCACCCCTTGATTAAAATGTGACGACTCTACGACTGCGCCATCGGGGAGGCCCTAGTCCTCTTACGGAGATAATTCGTTCGGAGCAATAGAAATGCCCTATCAAAACAATTGGGGAATATTATTTTCAATGTGGATAGTCTTCGGAAAATATGTTTATAACACCAGTTTACCTAAATAGTGGGGACGTGGGGGTGAGAGATAGGGACGGAGATGGAAGAGAGAGAGGAAAAGCACACAATTTTCTGTTCAGTGCGAACCTTTGGGATTGCTTTTTCCTAGTGCACCAAAAACACAATACGTATAACCCAAATCTTCAATAGCGAAATTGTGAGTCAATCACTCAACTGGAATAAAAAGTACGAATTTAAATCTAGGAGGCCAGAAGATAGTTATTGCGCTACCATGTGCCAATACAAAAAAAATCCACTTTGCCCGCGAGAATTGTCATGCCTGAGTGACATGTAGTTTAGGTTAGTTGTGAGAGTTGCTTCAATTCCATTGCCTGCCAAGAATAATGATAGCGCTGAAAGCATAAAATACGGAAATGTGCATGTTTGGCGAGCTATGAGAAAAGTAGATCCTTGGGTTTTCTTTTCGAATTTTACTCATTTTATGTCAACTTTTACATACAGCCAATGGCGACAGATGATGGATGATGCTTCAGGGAAATTGATGAAGATTGAGGAAACAACGAAAAATAAAAACTCATAATTATCAGAGGCTAGAGCCCAAGAACCCTGGCTACGCAACATGTTATGATAATTAAGTATGTCACGGATTGCTGCTAAATCCTTTCCTAGATATTTGTAATGAATGAACCCCCGCCCCCGCTACGAGAAAAAGAAAGACTATAGGATGTGAAACATTCACAATGTAATTGCATTGCTTTACATCGCTCTTGGCTGTATTCCAAATGTAGTAAGAGATCAGCGATAAGTTGGATCCCCCCCCCCCCAAGGTATAAGTGTATTTGAGCGCAAGGGGCTACCTATTTCATCATTTATAAGGAGCCAACTTCGTCGTTACACTAGCACCAGGCACAAATGCATCACTTTCTATTTCGGTTATTTTACATCACTCTTCTACCTCTTGAGTTAACCGCGATAATACGGATGAATTATCAATTTATAAAATTGTGACGGGACAAACTCAGTGATACATTCATGCCTGACCAGAGTTCGAATCTGGAACATATGACCTCGCTTCGCTAAAAAGGCTGGAAGAAATGTATCGGAAAAGTGTAGGAGCACCAAGAACCGGTTTCACCCAGCACAGACGATGAAATCATTTACAGCGACTTGCTGTGGCAGTGCTGCTCGCCACCCCCTCCCCTCGCTCGCAGATAGCCTTCTCAGCACCCCACCTGCTGATGGAAGAGTACGGTCAAATGCTGCACCTATTTTTCGTTTCAAGCATATCCCGTCTGGAAGGTTTATGGCACCCCCTCCTTCCCACCGTCGTTAATAAATGAGACCTTGCACTTTCAAAACCCTTATCGCAAGAAAAAGCTGGCATCAATTTTACACCACCATACAATAAGATTTACACGGGAAACATTTCCTAACATATGTTCTTGATTCGGACTAAAGGCAAATTAAAAATAGTCAAAGGAATTATACACAAGAGAATTAAATTACTGAAAATATGGAAAAGCGCGATACCGAAATCTGTGAATGATGTAATGAGTGCGAAGGGAAAATCGATAAGAAAAAAAAAGTATAAAAGTATTCGAATAACCAGATTAAGAGAGAAAGTTATCACGGCTCGAACAATGCAAATGAAAAAAAAAAGGAAAAGAACTGATACAAATTTAAATATACGACAATCGGAAGTAGGCTGAAGGAAGCAAATTTTAATAAACGTGGAAAGAAAACATAATGAAACGAGAGCTGGTTCGATTCGCGACGGAAGCTCATATTTGTTGTTCGAATCCCACTCCACACTGTATGTCCAGATACATTTACATTTAAAACGAACTTCGTGGAACTTTTTCCAAAACAGATGTCTCCAAACATTTTAAAACAAAAATAATAACTCTGAAGAAAAAAGCCGAAAGCGTTATTGCAAAATGAAAAAAAAAAGTGCAATGGGTGCAAATAGGATACAGTGGGAAAAGCACAAGCACACTGAACGGGGAGGGGGTGGTTATGGGGGTCAGAATCTTCTCTTTGGACTTACCTATGGTGGCAGGACCAACGAGAAAAAAATCTCGAAAATAATAACTGCAGGAATGGAGTTCGGGGGTCTGCATTAGCGCGAGTGATGTAAAAACCAATCACAACTTCCACGTCATTTTACTTTTCCCTTTCAAGGGTTGTTCCGAGGACACGTAAATTTTTAAGAAAATTTTAGTTTTCAATTTATGCACAGATACATTAATGGAAACGGAACTTATGATCTAGAGTGATGGGCCACCAGTGAGAATTGTATCTAGGACCGCTTGATTACAAGGCGACTTTAGGCTATCGGAAGGGGCTTTTTTTTCTCAAATAGATAACAGAATTAGTCATAATGAGAGGTATCATGTATCCAAGTGATAACGAAATCCGTGATACCTCCTTTCTTCACATATTAGTTCGGAAGTGGTAATAGAATAATAAAAAAATCAAGCATAAAGGTTAATAACACTTGTTATTATTACAAGAGACATTCTCAAAATAAACTTGTTGTCCGTTGAAATCAAATCAAGAGGAAAGCAAGATCTCCACCCGGTCGCGTGAATCTGTGGCTAGATTCAAGAGTTGGAAACACTACGCTCCTCGCGAGCTGCTCTTCCTGGCGAAACTAGATGATATAAAATTCTGGGTTGCATAACCGTAAGGGGGGGCGTTTCCTTAGATTTCGAGTGTACAAATGTTGCTAACATTCACATTTGTGTACAAGAAATAATACTTTATTCATCTTCATGTGAATGGAATCAATGAACAATAAAATTAAAGAACATTACACGTCTTGCTCAAAATGGGCACCTCCGTTACGAATGTAGGCATGCAGGTTTTCACGGACATTTGGTCTCTTAACTCGTGATGTGATGGTGTCCTTGATGTGTTGACAAGCTGTTAAGATACTCTCCCTGTGCTCTTCTTGCGAGTTTACCGGTGTCTTGTCATGTGGCTCCAAATGTAAAAGTCGCAAGGCGTCAAATCGATCAGGGGATCGAGCTGGGCAGTCATCAAGCTGGTAAATCATGACATGTCTTGTAGCTAGAGGCACATCCTCCAACAACATTGCCATCCCATTCCTCAAAAAATGTTCATAAGTGATGATGCCATTTAAGATTTGGGGCAGGAAAAATGGCTCTATCAAATGATTGTTGATGACGCCCATGCATACTGCCTGGGCATGCAACAGTGGCTGGATGAAAATTACCCAAGGAAATGGATTGGCCGAGGCGGCCCCATTCCCTGGCAGGGTCAATCCCCTGCCTTCCGTTTACCTTCTTTGATTTATATATATAATGGATAAAAGCAAGGAGGGCCAAAAGGGCTAAGTAAAAATCAAAGAAGGTAAAAGTAAACACTCACCGGACAGTAGAAAAATTCAAAATTTTCGCTAATTTCATAGCATCATCGGTGTGAGGAGAAATAGATGGAACCGGAAATTGGGGCCCTGCAGAGTTGCCGAGTCCCCATCGAAGAAGAAGCGGTGCGTAGAACAAAAAAAAACACTGTTTCGTCACCAGGCTCTTCGTAAACTATGAGTGTGTAGGATGAGTTGGGAGGGAGGGCAGGAGGGTGGGTGAGGGTTGGGCATTACTGGGTGGCCTTGTTCAGGCCAGGAGGAGTGGTTGCACTCATGGCCGATATATAGGCCCTCTCCCATCTTTTGCGAACAGAGGTGTAGGCTGGTTGGGGTAGGAGATGGATGATCGCTACCCGGAAGCAATCGCTGAAACTGATGTTGTGGTGGTTGGTGTGGACGGCGACAGTGAAGTACAGGTTGTGGGTGGAGGAGCAGTGGTTATTGATGCGGAGGTTGAGGGCCGTTGATGTTTCCCCCAGGTAGAAATCACCACAGATGTTGCAGGTGAGGATGTAGATAAGGTTTGAGGCATGGCAGGTCCCTTTGGGATGGAGGATAAATTTGCCAGTGGCCATGTGCACCTGGAGGGTGTGAGAGGTAATGAGAATGGGGCAGGTCTTGCACCTGGGGCAGTTGCATTTATGGGCAGGGGGGTGTTGGATGTGTGGTGAAGGAGTGTTGTGGACCAGGATGTTTTGGAGGTTGGGGGGGCATTTGAAAACCACTCTGGGTTTGTCGGGAAATATGTTTTTGGTTTCAGGATCACTGTGGAGAATTGGGAGAAGAGAGTGCAGTGTGTGCCTGATTTTGTTGAGGTGGGGATGGTATTGGGTGATGAGTGCAGGTGGGTTGGTGGCAGCAGGTTTCTTGGTGGTAGTGGTGTGTGAGGCAGCTCGCGATATTTGCTTGGTGACCAGGATGGAGGGATATCCACGGTTGACCAGGGCCTGGTGTAGGCGAAGGTTATAATCCTGGCGGGAGATGGGTGAAGTGTTCAGGCACTGTCCCCTGAGGGCCAGAGAGAATGGAATGGCTTTTTTGGTGTGGAACGGGTGGGAGCTGGAGAAGTGTACGTATTGCATGTGGTTGGTGGGTTTTATGTGGATGGAGGTAGTCAGGTGTCCTCCCTTGATGTGCACGTCCACATTAAGGAAGGTGATCTGTTGAAACGGAACCTTATTTTCTGCTGTATTGATTGAGTTGATTTGTTTTACTTCGCTCTTCTGCCAGTTTTGACTAATTGCAAAGATGGGAATGAGTGATGATATGATGAAAGGACACTTACAAATGCCCATGGATGACCGGGATTCGAAAAGGTACCCTTGGCATCGTGGTGTTAGGTGTTACACTCCACCACAGAGGCCGGCTATTTTCTCCTGTAGCCCCCAAAAATTAGCGGATATACAGGGTGGCCACTCTAGGATCATGATAAAATCCAAGTATAATTCCCGGTTTTCAAGGTGAACTTTCCAAAACTGTAATGGTACAAGCAGATGCTTTCTCCATTTCAACCTTACATATTACCGCCTCTCACCACGATCCCCACACACACACACACACAAATATATTAAGAATATAAAGGGTCTGTGCGATTCCAATGTATCCAAAAATTCTAATTCAATTCAATTGAACGGTATTAAAGGTGTGGAGTTGACATTTGTAATTTTGCATACTCAGACAAGAAATGCATCTACAAACATGTCACAAATGTTAAGAGATATAGTAATCTACGAAAATTTGTTAACTGTATAACAATTTCAAATTTACCTAATCAACTTCAAGATATCTTATTTAGCTATAATCTTCTGTATGTCAGATAGATTGTTCTGCAAAGGACACTAACAACGCACATGGATTGAGAGAATTTTGTTTTATTTTCAATGCAACTTTCTTTTCTTTCTCTTCTTCGACAAAAATAAAAGCTAAACTGTGGAAAACTTGCCTCAGGGCATTTGTAAATATGTATAAATTCAATGGGATTTGGTAGGTAGGTAGGTAGGTTGGTTGGTGGTAGTAGGAATAGGATAGTAGTAGTGGTAGTAGTATGAGGAGGATTGTAGTAGTAGTATAAGTAGGAAAGAGAGAGAGATAGCGTAGCGTCGGTTCCTTTGATGTTCGTGTCCCTCACACGTGATTCGTGACCGGGTTTTGAGTGACAGTGCACGTAGCAGAAGTCTGTTGTGCCATATCTTTGTTAAGGAGGCTGTTGATAGTTACCTAGGTACTGGGGTAAAAGTGTTGTTTGATGCTGCACAATGCCTAGAAGAGGGTTGAATTTTGGTGTTCTGCAATAAATGTGCAAGAACAATGGAGGAAGAAAAGATGAACAAGGAAAACATAAGTTCCTTCCGCTTCTCAAAAGAATCAGAAAGGCGTTTGTTTTCCTTGCACATTCATTCAATGAATAGCATTTTCTGAAAGTTACACAATGCTTAATTTTGATTGTCAATAACATGAAAACAGAAATACCCTCACCATTTTTTTTACATTACAAAGATCTGTCCACTGGGGTGTTTTAATATTTTACAATCTAGACCTCATGTTTGACAACCAAGATAGAGTTGTTTTATAGACTTGATTTATTTACGCGTAAATTTGGAAACTTCTCATGACATTATTTATTCCAATACTATCGCTTCTTAGTACTAATTTAAGTTGTACATTATTATTTTTTACCGGCCATGGTGGTCTATTCGGTAGGATATCTGACTGCCACGCAAGAGAACAGTGTTCGATCCAAGGTTGGAATTTTTCTGGCTCTATCCCGACATAAAGTGGCTCTTGGGCTCTCAGCCTTAAATCAATGTGTACCTAAGGGCAACAAAGGTGGCTGAAGCATGGTACTGATGACATCACCTCACAAAAGACTGAGATCATAATGTGTGGGGACCTATCACAAATATTTAAACTTTAATGCAATTAAAAACAAAAAATCTGAAAAATATTTAGATAAATTAATTTTGTTATTTACATAGTAGGACCACTTTTTGTGGAATGCCAGTGAGATGATCTTGATGCATAAGTGCAGCAACGGTTTTCACATTCACTTCATTTTTTTGTGTGGAGCATCAACAAGATTTTCTACACCTTCCTTGAATCTTTTGTGTGACCCTTGATAAAGTTTCCTGTATCATTTTCAGGGTTTCAGTTACAGAGAGAATTCCTGATTGCCGTGAGTTGCTGTAGCTTCAAATCCACGCTGGGTGCTGGAAACACCACATAAACGAATGGCCGATCATACCAACTGATTAGTTCCACAACAGTGATGACTCTCCGTGGCAAGTGATGGGCATTAACATATGCTCTATATATTTTTTTTGGATACACCCTTGTAGAATGCCACACCACCTCAACTTACCATCTACAAAAATTATTGATATAAACAATAAAATTTTGGGTCATGTTGTCAACAAATTAAAATGTTCCACTTTCCCCACCCTTAACAAATTATCCCTGAAGACAGACAAAACTAGATAACCCTTCTTTTAGACAAGCAGACATTACAGTGTGTTTACCTTAAATTCTTAAATTAAAGTTAAATATGTCTCAATCCTTCCTAGATCACTTTTTTCTCCTAACAATTCATGTTAGAAAATTAAGACTGTGTGTTTGTTCTCATTTTTCCTTGGAACACACAGGTTCTCTGTGGTCAGAGAAGATACTTGTGGGTTCACTGTATAATCATTGCAGATTTTATCCCAATCTCTTCTTCCAAAAAAAAAATGGGGTGCGCCAATTGTGTGAAGCCATTTTCTTTCTAAAAAATTTTGCCGGTATTACATATACAAAAAAATCATTACTGTGTAAAATTGGTTTTGGAGCAAGATAAGAATGCACAGAATATTCACGATTATGTGTTAAAACTGAATAAATTATTTTTCCTATCCTAAAAAAAAATGTTAACATAATTATTAGTTGTTATTGATTTGTGCTTTGTAGTCAATTATACTTGAGAAAATTTACTACAGTGTTGAGAAATGTGTCCAAAGGTTCTGCACCGCTATGATTGCTAATGCAACAATTATGCCATTGCAAAGATTATGCAATGGAATACGGTACACTCTAAACTTCATTCCAAGCAAAGATTTGACTGACATCTCTACCACTTTTGGCTAATTGCAAAGATGAGGATGAGTGATGATATGATATGAAATTGACGAAGAAAGACTCTCAAAGAACATCCAAGACCAGGCTGAGATATGAACCTGGGACCCTTGGCATTCTCGCATGCTGTACTAATCACTCTGCCACAGAGGTCAGTCCAATCAAAGAAGGTGCACAAATACACCATCATTTGAAAAACATTATCATGGTTGTGATTTTGTGCCATTTGCAGTTCATTACAAAAAAACTATACTTGAAAACATGTTTCCCATCACACACCTGCTCTATATTTGGACAACAATGATTAAAAACGGGAAATAATGAATTCTACAACTCAATAGAAAAAATACACACAATGAAGGACTTCAAATATACTAATAAAAATAATACCAATTAGAAGCAATAAAAAAGTTTGCAAGAACATGTATGTGGAAACGAAAAAATCATGATTAATCAAAATGAGTTGCTAATCAACCCTAAATGAAGATGCTTAATTTGCTGATCACACCCTTAGGTGGGAATTTTTCACTGCCTGTATGGCGAGGCTGCAGTTGTGATCACATTATTTCAATCTTGGTTCAAATCACTAAAATTATGAAAGCAAACATGTTGTTTTACCAGCACTACAACTTTTTGCACGATAGCTGATTTAACCTGCGTTCTTGCAGCCTTGGACTCCGCTTCACTGGGATTGACGCAGATTGCGGTGCTACGTTTTGAGTAACATAGTCACTGCAATCAGATTCGTTCTCTGAAGATTCTGTTGTACAGCTATCTTCCGCATTATCACGTTTCCTCTTCCCACGTTGCAACCTAACGTCTTTTTCTTTAGTGTTGGCAGAATCTCGGTCTTTACTGATATCAACATTGCTGCACCTGTTTAACACTATACTCGGATTGTACGGATAAATGCCACTCCTGCTGAACCCGATGTATGCATTCTTTAGAGTTGCACACTTCTTGAATGACTTCTGGAACAGCTGGGCGACCACTGAAATGCTAGCAGATTCCTCGGAGTTTTCTTTCAACCAAATCTCTAACAGATTACTGTTGCAGTTTCTAAACTTGGGGAAAAACCCTATTTTCAATGGCTGAAGGAAGTTTGACAAATATGGAGGGAATGAGCACAGGATAATGTTATTATTTTTGCAAAAGTTCCATGACTTGAACGAAACGTGTATCTTTTGGCTATCTAGCAAGATTAATACTTTATTTTCACTCAGCTTCACAAAGTTTGAGAAGTGTTCCAACCAAACAGACAACATGTCGGAGCAGCTTAGTTTCTGGGAACTGCTGTATCCAGCATAATCTTCCGAGCAGTTATTCAAAAATTCGCTCTGAACTTCATCGCTAGGGAATATGAACATCGGAGGCATGTATACACCATCAGCACTTACACAGGTCACGAAAGGCACATACTGTTCTCGTTTAGAGTCTGTCTCGTTGATGCTCTGAACAATACTCACGTTATTGTCTTCAATAATTTCCAAGTAGGACATGTAAATGTTAAATATTTGGCAAGGTTGGAACTTGTGTTTGTCCATGAGATGTTTCAGATTCTTGAAGAACACTTGCACAGGGGAGATTTCGCCGGACTTTCTTTTAGGTCACAGCATCCTGTGCGGATCCTCCTGGAATTCTGGATGTCTCGAAGTGAAGAGGCAGTACCAGTTTTTCCCGGCCGTCTTCGTAGATTTTGGAAAAGGGTGTTTCAGTCCATTGATCTCCGCAAACTCATATGCAAGTCTTCTAAAGTTGCCCGAAGTTATATACAGCATGTGGTTTTGCATGTCCGTGATGGCGGTACACAAATCTTGCTCTAGTTCATCGCTGAACACGGTGCCCCTCCCGAGCCTCATGGAATATGGACTCTCCCTCTCGAGTCTTCCCAAAAGGGTTCTCCGTGGTACGTTGTACAACAAAGCAGCTCTCCTGGATATGTGATTGTACCTGACGGCGTTAATTGCACTGATCATTTGTTCAGGTTTCCACAGTCTTCTCTTGACTCTTGGTTGGCATGTTGATAGAACCTAAAAGTAAATACAGAGTAAGTCAAAATGATGTTCTCGATTTAAAACCTACATTACTCATGTTTAATATGACTCTTGATATTATAAGACACAATTTTAATAAATTTTTTCCCATTAAAAAAAGAAGAGTTCACAACAAAACCGATTCCCTATGGATAACCAAGGAAATTAAAAATCTGAGCAAATTAAAACGATCATTGCATAAACAGTGTAAATATGCAAACAGCCCTACCCTTAATGATCATTACAAACCGTTCAACAAAAATTACAAGAAAACATTAAAACATTGCAAACAGTTGTATGTAGATAAAAAGTTGAATAATTCAGAAAACAAAACTGAAGAACTATGGAAAATAGTTAATCATATAAGAGGTAAAAAAACAGACACGAATCAAGATATCATATTACAGAGGCTGTTCAGCGTATATGTGACCAAACGCAATTCCTTCCCCCTGCACTCAGAATTAACTCACCCAACCTTGGTCGGGCATGTTTGTCAGTGTAGTGTGTGAGCTGTAAAAGAGTGGTAGTATTTTCTCACTGGGCCAAAAATCCTGCCCAAACTAAGCCACTTTTGGGAGGAGTACGTTGTATAACTTTTCCAAGCGTTTGCATTTTCTGGCTGGGCCGAAAAAGCTGCCAAAACTGAGTTGCTTTTGGGAAGGTTACGTTGTAGCCCTTTCTGATGCAAAGTTCAGTGTGTCAATGATCAGGAAGTAGTGTAAGAGCAAGGATTGTGACGTTCATTTGACTTTATTCAAGAATGTGATCGGCAAGTATAAGGAATACATGGCCCCAGCGTTCGGTTCTCCAACAACGGGGACGAGAACATGGCCGTGCACACAAGCCACCATGTGCAAGGTGCAGTTAACAGTTTCCAAAGACATAGTTAGATGATTCGCCATCTGTATTTGGGTTGGCCATTCTGCAAAGTTTCGCCTGCATACTGGTGGTGGCTTGTGTGCACGGTCGTGTTCTCGTCCCCTTTGTTGGAGAACCGAACGCTGAGACGATGTAATCCTTATACTTGCTGATCACATTCTTGAATAAAGTGAAATGAACGTCACAATCCTTGCTCTTACACTACTTCCTGATCATTGACACACTGAACTTTGCATCAGAAAGGGCTACAACATAACCTTCCCAAAAGCAACTCAGTTTTGGCAGCATTTTCGGCCCAGCCAGAAAACGCAAATGCTTGGAAAAGTTATACAACGTACTCCTCCCAAAAGTGGCTCAGTTTGGGCGGGGTTTACGGCCCAGTGAGAAAATACTACCACTCTTTTACAGCTCACACACTACACTGACAAACATGCCGGACCAAGGTTGGGTGAGTTAATTCTGAGTGCAGGGGGAAGGAATTGCGTTTGGTCACATATATGCTGAACAGCCTCTGTAGAATCAGGTAATGTAATAGAGACAGAACCGCAAAAAATAGCCAATACTTTTAATAATTATTTTGTTCATGTAGCACTAAACCTGCAATGTAACATCAGCGTAACGGACACATACAAAGAAAAGTTAAATAACGTGAAAAGATCTTTCATGCATTCTATATATATGATCCCTACTACAGACGAAGAAATTTCCAACAGAATTCGCATTATGAAAAACATAAAGTCAACAGGACTAGATTCAATGGCGATTAACGTGATCAAAGAGATTTGCATGTACATGAACGAGCCTTTGGCTAAATTAATTAGTGTATGGAAAATGGCAGCTTTCCAGACTGTCGAAAAATATCAAAAGTAATTCCCTTATATAAGAAAGGAAATAAAACAAAAATTGAAAACTACAGACCAATCTCCTTATTGTCAATTTTTTCAAAAATTTTCGAAAAATTAATTTATAATAGGATAATAAAGAATGTAGAAGATAAAAAGATACTCATAAAGCAACAAAATGGTTTTGTGAAATCGAAAACAACAAAAAATGCAATTTTTGATGTAATTGATAATATTCTTTCTGCCATAAACAAAATGTATTCTGTTGTTGGAATTTTTTGTGATTTATCAAAAGCATTTGACTGTGTGAATCATCACATACTACTAGAGAAATTAAAATACTACGGAATCTGCGGTCTATCAAACAAATTAATAGAATCCTATTTATCGAATAGAAAACAGAGCGTTGCAATAAATAGCTTATCCAATAATGGGACACAAACAACATATTACTCCGAATTGAAAGATGTGGTTATTGGAATCCCCCAAGGATCGATACTAGGACCCCTATTGTTTTTATTGTTCATAAATGACCACGCATTCACTGTTTCAGAGAAAAACGACCAGTGCAACTTGGCTACTGATGGCATAGTGGTAACATTGTTGCCTTGCCTTGTAATCAAAGGGTCCTGGTTTCGATACCTAGTGGAGAAACATTGCACAACCTAACTTGGAGCTTAACAAAACAAAAAGAATGTAATATAATTAAGCCTTGTTTCCATATTAAAAACACTAAATTGCTGACCAAGGCAGTTTATTAAGATATAAAAACACTTAACAGGTAACGTTTCAACCCTGTATCAGGGTCTTCCTCAGACGAAGAAGTAAACTAAAATGGTTTCAACCCTGTATCAGAGTCTTCCTCAGACGAAGAACTAAACTAAAATAAGATCATTTTAGGGTTGAAACGTTACCTGTTAAGTGTTTTTATATCTTAATAAACTGCCTTGGTCAGCAACTTAAGTGTTTTTGAAAAATAAATGGAAAAATTTTCAATTCCGTAAAAATATAATCCAGGACTATTTTGATAAATAACTGTTACATTTGCCAAATTACTCGTTACTTTGCTCCTCAGGTTCCAGGAGGTGAACAAAAAGTACCACTAACTAGAGAGCCCTCCCATTTCCCACCAACTTATGCCTATGTGTGTATGTCTTGCTGCCACTAACATGCACAAGAGAATATCACCCAGCTAGAGGGCTAGAGGGGTTAAGGAGGTGAATTTCACATTCATGTGGACACAATATTTTCTAGTTTAGATTATATAAGTAAATAATTCTACTGACTATTTCATTTTCCAGAATTCTTGATGAAACTTGACTGTCTATAATGTTAGAATTACTTTTACTTGCCTTGAAAACAATAGGTCTTTCTTGTGTCCGTGTGTTACTGTCCGATGTAACCTTTTGTGGAGCATCATTCACGGTGGATTCATCTAACTCAGTTTCGTCCTCTGAATAATCCCTAAGGAAAAAAAATGAAAAATGCTTTTGTAGACAATATTTGTATCAGTCGTCATTAGAACAAATTCTTTATAAAAATTTAACCCCACTTCCCCTAAAACCAATTCTTTCTCTTACCATGCAATGTTAATTGAACACTATCCATTGCCTAGTACTTTTAACTATACTTATCTTAACACTACGTTTCAAGGGAGCACTTCTCCTCTCGCCTTCAGGTGAACAAATTTCATTTTGCCGGTGGTGGATCAAACATATGACAGGTTTGTGATTTTTTAACAAGCCTGGTGTTCCAGCTAACTTAATCATGTAATCGATCCTGCAATCAGTCAAAAACTAACTTAAGAGGGACATTGCATGTTGATTTACACTTTAGAAATTCCCACTATTCACAG
This sequence comes from Lepisma saccharinum, assembly GCF_977018435.1. Taxonomy (NCBI): domain Eukaryota; kingdom Metazoa; phylum Arthropoda; class Insecta; order Zygentoma; family Lepismatidae; genus Lepisma; species Lepisma saccharinum. The sequence goes on along the minus strand of NC_139248.1, from coordinate 4,954,847 downwards.
TACGCCATTTCCTTGTCATAACAGTTGCTGATAGGTAGTACACAGGTCTGCCACCAGGTGTCAGCACAGAACAGACGGGTGTAATACCTGTGAACCATGGCACATTTTGCCAACAGCTGTCAGTACATGTGCGGACAGCATGGACAGCGCTAGATGATGTGTTTTCTGTAGAAGGAGAGCGTAACCACAGCAGAGATTCACAGGCGACTGATAGCAGTGTGTGGAGATCATGCAGTCACGAAAAACCATGTACAACTGGGTGGATGGCTGGAAACAGGGCCACACAACAATGGAGAAGGGAATCAGTTCCGGAAGGAAAGTGACAATGGTGACGCCAGTCACCGTCTCATAAGTGGAGCCGCTTATTCAGAACAGGTGTATAATGTTCTCGGAAATGGAGGCAGCCACGGGAACACCAGTCACCCTGTATCGCATCATGCATGAACACCTTAAACTCGGGAAGGTGCCTGCCAGGTGGTATCCCAAAGCTCTGAATGCAGCACAGAAACAACAGCATGAGTAACACTACACTAAACATATTAAAAGACAGAGCTGCTATGGGGTTCCAGGTGCTACCACACCCACCATATTCTCCCAACTTGGCTCCTTCTGATTACACCTGTTCTGTGCTTTGAAGAAACCTGTGCGTGGACATCATTTCACAGACATTGAGGACCTGCAAGCAGCTGTCCAGACATAGGTGCGACACACTCCAACAAAGTGGTTCCAGGAGGGCCTGGAGAAGTTGGCACACCACTGGAGCAAGTTTATAGAGCTGAATGGAGACTACATTGAGAAGATGGACATATCTACAGAGGTTCAGCTATTCTGTGGGAGTGCAAAAAATAAATAAAGTGTAAAGCAATATGGAACGCCCCTCGTACTTTTACAATAAGAATTTCAAAATTACCCTTCTTCACAAGTTTCAATTTTGTCTTCAAAAGTTTCAATTTTATCCTCCACTTCTTCACTGTCCGTCGGGCTTTCTGGTGCAACGTTGGTTGTAGTGCTGGACCCTTCTACATGTCCATTCTTTCTATCATCTGGAATCAATTCTTGGTGAGATTCACTGCCAGGTGCAGGAAATTTGTCTGAATTTGATTCTGTGATCCACACTGTATTCAACTCCAAGCATTGATAGTCACAATCACCTAGCTCAGGCTCCTCAACCTTGATTTCAGTCTGCAAGTACAGATTAAATACAGCTTCAAATACACGTTCACACAGAATAAACAAGGTATTTTTCAGAATTTCTTTTTCATTTCTCATTATGAGACTTATGCTAAAAATTTAAAATAATAGAATCTTAGCACATGCACATGTCATGATGAATAAAACAGGATAAAGACCCACGTAACAGTAAAAAAGTGTCATGATTTGAATTGTCTTAACTCTGGAGAGGTCGCGTAGTGATATTTTAAACCAGGTTTGTGCTATTTATTTCTTCTTGTATATATGCATTGGAGAATTAGGTTGATTGAATGATTTGGTGATTTAAGTCACCTTTATGCACAGTAAGGCTAATCGGGACTGGACCTACAGTTTAAAGTGGGATCCGAACCACTTGTGCCTCCACCAGATATCAAACCTGGGACCCCTTGATTACAAGGCAATGACGCAACCGCTGCGCCATCGGGGAGGCCATATAGTAGTCTATGGTTGTTACAAGAAATAAAAACACATTTTTAGTTGTGATGTTTCAGGAGAACACACGCTTCCTTCATCTGACATTTCATTAATCTTAATCAAACAAAAATAAATGTCAGATGAAGGGAGCGTGTGTTCTCCTTAAACATCACAACAAAAAACTGTGTTTTTATGCTTGTAACAACCGTAGCCCCTCCAGGGAATGCAGTCTTAAAGTAGCACTGACCGTGCGGGCGGAGGGATTTGCGTGCTTTGTTGAGGCTGAGAGCTATAGCAGAAGTAGATTTTTCTACCAGCAGGGTCACCCATGCTGGACAGGTCTCAGAAGAGAAGCCAGACTAAGGCGTTCTGCAAAGTCCCATCTTACCTATATATCCTACCCTATTTTATTGGTCTGGTCAACGGCTCCAAAGGCGGAAGAAGATGGATAGTCATCTCAATGGCTGAGGAAGAGGAGGAACCTAGAGGAGTAATACCTCTTTAAAAAACCTTGGTCCATCTGGCTCCGCATGGCAGTACCTTGTAAGGGCCCCTTGCCAGGGTTATGGTGAAGTCCTCAACGGCGGAAGTGGCGGAGAAGAAACTCTCTCAGCACGGATGGTGGAAGAGGCAACTCAATCTCACTAGAGTTTAAAAGTTAGGATCTGCTGCCTTGCAGGCGGAAGAGGGATCTTTAAAGGCAAGGGGAAGAAACCCCAAATGAAAATCTGGCAAGCCTAGAGGCCAAGAGGAGGCAGCCCCTCCATTAGGCTAGCTAGGTGTAGGGCCAATAACCCACCCAGAGTGAAACAACAAATAGTCAGAGAAATAAAAGGAAAGAATATGGACGGATTCATTGGAAGCAACAAGGCAAGGATAGGACAACGACATTTGGAACATGGAATATTACTTCTTTAACAGGTAAAGAAACTGAAATTGTTGGAGAAATGGGGAAATATAAAATTAAGATACTAGGAGTTAGTGAAACTAAGAAAAAAGGAAATGGAGAGAAGATCCTGGATAAAAATTACGCACTTTTCTACTCGGGAATAAGTAAGAAAAACAGGGCTAAGGAAGGAGTAGGAATTATTCTAGAAGCAAACTACAGAGCAAAAGTGATAGACTGGGAACCAGTGAGCTCCAGAATAATAAGAGTAAATTTAGATCTAGAAGAAAAAGTAGCACTTATACAAGTATATGCCCCAACACAAGATGCAGAAGAATTTGAAAAAAGACCAGTTTTACACAAATCTCCAAGAGACAGTGGATAAAGCCAGAGATATTACAAGGCATATTGTGATAATGGGAGATTGGAATGGTAGGATAGGAAATGAAGAAGAAAGAGGACATGGGAGTATGGGAAGACATGGAGCTGAAAGAACAGTAAATACAAATGGAGAACGAATGATAAACTTTTGTATAGATAACAACTTGCTCATAGCTAACACATTTTCCCCCACAAGCAGATTCATAAAATAACTTTTGAAGCTGGAAATAGAGGAGCCAGAAGTACAATATATTACTTTACATACACTAGGACAATGAGATATGCAGTACAGGATGTTAGGATATATAGAAGTGCAGAGCTAAGCACTCAACATAAGACTACTCATCATGAAAACAGGATTTAAAGAACCAAGAAGACCGAAAAGAGAAAGATATACAAAAATAAAAGTAGCCCAACTACGAATCCCAGAGAAAAGATTAGAATTTGAAAGAAGAGTGACAGAAGAATTGAGCATAAGAGAAGAAAAAATTAATGGGGAAAATACATTGGAAAAGAGATGGAATGTGTTAAGAACAACTCTGCTTAAGAAAGCAGAAGAGGTGTGCGGACTTACCACAATAGGAGGACAAAAGAAAAGAACAAAATGGTGGGACAATGCTGTTAAAGAAAAAGTTAAAAAGAAGAAAGAAGCTTGGAAAAAGTATATCAGATATAAATAAGAAAATAACTGAAATGAATATGTACAAAAAAGAAATAGTGCCAAGCAGGCAGTAAAACAAGCAAAGTTGGAAGCTTGGGAAGATTTTGGAAGAGAAACTGAAGAGAACTATCAAAGAAATGTTAAACAACTTTGGCAAACAGTCAAAAACCTTAAAGGGAAATATGGAAAGAGAATAAGGAATATAGAAGATAGAGAAGGGAACATCAAACCAGAAAAAGAGGAAGTACTAAAAGTATGGAGTGAATATTATGGAGAAATGTTCAAACAGAATCAAGAAATGGAAGAGAGAGGTAATGCTGCAGAGAGAGTACACGGTGAGAGCCAAGATAGAAATGGAATCGAACTGTTTGAAGTAGAGTTGGCAATACAAAATATAAAGCTTGGGAAAATCAGCAGGTGCAGATGAAATATCCCCAGAGCTTATCAAATATGGAAGAAAGGATGGATGTGGAGATGTGGAGAATATGTAAAGAAGCATGGGAGAATAACAACGTACCAACAGACTGGGAGAAAAATGTAATAATACCAATTTACAAGAAAGATAGTACAATCGAGTGCGAGAATTACAGATCCATATGCCTGTCCTCAGTAGATATGAAGATCTACACAAGAATTCTGGAAATGAAGTGGAAACCAGACTAGAAAAAGAGCAAGCTGCATTTAGAAAGAATCGTCAGACACAGGATCATATATTTACACTGCAGGAAGTCATTGAGAAGGCATTAAATAAGAAAACAGAAACCTGTGTGGCCTTCCTGGATCTGAGAGCAGCTTTCGATACGGTACCAAGAGAACAACTATGGGATGCACTGGCAAAAATTGGAACATCTCCTGCACTGGTACAGAGAATACAAAGTGTATACAAGAGAGTGAAAGGAACAGTCAGATCAGCAGGGAAATGCTCAGATGAATTTAAGATAGAAATAGGAGTAAAACAGGGAGACAGCCTGAGCCCCCATCTGTTTATCATCCTAATGAACCAGATTATCAAACAATGTAAACCAAGAACTGGGAGATACAAAGTAGGAGACCGAAAGATGAGATCAGTACAAGTACAATAATTTGTATATGCTGACGACATTGCCCTGGTGGCTAGGAATAGAGAGGAGTTACAGAAGGCGGTAATTGAATGGGCAAGTACAATAGAAGACAAAGGAATGAGCATGAACATAGATAAGAGTAAAGTGATGGTGGTGACAAAAGAGAGAGATACTGCACCCCTAAATAAACAGTGGAAAGAGAAGCAGCTGGAACAAGTAAACAGATACACATACCTAGGAACAATCATAACGATAACATCAAATGGAAGAATGGATGAATAAGTGAATAACAGGGTACAAAGGGCAAACCAAGTGTACTATCAACTCAACAACACTTTAATTGGTAAACAGGAAATAAGTGAACAAACGAAGATGATGATTTACAAGACAATCTACATTCCCACATTGCTGTATGGAACCGACAGCTTAACATTATTACCAAAACAGAATAGCAGATTTCAAGCAGCAGAGATGAGATACCTACGAAAAGTAGTAGGAAAGACTAGAAGAGATAGGATTAGAAATACCACCATTAGAGACCAGTTACAGCAAAAACCACTATTGGAAACAATAGAGAGAAAGACACTGCAATGGTTTGGACACGTTACAAGAATGGAGGAGGATCGCAAGCCTAGACAGGTGCTGGATGCCAGGGAAGAGGACGACCAAGAGTTCAATGGGAAGAGTATGTGGAAAAGATAGGAAAGAAGAAAGGGAAAACAATGCCGGAAGTTCGAAAACTAGCCTTGGAATGAAAGTGTACAGGAAGTGGATGATGGAACCCGACGCTTAATGGCAGAAAAGGATGGAAAAGAAGAAGAAGTAACAACCGTAGACTACAAGAGAAATAATTGTACTACATATTACGTCGTTCGTAAAGTACGTTCCACTGATGAATACCGTGGTGCTGAAAGTGGGGCAGTGTGAATGCGCATGCACCTTGTGTAGCCACAACCTTGATGAAGTGCACACGTCAGTCTGAGGCAGGTTGGTCAGGATAGTAGTGCGTTGTTGTTATGTTTCAGACAATCCAAACTCCCGCCACGTGTGAGGTGCGATCCGTGATACGTTTTCTGGATGCACGTAATGTTCCAGCTGCGGAGATCCACCGTCAGATTTGTCAGGTGTATGGAGAAGGAATAATGAGTGCTTCAATGGTAAGAAGATGGGTGAGACAGTTTCGTGGTGGACGGGTTAGTGTTCATGATGCAGAACAAAGTGGTCGACCGTCTGTTGTGAATCCCAATTTGGTTCGTTTAGTGGAAGAGCAGATTAGGGAGAACAGACGATTCACTTTGTCTGAGCTGTCATTAGAGTTTCCACAAATCTCCAGAACTGTGCTGTATGAAATTGTGAATTTCCTTTTTGGCATTTTCGGAGAGCTGGTGAGGGACCCAACGGTTACACAATTTGAAATTTCGCAAATTGTGTAACCGTTGGGTCCCTCACCAGCTCTCCGAAAATGCCAAAAAGGAAAGAATGGGAAGTGCATTAAAGTTTTTGAAACGGTATAGTGAGGAGGGGAAAGAGTTGTTGGATCGGATTTTGACTGGAGACGAGACATGGGTTTTGCATGAAACCCCAGAACAGAAATGAAGCACCATGGAGAGGAGGCACTCCGCGTCACCGTGGAAAACGCAACCAAACCCAAAGCTTACAAACAAAAAAATTATGTGCACTGTGTTTTGGGATAGGCATGGAGTATTGCTTGTGGAATTTATGGAGCATGGACAGCACATCAATGCCGAAACCTATTGTGTGACACTTCAAAACCTGCGTCGTGCAATCCAAAACAAACGAAGTGGCATGCTCAGTCGGGGTGTCATTCTCCTCCACGACAATGCTCGTCCACATGTGGCAAATGCAACTCAGGAACTCCTGACGACCTTCCATTGGGAAAAACTACCACACACCCCTTACAGTCCTGATCTTGCCCCATCTGATTTTCATTTGTTCCTCCACCTTAAGGCATTCCTTGCTGGAAAAATTATGGTACTGACGAAGAACTGAAACGTGCAGTTTCCCAATGGTTCTCCATTCAGGCGGAAACGTTCTATGATAGGGGTATAACGAACTTGGTATCTCACTATGATGCGTGCTTGAATTCTTATGGCGATTATGTGTGAATGTTGTACCATGTATATATTCTCATCCCTATAAAGGTCGTGATATTACTATTTATATTTTTCGTTTTATTGCATGATGGAACTTACTTTCCGAACGACATTATATTTACGTCTCATTTCATGTGTCCCTCCGCATGCATGCTCTGTTATTAGGACACCCCACTCACTCATCATTTGTTAGTTTGGCTCCAGATATAGTGAGAACAAGTTTTCTTTTTGGGCCTGGTCTTATTCACCCAGTGCAGCCTATTGTGGGTTATATTTCCGACTCTTTTTAACCACATGTGACCTGACTTGTTTGCCATTTTACAAAGGATCGTGCAGAAGACAAGAGGATTATGAGGCTGTGGTGGAGTGTAGAAAAGGAAGAATGCCATTGATGATATTCAATATTATGAAACAGTTTACTGCTTATCCAGAGAAATGAAGAGGAGCACTTGCAGCATCCTAAAACACTGCAGAGCAGGATAACAAGGAGAGGCAGAGGATGAACACCTAAACAAGCCAAAGAAGATACATTTTTAACTTGTGCAATCATTAGGTTCTATACCGGGTTATGTAATAATATTAGTAATAATTAAGAAGTTAAATTCAAAACATTATTTATGTTTCGCTATATTGCATAAAATATTGAAAATAATGTATTAAAGAATATAAAAATAAGTACAAGAATAAATTTTTAAAAAATTGACAGAAATAATTCAAATAAAACTGGTCTAAAACACCCAGTGTGACCCCTCGTGTCCAAAGAGTTAACGTGACCTCTCCTAGGTTAAGCTAGTCTTCTCCAGGAATAAGTGGTCAAAGCAAAAACTTGGTGGGGAAAGAGAATAAATGATGGGTTGTAATTTTCTAGTGCTACATGTTATCTTCTGTTTTATCCATCACAGTGCCAGGTATAAGTGTGTGTTTCATTCCAAAATTAGTAGTCACAGGTAGAAAATACTACTTCCCTAAATCTTTGATATCACCGCATTTGGCAACCACGCACAGCACTAAGAATCATTGTTATGTTTCATTTTCATTATTTTATGTAGATTTGAAAACTTGCTTTGGGTGCATTGTAACGTTACAGAACAGAATGATCAAAAATTAAATAATAACACAGATCTCCGGTAAAATATTGGCCAAGTACTGTACACTCGCATGCACAAGCATTGCTCTGCAAATTGTCCATGGTGCTCCTTTCATTAATTTCCTCTTGTTTCCTATGTGTCTTTAAGGAATGAATTTTCGCAAATGCTGGTGTAAAAGTTGTCAGCAGCTTAGTTGCCTTTTTTTTTTTTTTTTTTTTCAATTCTTGAACCTCCCATTGGGTAAAACAAAGAGAATCAACTTGGTGATGAACAAATTGCTTGGTAATACTTATGTATCCCACTCTACAAACCAATGCAAGTTGAACCATTGCAACAAAGAGTACACAAGTAACCTGGAAGAGACAGTAACTTTTGTTACTTCTGTCATTATAGTGGAAATAAATCATTACACTTGTTAGAACCATGCAAACAAAAGATAGTCATTTCAGGTACAATTAAATTTATAATCACTTTCTACCAAACAATCTGAACAGTATTTAAGTACTGTGTTTTTAACTGTGCTTACCTTTATATCAACAGGAAATAACGTGTCTGGATTTGGTGTCTTAAAAAGTCTCATCAACTTAGTTTCTGCTTTCACAGTGTACGATCGAAAATTATGAAGTAGTTCTACTTTAGCTTCGCACACTTCACAAATGGACTTCGGAAGATCATCCTCCTCACAGACCTTAAAAACAAAGTGACGATAAAATCCAAAATGGAATTACAATTTTACTTCCAATCATAAACAATATATATATATATATATATATGGAAGGCTTGTGTTGCTTCAGCCATAAACATTCGGGTTTAAGAAGGCTAGAGAGTTAGTTAGTGTAAACTTTAAAATATAAACACATCGGATTAAAAATTATTCATTAAGCTTCGATAAAACAATACACTTAGATTTAACAAGAGAACACTCGCCTAAACCCTTCTGGTTTTCATGGCAGCCAACTGATGAATGAGAAAAGTCAATTCGTGTTGTTTTATGTTGATATTATCACAATATTGTCTTTGTCACTTATTACTTCACCGTCTCATATTTGTACAGTGTACCTGAACTAGCCTAGTGTCAAATACCCCCCTGAGTGAGAGAGCGAGAGAGAGAGAGAGAGAGAAAGAAAGAGAATTACATGTAAAATTAATGTAGAAATAAGCAAAACTGGGATTATAAAAAAAAATTCTCAACTTTAATTTCAGAAAACATACTCACTTTAGGAAATATCATTTAACTTTCTTTTGTACAAACTTATAACATTCTGATTTGATTGTAGAACTACTGTACAACCATTTGAAGATGCACCTAGCTTTATTGAATGAATGTAGCTTTATTGAATCAAGTGGTGTTACTCTCCCATGTTACCTGCTTCACTGCAAATAAAACAACTCTTTTCATACATGTAGAAATTGCAGGAAAATTTGAAAGTTGTTGGATGTTTTCTTGTGTTGTTTTAGTTCCTTAACAGCCGACCCAAACCCCACAATCCCAGCACTCACTTTTTGATACAACTAGCCAACCTTGTACTTACCTGCAACAACTTCTGCTTCGGTGACCAACATTACCTGCAGATACGTGGCACAGCTATGGGTACCCGCATGGCCCTCTCTTATGCCAACCTGTTCATGGGCAGGCTGGAACAGGAATTCCTTGACCCCCAGCAACTGAAACCACTCCTCTGGACACATGGCGAACCCTCCCTCACTACATTCCTAAACCAACTGAATGATTTCACTACCCTCAAATTCACCTGGTTCCACTCAAAAGACCAAGTGACCTTCCTAGATGTGGACATCCACATTGCGGGAGACCACTTGGAAACTTCCATACACATCAAACCGAACAACCACCTCCAGTATCTCCACTACTCCAGCTCACACCCCTACCACACCAAAAAAGCCATCCCATTTTCCCTTGCTCTCAGAGGCCAGCGCCTCAACTCATCCCGCCAAAACTACAACCTACGCCTGCACCATGCCCTAACCGACCGTGGCTACCCCTCCACCCTCATCAACAAACAAATCACTAGAGCCACCTCCCACAACTGCACCAAACAACCCAAAACCAACCCTCCAGCTCTGATCACCCAATACCACCCCCACATTACGAAAATCAGACATACCCTCAACTCCCTCCTCCCCATCCTGCACAGTGATCCTGACACTAGGGACATCTTTCGGGATAAACCGAGGGTCGTCCTAAACTACATAGTAACTTGGTGGGGACACTTGCCCCCGGTGCTCCCGCCCCCCCACAAATATCAGATTTAAAAGAATTAACAAGCTAATGGTGCTTGTGTTAAGCTCCTGGGACTTGAGGATCGAGAAAATGAGTAAATCTTATGATTTCGTAAATATAACAGTCGCTTAGCACAGTAGTCTTGCATGCTATTTTTATGGGGTAGCAAACTTTTTGATTGTGCCCAAGTTCAATTCTCATCCCCAAAATTTGGGTCCCAAGTTACTTCCCTGCCAGACTACATTTCTGGTGGGGGTTTGAAACACCAAAACTGTAGGTCCAGTACCGATTAGCTGGTGAACTTGATCTTTTTTTCTGTTAAGATCCAAATTTAAATCGGCAATTTTTCAGCAATTATTAAAAATATATTTTGGTAAAAAATGAAGTATGGTCTGACCTCATTTCCCATTTAAAATTATTGAGGTACCCCCATGCAACCCCTCTAGCAGGTACAAAGGCTCACACATATATGTACGTGTGTGGGGAGAGAGAGAGAGGAGAAACTGATAGGTGGAGTAAAATCATTATCTTATTCTGTTTCTTGACAGTCAGTAGAATTTCCCCCCACTGGAAATTTCTTAAGTACCACACTGTATACAATACAATACAACTCGCCACTTTAGTGCCTCTGCGATGGTACAATGGTAGCATCGTGGCCTTCTAATCAAGAGATTCCAGGTTTGATACCCGGTGGAGGCACATAGTGGTTCAGATCACACTTTAAACTGTAGGTCCAGTCCCAATCAGCCTTAATGTGCATAAAGTGAACTTAAAACACCAATTCAATAAATCAATCAACAACTCGCCACTATAAATTAATTACACCAATCACATGTTTGAAATTACTAAACACTACTTTCCTTGACAGTGGCATGCCCAGGAGGGGGGAGGTTGATGGGTGTTACAAGCCCCCGCCCCTTTTGGGTAAGCATCTCTAAAATGGCAACATATATGACATACTGCTACAAAAAATTTTGAAAATCCTGAGCATGCCACTGTCCTTTGAGAACTTAGCATAAATTACTCACAAAGTACGTAAAGCAACGTTAAATGGCCAGAGCATAAATAGTGTAGGTATCAGTGGCGTACGCAAGGGGGGTTACGGGGTTTTACCCCCCCCCCCCCCATAGCTTGTGAAATATTATGGAAAATGCTGTGTAAAAAAAATATATGGCCAATTTATCACAGTCAAAGATCTGGGACAATACTACTACTAATAATAATTATTATTTCCATTCAGCACGAAGAAGAGCACAGCATTCCAAACACTTGCGTCTTTCAGAGTGACTGCCTTGAAAATTGACACGAATTCTTGAAAATAAAATATGAGGGCAATTATGATTTTAAAAAGAGAAAAGTTGTTTTGTATCTCAGTTGCAAGGTTCAATACACAGTACGCAGGATTTTTTTTTTTCGGGAGGGCTACATGACTTCATTTTGGAGGGCAGGATGAATAATAAATATACGTATCTTTGGAGCTTCTCAAATTGTATTCAAAGACAAAAATGGTAATCGGGACTCACATTAAAGGAGGTTTCGCATTTACCCTTTTTGATTTTTTAAAGTTCTTCACGGATTTTTATTTGAAAATTGATTTTCTCAAAATTTCGGTAGGGGCTGTAATCCCATCAGCCACCCCTCAATGAACATGTATTCTTTGTGTGAACAATGAGAATTAACTAAAGAAAGTTCTTGGTTGGTTGTAAGCTGCTAATGTATAGACAAAGGCTAGGTGGACAAGAATACAGTCACCAGTCCGCCTTCCCATTGTTGGTAAGAACAGCGAGACAATCCAGATGTGAATTATCGTGGACATTTATGCGGGGAAGAAGCCGGAAAACTTCCAACTAATTCCGGGAATCAATTATCGAACCCGGATCTCTCGCGTGGTTGTCAGATGCTCTACCGACTAGACCACCACACCTCCTTGGATGAATTCCATACTTTGATTATTACAATTTATTTTAATATATTTTCTTGTTTTTATGGATTTTCTTTACACTTAAAATGTCTCACCTCGTTGACCAGACAATTATTTAGTAACTAAGAAATAAATAAAATGCTCCAAGAATTTGATAAAAATCGAATGACTAGAAAGTAATTTCGTTCTATTGCTTTCATAAATACTATATCTATGTAGATCTCGACTACTTAACCCTGGAATGGTAACGCGTAGTCTCTCAGACGACACTTCTCACAAAAACTAGTGACCCACCAGTCGTCTGTCAGTCTATGCGTTACCGTTTGCGTTACTTTTTTATTTACAATGGATGATATTCTCAAGACTAGTTTTGAGATAAATGAAGTTTTATCGCAACTAGAAAGAAGTGACAGTGATCAACAAGAAAGTGATGTGGATGATGGTGAATTGGTTGGTGTTGGACAGGGAGAAGATGAAGTTTCTGAGCACAATACACACACTGAAGCAGACGATACTGACATGGACCCGGACTATAACCCCTCTAATGATGAAATGTCAAGTTTACAAGGTAGGTGTGCACCAACTAGTATGAGTCAAGATAGCGACAGTGATAATGGTGTTCAGCCTACCGAACCTGAATGAGCTATGCATCCAAATATTGTTAAACTTCCAAAGACTAATTTGAAAGGTAGAAATGGTCATAAATGGTCTGCTAGACCTCCAGGGCCTTAAAGAACTCATACACCAGCCCGAAATGTGGTTCATTTCTCTCAGAAGCCAAAAAATGAAGCAACTAGAGTAACTAAACCAATTGAAGTATTCTCATTACTTGCAAACGATGAAATGTTTCGAAAAATATTGCAGTTTACGAACCAAGAAATAGTTTTGCAACAGTCTAAATATAGTAACCCAAGTGCAACTGTAAAGGAAACTAACCTAGTTGAGCTAAAAGCTCTTATTGGGCTGCTAGTCTTGACTGCAGCTCCAACCATCTAAGTTCTGAAGAGCTGTTTGATCCGACATTAGTGGTTCACATTACATATCTGTAATGAGTAAGAAAAGATTTGACTTTTTAATAAATTGTCTTCGGTTTGATGATAAAACTACTAGAGCTGAAAGACATGTCAATGACAAGTTTGCCCCGATCAGGGAACTATTTCAAAAGTTTATTGAACTATGCCAAAGATTTTACACTCCAAGATCATATTTGACGATAGACGAACAATTGTTAGCATTCAGAGGTCGCTGTGCCTTTAGAATGTACATGCCCAACAAACCTTCCAAGTACGGAATCAAAATATTTATGATGTGTGATGTGAAAACAAAATATCTTATAAATGCAATCCCGTATATTGGCAAAACTATGGACACAAACAACCGCCCCTCTGCTATGTATTTTGTCAGGGAACTTTCACTACCAGTGCACAACACTAATAGAAACCTCACTCTTGATAACTGGTTCACTTCAGTATCTCTAGCAAAAATGATGCTAGAAACTTACAAACTGACAATTGTAGGCACAATGATGCGAGACAAGCCAGAGATACCTACAATAATGCTCAAAAAAAGAGAAACCTGGCAGTTCAAACTTTTGTTTTGATGGTCAAAAAACAATGGTGACATACCAGGCTAAACAATCGAAACAAGTAGTTCTTCTATCTACAACACACGAAAAGCCAACAGTCGGTGCAAGTGGAAAGCCAGATATCATAGAATTTTATAATTATACTAAAGGTGCTGTAGATAGTTTTGACGAAATGTCAACTTTAATGTCATGTTCCCGGAAAACAAGAAGATGGTCCCTATGTGTATTCTATGAGATGTTGAACAGCATTCTTATAAACTCCTATGTTATTTATGTTCATCAAGCAATCTCAAAGAAAGAGAGAAACCAATGACAAGAAGAGGGTTTGCCAAGGAAATCTGTATGGAACTCACTACTCCTCAAGTCCAGGAATGACAAAAACTGCTAAATTTGTCTACAAATCTCAAGCGACATATGGACCATCAGCTCCCTCTGCTCAAGATGTTCACAGAAAACCAGGAACAAGAAAAATATGCGCAATTTGCCCAGCCAAAAAAAGGAGGATGACCAGTGTGCAACCTGTGCCAAGCATATTTGCTTAGAGCATCGAGGAGATGTGTGCATAGAATGTGGTAAAAAAGACTAAATCTCATACAAATATCAAAAACCATGGGTAAAATTTTCGTATCCCCAAAACGTATTTCTTCAATTTTACAGGAGAAAGTACTTACCGAAATGGGTTTATTTATACTTTAGGAAGGTCTTGGAAGTTTGCTTTCACCTGGTTGAAATTTTTTTGCCGATAAATCATGTAATTTTCGACATTAATGTCACTCCGATGCACGAAAGCTGTTCCCTTGATGTCCGTCTACTACGTGAACCAAATATTTGCGAGCGTTTCATGACGTAACAACCGGTCAGTGTTTCCAAATGCGCGGTTTTGTAACTGTGTAACAGTTCTAGAACGTAAATAAACGTGAGTTACTGTTCATCATTTCTGATTACGAACTTGCGACAACATGACGTGCACAGGATCAGTGGCGTGCTCAATGTGAGGTTGATGGGGGATATAACCCCCCCCCCCCTTTCGCCCAGTATCTCTAAGGCTATTTATGAATGGTTCGTGGGGCTATCCGTCAATGGTTCGTGGGGTTATCCGTGAATGGTTCGTGGAGCTATTTATGAATGGTTCGTGGGGCTATCCGTCAATGGTTTGTGGGGCTATTTATGAATGGTTCGTGGGGCTATTTATGAATGGTTTGTGGGGCTATTTATGAATGGTTCGTGGGGCTATATATGAATGGTTCGTGGGGCTATCCGTGAATGGTTCGTGGGGCCAGCCGTGAATGGTTCGTAAAAAAATTCCAATTTTGAAAAACAAATTTAACTATCTTTCCTAACCTAACAGAACCTAACCTAACCTTGCCGTGCATGGTTCGTGGGGCTATTTATGAATGGTTCGTGGGGCTATCCGTGAATGGTTCGTGGGGCTATTTATGAATGGTTTGTGGGGCTATCCGTGAATGGTTCGTGGGGCTATTTATGAATGGTTTGTGGGGCTATCTGTCAATGGTTCGTGGGGCTATCCGTCAATGGTTCGTGGGGCTATCCGTCAATGGTTCGTGGGGCTATCCATGAATGGTTCGTGGGGCTATTTATGAATGGTTTGTGGGGCTATCCGTCAATGGTTCGTGGGGCTATCTGTCAATGGTTCGTGGGGCTATCCGTGAATGGTTTGTGGGGCTATTTATGAATGGTTCGTGGGGTTTTCGAACCCGAAAAAAAAAAATTGAAAAACAAATTTAACTATGTTTTCTAACCTAACAGAACCTAACCTAACCTTGCCGTGCATGGTTCGTGGGGCTAATACGGTATTTATGAATGGTTCGTGGGTCTATCCGTGCATGGTTCGTGGAGTTTTCGAACTTGGAATAAAATACAAAATCAGTAACACGAAAGTAGGTATTTTTCTATGAAGGAGGTTGCAACACTGCATAACCACTGATCATGGACTACGCTAGTCAAGATTTCTCCGCCATATCTCGTGCAACACAAGCGAAAGCGAACAAAATCAAAATACTCGATATTTCGAAAATTGAGATTATTTGCGTGCAAAAAACGAAACGCGAAATAGAAGAATCCTTACGAATGCAGAATATGTAAGTATCAATGTGAAAAATACGAAAATAAGGGAATTAGAGACGTTTGGTGGTTACCGAAATTTTAATAAACCATGTAAAACATTGTAATTTATAATGTGCATGTCTTAATTAAAATAATTTCTAATTTTTACATTTTTTAAACATTGTTTTCCTAAGAGTAGTCTGAGAGACTACGCATTAGCCATATGTTAGCATTAACGTATGGCATTGAGGCATTACCAATCCAGGTTTAATAGTAGTAATTCAGCTAATTAATTAATTATAAGTATTATTAAATAATTATGAGTATTATTATTTAATTAAAGTATAATAAAACAATGGTAATCTGAATTTGGATATAGTTTTAGAAATAACCGCCCCGCTTGATGAAATCCTGCGTACGCTACTGGTAGGTATAACCGTAATTCACTTACATTTACCGGTAAACATTCATTAATTTTTGTTACTAAATCCATGTTATTCTCTGAAGTGTTGAATAGGCAGATCTTCCCTTCGCCTGGAACAGCACAAAGGCGACAGTATTTATCGAACAGAAATGATATGGATGAAGTCATTGCGGCGATATAACTGATAAGATCTTATTGTAAATAGTTTGTAATATAGTTTATTTTACAATATCCTCTTTGGAGGAGTGACGATGCTTCGAACATCATTTATGTATTATGCCTGTGGTCTATGAACGAAGTCCTTATAAATATATATCCAGTCCTTTAATAAATATTTGTCTTCACGCATTTTCCAATCACTCAATAATCCAAGCAAGATTAACTAAATAAATAAATCCATAATATTTCCACATTCGTCACACACAACACATCTATTCAAGTGTTCCAAGGCCGGATCTTACGATTAAGCCCTAATCGCACAGAAGAACAAACACTAACGACAGAAAACATAATTATTTCATACATATGTGATTTTAACACATTAAAATATATGCGATAACGTTCAGGTTGCATACTTCAGGATTTTTTGGATACCCCATGAACGAATGCTTTAATATTTCTAGCAAACTTATTTCTGTATGGACTTGGACAATTCGTGGGTTTATGATAATTGTTCAAAGACCTTTCACAGATACTAGACCGCAGGACGCTTCTCCCACTGATGGGCGGCCATCTTTTTTGTAAGATCCGATTTTAAGTACATTTTACTTGGGATTACCGCTGTAAGATCCGAACAATCCGTTTCACTTTTTTTTCTTTTTTTTTTGCCCGAGACGGAAAATTTTGAAAATACCTACATTTGGAATTGAAAATATTCGGGATTTACAGACACTGAAAAAATAGCTTTTCCAATAATTTTCCAACATCGAAAATCGGGTTCTTGTACAGTGCGTTCAATTTAAAAGAGGTACGTAAGGTATATTTGAGTCTTGTTTTTGTTGTTGTCGTCCGTTATGTTCCGTCCGTATCGTTATGCCTATTGCTACAGGAAAAGTTTATTGTAGCGGAAGAGAGGGAAGGGGAGGTGACAAGGGAGGGAAGGGGACGGATGCATTGTCAGTTGCCTATACCGCGTTTGGTAGAACCTGTCCCCTTTCCCGCGCTAGGGAGCGCTCGAGAGTTTCGGTGCCAATGAGAAACGAGGAAAAAAGCGTCTGCTGGGCAGCGAGGAGCGAATGAAAGCCAGAAGAGAGGCGCTTACGTAGACGCTGTTGCGACGTTGCGTATTTTAATTGGCTACCTGGCTTTGACTTTCCCCAGCACGGAGAAAAGGGAGCGACCAGCTAGCGCGGGAACCGGGACAGGTTGTAACAAACGCGGTATAAGCCAGGACTCCGTAATGTCATACCAGGTGGTTATAATTAAAGTGACGGTGTTCAGAGTGGTACAGCACGGGCTGTAATGAGAGTGGCAGTCTGAAACTTCGTAGATATGATAATGAAGCAATGCGCTCGCGAATTATGCAAAAAAAAAAAATAGTTCCAATTCTCGCCACCAGGGTAAAAAATGGCGCTGTAAGCAGTCAAAACGTGGAATTTTCCGTAACTCTGACGTCAAAGTCGGTGACATTGCCTAACCATTGTGTGAGCTCCCTGGTTGTTGTTGGTGACGCTTGTTGCTTTTTTTTCCCTTTAGTGATGTGAATGTTCGCCGAACATTAAAAGTTTGATTTTTCCCGTGTAAAAAGCAATGGCTATTGCGAAGAAAGACCGTGCACTGCTAGTGAAGTTGTTTTACCAGAATGGGAGCAATAGTAACGCTGCACTGCGGAAATAACGCCAACAGAAAGGGCTGAGAAGAGGGCCCATGTCAATTAATGGGCTGAAGAAGATGATGAAGAAATTCGAGGAAACAGGTGAATTGGGTGTTGCACCAGGGAGAGGAAGGCGGCCCATCCCCGTGGAAGTTGTGGACGAAGTTGCTGTAGCTGTAGCTGACCGTCCAGCACATGCCTCAACTTCTGCAACCAGTGCTAGAGCTGTGGCACGTGAATTGTCACTCCCCTGGTCAACAGTTCGCAAGGTATTGCGGTGCATTTTACACTGGTATCCCTACAAGATTCAAATTGTGCACCAATTGAAACCCCAAGATATTCCACAACGCCGTGAGTTTGCCCATCGGTTTTTGGCACGCATGGAAGTGGATGACATGTGGCCGGGGAATATTCTGTGGACTGACGAGGCGCATTTTACTCTGGTCGGTACAGTGAATACTCAGAACTGTCGCATATGGGGTTCCACTCGTCCACATGTTGTGCAGGAACAACCATTGCACTCAGTTTACGTGACTGCATGGTGTGGGTTCACTAGCTCCTTCATTCTTGGTCCGTTTTTCTTTGAGGAGATGACACCTCGAGGGCCTGTTAGTTGTACAGTGACATCTGCACGTTATAGGGACCTCCTTGTGAGTAGACCTAGTGTCCGGGTACCAAGTCATCAATTGGCGCTCGAATTATCATTTGGCGCTCGATCGCCTTAATGGATTTCTCTCGTAAGGCGCAGTGTTGCCAACTCCTTACCCAAAAAAATCACCAAGGTTGTGGCGCTTGTCGTAGCCTTTTATGATGTATATTTTGAGGGCAGAGTTGGCAACACTGTGGGTTTACTGTAGCCTTTTATGAGGGGGGGTTATTGCCCTCTGTTTACATCTGGCAACACTACCGTAGATTGACAGTGTTGTTAACCTACTGGGTTTTTTCACTGTAAATTTTTATCAAAGGACCTGAGGGGCCTATGTATTTTTTATGTCTGGCAACACTGTTGGGGGCCTAGTGTTGGCGACACTGTGGGTTTTTACTGTAGTCTTTTATGAGGGGGACCTATTGCCCCCTTTTTATATTTGGCAACTCTATTGGATGTTTTGTTTGAGGCTCGAAATTATTATTTGAGGCTTGAAATTATTATTTGAGGCTCGTCGGTGTTGCGTACCCACTCCACAAAAATTCTACTATATGATCTTTCACTGGCTAAGCTAACCTAAAAATAGGAGTTGGCAGCACTGACTTATAAACCCACTGGGTCCTCTTGGCATGTTTTTTTCATGATGTGTTGCTAGGCTATTGGGCATCTTGGCGTATACAATGTATATATTTTGAGAGGGGGGTTATAGCTTTTTATGCTGTACGAATACTGGAAGCTTGACAGTGACAACCAACAGAGTAGGTAAACCTACATCCAGGAACTGGCAACACTAGTTTCTGACAGTGAATTTGAAATAAAATATTAAACAAAATACATGAGTAAGCACTGTGATTACAAATAGTACCAGTGTTATGCCCCCAACTCCAACTGGGCAACTGGGGAAAATAATTGTACAACAATTTGTACCTAATTGTACAATACTTGTACCTAATTGTACAACATATACACAGACATAAAAGAGAGAGCCTTCCCGTAACTTACTTCATGTACAATTTATATGATTTTACAACTGTGAAAAGAAAGCATATGTGTTCTGTATGCACACATTTATTCTTATTTTTCGAAGTTGAATGAAAGCACATGTTTTTACGCTCTCGTAATACTAACCTTGCTCCACTGATTTTAAATTGCTTCCATCCGCTTTTTTTTTCTGTGTTATTTCCGTATGCACGCAACATTCGCTTTCAATAGACAGAAGGAGGGCTCCGAGTTTACAATTTATTAAATTAAACAATAATTTATGTAAGAATATACTTGTACTTACCGAACACAAAATAATAAAAAGCACATGTGAATATTTGCGTGTGTTCATGTTATATGACGACTGAGTAAAAAAATAATGTTGACTCCCCGAAAGATAAAAGTTCCTGGTTCGACATCAGATGCATGCAAATTTTATGTTTTGCTCTCCAAAATCTTGATTTTTATGTTTGTGCTATTTGTCATACAGCAGAGGAGAAGAGGGGAGAGGGAGGGAAGAGTTAAACAACCGACAGCTGCCAACACCCACCCTAACCTAACCTAACCTAACCTAACCTAACCCACCCTAACCTAACCTAACCTAACCTAACCTAACCTAACCCACCCTAACCTAACCTAACCTAACCTAACCTAACCTAACCAGGTCTAACCTAACCTAAAGCAAGAAGCTGGCAACCTTGCTTGAGGCTTGCCTTACAGTGCATAAAGCAAAGTTGCCAACCTACTGGTATTTTTGCCATAGCCTTTTACAAAAAAGAGAGAGGAGAGAGAGAGGGAAGAGTTAAACAACCGACAGCCCACCTACAGCTTTTTTTTGTCTAACCTAACCTAAAGCAAGGAGTTGGCAACTTTGCTTGAGGTTTGCTTTACAGTGCATAAAGCAATTTTTGCCAACCTACATATACTGGGCAAGGAGAGCCGGCACTGCCGTAAAAGAGAGAGAGATGGATGGGTGGTAACACTGCACGGGTTCAACGTCATCAAGTAAAAATCGCCTTAATGTTTTTTTCTTGTAAGGCATGAGCTCCATTTTCTCGCAGTGTTGCCAATATTTTACTCGAAAAAAATCACCAAGGTTTTTTCTTGGTCTAACCTAACCTAAAGCAAGGAGCTGGCAACCTTGCTTGAGGCTTGCCTTACAGTGCATAAAGCAATTTTTGCCAACCTACTGGTACTTTTGCCATGGCTTTTTACAAAAAAAAAAAGAGAGGAGAGAGAGAGGGAAGAGTTAAACAACCGACAGCTGCCAACACCTACCTACAGCTTTTTTTTTTCTTGGTCTAACCTAGCCTAAAGCAAGGAGCTGGCAACTTTGCTTGAGGCTTGCCTTACAGTGCATAAAGCAATTTTTGCCAACCTACACACACTAAACAAGGAGAGCCGGCAACAAATATGTACTGCCGTAAAAGAGAGAAAGATGGGTGGATGGCAATATAGTATGTGCGTGCGTGTGTGCGTATAATATGTAGCATTATTAACTAGAGTGTGTTGGCAATTTACTTACAACTAAAAAAAATAGAGATGCCAACGTTGCTGTAAGATGAAAAGAGAAAAAGAGATTTATGGCTGGCAACAGTAATGAGCGATGTCCTCTTATTGTAAATTTTTTCCAAGTCCCGGGGGCCAATGTTTGTATATCGTGACCTTTGTAAACCTCTCTCGGGGGAACGATGTGTCACACACACACACACACACACACACACACACACATACACACACACGTGTATTGTGACGCAAGCAAACAGACAAAATAATAATAATAATTGTTGTTTTTTAGGATTCCTGGCCCCCATAACCCCGCCAGGAGTGTGTGGTGCCCAACCAAAAAAGTAAAGGTTTTCCCGTACGGCCTTCGAACGTAGAATTGATTGACGTGCGGGCGAATCTCTTCCGGAATGTTTTTCAATTCGTACATCTGACCATACATGCTATTTATTATTAATTTAGCCGTGTTCTGTTTGGCATCTATTTCGAGCAGTTTGCCCGGCGGTAAAGTCTTATTGTTTTTAAATTTTTTGATTTTTTACGCAAGGCCATGATCTTGCGTATGCACGTGACATTGAGCGTGTCTCGTGAAAAATACACGTGAAGATCAGCTTCCGTACAACCGGCTGGATTTGTAACGCCGCGATAAACATTAACTTCCGTACCGGGCAGAATGCCTGTTCCGGCGGCGTGGAATTCGCGCCACTCCCCAAGTTCACGTTGAAAGGGGAGAGGCCGGCTGCGACCATGATGCTCGGGTAGAGTGACGTAAAGTCCAATGTCAAAATAATCTCATTCTCTGTTCTGTTTTTGAGTGCTACGTTTATGTGAGGGTTACGGCGTACGCAACCCCCGACCAGCTTGTGATGATACTCGAGATACGACTGTGGGAAACACAAATATTGCTTGTTCTGCAACGCTTCGTTGAAATAGTAATGCGAGAGATGCCAGTTGAGTTTGTGCTCTCGAACCTGGTCCGCTCGCAACACGCTCTGGCAGCACAATTCGGGTCGCCCTAAACTCAGAGGCCTAGTGAGTTGGCAATACTGACACGACCTAGTTTTTGCTTATATTGTCGCCGCAACCGGATGTTTTTTTTTTGGTGTATATTGGCTGCACTGCATCCTGTTTATTGCAAAAATAATCCACAGTGGGTTGGATATTACAAACAATACGAGTCCGAGTTTTGAAAGTGTAATGTCTGGCATCGAATACCCGGTGACTATTTCTGATACATCAAAATTCGAAACACGAGCACGAGATGCAGAAGGAAAACGCTTAATGATCAACGTGTATTCCTATACGTTGGATAAACATGTCGTGCATCCCCGTCAGGATAAGCGATGTCGACGATGATGATGCTCGTGTGATTAATCTTCTTCTAATTTCAAACGACAGTGTTCACTATTACTGTATCAGGAATGTTATGCGCTTCCTCTTTTCTCTATAAAAAAGAGAGATTTGTGTTGATTGTTTGGTTAAAAAGAATTTCCTAATTATTTGTTTTTTTTTTGTTACAAGAATTGTTTGAATTTCAAACATTCCTAAGTGTTTGCTTAAAGATTGATGCATTAACCTGTTAAGAATGTCACATTAATAATACCGGCTCGGAAATGTCATGTCCTCTTCCTCTATAGAAGGTCATATAAATGTGCTAATTGGTTGGTTAAGGGGGATTTTTTGATTAGTAAATTGAGGTTATAAATACGTACGTATAAAGGTTTTGCTAATATGGAATGCTAAAGCTTAGTACTTGGCTCTCTCAGAGATTCGAATTCTATTAGGTTAAACAGCATAGAAATTTCACAGCAAGAATTCTCATATTTACTGACGATATTCTTAACAACCTGTGTTTTGATTCCACTACAAAAACTGTATACAAAATATGCAGTCCCTAGAATGAGATGGATGAGGCTTATGAACCTCGACCTATACAGTTGTACAATCTGGCAATGAATAGATGTTGTTTTTTTTATTAAGCATAGCAGAGTGTTTTCGCTTATTTTAATATCAGGCAACAATGTTAGAAAGTGGCCCCAAGAATAAAATTTAAAATCACTAATGTGATATGAACTTTTTTACTTGTGTGTATTTGAATATGAAAGTGAGGTATTTTGAATAATTGAGGGGGACAATCACAAGTAAGCTTGCAATGGTATTGGGAGGTGTCACGAGTTCAAATTTTAGACGATTTCTGTTAATCTACTAAGGCGATATCAGTACGAAAAAATTTGTAAAAAAGAAGAGGCTAATGGCAACGATGAGGATGAATAATGATAATTATGATGAAATTGATGTGTGGCACTTAGAAAACAAAAAACTTCAAAGTGTATTGCACCAACAGCTACAATTGCCCCCCCTCCCCCCAAAATACAAGGCAGTTAACAGAGGTGTGTATATTTGTTGGTTTACGAGTCTGAGGGCTTAAGTTAGTATATTCACTATAGCTATACATATTAAAAAAATGAAATGACCTGAGCAATAAAATATAACAATACCGATTCTGGCTTTTTGTCGGATGACGTAGTGGTAACGTTTGTTGCAATCACACCTCTGATGGTGTATAAAACTTAAATGTTTTGCATAACATGAAATATTGTTAATGGGAATGTGTTGTTTCTAATGTTAAATATAGAAAGCAGATAACAAGAAAAAAAAAAAGAAATAATGTTGCAGGTAGATACGGAGCCTCAGCCCAAACACATATATGATCAGACAGGATGTCAACGATGCATTCATAACTAACATGTGATTATTCAAAAATTGAAATAGTACAGTGGGAAACAACTAACTAACTAACTCTCTATGTTTTTTTTTAAACCGGCACGAATGAGAAAGGAATAAAAGAGATTTTTACAGGAATCTTGTTGGGAAACCTGATGGTAAAGGACCAAAACGAACATGGAGATGAATCTAAAAGAAATCTGTAAAGATTGGAATAGAATATATATAAATTTTGCTCAGGATAAGTACAAATTGAACTGTAACTACGAATTTTCAGAATCAAGAGTGCTAGAGAATTAATTAATTAATTAATATTTAATATAATGAAGGTAGTAATATAGTATTCTTATTGAGAAGAGAATCTCTACAAAACTTATTTTTCCTCGTACGTTTACTAATAGCAGTTACATTTGACATGTTTGACTAATCGCGAATCAACGTACGGAAGCCGTTGGAAGCAGTTTGAAGACTGAAATGGCTATGGAAGGACACTTATTATAATGTTAATATCTTAGTATAATGTTTTGAGAATTGCTTCTCGATAATATTTGGTATATAATTTAATCTGTTGTTAGATAAAATACATAATTATCAGAATTTAAGGATGGAAAATATGAAGAGCGAATGAATGATACGTTTGACTAATCGTGAAGATAAGTATCACAGTACGTTTTATCGTTTCTTATATAAACGTTTCAACGTTTAAGAACGTATAAGAACGTTTACTGAAACGTTTCAACGTTTGTTTTAGCAATTCTCAGTACACCTTCTAAAATACTCTCGACATGTACTAGAGCAATATTGTCGAAAACGATTGTATTTATTAAAAGATAAAAGAAATAAACGCTCACATGATACTTTGCCAGAATAAGAGCAAACCAAATTCTACTATGAAATGAGAGAACGGTGACCTTTTCAGTGGAACAGGTGGACATATTAACTAAGCTCTGAATATTATTAGCTGAACCAAGAATACTTTGAAAAAACAGAAAATTCATTTTGTGATCAGAAAGATAAATAATCGAACTGCATACTCGCTCTAAAGCGAGGACCAAACTGAAGTGTTCCACCATCCGAAGTCCTTGATTACAATGTGACAATGATAGCCACTACGTTATCGGTGAACACTCAAGAATGTTTTGAAGTTAATGATTTAATCCACTGAACGATCTGAAATCTGAATGATTTTCAAAGATCTTGTTGAAAATAAGACAGTGGAATGTTAAGAGTAGATAAAGTTGATTAACAGTATATTTCCATCAAAATAGTTAAAGAGATGCCCGGCTGGGTAAATATAGTACTACTGCGCCGCAATTGGTGCAAACTAATGCTTCCGTCTGTCACTATGGAAAGACCAGTACACCAATTTCCTTCGGGTCCATCTCAATATTGTTATTCCATCTTCATCTCTGCCTTCCTGGAAGTCTACTATCACCAATTTTCCCAGCAAGGATGTTGTAAACGTTTCTTAAATGCGTGATACATTAGCATGGTCAAATTTCCCAAAAGGTGAGAATTTAGCAAGTCCAGAAACTTTTCATCTTTTACTCCTGTCATTGTCACGACGTCCTGATGGAAAATGTCCAATAGATGATTCACTGCATTTGTGAACGTTGCCTCTCTCTCTCTCCCCCCTCCAGTTGTTTCGTGGCTCCATTCTTCATGGTTACGCACGGTTCAGCATTCGATAGCCTTAATAGAATTCGACTTAATAGTTAGGCCAGCCCTCTGCCAATACACTGTCAACTTCTCCAACTAGGCTAACGCCAAGTCTCCGACATTCTTTACACAGTACTTCACGAAGATCATTTTTTTGTTAATTTTCAGTGTCAATCTTCATTAGGATGCTAAATTGTTGTTTACAATCTAATGTTTCTGCAATGAATATGTATTCTGACTTACTCGTGACTTTCTGCATACCTTTGAGCTCTAGTGAAGAAAGAAAAAACACAACAACTTTAAAGTGATCGGACCTTTGAGGGTCATAGATCACGATATACAGTCACGGACACTGCCGGGTTGTAATAAATACATTGATTTTCAATAGAATTGTTGCATCAACCTC
Source organism: Lepisma saccharinum (assembly GCF_977018435.1). NCBI lineage: Eukaryota > Metazoa > Arthropoda > Insecta > Zygentoma > Lepismatidae > Lepisma > Lepisma saccharinum. Next base: position 4,929,062 of record NC_139248.1, on the reverse strand, counting down.
GTTGACTTTCAATCGGATCGTTACAACCCAGAAGGGCCTCCCCGATGGAGCAGTGGTAGCGTCTCAAACTTCGGTCCACTGGCACCCAATTGGACGAAGGGGTGAATTGCTTTACCCTTAACAAAACTGGAATTTTTGCAAATTTTGGACCAGGTTGGTGCTACATGGACTGCCCTCCGAAGTTTTCTTGATTTAGTTTCTGTAATATCAGATGAACACAGATTATGCAGCTCAGTTTTACATCACTGGATATATCGCATTTACCACATTCCCGCCTTGCAGCTCTACATGTTCGAGTTTTGGTTTTAAGTCCACTTTATGCACAGAAAGACTAATCAGGACTCTGGACCTACAGTTTAAAGTGGGATCCAAACCACTTGTGCCTCCAGCGTGTATCGAACCCGGGACACCTTGGTTACAAGGCGACGACGATACCACTACGCTATCGGGGAGGCCCGGCAGCTCTAAATGTCTTTAATATCTTCGATTCCAGCCAGTTTGGTGACCGAGAGCGTCAAGTGGTCGACTTTCGATCTCGCCATCAAAGTTCCAGAGTTCGGATTCCGGCCTATGCATGGGTCGATTTCATATCATCATCATGCTTGCGATTAACCAAAAAATAGCAGAAAAGCGACGTAAAATGCAAGTAGTATAAAAGTATATAGGATAAACCCAACTTACAAGTGTAGAAAAGGCGAGGCTATTTGATTGAACAATCAGATTTGCTTACACTTAAAACAATGCCAAGATGGGGCCTGTACCCCAATTCTTCAGGTGTGATATGCTCTGATTTTTAAGAAATTCTGAATTTCTAGTGTAGAAAAGGCGAGGGCTCAACAGATAGATTTACCCATACTTAAGACAATGGCAAGAGGGGCTTATACCCTAATTTTTCAGGTGTGGAGGTTCGGGTTTAAGTCCTCATAAAATATGAAGCCTCCCCTGATGGCAAAATGATAATATTGTTGCCTTGTAAACAAAAGGCTCGGGGTTCGAGTCCTGATAAAATATTTAAGATTGAAATACATGTGGCAAAATAATATGTCCACAAGTGAGATTTTGAGAATAATTACTGCTAGTTGATAGCCCCCAAATCTGAAACCCTGGTAAAACAATGTTTTACAACAATATATTGTACAAAAACTGAATTTCTCAATTTTCTTATTTTCTCATGTTTTATAACCACTTGCTCAATACAATAGAAGAATAGTGGGTAGGCATAATTAATTGCCTCCATGTCCTGCCGGCACGCAAGAGATAAAATCTACACGCTAGAAGAGAGCATTAATGATTTTTCTGTACGATTCACTGAAGGGGGCATTAATCTTTCTGTGCGACAGGGGGAAAAAGTGTAACATGTTGCAGACATGTAAAAGTGTAACAAAGATTATTGAGATAAAAATACATATTTTCACACAGTGGCAATGAACTGCACCCCCTTCATGCTGAAAGCAATTCTATTCTGATAATATGAGCCTAGGCAAAGACTTAGAAAATATTATGGCAGTTCAAAATCCAATTTTGTCTGTATAAGGGTCTCAGAACCCAGTAAAATGTGGGCATATTCCATATTGAGAAGTGTTAATATTGTTGCATTGTAATCAGGGGCTTTAGGTTTGAGTCCTGATAAAAGATTGAAATATATACAACTGCCCACACATAAGATATTCACTGCTAGCTGATAATACAGTTGAGGTTTCAAAGCTGGTAGAGTGTCTGGGACCTCTCTGACAGCAAAGTGTTGGTATTATTGCTTTGTAATCAAGGGGCTTCTGTGTTTGAATCGGATCTCTAGAATTGCTCCGTGACTCTCTCATTTCTTACATCATAAACATATGATTTTTCCCCTATGAGAATGACGCTACATATGGTGTCATCTGGTAAAGCCTCGTGGAATTCACAGATAATTTTAATGTTTGTCCTGTCATTAACCACAACTTGTTTCCTTTTTGAAGTGTTGATTACAAACATGGGTCTCTGTGTTTTGAATTCATCTGGTGAGTAATACATATCAGTACTGCCAGTAGTGACACGCTTGAAAGCCGAAAAAGCCTCATATAATTTGAGGAAATCATCCTTGGACATGTCTAAATTGTAATTTTCTCTAGGGAATACCTCATTTCTGCCATTTTTAAGATATATGTTTTTGATGTTGCAGCTATCAAATTTACTTGAATTTTTTTCCTGATTGTTATGTCTTCCAGTCTGAAACAATACCACCACAAAATCAGGCATGTCAAATTGAATGCTGGAGAATGAGTTTGTAGCATCAAACTCATAATATGTGCCAGATGCGGGCTTCTGTACAGATTGATATGTGTAAAATTGCAGAGGAATCTGTGGATTTTTTACTATATCTGCTTTGTGTTTAAGAGCGTAACTGGCCTCATATTCAACAACAGGGATTCTTAGCTCCATAGTCTGAATAAGGCACTTGCCTGCATCAGGTAAGGTATTGGGCAGAGCTTCCCCTGTAGAGTTTAATGTACTGTACCTCATCAAAGCATTATTATCATTGGCAGCTCTTCTAAATGTAATTCTTAACCCGCCTTTCCACATAATTTCTTTGTAATCCGAGAAGAATCCTGGCAACAGGCGCATGGGGAACAGCACAGTGTGGCTCTTGGTTAATATTTTATCACCAGCCTCAAATCCACCGATTCTGTAGTAAGAAGCCTCGGTTTTGGATAATTTTAGTGTGGCCAAAGCTGTGGAGGTAATGCCGGGATAATCCACTCTGTTTATAACAACGCCATGTTTTCTGATCTCAATTTCAGAGAACAGATGCGGCACAAAATTGTCTACCAACCTTATATTTGAGTTTGCAGGATAATCTGTACCATCGAGCTTTACAACATCAAACTTGATGTATAGATCTGCTCTGTGGGGGTGTATAAAGCCATCCCCTACATCAATATCAACCTCAATCTCTGTGTTGGGTTGATTTAAATTTGCAAAGGTCCTCCTGTTTGGGGGGAATGATTGTAGCTCATAACTCTCAATATTTTCCATTGTATGTATTTTTATTTAAATGTTAATCTCTATGATAGCAGTTGTTGTGGCTCCAGCAAAATCAACTAATTCTTCTTTTTCATTAGTGACCATCAATTCAATATAATCTATTCTGTTATGGCACACAGGAAAATATAATGTTGGGGATGGATTGTAGATGATGGGCTCCATAAATTCGGAATTAGGTTTGAATGTTGCAATGATGCCAGTTTGTTTGTGAGTGCCTATGCCATTTGATTTGGTGATCATACCCTCGGCCACATTACAGTGAATATTCAGAGTCTCTATGGCTAAGAATTTAGGTATATTCATAGCAGTGTGTTTGATGGCCGCTTCAAGTTTTGTGTTGTTCTCAAAGCCTAACAGCTCTCCTATAGTACCCAGATCCACTGTTTCTGTAGCAGATACAATCTCTACTCTGTGAGTGACAGAATTTTGACTTAACACTACACCTCTGGGTAATTGAGCATTTAGAGTGGATAGATTATATTGCCCTGGAGTGATGACAATTTTTTGATCCCCTACTGCAATTGTATTGTTGTGGTGTGTAATATTAGGTATCAAGTACATGCCATAAAATGCTCTGAGAGCTATTGTTTTGGGATACACTATGTCATCATGCAATTTGAGTTTCAATATTGAATTTTGGCTGGTGAGATGGAATACCCCCATGATGTTTCAGATACCACAAGGCTTTTTGAAAATTTTCAATTGATGGTTTATTTATTTGAGACATATATCTGAGAACAGATAAACACAAATGTCCGCAATTAACATCTTTGAAGTTTTGAACACGGGCATTATTGTAATAAAGATTAGCTGATTTTAGATATTTTATTAAATTTTCAGGTGGAACACCTCCAAATGAATCAAACACAAATGCCTCATTTTTTAAATATTTAAGATAACAAATCCAGTGAGTGCCCTGATTTTTGTACTTATCCAAATTAACAATGCCACACTCTTTGTTGAGTGGTTGTTCCGGTAAAGAATCAGACATGTACACACCTCTAAAATTTTTGATGCCCAGTGGCTTGATTAAAACTTCAATATCTTGGTTTGTAAGCGACTCTTGTTTTTTTTAAACTTATTCATGGCTCTCTTAACACCTTTGCCTTTTTTCTCCATTGCCAGGTTATGGCGCCTCTGCTCATCTAATTCTGCCCTATTTTTCTTGGCATCTATTACTGTTTTTGCTATGGCAGCTGATCCCCCAGCCAAGCTCCCCACAGCCCCAAGTGCTGCTAAGATGGCAGGGATAGTAAATATGAAACCCCCCACATGTGATTTTTTTCTTGATTGCTGTAATCTTTTTAATTGGGGGGTACTAAGCAACAATTTCATACCATGTCCCTTGGCAATACAAGAGCTTTTTTTCTTGCGCTGCTTTTTGGTTAAAAGACTGTCAATAGTTTTAAGAGATTTGAGACCTGCATAAGGTATTTGATACATAACACCCTTGGCCTTCATTGTAGGTTTATTATATACATATTTACAACCCCCACCCCAGTTTTTGTTTGGTGCTCATAGCTATGGTGGTTCCCAATGCTGCTATTTTTTCACTCAAAGAAGCATCTTTGCTTACAAATCTGCCAAATGCAGCCTCTTCTAATTTCTTGTCTGCAACATGTCTCTTGTCAAGATCAGAATGTGTGTTGTATGCTATGTCATGGTCTCTACAAGCAGCATCTAAAGGATTTACACCAGGATCCCCTCTGTTTAATCTATGATCCAATTTTGTACCGGGACCACAATACTGATAGCCTGGAATATGTAGTTCAAATGGCAGCTTGTTTATAATGTCATTCACCAGCCCCCGACCCTCAGAAATATTCCAAAATTTAGGTGGTAGAGTATTAATAATTTTTATGAGATATCCAATCCCCTTAGGGTCATTCACTATAAAATTAGACAATTTTGTGCTTATCATGTCCATAATTCCAACCTTTTCATTGTAAAAATTGTGGTTCCCAGCATTTTCCTCCCCAGCTATCACCAGCAACCTATCTACAAGTTTCCTGACATCATCAACCCACACAAATTCTTTAGGCAGGGTGTTGTATTGCTTGATTCCACTGCCAGTCTTGATCTGTGACCATATGGGCTTGATTAAATTGTTGTATTTTGCCCCACTGCTAGACTTGACTCTTTTTTGTGTGGGATCATTGTTCTGGTATAGAGCATCTGATTTTATTAATATTTCTTTGTAATCCTCATAATCTTGATCTGTATAGCTGCCAGGCCTTTTCCTAGTCATCAATTCCCACAATCCAGGTGTGCCGGTGTACTTAACAAAAGCACCTTTTTCTCCGAGACGAGATTCTGAATAAACAATTATATCATCCCCCATAAATGTTACTCTGAAATTGCCAATTCTATGAATGATGCTCCCATCAAGCTCTGTGTCAGCATATAAGCCAAAAACCTCATCTTTGTTGTCTTTAGGTGTGCTTAAATATTTTTGAGCAAGAAGACCCAATTCAATAGGATCCTGTGTAGCTTCAATTCTTCTAGGAGCAATAGGACTAGGTGTATGAATACTGGAAAGTGGGGTGAATGGATAATCTAATATGTTCCTTGCAGCTACAGGTACAAGCTCTGTGATCAAATCTTGATTTTGCTCTGTAACAGTTTTGATATTCTTACCTAAATTATTAATAGCATCAATTACAGGCTGTTCTGTTTGTTTGTGTTTTTCATAAATTCCCCGGTTCTCTGATTTCCATCCCTTGAATCTTTTTACAAGATAATCTCTTAACTTAAGATCATCAATGATTGGCCTTTTCATGGTTATTTATATACGTCTCAACGTCTAGAAAATCGTTGATTTTACTTCTGTATTTGCCGCTACTGGGTGTTCTTGTCATATCAATAGTGACAAACCCATAACTGTCCTGGTTCCAGCACCTGCTGCAAAACTTGGAAAAATCATTGTAGCTCAAGTCCCCACCTACATATTCATCATGTATGTGTTTGAGGTTGGTATGATCTTGATGAAACACACATATAAAATTGCTGTTGTCTCGGATCAGCTGCTTTGGAATTTTAGAAAAAGTCTGTGCCAGGTAGAAGCAATCAATGTTTTTGTGCCGCCCCTGTGTAAAGAAATTTCTAACCTTGTTTTGATTATCCAGTATAATGTCATCAAACACAACAACAGAATTATCGAGACATTCGTGAAGTGGCTTAACATCTGGTTCAAAAGTGGCAATATCCAATCCATCATATAGCTTCATCAGCTGCTGATATTTTAATTGTTCCAAGCTCTTAGAGAAAACATACAAGTGCCTGTTTTTCCAGTCTAACCAGTTGGGTGCCAATAAAAAATTATCAACCATTAGTGTAGTTTTGCCACAAGCAGATGGCCCAACAATAAGACACCTAATATTATCAGGCAGCAAGTTGCCATTTCTCCTATTCTGTTGTTCAGGTTCTGGCAGCCTCTTTATAACATCCCAGGTGCTCATATTATCACTTTGTCTGCATCGATCCAGCTGTTTTCCGGATGACCCAGCCATTTGACAAATAACTTGTTGCCTTTTCTGCGGATGATTTTTTCTATGAGATAAGTGTCAGGCTGTTTAGTTTTGCTGAGTTCTTGTTCATAGAATCTGCCTTTGAGAATTTCTCCTCGATGATCTTTTATTATATATGTGTTAAGGGTCCCGGGTTTAACTTGAACCACTGTAAATAATTCTGTGCTCCAGTTTCTTGTAAAGCCTCTTTTGAATAAGTGCTTATATTTGCTGATTCTTACTTGATCACCCACCCTGTATTTGGCCCTTCTTGTTGTTGCCTGGTATCTAGGATAATAAACAGTCCTGATCAATTTTTGCTCATCAGATGAAGTTACTTCAGAGGGTTTCATGTTGATTGTGGAATGGACCGAGTTGTTATATTTATGTAGAAGTTCTGGAAGAATATTAACCCATTTATAATTACCTTGGAGGGTAAATTGTTTATACATAAGATTTTTTAGGGTTTTGTTGAATCTCTCTACAATTGAGGCCTTGAGATCACTGTAACTCGAATAATGTTTTATTGCCTGGCTTTTAATAAATTGTTGGAACACAGAATTATAAAATTCTTTGCCATTATCTGTTTGCAAATAGCGTGGTGATCTTCCTGAATGATTGATGATTGTCCTGAGGGCTTCTGTAACACATTTTCCAGTCTTGGATTTGAGTGGCACAGCCCAGGCAAATTTTGAAAATGTATCTATTACAGTGAGTAGATACTTGTAGCCCTTGTTGATTTTGTCTAAGTTTTTCAACTGTCCACTTGACAACTCAATCAAGTCGCTCTGCCATAAATCATCTATGCCTTTTGTGACTACTGGGAGTCTCTTAAAATTATGCCTGGCTTGTCTGTGTAATTCATCAACTATAATTTCTCTAGACATAATATGTAAACAAGAATATTGCAACTATGGGGTATTCAGCAGCTGAGACTGCAGGATTTTCTAAATATAATTTGTCTCCAATATGTATTTTAAATTCCAAAGTGCCATCATCTTCAGTATAGGCTGTTTCCAATGTATCGGGATCTGTAAAATCCTCTAACTCTACACTGGTGACCTTTGCTTTGTTCTCAGCATTTGTTATTGATAAGGTAGGGTAGTGGTGTGCCTGTGGCTGATGCCAATATTTGATCTTGATTGGTCTCAATGTGCCCCCAACAAAAAATTGGTAATAAAATTGTGCAGGGGACAGCATATATATTTTGCCACCTGGTGTAAATGGTGAATCATATTCTTTGTTGGGGATGCTGTACAATTCAAGAATTACTGTATGTTTTGGATTCTCGATTATGCCTGTTATTTCTTTTTCTGCTGTAAGCAATCTACTTGTTACAGATTCAAGGTGCTCATTGATGGTCCTAACAACATCATCGTGGCCTGGCTTGATTTTCATGTCCACAACAAGTTTCTTGTATTGTTGCACAATCTCTTGAAGCTGGGTGGCAAAAACAGACAGAGCATTTGCTTGATTGGATTCCATGGTCCCTAGCTGTTGCTTGATATTAGCTACAATTTGCTGTAAATTTTCAACAACTGCCAATTTTGAATTTTGAGCAGTAAGATCATGGACCTGTCTTCTGATATCCTCAAACAGGGCATGCAGTTCATTAATATGTTGATTGGTTGGAAGAGTGGCCACTGTCTGAGTGAGTTGTTTGATCTCTGTCTGGATATTCTTGATATCTTCTGATTTCAATATCCTATTCACTGCCCTCTTAATATTTTTAAGTTCCTGTGATGTAGGAAGATTTGATACTGTATTTTGCAAAGATTCAAGTGCCAATTTCACATTATTTAATTCAGATGCATCAGCCACATTTTGCATAGCATTTTGGAGCAGGGCTATATCTGCCTGAGTGGGTGTGGATTGTTGTAAAATTTCAGGTTTTGTTTGAATATCATCAATCAAATGATGAAAATGAGATAGTTCAGATTCAGTGTTGAGGTTTTCAAGCTTTGTGATTTGTTGCTGGACACTGACAAGTGTATCTACAATCCCAGGCAGGCGAGTTTCTTGTACATTTGCCAAATCACTTTGCACTGCTGCTATTGTACCTTCAAGATGGGTTATGGTTCTTTGAATTTTTCCAAAATCTTCATATGTTTCAAGTTGCAGCTTAATATTTGCTACACTCCGAGTTATTGCACTCAAAGCATCAGAAGATGGCAAGTTGTTCATAAAATTTTCAAGTGTCTCAATTTTTTCTTTAACCTCGGCTATGGCATTGTGCAGAGGATCCAGATTAGGTATTTGGAGTGATTGAATCTGTTCTTTTAGAGTGGAAATGACTAGATCAAAATCTTCTTGTGATTTTATGCTTTTGACAATTGTTTGGAGCTGTGCCTGGACATTATTTATCTGCTCTTCCAATTGTTGTTTCAATTGCTCAGAGTTGGTGGCCTGGGTCTTAAATTTGGCTTGAAGAGCTGCTACAGCTTCTTCTAAACTTTGAAAATTATCTAATGTTGCAAGATCAGTATATTTCTGAAGCAACAATTTGAGTTCAGAATCAATTTTAAGAAGAGGGTCCATGCATTGTGATTGTAAATTTGTAATTTCTAATTGAAGACTGGCATTGAGTGTGGTTTGTAAAGCTTGTAAATCACTTCTTAATTTCTTGACTCTGACATCAAGCATAAGAATCTCATCACTGTGATCTTCATGTCTTGTATGGCCAAATATATCATTAGGCATTTTCTTTTAATGGTTATTTATTACAGAGTATCTGATTCTTAATTCTATAAAAAAGGGTATAAGCTTGTCATATGATCCAGGGACCTCAATATATAAGCAGTCACCAGCAGAAACAGTATATACAGTGCCAGAAACCATGTTTGAGTGCTTAATTCTATAAATATTTCTCCCTACTGAAATCTTGACATCACCCTCAGGGGTTGTAATAAATTGCAATTGCCCACCTACAGGTAATTGGTAATGATTTAAATTATTGTTAAATATGTACAATGTTTTACCTGTTTCATCATCAACATCTGTAAGTATGCTGTTCAGATGAATAATTAACAAGCCACTCAGTTTAGACAGCATATCAGAAGAGGGTTGTGGTGTTGGCAGGTCCATAATAACCTGTTTTTTGAACCCAAATAAGTTCATGGGCATGTTTATTTATTTCAAATCATGCTCTGTCATTGGGCATTGTTTGCCACTTCTCAAATCACAATGACCCCATGGTAAAGTATGTATGCCACATGATAAAATACATCTCTTATCATCATGTGGGTCCAGGGCCACTTTTCTTACAATATTTGAAGTCAATAAGTGATCCACACTCTGGATTCTGGATTCTGATGTTTTGATTGAATTCTGGGATTTGAGGCAATTTTCATAATCTTCAAATTGAAGATCTTTTTCAACAGTTACTTTGCCAATACCCTTGGCCTTTTTGGCAACAGTGCCACTACATGTCTCAAAAGTGTACATCTTGGCACTTAACCCAGCAAATTTCACAATAACATCACCACATGTCTCATCTTTTAACTTGCCAGGCACCTTTTTGTTGTGGGGTTGAATCTTTGTATGTTCACTGGTATCAAAGTATTGAAACAATGCAGGCTGTGACATATCTTGATAAACATCTTCTGTTTGAATATCAAGAATAAAACTATCCGTGTCCATGTACAATAATTTTACACGATCACCATAAAAAGGTTTCAACACATCATAATACAATGTTAACATATGTAATTTGGACAATTCCAATATCGCAGCCCCTACATAAATAGGTTTATCAAACTTAATCTTTGTTTTCTTCATGTTGAAAAGTGCCATGTGCTCATCATAAATTTTTCTGTAATTGAAATTAGGCTTTGCAACCAATTTTTTGCTCCGGCTGGGGTCAGTAATTATTTTAACATCGGTATGTTTTCTGACATTTTCAATAGTTTTGCCATAGACAGAATTCACCATCAATTTAAACAAGGCCTTATCAAATTGGCTCTTTGCAGATGTTCGAAGCTCTGTGTTTGTATCAATGTATGGTTTCAACCATTCTGAGTGCCTGAACCTCAAAACTTTGCCAACTTTGGTCACTTGAACACCATGATTCATCAGGAACTGGAGGTTTTTGTAATATATGACATAATCCTGTTTTGGCTCCAGGGTCATCATGAGCTTCTTCTGTTTAGAGCCAGGTGAGCACTGAACCTCGGGAATTGGGGGCAGATCAGAAAATGTGTTGTGTAAATCATCTGGAATTGTCAGATCAACCTCTAAGAACAGGCCATAGTTACTGTCATCAAAATCTTTAAGATCTTCAATATTGAAATCTTCAACCCACTCAAGCCCTGCATATGGCAGTTTTTTCATCATGGCATAACCATAGAGGCTGTTTGCATCTACATACAGTATAAAATTTGATGGCCGTGCTGGATCATAATCAGGCAGCATAATATGCTTGTTATTTGCTCTGGCATATCTCTGGGAACATTGCACCATCCCCCCTCTTATACATTTCTCCATAAACAGATACGTATCTTGATCGTGGATCAGATCCAATTGCATTTTAGTGTTGAAAAACATTGCGGCCCATGCTAGGCCCGGGGCACTGTAAAAATACACTGGGTCCAGTTTATAATTTTGCATAGAAGATTTTCTGAATGCCTGCAATATATCAGCTAAGAGGGTCACATCAAGTTTCAAATATGCCATGTGGTAATCACCAAATGTCTTGCAATTTAAATTGTTCCACATCAACTGGGCATGGTGATAATCATCATCAGTGATTCCAGATCCTCTGATTTTGCTGTAAAACTCTTCTTGTGGTGGCAGGGAACACTCATCAAATTTAGAAAAATCTGTAACGTAATCATATGGATATACACCCTTCCGCCTAATTAATTTCAGGTCCTGATTTGGAAACAATGCACGTGTGATTTTCAAGTGATCATCAGGTAATTGAGAGGCCAGTGTAGCCAGGCTAGCAGATAAAAATCTGTAAGAATCAAGAAATCTTATGTGAATAGGAATACCATCAACTTTAATTATTTTGCTAATAGATATATATTTCTCATCATTTTCAGCTAAAATATTTAAATTCTGCTTGTCAAACCCCTCGTACCTGATCAGATGATGGAAATCATAATTGGATGCTCCATGGCAAAATATGGGGACAAATCTTGGTCTCTTGATCTGAATATTGCAGCTATTACACAGGGCCTGTTTATATCGACCATCTGTATGAGAATGGTGTTTCACCTTGATATTTGTATCTGAAAATTCAGAATCACATACCGGGCATTTTTCTGCATTGTTGAAATCTTCAATCTCTTCCTCTGTTAAAGGCAACATGGGCTTTGATTTTAATAAGATGTTAGATGCTATGTCACGGCACACATTTTCTATTCTAAGTGCAAATTCTTTGATGGCATCTGGTCCCATGTATGAATCTTTTTTAGTAACAACACCATCCTGTACAACCATATAACAAAAACTGGAAGGTTCATGTAGCTGGTATGATGTACTTGAAGATTCTTCAGGATCTGGATTGCAGAATGCAATAGGTTTGACGTTCGATTCGAAATCACAGACAATATATGCTGGGTGTTCCAACAAGGCTTCATACTTTTTGAATTTGCAATTTTCACTTGGATTGGGCATCACCATATGAACAGGTTTATGGTTCCCACAGTATTTCAGATGCTCAATTAACTTGTTTTTAGCAATTTCTGCATTCACTTCCCGAACCCCATTTATTATTTTTTTACCATCAAATTCAGTTAAACATCTTCTGCACGACTTGAATATTGTATTGGATTTGCCTTGTTGTTTTCTCACTAAAGCTTCAAGACTGTGTATCAGAGTGTAATGATATGTATTATTCCCTTCAATTAAGAGCAGATCAATCGGAACAGCAGAATCATCATCAAGTGTACTGATTCTGAGAGGTGCTATCAAGCAATTGCCAGTGGAACAAATAAATACATTAATAGATAATTGTTTGCCATTGATGTGCCTGGCCTTTTTTTCAAATTTATCAATATTCTGAACAGACATTGGATATTCCAAACCCTCCATTGCATCGTCAAAAAGATGTTCATGTTGTTTGTAATAAGTTATTCTCTCAGGATGCCTTGAAACTGGATACAAAGCAGCTAAAATACACCACAAAAAGCATTTCTGGTCGGTATTTTCAATATTGACCACGGCTCTTTTGTTTTTGATATTGGCAGGTAATGGCAGATATGTAGAACCTTGTAATGGGTTGAATTCAGAAATATTAACATATAACTTGTGTGATGAACCGCATAGGCTCCATCCTGACTCTTTTGCCGCAAATTCAGAGTGTTTCATATTCAATTGATCTATCAACCTGCTTATTATTTTGTCCGAATTTGTATTTGAATAAACCGGTACAGTTTCTGTTATGTGGGGCTGTGTAAATTTTGTGCCATTTGGTTTCTTATATTGAGTATACAATTTGAGGGACAGCTTATAAGAGCCATTTTGTGCATTTAGAATTGCCTGTATATCAGGTTTTTTACTGTTCAAAAAATTCTCAATGCCACATCTTGGCTCTGATACAAACCGATAATCCCTAAGTTGGGCATTAAAACTGCTATGGATAGGTGCATGGCGTGGCTGCTTTGCAGGTGAAGCATTAACAGGTGTTTCATGCTTCCTTTTCAGACCAGATGTGGATGGTTGTGAGGGCAATGCTGATGACTGTACATAAGAATTACACTTATGCCATTTGTAATATGCCTTGCTTAATATTTTATGGCATCTTGGACACATTTTTGTGGCTTTTCTGCATTTCTTAGAGTTACAAATACGGCAATGCCTAGCCCAATGAGAACTAGATATATTTTTATTACACCGATTGCAATATTTTTGTTTTGGCATTTTTTCTTGTTGTTTATTATATAAGATTTTCTGGGCTTCAATTCAAAACTTTATACTTAATAAAAAATATCAGTTGGGTTCAGCAGTTAGTGGCTGAGCTGGTGCTTTTATACCCAAACAACAGCAGTAACTAGGTTTTGGTGATAGTTTTGCTGATGTACAACACACTTCACCAGGTTTAAAACCTCATCTCTATATCAACTAAATACAATTCAAAATTGGATTTTGAACTGTGCAATAAATATTCTGTAAGTCTCACTTGTGTTTATATTAACAGAACAATACAAAACCAGAATTGTATTCAGGATTGTATGTGTTCATACAAAAAAGCCATATTTTTGACAAGTTTATAAACAACAATCACACAGATATAGCTTTTACACACATGGCCGAATCTGTCTGAGCAGAGGGCCGAATCTGTCTGAGCAGAGGAGGGAGGGGGGGGTTTCAGATTTGGGGGCTATCAACTAGCAGTAATTATTCTCAAAATCTCACTTGTGGACATATTATTTTGCCACATGTATTTCAATCTTAAATATTTTATCAGGACTCGAACCCCGAGCCTTTTGTTTACAAGGCAACAATATTATCATTTTGCCATCAGGGGAGGCTTCATATTTTATGAGGACTTAAACCCGAACCTCCACACCTGAAAAATTAGGGTATAAGCCCCTCTTGCCATTGTCTTAAGTATGGGTAAATCTATCTGTTGAGCCCTCGCCTTTTCTACACTAGAAATTCAGAATTTCTTAAAAATCAGAGCATATCACACCTGAAGAATTGGGGTACAGGCCCCATCTTGGCATTGTTTTAAGTGTAAGCAAATCTGATTGTTCAATCAAATAGCCTCGCCTTTTCTACACTTGTAAGTTGGGTTTATCCTATATACTTTTATACTACTAATGCAAACACAATATCTTCGATTTTTAAAAAACCTTTCGCAATGTGCATACATAAAAAAGGTGCAGACATTCAATTCAAGACTGCAAAAGAACAGGTTCTGCCTGGGTTCGATATCGCACGCTTCCCATTCCTCTCTATTTCCTTTCCTTCCTTCTGCCTTCCCCACTGGTGTCCGATTCCCCTGACAATTCATTCCCAAATGCCCGCGCCGTGGGTTTTGTTGGGCCGTTATTTACGGTACTGTGTATTATCGGAAGCAACTGCGGGGAGCTTGGCCAACACGCTCTCTCTAGGAAGCGGGAAAATGAAAAACTGGCCAAAATAAATTCCTGGAAGCAAGGATATAAGAATATATAATGAAAAAAGTTGTGTTTTCAAGCGGAGCCGTGTTCCAGCAGCAGTTTTCTTCGGTGCGGGAACGACTCCGGCTGAAGACCTGCATTCGAATAAACTTTCTCGCTTTCTCAGAAAGTTTTCAAAGGACACATCCTAATTTCTGTTGCAACCGGTCAAAATTTCAGATGATGTACAGTCACATACACTTCTGGGTTGTACTGGTTGATTTGGAGTCTTTTACGTCCACTTTATGCACAGATAGGCCAATAGGGACTGGACCTAGAGTTTACAGTAAGATCCGAACCACTAGGTGCCTCCCCGGGTATCGAACCTGGGACTTCTTGATTACAAGGCAACGACGCTACCACTGCTCCATCGGGGAGGCCCTTCTGGGTTGTAACGATCCGATTGAAAGTCAACGAGGTTGATGCAACAATTCTATTGAAAATCAATGTATTTATTACAACCCGGCAGTGTCCGTGACTGTATATCGTGATCTATGACCCTCAAAGGTCCGATCACTTTAAAGTTGTTGTGTTTTTTCTTTCTTCACTAGAGCTCAAAGGTATGCAGAAAGTCACGAGTAAGTCAGAATACATATTAGTAGGGGAACCCAACGTTCTGGCGACGTCCTTTGATTGTAGTGTAATTGGGGCGTTTCAACGCCGTACTTAGTAGGTATTCTCTTTTTTTATCAATTGAATATTATTTTTTGACATATTTTGACAATTTTTTGTCGATGTTTTAGCGTTTGACGATTTTTCAGTGCAATTTTCACCGCATCTCATTTTTTTCCCACTCGTACTTGGTAGGTATGCATTTGTAGCCTCTTTTTTTATCAATTGAATATCAGTTTTTGACATATTTTGACAATTTTTTGTCGATGTTTTAGCGTTTAGCGATGTTTTAGTAAAATTTCCTTTTTTTCCCACTCACACTTGGTAGGTATACCACGATCTTACGTGATATAACTTAACCTATTTATTTTTTTTTCGTGCTAAACTACACGAGAGCCTCTACGTGCTTTGACCTACTTTAGAGTAGAACCATAAAGACAGAGCTGCAACCGAAAGTGAGGCTCGACTTAATAGTTTGCTCTTGTAAGACATAAGCCTTATTTTCTCGCAGTGTTGCCAACATTTTACTCGAAATAAAATCACCAAGGTTTTTTTCTTGGTCTAACCTATGTTATTGAACTGCGTCGTCACGTCCAAACCTGCATGACTTCCGAACACTATTGGTTTTATTCATACTTTTTCTTACGTATAGGTGTATATGATGAATCTGCAAACAGATTTTTTCTAAGTCTTACAGTTTCCAAGATAACCCCACTTCCGGTCGCTATTTTGGATTTCCGAGCATAGATTCTATTCATATTTTACTCACATATAGGCGTACATGATGAATCTGCAAACAGATTTTTTCTAAGTCTTACAGTTTCCAAGATAACCCCACTTCCGGTCGGTATTTTGGATTTCCGAGCATAGATTCTATTCATATTTTACTCACATATAGGCGTACATGATGAATCCGCAAACAGATTTTTCCTAAGTCTTACCGTTTCCAAGATAACCCCACTTCCGGTCGCCATTTTGGATTTCCGAGCATAGATTCTATTCATATTTTACTCACATATAGGCGTACATGATGAATCCCCAAACAGATTTTTCCTAAGTCTTACTGTTTCCTAGATAACCCCACTTCCGGTCGCCATTTTGGATTTCCGAGCATAGGTTGTATTCATATTTTTTCTCACATATAGGCGTACGTGATGAATCCGTAAACAGATTTTTCCTAAGTCTTACCGTTTCCAAGATAACCCCACTCTCGTCTTTCTCGAACTAAACTCAACGGCCTGTTGATCAATCAATTTTCGGAACGCTGCTCTTCTTGCTGGAACAGTGACGATTTCGGATTCGCGACGATCGACATGACGAGGAAACCCAACGACGGAAAATACAGAAACAAAATTAACGACTTTCTAAACGTTGCAACGTTGTGAGAAATAATAAAAATAAGTTGTTATGAGGTTTTGGTTTTCTAAACGTTGCAACGTAGTGCATATTGGCCGTTTCAAAGTCGTACTTAGTAGGTATTGTCTTTTTTTATTAATTGAATATCACTTTTTGACATATTTTGACAATTTTTTGTCGATGTTTTAGCGTTTGACGATTTTTTAGTGCAATTTTCACCACATCTCATTTTCTTCCCACTCGTACTTGGTAGGTATGCATTTGTAGCCTCTTTTTTATCAATTGAAAATCAGTTTTTGACATATTTTGACAAATTTTTTGTTGATGTTTTAGCGTTAAGCGATGTTTTTGTAAAATTTCCTATTTTTTTTTCCCACTCGTACTTGGCACGAATGCCACGATCTTATGTGATATAACTTAACCTATTTATTTTTTTTTCGTGCTAAACTACACGAGAGCCTCTATGTGCTTTGACCTACTTTAGAGTAGAACCATAAAGACAGAGCTGCAACCGAAAGTGAGGCTCGAAGTGAGGCTCGGTGAGGCTCGACTTAATAGTTTGCTCTTGTAAGACATAAGCCTTACTTTCTCGCAGTGTTGCCAATATTTTACTCGAAATAAAATCACCAAGGTTTTTTTTCTTGGTCTAACCTATGTTATTGAACTGCGTCGTCACGTCCAAACCTGCATGACTTCCGAACACTATTGGTTTTATTCATATTTTTTCTTATGTATAGGTGTATATGATGAATCCCCAAACAGATTTTTCCTAAGTCTTACAGTTAACCCCACTTCCGGTTGCCATTTTGGATTTCTGAACATAGGTTCTATTCATACTTTTTCTCACGATTAGGTGTACCTGATGAATCTGCAAACAGATTTTTCCTAAGTCTTACAGTTTCCAAGATAACCCCACTTCCGGTCGCCATTTTGGATTTCCGAACATAGGTTCTATTCATATTTTACTTACATATAGGCGTACGTGACGAATCCGCAAACAGATTTTTCCTAATTCTTACCGTTTCCAAGATAACCCCACTTCCGGTCGCCATTTTGGATTTCCGAGCATAGATTCTATTCATATTTTACTCACATATAGGCGTACATGATGAATCCCCAAACAGATTTTTCCTAAGTCTTACTGTTTCCTAGATAACCCCACTTCCGGTCGCCATTTTGGATTTCCGAGCATAGATTCTATTCATATTTTACTCACATATAGGCGTACGAGATGAATCCGTAAACAGATTTTTCCTAAGTCTTACCGTTTCCAAGATAACCCCACTCTCGTCTTTCTCGAACTAAACTCAACGGCCTGTTGATCAATCAATTTTCGGAACGCTGCTCTTCTTGCTGGAACAGTGACGATTTCGGATTCGCGACGATCGACATGACGAGGAAACCCAACGACGGAAAATACAGAAACAAAATTAACGACTTTCTAAACGTTGCAACGTTGTGAGAAATAATAAAAATAAGTTGTTATGAGGTTTTGGTTTTCTAAACGTTGCAACGTTGTGAGAAACATCGCTAAACGCTAAAACATCAACAAAAAATTTGTCAAAATATGTCAAAAACTGATTTTCAATTGATAAAAAAGAGGCTACAAATGCATACCTACCAAGTACGAGTGGGAAGAAAATGAGATGTGGTGAAAATTGCACTAAAAAATCGTCAAACGCTAAAACATCGACAAAAAATTGTCAAAATATGTCAAAAAGTGATATTCAATTAATAAAAAAAGACAATACCTACTAAGTACGACTTTGAAACGGCCAATATGCACTACTCCTACTTTCTCGCCTTAATGGATTTTTCTCGTAAGGCATGAGCAGTGTTGCCAACTCCTCACTCGAAAAATCTATTAAGGTTTTTGTTTTACGCACTAAACTAACCTACAATGAGAGAAAAATGGAGAGAAAAAAGCTCTGGCATCACTTTTTAAGCTATTTTTTATGCTAACTCGTCTTTTGACCTACTTTTCGTAGTAGGTGGAACCCAACGTTCTGGCTGGGCCCTTTGACCTACTTTTCGCGAGCAGTGTTGCCAGCTCCTCACTCGAAAAAAACACCAAGGTTTTTTGTTTTTGGGTCTAAGCTAACCTAAAGCAAGGAGGTGGCAACCTTGCTTGAGGTATTTTCTCGCAGTGTTGCCAACTCCTCACTCGAAAAAATCACCAAGGTTTTTTTTAGGTCTAACCTAGCCTAAAGCAAGGAGCTGGCAACCTTGCTTGAGGCTTGCCTTACAGTGCATAAAGCAAGGTTGCCAACCCACTGGTACTTTGCCATAGCCTTTTACATGAAAAAAAAGAGAAAGGGAAGAGTTAAACAACCGACAGCTTACCCACAGCCTTTTTTGCTCTAACCTAACCTAAAGCAAGGAGCTGGCAACTTTGCTTGTGCAATCAACCCGGTTGACCGCCCTCAAGTAAAAATCAGCGTTGCCAACTCCTCACTCGAAAATAAATCACCAAGATTTTTTTGGTCTAACCTAACCTAAAGCAAGGAGCTGGCAATTTTGCTTGTGCAATCATCCCGGTTGACCGCCCTCAAGTAAAAATCAGCGTTGCCAACTCCTCACTCGAAAAAAAATCACCAAGGTTTTTTTTTGGTCTAATTTAATTTAAAGCAAGGAGGTGGCAATTTTGCTTGAGGCTTGCCTTACAGCGCATAAAGCAATTTTTGCCAACCTGCACACACTGGGCAAGGAGAGCCGGCACTGCCGTAAAAGAGAGAGAGATGGGTGGATGGCAACGCAGTATGTGTGTGCGTGTGTGTGCGTGTAATATGTAGCATTATTAACTAGAGTGTGTTGGCAATTTACTTACAACTAAAAAAAAATAGAGATGCCAACGTTGGTGTAAGATGAAGAGAGAGAGAGAGAGAGAGACCCGTGGCTGGCAACAGTAATGAGCGAATGCGCCATATCGTAATTTTCCAACTCCGTATATCGTGACCTTTGTAAACCTCTCTCGGGGGAACGATGTGCCACACACACGCGCGCGCGCGCCTGTATTGTGACGCAAGCAAACAAACAAATAATAATTGTTGTCTTTTAGGATACCTGGCCCCTGTAACCTCGCGAGGGTGCGTGGTGCCCAACACAGTTCTAATGGCCGCGGCTAACAAAGTCATGCCTCTGTAGAGTTTCACGTGTTTTTTTTTTAACCCCCCCTCCATGACTCCCTACAGAGGACCTCCGTGTGTAATGTGTGTGTTTTATGATTGAAGAGAAGAAAAAATTTTGGTTAAGAATAGAAAGTGTAAGAAGTAAAAAAGTTTCCGTAGGGTGCTGCATCTGAAAGAAAAAAAATATCCTCAAAATAGTGTACATAATATGATAGAAAAATATAAAAAAATGTGAAAGCAAAAATTAGTGTGAATGATTGTTTTTTTTAAAAAAACGATAGAAAAATATAAAAAAGTGTGAATGATTGTTTTTCTTTAAAAAAAATGATAGAAAAATATAAAAAAAATGTGAATGCAAAAATTAGTGTGAATGATTGTTTTTTTTAAAAAAAGTGGTGCAAGAAATAATACATACTTTTTTGATGAAGAAGTCTAATGGTGCGAGCAGGTTTCTTCCTCGTCATGACATCCCCATTCTCGGGTGTGGATGTTGCAGTCCAGTAGCCTCAATTTGGTGTCGTGGGGATCAAGCGCCACTTTGTTGATCGTGGATGTACGCAACTGGTCGATGGTGCTCGTGATCCGATGTTCGGTCATGCGTTTGATTTTTTTGTCGAACAAGCACGACTTGTAATGTTCTACGGTCAGTTTGTTTGTGCTCGAACGCCCCACCCCTTTTGCTTTTTTTATTTCGGTCTCGTCCTGGATTTTCACGGCATACATTTTCGCCCGAAGACCCGCAAACTCTGTGATGATGCGGCCGTTGACTTCATCCTTCATCTTCCCGATCGTCATTTTCTGGCTGTCGTCGAAGAGAGCGTGATCTTTCGGATAATTGGAGAAGTCGAAATGGTGGCTCATGCTTTTTAGATCTTCGTATAGATCATCGGTGTGGATGTTGTACACGAAGCTGTCCGTGTCGGTGTACGCCACCTCGATCGCCTCTCCATAGCGTGGTTTCATGATGTCGTAGTGAAACTTGTACATGGCCAGCTTCGACAACTCGAGGATCGCGACTCCCACGGCGATTGGTTTGTCGAATGTTATGTTTCTGAGAGCACGTTCGATCAATACCAACGTGTCGCTCAGTATCGTGAAGTTCTTGTACGTGGGCTGAGCGACGAGCTTGTTTATTTTCTTCGGGTCGGAGACCAAGTTGATATTTCTTCTTTTCCTGGCATCTTCCATGCTCTTGCCGTAGATACTGTTGTTCATCAATTTGTATAGGTCTTTGTCTGCGGAAGAAGAAGCTGATGCTCGACGTTGAGTGTTGCCGTCGATATAGGGTGCTAGCCACCTGGTCTGTCTAAACTTCAATCCCGAGTGCACGCGCTTCAAAACCAATCCATGCTGGAGGTAGAATTGTAGGAGACGATAATGCACCACGTAATTCTTTTTGCTCTTGAAGGTGAGCATCAGCTTTTTCTCCGGAGCCGTTTCCATTACAGGTGCCATCGCAAATCCATGGTGTTCTCGATGAAGCGATGCAGGATATTCCAAATCTACTTTCAGGAAACATCCATTTTCGTGATCTTCGCTCCATTCCAAACAATCTTGAAGTTCCTGCTCGCTCATCCATTCGTATTCTCCGATGGGCAGAGGCTCGGACATGGCATAACCATACAGGTTGTTCATGTCCCAGTATGCCAAGAAGTTTGTCGGTTTCCATGCATCGAAATCGGCGACATATAGATTGTTGGCCTTGACGTATCGAAGGGGACACTGGACGATTCCACCGCGTTTTGCCTCTTCGACAAACAAAAGTTGATTGAAGTTTTTGATGAGTTCTATCTTCACCTTCGTGGATTTTAACATCGCCTGCCAAGAATAACCCGGTGTGGTGTAGCTGAAAGCGGGGTCCAAACCATATGCTGCCATTCCTCTCGAGCGATGGAGATGAAAACGGTCGCTCAATAGCGTAACATCCAGTTTCAGATACAGATCGTGATAGTCGGCCATGGTTTGACAAGATAATGTAGACCAGACAAGGTGAGCATGATGGTAGTCCTCTTCGCTGCAACAGGTGTCGCTAAGACGACTGTAGAATGCTTCTCTCGGTGGTAACGATGTTTCTGAGAATTTGGAAGCATCCGTCATGTATTCGTACGGGTAAACACCCTTGCGTCTCAACAGTGCTAAATGTTGGTCGCCGAAACATTTCCTGGTGGCGACCAAATCATCGTCGGTGAGTTGAGATGCGAGTGTCGCCAAACTCGAAGACAGAAAATTGTAGGAGTCCAAGAAGCGAATTTTTACGTGATTGCCATTTCCAACGTCCACCTTCTTGCTGAATGAAATGAATTTCTCGTTGGTGCGAGCTATGACGCTAATGGGTTGAGCGTCGCATCCCATCTCCTTTATGAAGATTTTGGCGTCGTAGCCCTCCAAATTGTGAATGAATACAGGAATAAAATTCGGTTTCTTGATTTGTAGATTACAGTTGTTACACAGGGGGGCCACATATTTTCCCGTGTGATGATTGTGGTGGCGAACTTTGACATTTTCGAGGGTGAAGTTACTTTCGCACACACCACACTGAGAGGCAAGGTCGTATGCTTCCTTCTCTTCCTGGCTAAGAGGCTCCATTGCTTTGTCTTCTCTTAGTAGAGGAGCGAATTGTATGGCCATCTGCTTCAAGGTTTGAACAAATTTTTGTGGAGCATCATTGCCGCGATATAAAATAACATTGCCTGTGTTGTTGACCATCAATCCAAAAGCGCAGGCTTCGTGATGTAGAATTTCGATGGTGCTCGATACGCTGGGATTCGGTTCGCATGTGGCGAGTGGAAGTTGGAAACTTTCAAAGTCGGCGCATATCACCACGGGATGCCAGAGTAACGCCTTGTCGTTGGAAAATGTCATGTCTCGAGAAGGCATTTTGATAGTCGTAGCCGAATGTTTACTGCACATTTCACGATGATCTCGGAGTTCTTCATCACCATTCTTTTTTCCTTGACCGTAGAATATACTCAGGCATCTGTCGCATACTCCAATTTTATGGTGATCTGTGGTATTTTGACTTCTTATTAATTTTGGAAGATTCTGGATTAGACAGTAATGATA
Source organism: Lepisma saccharinum (assembly GCF_977018435.1). Lineage (NCBI taxonomy): Eukaryota > Metazoa > Arthropoda > Insecta > Zygentoma > Lepismatidae > Lepisma > Lepisma saccharinum. Next base: position 4,906,268 of record NC_139248.1, on the reverse strand, counting down.
ATTATCATCATCTTCGATCAGGAGTAATCTGATGACGCGATTACTTTTAATGTTGCTGTGTCTGAGAACGTAGATGGTGTTGTTTTTGTCTAATCCGAAGATGTGTACTGCTATATTTTCGTTTTTATCTGTCTTGTACTGTGCCTCAAATTTACTAATGTCTCGTAGATTTACAGGGTAATTAATACCAGCCATAGGTTTTTCAAATTCTGAGAGATATTCTGGCTTGTTGTAGTGGTATAAACGATGTTTGTCATTATTGGCTGAGTGATGATCGGCAATGACGCACCACAAAAAGCATCTGTTATCTTCATTTTGTATGTTGATGATGGCTTTCTTACTGGCTATTTCCGGGGGCAAATTGATGTAGCTGGATGCTCCCATCGGGTTGTATCGTGCCACCTTCAAAGTTAAAGTGTGAGACGAACCGCAAAGTGTCCAACCCGATCCACGTTTTTGGAAAGTCTCGTGCTTGTTCAACAAAGCGTCAAACATCTGGTTGCAAATGGCATCCACCTCATCGACGTCGGCGGCGTGGAGGCTCTTTACACCAGTGTAATGATGGAAAGTTTCTCCCTCTTTTTTTACGTTTTCGTAAATGACGGAAACGATGAGGTGGATTTTCAACGAGCATTGCAACAAACCTTCGGTGATAGACGAAATTAACTTGGTTTTGACCGAGCGAAAAAAGTTGTTTAGATCAGATGTTTCTTCAGATTGGAAAGTCTCCTCGGTTAAAATATTTCTAATACTTTCGCCGGCACTCTTCTGCTTCTTTCGTGGCGCTTGATCGTCAACATCGAGCTCTCTCTTACTTGATCCTTCGCCATGCACATTCTTCCGATGTCTACTCAAGTTAGAAATGGATATATATATCCCACATTGGTCGCATGCACGTTTCGCTTCCTTCTTCTCCATTTTTTGCTAAGAAAAAAAAGATGAAGTTACTAAAAATTGCACATTTTTTTGTGGTGTTATTTATATTAGATACGTTCTCAATTTTTTCTTAAATAACCAACATGAATCTCTTTGGTTTCCGAAAGCAAACCAACATGGAGACTGTACACCGCACGATGACAGATCATGAATTTCTACCTTCCGTATTAACTAAACTCAACGGTCTGTTGATCATTCACCTCAACAGCATTTGGACGAAATTGGATGAGGACGTGGGCAAGATATTTTATGTTTTTAATAACAATTTACATTTCTACGAAATTCCGATCGGTGGGAAACTTCAAATCACCGTGAATCCGGAGAACGTAGGCGAAATCAAAATATCTAGCGGCAAGAACATTTTTCGAATCAAGCACGACAAAATGCTTTCTAACATTACGTACGATGTTTCTGCAGGAGATTACCTTTACATGGAACTCCTCGGAGATTACGATAAACTCATTCCCCTCTTCGTAGAATTACGTATCGTCTATCCTATTATAAATAACCGTTAACCAAAAATGCCTAACGACATTTTCGGCAACACCAAGCGTGTAGACCACGCACAAGAGATTCTCATGTTGGACGTCCGAATTAAAAAGTTGAGGAGCGATTTGATCGCTTTGCAGGAAACCTTAAACAAAAGTTTAGAGTCGGAAATCGCTACGCTCCAAACGCAATGTCTCGACCCCATTCTGAAAATCGATTCCGAACTGAAAACGCTCATAAAAAATTATGTCGACGTACCTTCTTACGACAGCGTTCAAAATATACAGTTGAGCGTGGATTCGCTTCAAAATGATTTGGCCAAATTACAGCAATTTCAATCGAAAAATGAAGATTTGGAAAAATTGAAACTCGAAATCGAAGAACGAACTTCCGCAATCGAAAAAAATTTCTCTGAACTTCAAACCGTCGTGAAGGATATTGATGTAGAACGCTTGCACGTCGTCGTTTCCAAATTACAAGAAGAATTTGCCACCACGTTGGAAGAAATTAAATCCAAGTTACAGACTTTGGAAGATACCATGACGAACCTACCATCGTCAGACGAACTGCAGGTCATCGGCAAGAGCGTTGCGAACATAAAAATTCAATTGGAGGCTTATCAAGATTTCGAACACATTCAAACCACCATCGCTACGCTTCAGGCGTCTCTGGAGTTGATCAACGAAGAAATTAAAAATATTCACGCTGAAGCGAGCGCGTTGACGAGCATTCAGGACACGTTAATCACGGTTCAGCAGAAGATCGAATATTTAGAAAATTTGAACGTTGAATCCAATCTTGCTCATTTTCATCACGTACTCGACAACATACAGGGTGATTTGGAATCGTTGCGGAGGAGCGTACCTTCGAGCGAAGATTTGGAAAAATTGAAAACGGCGGTGACGGCACTATCCGAATCGAGCGACATCAAAAGTTCGTTGAGCGATCTCGAGAGTAAAGTGGCCAATCTCCCCACCTCCAAAGAATTACATGCTTTGAAAAGGAACATATCACGTATGCTGAAACGATTGGAAACGGAAACGGCGAACGTGGAACAGATTCGAGACGAACTTGCTTCGCTGGTGTCGACGCTGCCCACTTCCCAGAGCGTCGCCGATCTTCACACGCAGTTTACAGAGATGCGAAGCATCGTGAACGATCTTACCGAGAAAAGTTCGAAATTGAATCAAGTCGAGAACCTTCAGAGTATTGTCGTCAACATCAAAAATCAAGTTGGAGTGCTGGAATCCACGCAGGAATCGACGCTGACCTCTTTCGGTGCCAAGCTGCAAGAACTCAACGAAAACTACAAGCAGTTGAACGTGGAAGTGAAAATCAAACCGTCATTTTCTACAGTAACGGATACCGTAGTCGAATATTTGTTGCCCGTACAAAATACACTGGGACAGCTTCACAGCAACCTCGTTAGCATCGATACTAAATTCGCTAAACTGCATTCTCTGCAAGCCATCGAAATCAACAGCGTACCCAATCAACAGAGAATCTCCACGTTCGTCGAAGGTAACAAACTGTACATGTTGCATCCTTATCATCCGTACTACAAGTTTCTCCTCGATGGCACGATTCAGATAAACGAATTTTCGTACTGGTCTCACGGTAGAAAAGCTAGCGTTCCCACCATGACTTTGATATCGAATCGTGGTGTCCAGAAAGTAGGAAACATTCCTCTGGCACGTTGGAACGAAACGCGCAACATATATGAAATACACGAAGACGAAGATCTCACCGTTTTCGACGTGAGTGCCGGCGATAAGCTGATCATTCAAAACACGAGCGAAGTGCCACCCTCTTTGAATCCCACCACGCTTGTGCTTCTCTTGAAACGTAATCTCTAAAAAAAAAATGTCAAGGCAAGCCATCGTCGAAGAATTGCATAAACCTGCACGCCGCAACTACGAACGTTTGGCTGTGGTAACCAAGGGCATCGACGACCTCTGGCAAAGTGACCTCGTGGAGATGAGTAGCGGCAATTTGAAAAACGCGCATAAATTGAACAAGGGCAACAAGTACCTTCTCACCGTCATAGACACGTTTTCGAAATTCGCATGGGCTCTACCTTTGAAGGCGAAAACGGGAACGTGCGTCACGGAAGCATTCAAATTAATTTTTCGCGAAAGCGGCGGCAGACGACCTCGGTTTCTGCAAACGGACAACGGTAAAGAATTTTATAACGCTGTATTCCAAAAGTTTATTCAAAAACACAAGATTCGACATTATTCGAGTTTCAGTCATATCAAAGCCAGCATCGTGGAAAGATTTAATCGAACCTTGAAAACACACATGTGGAAACGATTCACGTTTCGGGGAAATTACAAATGGGTCGACATCCTGCCGGAACTCGTCGACACCTATAATGATACGGTACACAGAACGATAGGCATGAAGCCAGTTGACGTTACCAAGTCTGACGAGCAGCGTTTAATTTCTACCGTTTACTGTCCAAAGTACACACCCACGACAAAAAAAGCTAAATACAAAATTGGAGACCAGGTGAGTAGATAGAAAAAGAGAGTTCAACGCCCGAAAATGGAGCTCGGTGGAGCTCGCCTTAATGGATTTCTCTCGTAAGGCATGAGCTCCATTTTCTGGCAGTGTTGCCAGCTCCTTACTCGAAAAAATCACCAAGGTTTTTTTTGGGGTTTAACCTAGCCTAAAGCAAGGAGCTGGCAATCTTGCTTGAGGCTCGCCTTAATGGATTGCTCTCGTAAGGCACGAGCCTTATTTTCTGGCAGTGTTGCCAATATTTTACTCGAAAAAATCACCAAGGTTGTTTTTGGGGTTTAACCTAGCCTAAAGCAAGGAGCTGGCAACGTTGCTTGAGACTTGCGTTACAGTGCATAAAGCAAGGAGCTGGCAACCTTGCTTGAGGCTTGCGTTACAGCGCATAAAGCAAGGTTGCCAACCTACTGGTACTTTTGCCATAGCCTTTTACAAAAAAGAGAGAGAGGAGAGAGAGAGGAGAGAGAGAGAGGAGAGAGAGAGAGAGGGAAGAGTTAAACAACCGACAGCTGCCAACACCCACTCTAACCTAACCTAACCTAACCTAACCTAACCTAACCCAACCTAACCTAACCAGGTCTAACCTAGCCTAAAGCAAGGAGCTGGCAAGTTTACTTAAGACTTGCCTTACAGTGCATAAAGCAAGGTTGCCAACCTACTGGTATTTTTGCCATAGCTTTTTACAAAAGAGAGAGAAGAGAGAGGGAAGAGTTAAACAACCGACAGCCCACCTACAGCTTTTTTTTGTCTAACCTAGCCTAAAGCAAGGGGCTGGCAATTTGCTTGAGGTTTGCTTTACAGTGCATAAAGCAATTTTTGCCAACCTGCATATACTAAACAAAAAGAGCCGGCACCGCCGTAAAAGAGAGAGAGATGGGTGGATGGCAACGCAGTATGTGTGTGCGTGTGTGTGTGTATAATATGTAGCATTATTAACTAGAGTGTGTTGGCAATTTACTTACAACTAAGAAAAATAGAGATGGCAACGTTGGTGTAAGATGAAGAGAGAGAGAGAGAGAAACCCATTGGCTGGCAACAGTAACGAGCGATGTCCTCCCTCTTCTGTGCAATATGATATTATGATGTTACTGTAGTTTTTGACGGGGATTACGAGAACCCATCCGCTTAACATTTAAATGCTAATTTTTTTGCCATGAAATACTATTTAAATTTGGCTATCTCCCGTGAAGGTTGCACAGCAAGACAAGATGTCAAATATTGTTTAAACTATCCAAGCAATTTACGTGAAAATTTTATATATTGAAGTGGAAGTATAGTAATAAGTATGCACATATGCAGTTTACTTGAAAGATAATTAGAAACTCACCTAATAAATTTGATCACACACATCGTTGCATTCCATTTCCATTCCTCAACCTTTTATATTTTTCCTGCCACAGCCACCTCTTCCTCACTTTCACTACATTCTTCAATTTCACTAACATAAAATGCCAAAATCCATATTTTCTTTTTCATCGCTATCGAAAAGCAACTTTTCAATCGCAGAATCATCTACAATATTCTTATGCAACGTGTTTGCAAGACGTAGCAAATGAAGATTTGTTTACATGAGAAATTACTGAACAAAACACGCTTGAAATGGTATGAAAAACTTAGCAGTACAAACATACACGTCATAGATTTGAAAGATCATACAACCTCTGCCATCTATTGAATGAAAAAGGAACTACATGATGAAAATCGGGAACCCGTCGATTCGACGACTAGTATGGGGACAGCACAACACAACACACACACGCTATTGTAAGAGAGAGATGGATGACTGGGAGGGACAGCATTTCTGGCTATTCACAGTGGCGGATGTACTTCCTGTTTTTAAATGCTAACAATAATGATGGAATTTCATGCCGACAGAGCAGATTTCTACTAGTCCACGTTGTTAACCTACATATTACTCCTCGACTAATAAAACTAGAAGCTTGAGGGCATTAATATTAGACCGTCACAGACTTTTACATTACCCATCACTAATGCTGCCAGAACCAAGTTTCCTGCTTCTATTCATAAACCAAAAAAAAAGACGGGGAGAAAAGAAACATGTACACACTTCCGTCGCCATTTTATAACAACTAGGGGGAGTGGGGCGGGAGGCAGGCATGTAACGGGAGATCACACAAGCGAGCTTCCTCTATTCTGACTAATAAAGCATCATTCTACTCTGTGAGCTGCAAGAAGAATATTGTGAGCTGCAAGAAGAAAATTGTGATTGTGAGCTGCAAGAAGAAAATTGTGATTGTGATTGAAATTAACTAACGTGAGTAAATTTGTTTGTTAGCTTGGATAAGTTGGCTTTGTGTTATATAAATAGGTAGTGTTGCACGCAAAAAGAAGAGAGAGAAAGTATACAAGTTTTAAGTGTGTTGCATGTATCTCTCTTGTTTTTTTTCTTGCTTGTTTTATATATATATTTATTACATATTACTATATACATCAGGCATATGTACATCAGAGTAACGAGGCTCTGGCGTCTGGCAGACCAGTATAATTTTGCGTGTGTTAGCCTGTTTTTTTTTGTGTGTTTGATATTTAGTGGAGGTACATAGTGTTTCGAATTTTATTATTATTTAGTTTTATACACAGAAAAGATATTAAACATAAAATTAAATAAAATATATCTAATTATGTTTTTTTATCACGACAAGCATTCACAAAAAATAACAATAATGCGGTTTAAAGTTTTTAACGTAATTGCTACGTAAACAAAATGGCCGACTTGCAATGAGTGTGTCAGTTTTTTTAAGTCTAATTGCTACGTAAACAAAATGGCCGACTTGCAATGGCCGTGTCAAATATGAATAGATTGAGAGATGGAAAAAGAAGTTAAATATGCTTAAATAAAGTGCTCCTCTGTGCATAGCACCATACCATAAAAGCATATAGGAAAACTGCCATGTTTATGCATGAAACTTAAATATACATATAAAATTAAAATATTTGGTGCTGACCGCATCACACATTGCTGACTTTGCATTGTACTTTCCTATATTCACATATGCACAGTAAAACTAATCGGAACTAGGCCTACAGTTTTTTTTAAAATAGGACCCGAACCACTATGTACTTTTATCGGGTTCGAACCTAGGACCTCTTGATTACAAGGCAACAACACAACTACCGCACTTTCGAGCCCTAGTGAATATGTAGGAAAAAACAACGGTATATACATAATCCAAAGTTGCGTGATTCTAGGCCCCATAGGAACCAAGAAAATCAATGTCTTGGAAAACATCTTAAGATATTTGTCTTAATCTTTAAGAAAGTCGACTTCCGGTCTGTCAAGATGTTACTTCCGGTCTGTCAAGAAAATTTTCTTAAAGATTAAGACAAATATCTTAAGATGTTTTCCAAGACATTGATTTTCTTGGTTCCTAATTGACCTAGGATGATGATTTTAGGTTTGTTGGATAGGATTTGACAAAAACTATACGACTAGCAAATAAAATCGATTCCACCCCCTCAAGTTTCGAAAATATAGACAATTTTTTTATTTTTTGAGAAACTTGATTTGCTGGCTTAGTTTTTACCCTATTTCGAAAATTTTAATGACATTTGATAAAAAATTAAATGTACTCTACAACCTATTGGAAACATAATGATTAGTGCTTACTGTTTTCGAGTTATTTTAAATTTAAATTTCAAGATGTGATTTCTAAGTTGTTTTGTAACTCGTAAACTGGGGGTCGTAGAAAACCCATTCTTGTTTTATCTGCTATTGCCCGACAAATACTATAAACACAAATAATGTTTATTGTTTTGATTTAAAAAAATCGAAAATAATTTTGTTTTCTGAAAATAACTTTGTTTTCTGAAAATAAAAAATGTGTGTATGGAAAAAAAATACGATTGTGTAATTTTTTATGATGTATGTTTGCATGTAAAAATAAGTATACCTGAAAGTTTTAGAATTTCAAAATATTTACTATTATATCAGCCGAAACAATAGAATATATATAAACAAGTATATTTTCATAGTTTCATACCTCTACTAGATTGGTAGAAAAATATACTAATGGGTAATAAAATCTGAAGAAGATTCGTGTCTAGCAAAAATAAGCTAAATAGAATTACACATGCATACAATATTTATTGTGCTTTTTCCTATCTAAAATCATATTTTTCTTATATATTTTTTAAAATTTTTTTTACAGGGTTTATTTTGTAAACACTCTACCACCAACAGATCGCATATAAATAAACATACCCCCCCAAAAAAATGCGCTCCATGAAAAGTTGCCCCGTGTGCAAAAAAACCATATCAAGCCAACATTTTGCAAGACATTGTCGCACCTGCGTGCCAGGCAAGCATTTGGCTGCCACTGAACTATGTTCCGGATGCAATATACAGATCACAATTGCGTATGCCAAGAAGCATAAGCTTATTTGTCTAAGCAAAAATACATCTGGTGCTCAACCGTCGACCTCCACCAAGAGGAAAGCCGAAGCCGACTCGTCACCACCCGCCAAACGCGTCAAGCCTGTAGCGAAAGCGGACCACTCTGCTTTCGAGCGGTTGTTAGAGGACTTTGTCCTCACTTCGGAGGGCTCATGCGACGTGCGTAGCTTTTTGGAGAACGTGCAAGCCAAAATCATTTCCATCCTCGGCGATGCACTGGCTACGCACCCCACCAAATTCTACGCATCGCTACGCTGCCAATACAAGAACCCGTCTAACAAAATTTACAGCTTCTGCCACAACACCAAGGCGAAGACGCTGCATCTGGCGGATATCGACAACCTCGAGGTCATCTACAACCAGTTTGCCGATGAGCTGGTGGCAAAACAAGAAGAACATCAAGCTAAAGGCTCGGGGGGTTCGCTGTGTGGCGAGCCTCACGAACTGTGCGTCAAACTTTGTAAGTTCGTGCCTCTCTCCGCCTCCAGCTACGTCCGCTTACCACCTACCATTGCGGCAAAGAAGGCTGTCCTGAACATCCAAAATAAAGATAACAAGTGCTTCGTATGGTCGGTGCTTGCTGCATTACACCCTGTCCACTGGAAAAACCATCCACACCGGGTTAACCACTACCTACCCTACGAGCCAGAGCTGGAAGATGCGATGGCTGGGATCGACTACCCGGTGGCGCTTTCGGACATTCGAAAGTTTGAGGTTCGTGCGCGGTTGGCCATCAACGTTTACGGTCTCACTGACGAAAATGCGGTGTACCCCATCCGGGTGAGTGACGTAAACAACAATGATGCTCGAGAAATTCACCTTCTGCTCATCAAGACCGAGACCCATCACCACTACACCCTCATCCGTTCCCTCTCCCGGTTGGTGTCGAGCCAAACAAGCAAGCATAATGGTAGCATAGAAGTTTGTCGCAGGTGCCTGTCAACTTTTGACAATCAAAAACAGCAGGATTATCAGCACATCAGAGGTCCCAACATCGCTGTCGAGAAGCTCGCTCGCCACAAGTTCTACTGTAGTAACAACGAGCCTGGTGTGGCAGTCTTGCCCAAACCTGGCACCGTGGAGCGTTTCCACATGCACGGTGCTATGGTGGAGCACCCCGCTATCATCATCGCGGATTTCGAAGCCTTCCTCAAACCCCTGTCCACTTGCGATCCCGATCCCGAAGTTTCCTCCACCACCCCTTACCAACTCCATGAGGCATCCAGTTTCGCATACGTTGTGGTGCGACGTGACCAGCACATCGCCCCCGAGCCCTACGTGTACCGTGGTCCCGACGCCGCCAAACACTTCCTCGAGAGGATGGTTGCCGAGGCCAACGAGATAGGGAAGGTACTGTTGGCCCCCAAGTCTATGCTCCCACTGTCTCCCGACGATCAGCGTAGACACGACGAGGCCATCGCTTGCCCTGTCTGCGTCAAGGAGTACACCGCCAACAACCGTAAAGTCCAACACCACGATCACTTTAACGGTAGGTATGTTGGTCCATGGTGCAACGGATGCAACCTCATGGCCCGGGACCCGCGATTTATCCCTGTGTTTTTTCACAATGGCTCGGGATACGACTTCCACCACCTGATCAAGCATCTTGGGTACGACAACGAGGGAATCAACGTTCTCGCCCAGAACGAGGAGCGTTACATCAGTGTGAGCAAGTGGGTGCGAATCTCAGGATCACACTCTACCGCCGAGCTTCGCTTCCTCGACTCCCTGAGGTTCCTCCCGGCCAGCCTCGATGCTCTCGCAGGGAAGCTTAGCGACGAGCAAATGCTCATTACCTCCGGAAACTTTCCGAACTTGGACGCAGGTCTCTTCAGGCGTAAGGGGGTCTATCCCTACGAATACATCACAGACCCTTCCAAGTTCGCAGAGACGTCGCTACCTCCTCGAGCAAACTTCTACAGCAAGCTGCGAGGCTCGAACATCACCGACGAGGAATATCACCACGCCCAGTCCATGTGGCGCGAGCTGGGCTGTCGAACTCTCGGGGACTACCACGACGCCTACCTCAGACTTGATGTGACGCTCCTCGCCGACGTGTTCCAGACGTTCCGTGCGACCGCCATGAAGATCTACAAGCTGGACCCCGCCTATTTTTACAGTCTCCCCGGACTGGCGTGGTCGGCCATGTTTCTGGTGACGAAGATCGAGCTGGAGCTTCTTTCGGACGTGGACATGATGCTGTTTGTGGAACGTGCCGTGCGGGGTGGAATGGTCCAGGTGTCGCAGCGACACTCGCACGCCAACAATCACCACATGGCCACCGGTTACGACCCCTCACGACCGTCCAGCTACATCATGTACACGGACGTCAATAACCTCTACGGACACTCCATGATGCAGCCACTCCCTTTTAAAAACTTCGAGTGGGCTGACCCTTCCAACTTCGACATCGAGAGCTTCGACGATTCGGAACATGGGTTCTTCGCCGAGGTGGACCTTGAGTTCTCCGAGAAGCTGCAGGATTTGTTCAGCGATCTTCCCCCTGCACCCGAGTTCAAGTGTCCACCCGATTCCAACCAGAAGAAGCTCGTCATGGATTTCGAGTCCAAGAAGAATTACGTCCTGCACTACCAGAATCTCCGGTGGTTGATGAAGCGAGGGGTTACCGTCCACGCAGTTCACCACATCCTCAAGTTCGAGCATTCTCCATGGTTGCGTCCATATATTGAAGTCAACACGAAACACCGCACCGCAGCCACGTCCGAGCTTGATAAGGATTTCTTCAAGCTTATGAACAATGCGGTGTTCGGGAAAACCATGGAGAATGTACGGACTCGTGTAGATGTGAGGCTAATATCAAACAAAGCACAATGTCGCAGGCTCGTAGCAAACCCATTATTCAAATCGAGGACCATTTATAATGAGCAGCTGGCTCTGATTCACATGAAGCAAGGTGTGGTGAAACTCGACAAGCCCATCTACGTTGGAGCCACTGTTCTGGATCTGAGCAAGCTCCACATGTTCGAGACGTACTACGACATATTACGTCCACACTACGACCACAACATCTCGCTTCTCTACACGGACACGGACAGCTTGGTGTACCACGTCCACTCAGCCGATGCATACGGGGATATAGTCACGGTACCAGCTTTGGTTAACCTCTTCGACACCTCGGGCTATCCCCAGCCGAACCAGTACGGCATCCTGCCCCGAAACAAAAAAGTGCCTGGCAAACTCAAAGACGAGAAGGACGGTGATGTAATTCTCGAGTTTGCGGGTCTTCGCGCCAAGGCCTATGCCATCAAAGCCGAGGGCAGCGTTACCAAGAAGGCCAAGGGTGTCGGCAGACAGGTGGTTCGGGAGCATCTCGCATTCGAGGACTTTGTCGATTGCCTCAAGACCAGGTCGCCGGTTCTAAGAGCAGAACAGCGCATCCAGAGCGTCGACCATATCATCACCACAAACAAAGTTAGAAAAATTGCGCTGGATCCCAACGACGACAAGAGGTGCATTCTCCAATGTGGTATTCACACATTGCCGTGGGGACACTATCGCTTAGCAGAAAGCAAAACCTGCAACATATGCCCATCTTCAACAGAAGATTCATAAAAACAAAAACAAAACAAAAAAAAATCATGTTGTTAGTTATTACAAAAAAACATTGACTGTCATTACAAAAAACTTTGACCGTATTCTTAAATAACCAGCATGCCTATGAATTTGTTCGGTTTCAAAAAACAGATCATTATGGAAACCATACCAGATCATGAAGTCTTACCTTCCGTGTTACCTAAACTCAACGGTCTGTTGATCATTCACCTCAACAGCATTTGGACGAAACTGAATGACGATGTGGGCAAGATGTTTTATGTTTTTAATAACAATTTACATTTCTACGAAATTCCGATCGACGGGAAACTTCAAATCACCGTGAATCCGGAAAACGCAGGCGAAATCAAAATTTCTACCGGCAAGAACATTTTTCGAATCAAGCACGACAAGATGCTTTCTAACATTACGTACGATGTTTCTGCAGGAGATTATCTTTACGTGGAACTCCTCGGAGATTACGACAAACTTATTCCTCTCTTCGTAGAATTACGAATCGTCTATCCTATTATAAATAACCGTTAACCAAAAATGCCTAACGACATTTTCGGCAACACCAAGCGTGTAGACCACGCACAAGAGATTCTCATGTTGGACATTCGAGTTAAGAAGTTGAGGACCGATTTGATCGCTTTGCAGGAAACCTTAAACAAAAGTTTAGAGTCGGAAATCGCTACGCTCCAAACGCAATGTCTCGACCCCATTCTGAAAATCGATTCCGAACTGAAAACGGTGATAAAAAATTATGTCGACGTACCTTCTTACGACAGCGTTCAAAATATACAGTTGAGCGTGGATTCGCTTCAAAATGATTTGGCCAAATTACAGCAATTTCAATCGAAAAATGAAGATTTGGAAAAATTGAAACTCGAAATCGAAGAACGAACTTCCGCAATAGAAAAGAATTTCTCTGAACTTCAAACCGTGGTGAACGATATAGATGCAGAACGCTTGCATGTCGTCGTTTCCAAATTACAAGAAGAATTCACCAGCACGTTGGAAGAAATTAAATCCAAGTTGCAGACTTTGGAAGATACAATGACGAACCTACCATCGTCGGACGAACTGCAGGTCATCGGTAAAAGCGTCGCAAACATAAAAATTCAATTGGAGGCCTATCAAGATTTCGAACACATTCAAACCACCATCGCTACGCTTCAGGCGTCCTTGGAATTGATCAACGAAGAAATTAAAAATATTCACGCTGAAGCGAGAGCGTTGACGAGCATTCAAGACACGTTGAGCACGGTTCAGCATAAAATCGAATATTTAGAAAATTTGAACGTCGAAACGAATCTCGCTCATTTTCATCACGTACTCGACAACATACAGGGTGACTTGGAATCGTTACGGACGAGCGTGCCTTCCAGCGAAGATTTGGAAAAATTGAAAACGGCGGTGACGGCACTATCCGAATCGAGCGACATCAAAAGTTCATTGAGCGATCTCGAGAGTAAAGTGGCCAATCTCCCCACCTCCAAAGAATTGCACGCTTTGAAAAGAAACATATCTCGAATGCTGAAACGACTAGAAACGGAAACGGCGAACGTGGAACAGATTCGAGACGAAATTAGTTCGCTGGTGTCGACGCTGCCCACTTCGCAGAGCGTCGCCGACCTTCACACGCAGTTTACAGAGATGCGAAGCATCGTGAACGATCTTACCGAGAAGAGCTCGAAATTGAATCAAGTCGAGAACCTTCAGAACATCGTCGTCAACATCAGAGATCAAGTCGGAGTGCTGGAATCCACGCAGGAATCGACGCTGACCTCTTTCGGCGCCAAGTTGCAAGAACTCAACGAAAACTACAAGCAGTTAAACGTGGAAGTGAAAATCAAACCGTCGTTTTCTGTCGTAACGGATACCATAATCGAGCATTTGCTGCCCATCGAAAATAAACTCGGACAAGTTCACAGTAATCTGCTCGGCGTCGACACTAAATTCGCTAAACTGCATTCTCTGCAAGCCATCGAAATCAACAGCGTTCCCAATCAACAGAGAATCTCCACGTTCGTCGAAGGTAACAAACTGTACATGTTGCATCCTTATCATCCGTACTACAAGTTTCTCCTCGATGGCACGATTCAGATAAACGAATTTTCGTACTGGTCTCACGGCAGAAAAGCTAGCGTTCCTACCATGACTTTGATATCGAATCGTGGTGTCCAGAAAGCAGGAAATATTCCTCTGGCACGTTGGAACGAAACGCGCAACATATATGAAATACACGAAGACGAAGATCTCACCGTTTTCGACGTGAGTGCCGGCGATAAGCTGATCATTCAAAACACGAGCGAGGTGCCACCCTCTTTGAATCCCATCACGCTTGTGCTTCTCTTGAAACGTAATATCTAAAAAAATGTCTAGGCAAGCCATCGTCGAAGAATTGCATAAACCTGCACGCCGTAACTACGAACGTTTGGCTGTGGTAACCAAGGGCATCGACGACCTCTGGCAAAGCGACCTCGTGGAGATGAGCAGCGGCAATTTGAAAAACGTTCATAAATTGAACAAGGGCAACAAGTACCTTCTCACCGTCATAGACACGTTTTCGAAATTCGCATGGGCTCTACCTTTGAAGGCGAAAACGGGGACATGCGTCACGGAAGCATTCAAATTAATTTTTCGCGAAAGCGGTGGCAGACGACCACGGTTTCTGCAAACGGACAACGGTAAGGAATTTTACAACGCCGTATTCCAAAAATTTATTCAAAAACACAAGATTCGACATTATTCGAGCTTCAGTCACATCAAAGCCAGCATCGTGGAAAGATCCTTGAAAACACACATGTGGAAACGATTCACGCTTCGGGGGAATTACAAATGGGTCGACATCCTGCCGGAACTCGTCGACACCTATAATCACACGGTACACAGAACAATAGGCATGAAGCCAGTTGACGTTACCAAGTCCGACGAGCAGCGTTTAATTTCTACAGTTTACTGTCCAAAGTACACACCCACGACAAAGAAAGCTAAATACAAAATTGGAGACCAGGTGAGGATCAGCAAATTCAAACGCACCTTCGAGAAGGGATTCACAAAAAATTGGAGCACGGAACTTTTTACCGTGGTTCGAGTTCTACCCGGAAACCGACACACGTATATAATAAAAGATAGTAGCGGCGAGATTTTGAAAGGAAGATTTTACGAAGAGGAACTCTCTAAAACGAAACACCCCGACACGTACCTCATCGAGAAAGTATTGCGTAGGAAAGGTGACAAACTGTTTGTCAAATGGCTGGGACTTCCGGAAAAGAGTTGGATCGACGCGGACGAAGTGATCTTGTGAGTACGTGGAACGTGGTGAAGCGTCTACCGGATCCGGAAAGTCAAACGAAGAAAAAGAACGGCGAGTTGCTTCCCGACAGCATCCGCTGTCTGATCGTAGGTCCTTCGGGGTGTGGGAAAACGACACTGCTCGTGGACAATTTTCTCCTCGCACCGAATTGGTTAGATTGGAAGAACAGGCACCTGTACGTGTTCTCGAAAAGTTTGGAGCAATCCAAATACCAGCAACTGATGAAACTGTACGATGGTCTGGACATTGCAACGTTCGCTTCGGAAATAAAACCACTCGACGATTGTCGTGAAAATTCAGTCGTCGTGTTCGACGACGCCATCCTGGAAAATCAAAATGAAATTCGCAACTTTTTCACGCAAGGTCGTCACAAAGGAATGGATTGTTTTTACCTAGCTCAAACGTTTTCCAAAATTCCAAAACAGTTAGTGCGCGACAACGCTAATTTCATATGTTTGTTTCGTCAAGATCACACCAACCTCAAGCACGCGTACGATGACTACGTAGGCGGAGACATGAACTACAATCAATTTTCGGAACGCTGCTGCTCTACTTGCTGGAACGGTGACGATTTCGGATTCGCGACGATCGACATGACGAGGAAACCCAACGACGGAAAATACAGAAACAAAATCAACGACTTTCTAAACGTTGCAACGTTGTGAGAAACGACGTATATAAATAACGTCATGACGAAACGAAAAATCGAAGACGAAAATCTCAAGCTTCGCGATTACCTCGCGAAACGCTTCAAAGGTTGGAAATCCGAGAATCGCGGATTCTACGAAGAGAAGAAACGTCAGGATCAACCTGTGATCGATGCCATCAGCAGTCTAGGTAAAGAAATTAAAAGTGTCACGGAACAAAATAAAAATTTGATTAATGAACTCGTACCGCTCGCAGCTAAAAGTTACGCCGTACCCACGCCCATTTCGAGCATTCCTTCGACGCCGTTCGAACTGAAGGATGCACCGGCACGACGTCGAGCCATAGGCAGCACGTCGTCGTCTTCGGATAAGATCGAGTTGGGACCTTTGGCACGAGACTACCTGAGCACGGGGAAATTCGACAAGGATGAAGTGTTCGGATTGTATCCCAGCATGGAAACCAGCGAAGGCGGCGGTGTGGTGTGGAAGATTGGGAAATCGAAGGTGACCTTCGAAGGCAACGACATTAAAGTCAATTTAGGCGACAAGGATAGTTGGAACAGGTATCCGGGTACGGTGGGACTGTGGGAACTCGTCGCCAAAAAGCAGCCGAAAGATTACACCGACGAAGATTACCAAAGTTACAAGGAAATTCTGATCATGACGGATGCCTTGTACCAGAACAACGACGCCTCGCAGAATAGGGTGAAATCGAGCAGCGGCGACAAGTACAGGAATCTCATCAAACCAATTTGGAACCAGGTCAAAACAGGCAGCGGCGTCAAACGCTACAACACGTTACCCAAAGAATTCGTTTGGGTGGACGACGTTAGGAAACTCGTGGACCGATTGTTGGTGATAGCCGGCGAGGAGAATGCAGGCAATCGTAATTTCTACAACGAGAAGGTTGGCATCGTGGACATGATCAGCACGAAACTTTCCAACTTCATCGTGAACGACGACAAGGGCATAGGTTACCTGATCAAAATCATCAACACGCTGCCTCCGAAATTTTGGAACGTGGCCGAAGGAAAGGGACTCGTGAACGACATCATCAACAAGTTACCTTTCGAGATGCATCTACCTGGCTACCAGTACTGCGGACCTGGTACCAAACTCGAGAAAAGATTGGAGAGAGGAGACAAGGGTGTGAATCCGTTGGACGCGGCATGCAAAGATCACGACATCGCCTACAACACCACGCAGACGGATCTGGATGCACGTCACGAAGCAGACAAAAAATTGGAACATGCAGCTTTCGAAAGGTTCGTGAGCAGAGACGCATCGCTGGGTGAACGGGTCGCCGCACTGGGTACCACCATCGCCATGAACACGAAACAAAAATTGGGGTGGGGTATATAAATAACATACCGTAAAAAACAACATGGCTTGCATAACTGATTTGCCACCCGAGCTACTATCTAAAATATTCAAAAAAGTAGTTAACGGAGATGTTAATAAACTTGTTATCATAGCAAGAACGACGCCGGCATTTCACATGGGATGCGAAATAGTTCTCAAGGACCGTCTTCGGGAGATCAGCGGTCTGAGGTACGGTGATCTCAACATTCTGCTTTCGGCTGCAGGGGAGAAATTAAACGAGAGGTTCGATGAATTGCACGAGGCAATGCAGGGAAGAAGACGGTACACTGATGATTGGCGCAAGTCTAAGCAGGAGACGGAAGATATCATTACGCACATCATCGCGTTTTCCGAAGCACGGACTTTCTTCCTCTGTTAAAAAAATAATAATATATATACGTGTCAAAAATACTTGATATATAAATAACACACATCGTGAAAAAAATAATATTGGGTATATATAAATAACACACATCGTGAAAAACAATTAAATTTCTCTCTAACACTTTGAAATTTTTTTTGATATGACGACTGAAAAAATAAGTGATCTCCAAGCATTAAAACAAATGCTAAATTTGTCAGTCGAGTATGTAAAAATTCAGGAATTGGAAGTCGACAAACCTTACACGATAACTTCCGGTTCAATCGTTTCTACCCAGTATGGTCCCAAGGTACGCCTGTTGCTCAACGCACAATACAGTCTATTTTTACCAGATCGATACGCTAACATGTTATCCGACGAGAAGCTATCTATTTTAATCGAGAACAAAACTCGAATCGTGTACAAGGGGACAAAGGAACTTCTTGGCAAGAAAACAAAGCACGTAATAGAATTTGTGTAACGACTGCAAGGCCTTGAAAATATATAAATAACATACCGTAAAAAACTACACAAGAAAAAATCTCAGAATATATATATAAATAACATACCGTGAAAATAACACATAGAGCATCAACATGAAGCCCAAGGGTGTCGTGTACCAGATACCATACTCCAATCTTAAAAATCTAGGTGCCCTCGATGGGTTACTCACCAAGAAACAACGCGAGAAGAAACGTTCTTGCTTGTCGAAAGGACACGGAATGAAATTGCTGCTCAGCACACCTCAATTGAAAAGATTGCAGCGTTCGCGGAAACAGCAAAAGATCGGAGGTTTCATATTCAGCATCCCGGCCATCCTGGCAGCATTGGGGGCCGTTGGAAGTTTGGCCGGCGGAAGTGCCGCCATCGCGAAAACCGTCATCGACTCGAAGAAGAACAAGGCCGAGTTGGAAGAACAGAAACGTCACAACCTGGCCATGGAGAAGAAAGGGAAGGGCGTGATGAAAAAGTTTAAAAAAAAGAAACAGAAGCACTCACCAACCGAGACATTGAATCTCTGATCGGACCGTTACAAATCAAACACTTCAGAGGAGTTTTCATGTCCGACTCGTTACCTTCAAGCGTCAAAAGAAGAGAATGCGGAGTAGTCAACTTGGACGGTCAAGAAAATCCAGGCACGCATTGGATATGTTACCACAAAAACGACAATGATAAAGCATTCGTTTTCGATTCTTTCGGAGGTGTTCCACCTACAAATTTAGTTCATTATCTGAAAACGAACAAAACCTCCATATACTACAACGACGAACGCATTCAAGATTTCGGAGACGTGAACTGCGGTCATCTCTGCCTCTCCGTGCTCGCGTTTCTCTCTAAAATAAATAACCCTACGGTCGAAGATTTCCAGAAAGCATTGTGGAACCTCAAACAGCATCACTAGGATGGGCGTGTTCCATCTCACGAGCGAATCTTCGATCTTGAAACTCACGCTGCACGACGACATCGTCTATCCTAAATCCGTGGCTCTGCGTGCATTCTACAGCATGTACCTCATACCCAATGTTACGCATCACAACAACAAAATTAGCGTCGGAAGCGAACACATCGTCGTCACGCCAGGACAATACAATCTTTCCACTTTGCAAGCTCAATTACCCAAAGGCACATACCTTTCTCAAAATTCGGTCACGCACAGAGTGGAAATCCTATCCGCGACGGAGACCGTGGACCTGGGCACCATGGGAGAGCTTTTAGGTTTCGAGAACGACACCAAACTCGAAGCTGGCATCAAGCACGTAGCAACCAACATTCCTAAATTCTTGGCCATAGAGACTCTGAACGTACACTGCAACGTGGCCGAAGGCATGATCACGAAATCTTCGGACGGATTGTTAGGAAGTCACAAGCAGACGGGAATCATAGCCACTTTCAAACCAAGTTCCGAATTCATGGAACCGATCATCTACACGCCCTCTTCGCCGATCTACTTTCCAGTATGTCGCAACCGCATAGACGACATAGAGTTGGTGGTGACGAACGAGAAAGGAGACGTGGTGGATTTCGCAGGTGCCACTACGACGGCCATCGTGGAGATCAACGTATAATAAATAACCATACATAGTGAGCATGGAGCAAATCGAAAGTTACGAATTGCAATCTTTCCCTCCCAACCGTCGCACGTTCGCCAATCTGAACGAAGCGAACAGGGAGATCGAATACGACGTGGACGTAGGGGATGGGTTCGTTCATCCTCACAGAGCGGACCTCTACCTTCAATTCGACGTGGTGAAGAAGGAAAGCGGAGACGCGTTTCCCGCAGCAGCAAACTTGATACTCGTGGACAACTTCGTGCCTCACCTGTTCTCGCAGGTGGAGGTGAGGAAACACAACACCGTCATCGACAGAATAGATTATCCAGGCATCACGTCGACGGCGGTCGGAACGTTGAAATTATCCAAAACGGACGCAGCGTACTACCAGGCCGGGGGATTCGAAGCCGGGACCAAAATATCGACGAAAAGTCACACGGTGCTCTTTCCCATGCGTCTGCTGCCTGGTTTCTTCTCGGACTACAAGGAGATCATGTGGAAGGGAGGACTGCGCGTTACGTTTCGAAGAGCGGCCAACGACAACGACGTACTGATGCGATACGCTACTTTGGGTCCGGACGCCACCACGCCGATAGCCAACACTCTACCCGAAGCAGCCAAGTGCGTCATCCGGAGCATGGAATTGAGAATGCCGGTGGTGGAATACGAAACGAACTACGCCCTCAAGTACAAAGCGGAGATCTTGAAAAGTCCGCAGGTGCCAATTCACTTTCACGGTTACCAGTGCGTGCAGAAGATGGCGTCGGGAAGTCACATGGAATTCGACGTGACGACGCAGTTCAACAACATACAGTTCGACATGCCAGATTTCGTCGTAGTGCTCTTTCAGACCGGGCGCAATAACAATCAGGAAAAAGATTCCAGCAAGTTCGACGACTGCAAGATCAAGAACGTTTATCTGAAGAATGGACGCAACGAAGTGTTCCCGCGCGAGAATTACAACCTCGACGTGGCCAAAAACGATTACCTCAAACTTTACGAAGCTTACACAGCTTACAAACGCGTGACCGAGGGAAGTGTGGACATGTACTACACCCCCAGCGAATTCAAAATCCACAGGCCGATGTTCGTCATCAACACATCTAAGAGAAAAAAGGTTGTGGTCAACGATCGAACCAACATCAAGGTCGTCTGCGAGTTCCACGATGCCTTGCCCGAGGATACCCTATGCAGTGTCATCCTGATTGCAGAGAAGTCCTTCGCCTACGACGTGAAGAACGAGAGGGTCACAGAGCAGTTTTAACAAGTTTTTTAACATCTTTTCTTGCACAATAAGAAATTTTCTGCACTAGCACAATCAGTTACAATGGCACAATACGAATTTCACTAGTTCAGATCAGTTACAAATGTCAATTTCATTAGTTATCAGTTACAATATCTTTTTGCACTATAGCACGAGACAATCAGAAAATTTGCACAAAAAAATTTGTTGTTGTTTTTACACGTGAAAATTAACAATAAAATTTCTTTTTTTTGTCGTTTCAGATGCTGTCGAAACATCAAAAACACATACACACACACTAGAAAAAAGCATGCAACTTTATTTGTAACACATTCACATACATTCTCCATCTTCATCAAGAAAATATTAATAATAAACATAATTATTTTTATCTATCTCACAATAAAACTCTATATCCAAAAATATCACAACATCAAAATAACACTAGAGTCGTTAGTACACGTTGCATGCATTACGGAGGTCCTCTGTAGGGTTTCATGGAAGTTTGGGGAAAAAAAAAAACACGTGAAACTCTACAGAGGTGCGGTAATCTATAACCGCAGCCATTAGAAAACTTTTTACATTTTTGGTTGGGCACCACGCACCCTGGCGAGGTTATAGGGGCCAGGCCTCCTAAAAACAACAATTATTATTATTTTGTTTGTTTGTTTGTGTTACAATACATACGCGCGCGCGCGCGTGCGTGTGGCAGATCGTTCCCCCGAGAGAGGTTTACAAAGGTCACGATATACGGAGTTGGAAAATTACGATATGGCGCATTCGCTCGTTACTGTTGCCAGCCAATGGGTCTCTCTCTCTCTCTCCTCTCTCTCTCCTCTCTCTCTTTTTTGTAAAAGGCTATGGCAAAAGTACCAGTAGGTTGGCAACCTTGCTTTATGCGCTGTAACGCAAGCCTCAAGCAAGGTTGCCAGCTCCTTGCTTTATGCACTGTAACGCAAGTCTCAAGCAACGTTGCCAGCTCCTTGCTTTAGGCTAGGTTAAACCCCAAAAACAACCTTGGTGATTTTTTCGAGTAAAATATTGGCAACACTGCCAGAAAATAAGGCTCGTGCCTTACGAGAGCAATCCATTAAGGCGAGCCTCAAGCAAGATTGCCAGCTCCTTGCTTTAGGCTAGGTTAAACCCCAAAAAAAACCTTGGTGATTTTTTCGAGTAAGGAGCTGGCAACACTGCCAGAAAATGGAGCTCATGCCTTACGAGAGAAATCCATTAAGGCGAGCTCCACCGAGCTCCATTTTCGGGCGTTGAACTCTCTTTTTCTATCTACTCAGGTGAGGATCAGCAAATTCAAACGCACCTTCGAGAAGGGATTCACAAAAAATTGGAGCACGGAACTTTTTACGGTGGTTCGAGTTCTACCCGGAAACCGACACACGTATATAATAAAAGATAGTATCGGCGAGATTTTGAAAGGAAGATTTTACGAAGAGGAACTCTCTAAAACGAAACACCCCGACACGTACCTCATCGAGAAAGTATTGCGTAGGAAAGGTGATAAATTGTTTGTCAAATGGCTGGGACTTCCGGAAAAGAGTTGGATCGACGCGAACGAAGTGATCTTGTGAGTACGTGGAACGTGGTGAAGCGTCTACCGGATCCGGAAAGTCAAACGAAGAAAAAGAACGGTGAGTTGCTTCCCGACAGCATCCGCTGTCTGATCGTAGGTCCTTCGGGGTGTGGGAAAACGACACTGCTCGTGGACAATTTTCTCCTCGCACCGAATTGGTTAGATTGGAAGAACAGGCACCTGTACGTGTTCTCGAAAAGTTTGGAGCAATCCAAATACCAGCAACTGATGAAACTGTACGATGGTCTGGACATTGCAACGTTCGCCTCGGAAATAAAACCACTCGACGATTGTCGTGAAAATTCAGTCGTCGTGTTCGACGACGCCATCCTGGAAAATCAAAATGAAATTCGCAACTTTTTCACGCAAGGTCGTCACAAAGGAATGGATTGTTTTTACCTAGCTCAAACGTTTTCCAAAATTCCAAAACAGTTAGTGCGCGACAACGCTAATTTCATATGTTTGTTTCGTCAAGATCACACCAACCTCAAGCACGCGTACGATGACTACGTAGGCGGAGACATGAACTACAATCAATTTTCGGAACGCTGCTGCTCTACTTGCTGGAACGGTGACGATTTCGGATTCGCGACGATCGACATGACGAGGAAACCCAACGACGGAAAATACAGAAACAAAATCAACGACTTTCTAAACGTTGCAACGTTGTGAGAAACGACGTATATAAATAACGTCATGACGAAACGAAAAATCGAAGACGAAAATCTCAAGCTTCGCGATTACCTCGCGAAACGCTTCAAAGGTTGGAAATCCGAGAATCGCGGATTCTACGAAGAGAAGAAACGTCAGGATCAACCCGTGATCGATGCCATCAGCAGTCTAGGTAAAGAAATTAAAAGTGTCACGGAACAAAATAAAAATTTGATTAATGAACTTGTACCGCTCGCAGCTAAAAGTTACGCCGTACCCACGCCCATTTCAAGCATTCCTTCGACACCGTTCGAACTGAAGGATGCACCTGCACGACGTCGAGCCATTGGTAGCACGTCGTCTTCGGATAAAATCGAGTTGGGACCTTTGGCACGAGACTACCTGAGCACGGGGAAATTCGACAAGGATGAAGTGTTCGGATTGTATCCCAGCATGGAAACCAGCGAAGGCGGCGGTGTGGTGTGGAAGATTGGGAAATCGAAGGTGACCTTCGAAGGCAACGACATTAAAGTTAATTTAGGCGACAAGGATAGTTGGAACAGGTATCCGGGTACGGTGGGACTGTGGGAACTCGTCGCCAAAAAGCAGCCGAAAGATTACACCGACGAAGATTACCAAAGTTACAAGGAAATTCTGATCATGACGGATGCCTTGTACCAGAACAACGACGCCTCGCAGAATAGGGTAAAATCGAGCAGCGGCGAGAAGTACAAGAATCTCATCAAACCGATTTGGAACCAGGTCAAAACAGGCAGCGGCGTCAAACGCTACAACACGTTACCCAAAGAATTCGTTTGGGTGGACGACGTTAGGAAACTCGTGGACCGATTGTTGGTGATAGCCGGCGAAGAGAATGCAGGCAACCGTAATTTCTACAACGAGAAGGTTGGCATCGTGGACATGATCAGCACGAAACTTTCCAACTTCATCGTGAACGACGACAAGGGCATAGGTTACCTGATCAAAATCATCAACACGCTGCCTCCGAAATTTTGGAACGTGGCCGAAGGAAAGGGACTCGTGAACGACATCATCAACAAGTTACCTTTCGAGATGCATCTACCTGGCTACCAGTACTGCGGACCGGGTACCAAACTCGAGAAAAGATTGGAGAGAGGAGACAAGGGTGTGAATCCGTTGGACGCGGCATGCAAAGATCACGACATAGCCTACAACACCACGCAGACAGATCTGGACGCACGTCACGAAGCAGACAGAAAGTTAGAGCACGCAGCTTTCGAAAGGTTCGTGAGCAGAGACGCATCGCTGGGTGAACGGGTCGCCGCACTAGGCACCACCATCGCCATGAAC
The DNA here is from genome assembly GCF_977018435.1 of Lepisma saccharinum. Lineage (NCBI taxonomy): Eukaryota > Metazoa > Arthropoda > Insecta > Zygentoma > Lepismatidae > Lepisma > Lepisma saccharinum. Next base: position 4,881,800 of record NC_139248.1, on the reverse strand, counting down.
ACGAAACAAAAATTGGGGTGGGGTATATAAATAACATACCGTAAAAAAATAATAATAACAACATGTCTCGCATAACTGATTTGCCGCACGAACTACTATCTAAAATATTCAAAAAGGTAGTTAACGGAGATGTTAATAAACTTGTGATCATAGCAAGAACAACGCCGGAATTTCACATCCCTTGTGAAATGGTTCTCAAGGACCGTCTTCGGGAGATCAGTGGCCTGAGGTGCGGTGATCTCAACATTCTGCTTTCGGCTGCAGGGGAAAAATTAAACGAGAGGTTCGATGAATTGCACGAGGCAATGCAGGGAAGAAGACGGTACACAGTAGATTGGTACAAGTCTATGCAGGAGAGGGAAGATATCATTACGCACATCATCGCGTTTTCCGAAGCACGGACTTTCTTCCTCTGTTAAAAATAATAATATATATACGTGTCAAAAAAAAACTTGATATATAAATAAATAATCTTCGGTATATATAAATAACACACATCGTGAAAAAACAATTAAATTTCTCTCTAACACTTTGAAATTTTTTTTGATATGACGACTGAAAAAATAAGTGATCTCCAAGCATTAAAACAAATGCTAAATTTGTCAGTCGAGTATGTAAAAATTCAGGAATTGGAAGTCGACAAACCTTACACGATAACTTCCGGTTCAATCGTTTCTACCCAGTATGGTCCCAAGGTACGCCTGTTGCTCAACGCACAATACAGTCTATTTTTACCAGATCGATACGCTAACATGTTATCTGACGAGAAGCTATCTATTTTAATCGAGAACAAAACTCGAATTGTGTACAAGGGGACAAAGGAACTTCTTGGCAAGAAAACAAAGCACGTAATAGAATTTGTGTAACAACTGCGAGGCCTTGAAAATATATAAATAACATGCCGTAAAAAAACTACACAAGAAAAAATCTCAGAATATATATATAAATAACATACCGTGAAAATAACACATAGAGCATCAACATGAAGCCCAAGGGTGTCGTGTACCAGATACCATACTCCAATCTTAAAAATCTAGGTACCCTCGATGGGTTACTCACCAAGAAACAACGCGAGAAGAAACGTTCTTGCTTGTCGAAAGGACACGGAATGAAATTGCTGCTCAGCACACCTCAATTGAAAAGATTGCAGCGTTCGCGGAAACAGCAAAAGATCGGAGGTTTCATATTCAGCATCCCGGCCATCCTGGCAGCATTGGGGGCCGTTGGAAGTTTGGCCGGCGGAAGTGCCGCCATCGCGAAAACCGTCATCGACTCGAAGAAGAAAAGGCGGAATTGGAAGAACAGAAACGTCACAACCTGGCCATGGAGAAGAAAGGGAAGGGCGTGATGAAAAAGTTTAAAAAAAAGAAACAGAAGCACTCACCAACCGAGACATTGAATCTCTGATCGAACCGTTACAAATCAAACACTTCAGAGGAGTTTTCATGTCCGACTCATTACCTTCAAGCGTTAAAAGAAGAGAATGCGGAGTAGTCAACTTGGACGGTCAAGAAAATCCAGGCACGCATTGGATATGTTACCACAAAAATGATGATAAAGCATTCGTTTTCAATTCTTTCGGAGGTGTTCCACCTACAAATTTAATTCATTATCTGAAAACGAACAAAACCTCTATATACTACAACGACGAACGCATTCAAAATTTCGGAGACGTGAACTGCGGCCATCTCTGCCTCTCCGTGCTCGCGTTTCTCTCTAAAATAAATAACCCTACGATCGAGGATTTCCAGAAAGCATTGTGGAACCTCAAACAGCATCACTAGGATGGGCGTGTTCCATCTCACGAGCGAATCTTCAATCTTGAAACTCACGTTGCACGACGACATCGTCTATCCTAAATCCGTGGCTCTGCGTGCATTCTACAGCATGTACCTCATACCCAATGTTACGCATCACAACAACAAAATTAGCGTCGGAAGCGAACACATCGTCGTCACGCCAGGCCAATACAATCTTTCCACTTTGCAAGCTCAGTTACCCAAAGGCACATACCTTTCTCAAAATTCGGTCACGCACAGAGTGGAAATCCTATCCGCGACGGAGACCGTGGACCTGGGCACCATAGGAGAACTTTTAGGTTTCGAGAACAACACCAAACTCGAAGCTGGCATCAAGCACACGGCAGTCAATATTCCTAAATTTCTAGCTATCGAAACTCTGAACGTTCACTGCAACGTGGCGGAAGGCATGATCACGAAATCCTCGGACGGATTACTGGGAAGTCACAAGCAGACGGGAATCATAGCCACGTTCAAACCAAGTTCCGAGTTCATGGAACCGATCATCTACACACCTTCTTCGCCGATCTATTTTCCAGTATGTCGCAACCGCATAGACGACATAGAGTTGGTGGTGACGAACGAGAAAGGAGAGGTGGTGGATTTCGCAGGTGCAACGACCACTGCCATCGTGGAGATCAACGTATAATAAATAACACACATAGTGAAAAAAAAATGGAGCAAATCGAAAGTTACGAATTGCAATCTTTCCCTCCCAACCGTCGCACGTTCGCCAATCTCAACGAAGCGAACAGGGAGATCGAATACGACGTGGACGTAGGGGATGGGTTCGTTCATCCTCACAGAGCGGACCTCTACCTTCAATTCGACGTGGTGAAGAAAGAAAGCGGAGACGCGTTTCCCGCAGCAGCAAACTTGATACTCGTGGACAACTTCGTGCCTCACCTGTTCTCGCAGGTGGAGGTGAGGAAACACAACACCGTCATCGACAGAATAGATTATCCAGGCATCACGTCGACGGCAGTGGGAACGTTGAAATTATCCAAAACAGACGCGGCATACTACCAGGCCGGGGGATTCGAAGCGGGGACCAAAATATCGACGAGAAGTCACACGGTGCTCTTTCCCATGCGTCTGCTGCCTGGTTTCTTCTCGGACTACAAGGAGATCATGTGGAAGGGGGGACTGCGCGTCACCTTTCGAAGAGCGGCCAACGACAACGACGCACTGATGCGATACGCTACTTTGGGTCCGGACGCCACCACGCCGATAGCCAACACTTTACCCGAAGCAGCCAAGTGCGTCATCCGGAGCATGGAATTGAGAATGCCGGTGGTGGAATACGAAACGAACTACGCCCTCAAGTACAAAGCGGAGATCTTGAAAAGTCCGCAAGTGTCGATTCACTTTCACGGTTACCAGTGCGTGCAGAAGATGGCGTCGGGAAGTCACATGGAATTCGACGTGACGACGCAGTTCGACATGCCAGATTTCGTCGTAGTGCTCTTTCAGACCGGGAGGGACAACAATCATCAACACCACAAAAAGGAAGCAGGTGGTAGTCAACGATCGCACCAACATCAAGGTCGTCTGCGAGTTCCACGACGCGCTGCCTGCCGATACTCTGTGCAGCGTCATCCTGATTGCAGAGAAGTCCTTCGCGTATGACGTGAAGAACGAGAGGGTCACAGAGCAGTTTTAACAAGTTTTTTAACATCTTTTCTTGCATTTTAAGTAATTTTTTGGACTAGCACAATCAGTTACAATAGCACAATACAAATTTCACTAGTTCAGATCAGTTACAAATGTCAATTTCATTAGTTATCAGTTACAATATCTTTTTTTTGCACTATAGCACGAGACAATCAGAATTTGCACAAAATTTGTTGTTGTTTTTACACGTGAAAACTAACAATAAAATTTCTTTTTTATCGTTTTAGATGCTGTCGAAACATCAAAAACACATACACACACACTAGAAAAAAAGCATGCAATTTTATTTGTAACACACACATATTCTCCATCTTCATCAAGAAAATATTATAATAAACATAATTATTTTTATCTATATCTCACAATAAAACTCTATATCTAAAAATATCACAACATCAAATAACACTAGAGTTGTTAGTACACGTTGCATGCATTACGGAGGTCCTCTGTAGAGTTTCATAGAAGTTTGAGAAAAAAAAAACACGTGAAACTCTACAGAGGCATGACTTTGTTAGCCGCGGCCATTAGAACTGTGTTGGGCACCACGCACCCTCGCGAGGTTACAGGGGCCAGGTATCCTAAAAGACAACAATTATTATTTGTTTGTTTGCTTGCGTCACAATACAGGCGCGCGCGCGCGTGTGTGTGGCACATCGTTCCCCCGAGAGAGGTTTACAAAGGTCACGATATACGGAGTTGGAAAATTACGATATGGCGCATTCGCTCATTACTGTTGCCAGCCACGGGTCTCTCTCTCTCTCTCTCTCTTCATCTTACACCAACGTTGGCATCTCTATTTTTTTTTAGTTGTAAGTAAATTGCCAACACACTCTAGTTAATAATGCTACATATTACACGCACACACACGCACACACATACTGCGTTGCCATCCACCCATCTCTCTCTCTTTTACGGCAGTGCCGGCTCTCCTTGCCCAGTGTGTGCAGGTTGGCAAAAATTGCTTTATGCGCTGTAAGGCAAGCCTCAAGCAAAATTGCCACCTCCTTGCTTTAAATTAAATTAGACCAAAAAAAAACCTTGGTGATTTTTTTTCGAGTGAGGAGTTGGCAACGCTGATTTTTACTTGAGGGCGGTCAACCGGGATGATTGCACAAGCAAAATTGCCAGCTCCTTGCTTTAGGTTAGGTTAGACCAAAAAAATCTTGGTGATTTATTTTCGAGTGAGGAGTTGGCAACGCTGATTTTTACTTGAGGGCGGTCAACCGGGTTGATTGCACAAGCAAAGTTGCCAGCTCCTTGCTTTAGGTTAGGTTAGAGCAAAAAAGGCTGTGGGTAAGCTGTCGGTTGTTTAACTCTTCCCTTTCTCTTTTTTTTTCATGTAAAAGGCTATGGCAAAGTACCAGTGGGTTGGCAACCTTGCTTTATGCACTGTAAGGCAAGCCTCAAGCAAGGTTGCCAGCTCCTTGCTTTAGGCTAGGTTAGACCAAAAAAAAAACCTTGGTGATTTTTTCGAGTGAGGAGTTGGCAACACTGCGAGAAAATACCTCAAGCAAGGTTGCCACCTCCTTGCTTTAGGTTAGCTTAGACCAAAAAACAAAAAACCTTGGTGATTTTTTCGAGTGAGGAGCTGGCAACACTGCTCGCGAAAAGTAGGTCAAAGGGCCCAGCCAGAACGTTGGGTTCCACCTACTACGAAAAGTAGGTCAAAAGACGAGTTAGCATAAAAAATAGCTTAAAAAGTGATGCCAGAGCTTTTTTCTCTCCATTTTTCTCTCATTGTAGGTTAGTTTAGTGCGTAAAACAAAAACCTTAATAGATTTTTCGAGTGAGGAGTTGGCAACACTGCTCATGCCTTACGAGAAAAATCCATTAAGGCGAGAAAGTAGGTCAAAGGACGTCGCCAGAACGTTGGGTTCCACCTACTCATATTCATTGCAGAAACATTAGATTGTAAACAACAATTTAGCATCCTAATGAAGATTGACACTGAAAATTAACAAAAAAATGATCTTCGTGAAGTACTGTGTAAAGAATGTCGGAGACTTGGCGTTAGCCTAGTTGGAGAAGTTGACAGTGTATTGGCAGAGGGCTGGCCTAACTATTAAGTCGAATTCTATTAAGGCTATCGAATGCTGAACCGTGCGTAACCATGAAGAATGGAGCCACGAAACAACTGGAGGGGGGAGAGAGAGAGAGGCAACGTTCACAAATGCAGTGAATCATCTATTGGACATTTTCCATCAGGACGTCGTGACAATGACAGGAGTAAAAGATGAAAAGTTTCTGGACTTGCTAAATTCTCACCTTTTGGGAAATTTGACCATGCTAATGTATCACGCATTTAAGAAACGTTTACAACATCCTTGCTGGGAAAATTGGTGATAGTAGACTTCCAGGAAGGCAGAGATGAAGATGGAATAACAATATTGAGATGGACCCGAAGGAAATTGGTGTACTGGTCTTTCCATAGTGACAGACGGAAGCATTAGTTTGCACCAATTGCGGCGCAGTAGTACTATATTTACCCAGCCGGGCATCTCTTTAACTATTTTGATGGAAATATACTGTTAATCAACTTTATCTACTCTTAACATTCCACTGTCTTATTTTCAACAAGATCTTTGAAAATCATTCAGATTTCAGATCGTTCAGTGGATTAAATCATTAACTTCAAAACATTCTTGAGTGTTCACCGATAACGTAGTGGCTATCATTGTCACATTGTAATCAAGGACTTCGGATGGTGGAACACTTCAGTTTGGTCCTCGCTTTAGAGCGAGTATGCAGTTCGATTATTTATCTTTCTGATCACAAAATGAATTTTCTGTTTTTTCAAAGTATTCTTGGTTCAGCTAATAATATTCAGAGCTTAGTTAATATGTCCACCTGTTCCACTGAAAAGGTCACCGTTCTCTCATTTCATAGTAGAATTTGGTTTGCTCTTATTCTGGCAAAGTATCATGTGAGCGTTTATTTCTTTTATCTTTTAATAAATACAATCGTTTTCGACAATATTGCTCTAGTACATGTCGAGAGTATTTTAGAAGGTGTACTGAGAATTGCTAAAACAAACGTTGAAACGTTTCAGTAAACGTTCTTATACGTTCTTAAACGTTGAAACGTTTATATAAGAAACGATAAAACGTACTGTGATACTTATCTTCACGATTAGTCAAACGTATCATTCATTCGCTCTTCATATTTTCCATCCTTAAATTCTGATAATTATGTATTTTATCTAACAACAGATTAAATTATATACCAAATATTATCGAGAAGCAATTCTCAAAACATTATACTAAGATATTAACATTATAATAAGTGTCCTTCCATAGCCATTTCAGTCTTCAAACTGCTTCCAACGGCTTCCGTACGTTGATTCGCGATTAGTCAAACATGTCAAATGTAACTGCTATTAGTAAACGTACGAGGAAAAATAAGTTTTGTAGAGATTCTCTTCTCAATAAGAATACTATATTACTACCTTCATTATATTAAATATTAATTAATTAATTAATTCTCTAGCACTCTTGATTCTGAAAATTCGTAGTTACAGTTCAATTTGTACTTATCCTGAGCAAAATTTATATATATTCTATTCCAATCTTTACAGATTTCTTTTAGATTCATCTCCATGTTCGTTTTGGTCCTTTACCATCAGGTTTCCCAACAAGATTCCTGTAAAAATCTCTTTTATTCCTTTCTCATTCGTGCCGGTTTAAAAAAAAACATAGAGAGTTAGTTAGTTAGTTGTTTCCCACTGTACTATTTCAATTTTTGAATAATCACATGTTAGTTATGAATGCATCGTTGACATCCTGTCTGATCATATATGTGTTTGGGCTGAGGCTCCGTATCTACCTGCAACATTATTTCTTTTTTTTTTTCTTGTTATCTGCTTTCTATATTTAACATTAGAAACAACACATTCCCATTAACAATATTTCATGTTATGCAAAACATTTAAGTTTTATACACCATCAGAGGTGTGATTGCAACAAACGTTACCACTACGTCATCCGACAAAAAGCCAGAATCGGTATTGTTATATTTTATTGCTCAGGTCATTTCATTTTTTTAATATGTATAGCTATAGTGAATATACTAACTTAAGCCCTCAGACTCGTAAACCAACAAATATACACACCTCTGTTAACTGCCTTGTATTTTGGGGGGAGGGGGGGCAATTGTAGCTGTTGGTGCAATACACTTTGAAGTTTTTTGTTTTCTAAGTGCCACACATCAATTTCATCATAATTATCATTATTCATCCTCATCGTTGCCATTAGCCTCTTCTTTTTTACAAATTTTTTCGTACTGATATCGCCTTAGCAGATTAACAGAAATCGTCTAAAATTTGAACTCGTGACACCTCCCAATACCATTGCAAGCTTACTTGTGATTGTCCCCCTCAATTATTCAAAATACCTCACTTTCATATTCAAATACACACAAGTAAAAAAGTTCATATCACATTAGTGATTTTAAATTTTATTCTTGGGGCCACTTTCTAACATTGTTGCCTGATATTAAAATAAGCGAAAACACTCTGCTATGCTTAATAAAAAAAACAACATCTATTCATTGCCAGATTGTACAACTGTATAGGTCGAGGTTCATAAGCCTCATCCATCTCATTCTAGGGACTGCATATTTTGTATACAGTTTTTGTAGTGGAATCAAAACACAGGTTGTTAAGAATATCGTCAGTAAATATGAGAATTCTTGCTGTGAAATTTCTATGCTGTTTAACCTAATAGAATTCGAATCTCTGAGAGAGCCAAGTACTAAGCTTGAGCATTCCATATTAGCAAAACCTTTATACGTACGTATTTATAACCTCAATTTACTAATCAAAAAATCCCCCTTAACCAACCAATTAGCACATTTATATGACCTTCTATAGAGGAAGAGGACATGACTTTTCCGAGCCGGTATTATTAATGTGACATTCTTAACAGGTTAATGCATCAATCTTTAAGCAAACACTTAGGAATGTTTGAAATTCAAACAATTCTTGTAACAAAAAAAAACAAATAATTAGGAAATTCTTTTTAACCAAACAATCAACACAAATCTCTCTTTTTTATAGAGAAAAGAGGAAGCGCATAACATTCCTGATACAGTAATAGTGAACACTGTCGTTTGAAATTAGAAGAAGATTAATCACACGAGCATCATCATCGTCGACATCGCTTATCCTGACAGGGATGCACGACATGTTTATCCAACGTATAGGAATACACGTTGATCATTAAGCGTTTTCCTTCTGCATCTCGTGCTCGTGTTTCGAATTTTGATGTATCAGAAATAGTCACCGGGTATTCGATGCCAGACATTACACTTTCAAAACTCGGACTCGTATTGTTTGTAATATCCAACCCACTGTGGATTATTTTTGCAATAAACAGGATGCAGTGCAGCCAATATACACCAAAAAAAACATCCGGTTGCGGCGACAATATAAGCAAAAACTAGGTCGTGTCAGTATTGCCAACTCACTAGGCCTCTGAGTTTAGGGCGACCCGAATTGTGCTGCCAGAGCGTGTTGCGAGCGGACCAGGTTCGAGAGCACAAACTCAACTGGCATCTCTCGCATTACTATTTCAACGAAGCGTTGCAGAACAAGCAATATTTGTGTTTCCCACAGTCGTATCTCGAGTATCATCACAAGCTGGTCGGGGGTTGCGTACGCCGTAACCCTCACATAAACGTAGCACTCAAAAACAGAACAGAGAATGAGATTATTTTGACATTGGACTTTACGTCACTCTACCCGAGCATCATGGTCGCAGCCGGCCTCTCCCCTTTCAACGTGAACTTGGGGAGTGGCGCGAATTCCACGCCGCCGGAACTGGCATTCTGCCCGGTACGGAAGTTAATGTTTATCGCGGCGTTACAAATCCAGCCGGTTGTACGGAAGCTGATCTTCACGTGTATTTTTCACGAGACACGCTCAATGTCACGTGCATACGCAAGATCATGGCCTTGCGTAAAAAATCAAAAAATTTAAAAACAATAAGACTTTACCGCCGGGCAAACTGCTCGAAATAGATGCCAAACAGAACACGGCTAAATTAATAATAAATAGCATGTATGGTCAGATGTACGAATTGAAAAACATTCCGGAAGAGATTCGCCCGCACGTCAATCAATTCTACGTTCGAAGGCCGTACGGGAAAACCTTTACTTTTTTGGTTGGGCACCACACACTCCTGGCGGGGTTATGGGGGCCAGGAATCCTAAAAAACAACAATTATTATTATTTTGTCTGTTTGCTTGCGTCACAATACACGTGTGTGTGTGTATGTGTGTGTGTGTGTGTGTGTGTGTGTGTGTGTGTGACACATCGTTCCCCCGAGAGAGGTTTACAAAGGTCACGATATACAAACATTGGCCCCCGGGACTTGGAAAAAATTTACAATAAGAGGACATCGCTCATTACTGTTGCCAGCCATAAATCTCTTTTTCTCTTTTCATCTTACAGCAACGTTGGCATCTCTATTTTTTTTAGTTGTAAGTAAATTGCCAACACACTCTAGTTAATAATGCTACATATTATACGCACACACGCACGCACATACTATATTGCCATCCACCCATCTTTCTCTCTTTTACGGCAGTACATATTTGTTGCCGGCTCTCCTTGTTTAGTGTGTGTAGGTTGGCAAAAATTGCTTTATGCACTGTAAGGCAAGCCTCAAGCAAAGTTGCCAGCTCCTTGCTTTAGGCTAGGTTAGACCAAGAAAAAAAAAGCTGTAGGTAGGTGTTGGCAGCTGTCGGTTGTTTAACTCTTCCCTCTCTCTCTCCTCTCTTTTTTTTTTTTGTAAAAAGCCATGGCAAAAGTACCAGTAGGTTGGCAAAAATTGCTTTATGCACTGTAAGGCAAGCCTCAAGCAAGGTTGCCAGCTCCTTGCTTTAGGTTAGGTTAGACCAAGAAAAAACCTTGGTGATTTTTTTCGAGTAAAATATTGGCAACACTGCGAGAAAATGGAGCTCATGCCTTACAAGAAAAAAACATTAAGGCGATTTTTACTTGATGACGTTGAACCCGTGCAGTGTTACCACCCATCCATCTCTCTCTCTTTTACGGCAGTGCCGGCTCTCCTTGCCCAGTATATGTAGGTTGGCAAAAATTGCTTTATGCACTGTAAAGCAAACCTCAAGCAAAGTTGCCAACTCCTTGCTTTAGGTTAGGTTAGACAAAAAAAAGCTGTAGGTGGGCTGTCGGTTGTTTAACTCTTCCCTCTCTCTCTCCTCTCTCTTTTTTGTAAAAGGCTATGGCAAAAATACCAGTAGGTTGGCAACTTTGCTTTATGCACTGTAAGGCAAGCCTCAAGCAAGGTTGCCAGCTTCTTGCTTTAGGTTAGGTTAGACCTGGTTAGGTTAGGTTAGGTTAGGTTAGGTTAGGTTAGGTTAGGGTGGGTTAGGTTAGGTTAGGTTAGGTTAGGTTAGGTTAGGGTGGGTTAGGTTAGGTTAGGTTAGGTTAGGTTAGGTTAGGTTAGGGTGGGTGTTGGCAGCTGTCGGTTGTTTAACTCTTCCCTCCCTCTCCCCTCTTCTCCTCTGCTGTATGACAAATAGCACAAACATAAAAATCAAGATTTTGGAGAGCAAAACATAAAATTTGCATGCATCTGATGTCGAACCAGGAACTTTTATCTTTCGGGGAGTCAACATTATTTTTTTACTCAGTCGTCATATAACATGAACACACGCAAATATTCACATGTGCTTTTTATTATTTTGTGTTCGGTAAGTACAAGTATATTCTTACATAAATTATTGTTTAATTTAATAAATTGTAAACTCGGAGCCCTCCTTCTGTCTATTGAAAGCGAATGTTGCGTGCATACGGAAATAACACAGAAAAAAAAAGCGGATGGAAGCAATTTAAAATCAGTGGAGCAAGGTTAGTATTACGAGAGCGTAAAAACATGTGCTTTCATTCAACTTCGAAAAATAAGAATAAATGTGTGCATACAGAACACATATGCTTTCTTTTCACAGTTGTAAAATCATATAAATTGTACATGAAGTAAGTTACGGGAAGGCTCTCTCTTTTATGTCTGTGTATATGTTGTACAATTAGGTACAAGTATTGTACAATTAGGTACAAATTGTTGTACAATTATTTTCCCCAGTTGCCCAGTTGGAGTTGGGGGCATAACACTGGTACTATTTGTAATCACAGTGCTTACTCATGTATTTTGTTTAATATTTTATTTCAAATTCACTGTCAGAAACTAGTGTTGCCAGTTCCTGGATGTAGGTTTACCTACTCTGTTGGTTGTCACTGTCAAGCTTCCAGTATTCGTACAGCATAAAAAGCTATAACCCCCCTCTCAAAATATATACATTGTATACGCCAAGATGCCCAATAGCCTAGCAACACATCATGAAAAAAACATGCCAAGAGGACCCAGTGGGTTTATAAGTCAGTGCTGCCAACTCCTATTTTTAGGTTAGCTTAGCCAGTGAAAGATCATATAGTAGAATTTTTGTGGAGTGGGTACGCAACACCGACGAGCCTCAAATAATAATTTCAAGCCTCAAATAATAATTTCGAGCCTCAAACAAAACATCCAATAGAGTTGCCAAATATAAAAAGGGGGCAATAGGTCCCCCTCATAAAAGACTACAGTAAAAACCCACAGTGTCGCCAACACTAGGCCCCCAACAGTGTTGCCAGACATAAAAAATACATAGGCCCCTCAGGTCCTTTGATAAAAATTTACAGTGAAAAAACCCAGTAGGTTAACAACACTGTCAATCTACGGTAGTGTTGCCAGATGTAAACAGAGGGCAATAACCCCCCCCCCCCCTCATAAAAGGCTACAGTAAACCCACAGTGTTGCCAACTCTGCCCTCAAAATATACATCATAAAAGGCTACGACAAGCGCCACAACCTTGGTGATTTTTTTGGGTAAGGAGTTGGCAACACTGCGCCTTACGAGAGAAATCCATTAAGGCGATCGAGCGCCAAATGATGATTCGAGCGCCAATTGATGACTTGGTACCCGGACACTAGGTCTACTCTTGTGCACGTGATTCCAGCTTTGCAAGAACGGAACTGTGAACACACCACCATTTTCATGCAAGATGGGGCAACACCACATGTCGCTCGCCACGTGAAAGATTTGCTGCGAGAAACCTTCACTAATGACCGCATCATCTCTAGGCAGTTTCCAGATGATTGGCCTTCCAGATCCCCCGACCTTAATCCATGTGACTTCTGGCTGTGGGGATATTTAAAAGATCGTGTCTATCAGGGACATGTCCGGTCTCTGCCTGATCTGAAGGCTAGCATACAACGACATGTCGCTCAGATTTCACCAGACATGGTGCGAGCAACCGTCGACCATGCCGTGTTACGAATGCAGCATGTTGCTGAATTGGGAGGCCATATTGAACAGTTCTTGTAACCATAGTTCCTAATAAACATGCCAGAGCCATTGTTCTCATGTGTTTGATCTTTCCTGCCTTTTTCCTGTAACTATACCACGTTTTGACTGCTTACAGCGCCATTTTTTACCCTGGTGGCGAGAATTGGAACAATTTTTTTTTTTTTTTTTTTGCATAATTCGCGAGCGCATTGCTTCATTAGCATATCTACGAAGTTTCAGACTGCTACTCTCATTACAGCCCGTGCTGTACCACTCTGAACACCGTCACTATTATAACCACCTTGTACCAGAATTGGGGGGAAAAATGCTTTCCAGATCCAGATTTCGGAAAGTGATTTCCCGATTTTCAGTATTGAGTGGTTTTGTATTATTAAAGATGCATAATGTGTGGGGATATGTCTTCTTGATTGTATTTTTATGGAGTTTGAACTGCTCATTTATTTTCCCACGTCTACCTGTTGGTAATAGCATAGATGATGCATGTGGAAGAGAGGGAGTGATTATTTGATTTTTGTTAGTGAACATTGCTTTTCTGCCACTTCTAGTTAATTGCGACAATGAGAATGAGTGATGATATGAAATTGATGAAGGGACACTCACAAGCAACACCCCTCTGGTAGGGTTCACACAGGAACTCTGTCGCCTTAGTGTATTGTGTAACCACCCCACTATCAATTTATTATTTCTGTTAGAAAGCAATAAAAATTGTGATGCGATACGAGTTACACTAGGCATCCTTTGGAATGTAAATAGAAAAGGTACTAAGAAAGTTTTTCAATACAACTTTAATTTTCACAATCTTTCAAAATACTTTCCACCACACACGATACACTTCTTCATCCTTCAAACCAGTCGTCGAACCCATGCCCTTAGAAAGTCCTCTCCGTTGGAAAATCTACTCCTTTTAGCCTGTTATTGACGCGAGGGAACACTGCAAAATTACATGGAGCAAGGTCTGCACCGTAGGAAGGATGCTCCAGCACCTTCGGCATAGTATGTTGCAAATACTCTGTGAAACTTTGGAGCGATGGACAGGAGCGTTTTCATGGTGGAGAAACTAAGTGTCTGACCATGAGCAGTGGCGTCGCTAGACCCTTTTTGGGGGGGCTTCAGCCCCCCTATCCCTCGATAAGCCCCCCCCCCCAACTTTTAGCTATTATTACATACAGTATTTCGAGAAAACATATTTGAAGAATTGTTAATGCAGGAACATACCTATAGATACAAAAAATTACCTGAAGAACTTGACATACACCATCACATCCATAGTACATTTAATGAACGCCATTCCCAAAGACATGTTTCCGAACTTATGCAGAATGTTGCAAATTGCAGTGACAATTCCTGTGACATCAGCATCGTGTGAGAGGAGTTTTGCTGTTTGAAGGGAATCAAGACATTTTTGCGTAATAGTATGGGCCAAGACAGACTTTTCTCACTTGCAATACTGGCCATAGAAAAGGAAGAGTGTCATGAATTGTGTGTGGATTGTGTTATTGATAATTTTGCAAGAAATTCGAACCGCAGAGTACAGCTGATACATAAAGACATAGTTCACCAGCATTAGAAAAACAGGACAAGAATATCCATCTGTTTTCATAAAAATTAATGCACTAAGTCTATGTTAGTTTTAATTCCTTATGCTTGTTATATATTATTGTCTTATTAATCACTTTGCTATTTTCAAACATTAAAAATATTTACAATAGTAGTAAGTCATGCATCTGGTTGCAGCCCCCCCAAAGCAGATGGCCTAGCGACGCCACTGACCATGAGAGAGCTTGAACTACTCTGGGCAGGCACTCCTCGGTGTGCCACTTTGCGGTGACTGTCTTCTGGGTTTTCAGTACCACACACTCCACAACTCGCCTTACAGTAAAGAAGGTAGTCACCATTCTCTTATTTACGGATCATGATTTTCACCAGTGACGTGCACTGAGGAGTAGCTAGTCTAGCAGAGATAGATCAATCAATCTCACGTCTCTAATTATTTTCAAATCACAATATTTATTATCTTGAAGCCTCAGTTCATATGCAACATTTCTTTCCATGCTCTTCTCGTCCCTCGATGTGATCAGCTGGCAAGGCTGAATACCCTAGCTGGCTCTTCTTCCGCCTTACCAGTTCCAGGTATAGACAACCGCTCGAAGCGAAAGGGAAGATTTCTGCCTGTATCTTCGCCCCCCGCTCCCATGGTTGAAAGCCCGTGGTTTCAGGTCCTCCAGTCTATCTCCTATAGGACAGATAGGGGATTGGTTTCCCTTCAATTCCTTTGTAAATCCTCTAAAGAACTCAGGGGAAAATTTTCTGCAGTACTTATGTTCTCTGTATTTACACAACCTTTTAAACATTGTACAATATGTATGTATAATATGGGATGTAGTTTTAGTTGTATATGAATGGGAACGTACTTGTATTATGTGCAGACAAAAATGTTATGGTTTCTTTTTTTCAAATATGGAATATATAATCATTAAATAACAAATATTTGCTCATGCTCTCTCTCGCTCTCGTTTTAGTAGTGTTTTATTTAAATATACTAATAATTTGGCTTCCAATAAAAAAAATGGGTAAGCTAAACAGTCATAAATACGGAGTTATTAATTTGGGCAAGAAAACGCACGTTCTAATTGTTGTTGTTGGGTTGGTTTACTTTACACCTTTCTGCCACATTTGGTTATTGCGAAAATGAGGATGAGTGATGATATAATGAAATTGATGAAGGGACCTCACAAAGAACAATTCAGGCTGGGATTCGAAACAGTGTCGAGCACGCATTCTTGTTCCTATGTGTTGTACTCTGCAGTGAATAATGAAATAATTTGGAATGTAAAATGTATCCCAGAACTCAAAAAGCCAAATGAATATCATTGAAGAAACTACAAAAAAGTGTGTTTTGTTACCTGTTCATCCCCTCTAATATATTTAATTTTTGCCACCTTCCATCACTATTTCTAACTGTATAGATTTAATCGCGATAAGTAGCTAATGAGCTTATGGAAGTCACGAGGGACAATCATAAACAGAGAACTCTGGACTCCTGATTTCACAGTGCCCTGCAGTATTTTCTTTTTCCTTTCTGTAGCGTTGCTTTTCCATCACTTTACCTAACTTCTGCCATGACGATGAACGTTGAATTTGAATTTAACATTTTGGGTACGTCAGCACTAAGGCTATTTTGCCCCCCTTCACATTATACGGGGTCCAGCTCTTATCGTTACACATAACAACTCTAACGTTGCATAACTAAAATCATAAAATATTAAAATCTTCTGACTTTCGTTAAAAGCTCAGGCTGTAAAGGAGCACTCAGCACAAATAAGGACAAAACACAGGACAACACAAACAAAATTATACTGGTCATGGGGCCAGTCGCCAGAGCCTCGTTAGTCCGCAGTCCAGGGTGTACTACGTGGAAGTGACGTTGACTATTGGATGCACTACGTGGAAGGAACACCCCTTACACCCCATGAACGTTGATTAAATTAAACGGATGAAGAGTGGTTACAAAGGAACACTCATGCACAGGCCAGGGCTCGAGCCCGGATCCTTCAGTAACGAGATCGTAAGATGAAGAAATTAGGGAAATCAAGGAATGCAAATTTTTTGGAAAAACGTTAATCATATGCAAATATGGTGTTTCAAAAATCCAATTGAAATTTACGTACCACTGAGTAAATACGCAGTTTGCTTTACCGATACCCAAGTATTCCAATAGTTAGACCTTTCCACTCATCTTTGTTGTCGGCCGACCTCCGTGGGGGAGTGCAAGTGGCCCCGGATCGGTACCAGGTGGAGGAACATAGTGGTTCAGATCCCACTTTAAACTGTGGGTCCAGTCCCGATTAGCTTTTATGTACATAAAGTGGACTTAAACACCAAACCAACCAACCGTTAGGGAGTGGTTATCAGTGCACGCTATGACACCAGGAGTTCCGGGTTCGAACCCTGACCTCAGCATTGGTTTTTTTTGTCTTTGTCTCTTCATTAATTATATTGTATCATCTTCGCGATTAACCAAATGTGACAGCGACGCTAAGTAGCATAAATCAAATCATTGATTGATTGTTTCATTTGGTTTGTTTTACTTTGCTTTTCCTACACTTTTGGCTAATCGTCAAGATGGTACGATAAAATTGATGAAGGGACAAACACAAATAACACCCATGACCAGGTCAGGGTTCAAACCCGGGATCTCTGTCTTAATAGTCAAATCAAAATTTATTGGATTTTCGAAAGTGGGTGGGATTAACGTGTGCTTCTTTTCAGTAGTCCTTCGTCATTTGTAATCCTTTCCTTTCTTTGACGTTCTATTTGTAGGAATACTGGGCCCTAAAGGGGGGGAGGGGGATTATGACCCACACCAACCTCCCTTGGGCACGCCACTGATT
Source organism: Lepisma saccharinum (assembly GCF_977018435.1). NCBI lineage: Eukaryota > Metazoa > Arthropoda > Insecta > Zygentoma > Lepismatidae > Lepisma > Lepisma saccharinum. Next base: position 4,864,570 of record NC_139248.1, on the reverse strand, counting down.
GCTACCCCAAGTGTCGACATCACCGCACGTCACTGATTTTCACACAGACACGGGCGTGTTTTTATCTTCGAAGAGCCAGTCTTTTTTTCTGGGCTTTAGTGGGCATGTCATCATAGTAAAGCCAGGTCTCGTCAGCTGTTACGATGCTGTTGATGTAGCGAGATGTTCCATTTTCCTCAACATGTTTCACCATATTGCAAATTTCCTTGTACCCTTTGCATCAATTTCAAATCTTATAAATTATTTATCTTATGCAAACACATCAAATATGATAAGCAACATAGGCGTGTGTTATGATAAATGCATTTCATATAGGAAAGGGTAGTGCTCAGTGGCGCAGGAACGTTTTTCATTTGGGGGGGTACAAAATTCAGCCTCCCATATATATATATATACACACACACACACTCACTTCACAGGCACAGGTACCTATACCTAGGTATAATGTAAAGGCATTGGTGTATATTCTATTTTAGAACAGCGCACATGATTTTCCTATTTTTAATGCAAAATTCGCATAAATAATTTTCATTTCTTTGATTTACTTAGAATTTATGGTTATTTTAAAAACATATTTTAAGACCAAATAACAATTGCGAAACATGTAAAGCTCTGGACCTTGTATTGTGCTCATTTTGAAATTAATGGAACGGAAAATCAGGAGTTCGAAATGTGAAAATTGCGAATAAAGATACATCTATTTATTTAAATGCAGGGTGAGATTAAAGGGAATGAGGATCGCCCCTCCTCTATCTTGAGCCATCCCAACCAGGAATTATCATATCCCACCCACTGGATATGGAAACCATATTATTATATGTATCATAGTCATAAGTTTCCACTTCAGTTCAGTTCATTTTAATTTTCAAGTCCCTTAGCTACATATAAGAACAATTTATGGTAGATGTGTACCACATCCAATGCCTTTTAGAAGCCATGCATTCGTTATTTTCTCAGACATCCATAGGGTGTTGTGTTAAAAATAAAAATAAAATAAAATACTGAGTTGAGATGGTTCCCGATCAACTCGTAAGAGGTCCAACTTTGGAATATTTGTAAAACATTTGACAAAAGCATATATTTGAAATATATTATTATCTGTACCTAATGACACTCTTCAAGCACTCAAAGTACTATCTTTACATGTACAAGACCGAAATCCTTCACATCTCAGAGCAAGCAAGGAAAACCATACGCTCGAAAGTATTTTCTTCTTTTCAATTGTTGGTGGACAATATGAAGAGCCACCAAGGTTACTTTTCGTATGTAGTGGTATTGAATGTAGATACACGCGTGTGTTTTAGGGTCACATGTCAATTCCTCGATTATGTGAATAGGTGAACTTTAATGTAAGCAAAATCATGTGCGTGTCACAGTTAAAAAATTTTCGCATACAAAGAAAATCCAAAACACATTCCCACCTCCGTGGCGGAGTGGTAAGCATAGCACTCTATGATGCCAGACGTCCCGGGTTCGAATCCCGGCCTGGGCATGGGTGTTATTTGAGTGTGTCCATCAATTTCATCACATGATCACTCATCCTCATATTCGCGATTAACCAAAAGTGGCAGAAATGCAAAGTAAAATAAACCAAATGAATCAATCAAACATTCCCACCTCACTCAAAGACCTTGTGAATCCAATCCAAAATCTACCAATTTCTACAGCTCAATGCGAGATTAGAAAAATCATTTAGAAGTTCGTACTTCTCCTTTCCTTTGACCCCCAATATATTGCTTTCATGCAGAAAAATTTGCAAGAAATTGGATTAAGTCTAAGTATCACAGTACCCTTGACAAGCCAACTGGAAAGCCATAGAACCTGCAGTAAGTCTCATTTATCTCGTGCATTCATCTGACTAATGTAATTTTCTTACAGTTTGATTTTAGGGTTAACCTAAAGTGGCGTTGAGCTCGTGTTGCATTCGATATCAAAATTAGATTTTAAGCAATAATATTAATATCCAATTCTAAGTATACCTAATATATAGGTAAAAATAAGTTCCCCCCTTTGATAAAATTACAAATTGCACCGTTTTAATGTCTAGGAAGCATTTCATTTCACCTAGGAATGATATCGCGATGCAACGAGTCGAGAATTGTCACAGCCTCATCTCGTCTCCTGAGTGGTGAGGTCTTCTCGTTCTTGATTGTGTTTATTTTCGTTTTGGTTTCCACTCAGAAGTTATTAAAACTTATTCTATATTCACTTCATGTAGGCTAATCGGGACTGGATCTACAGTTTAAAGTGGAACCCAAAGTACTGTGCATGTGGGCGAGAGACAAGGCAAGATTCTCGTCTGACCAACCAGTATAAGCAATACATACATTGTGTCACCACTCAAAGTTTCACAACGTACCATGTGTCATTAAAGCAAACACTTTTCTTAATAACGATTTTCTGCTTTACATCTTATTTTGACGACTCGAACTGTCAAAATATGGAATTTTTTTCCTGAATAGATGAAATCAGGCAGCACAGGTTCGCAATTGTCACCAATGGATAAACTTTGCAATTACAATAAACAAAATATACGACGTATTTGAAATATCAATAAGGTATACGCTTGGTACGTCTGGATAAGACACACAGTAGTTTAAATTGATTTAAGCAATTTCTTCAAATGTGATACCAGAGTTTCGAACAAGATCGTCTCGGACATCAAGTATCGTCTCCCTTTGATTTTGTAGAGATTTATATCAGTCTTGTCTCAAAATATGAGAGGAAGCAGTCTTAGTACCATCTTTATTTTCAAAAAAATCTCTTAATATATAGGTTTAAGTATAGTTTTCCGAACACCCTCTAACAAAGTTATGGAAATTATGGGTGAGGTACAGGAGTACATTGTACCCCCAAGTTGGTCTGTCGTGTCTCGTCTCGTTTGAATAAGTATTTCATTTTGGAAAATTCCATTTGAAATAATCAAAAGAAAGGAGGCCAGTCATATACTCTTTTGATGAAGATTTATATCTTATCTTCGAATCGACGCAACCACTTCTTCAGAAAAGTGTACCCCCTTACGCAAAAGAGCCCTGTCTGCAGCGTGATTTCCTGAGAGTAAATATTATCTGATTCCATCCTTCCACACACATTTTAAACAATTTTCATCTCCTTAAAGAGGTTTCCAAGAACACAGGTCAATGAACTAACTAGTAGCAAGCACAATGCAGTGGAATAAGTTTCCAATGGTTCGAATTTCTGTGGTAAGGAAGATAATGCTTATAAGTCATAAACAATATACACTTTTTTTATTGAGCAAATTCAAAATTGGTTCTTTTAACAGTACCGCCTTGCGTCTGTCAATTTATCTAAAAAAGGGGGGGGGGGGGTACAGAGGTACAACTGAATTTACGGGGTACAGTACCACCTTCAAAAATTTTAGGGGGTAAAATGTACCCCTGTACCCCCTTCCCCTGGTTCCTGCGCCACTGGTAGTGCTGACTTACTGTTGGCATGATATTGTTTTCATAGAATGCTATTGCTTTTAGAATTTTAAGCGGCAGTAAAAATAAATGCCGTTTACAACCATTAAGCTAATTGGGATTGCAAGACGATGCCATTTTTCGATGGCTTGTAGCATCGATAAAAGAATTGGACGAGCAAATAGTTACCAAGAAAAGTTGTTCCCCTTCATGTTTCACTGCTGTCGTGTATATATAGGTTCAAGAAAATGACAAGTAGGAAAAGTTGCAGTAAAATAAATATGATTGAAAATCTCTCAAATAATATTCTACTTATTTTATTATGTTATATTATACTGTGTCTGTAACAGACGTTGGCTATTAAAATAGCTCAGCCACAACCTAATTTTTAGGCACCCCGGTAGTCTAGTTGGTACGGCATCTGACTGTCACACTGGAGACCCGAGTTCGATTCCTGAGGTGGGTGATGCAAGGTTGGAATTCATCCGGCAACCTCCGGGACTCAACCAGCTTCAAATCAATGGATACCTGGGTCCACTCACATCACATTTAACTTGGCCGAGATCGAGAATGTGTGGGGATCTATCCCCACATTCCCTAAATGTGTCTTCATGGCATGGTGCTATATGCACGGGGACTTTATATTTTATTTATAGCCTAATTATTCGACAAAACATTATATCAACTCTTCTGCTGTTGAGTTGATTCTCCTAACTTTATTCATTTTAAGCCATTCTCCGACTAGCAGGAATCAGAATCAGCATAAAAAACCCTGGTATTTGGAGTTAGAATGCTTCTGCTCAGTGGTGGCGGTAAGCGCCCCAGAGACCTCACGCGGTAAGGATGGAGTAAGGTGAAGGAGGCCTCTTTTTAGTTGGTTTCGTACCACAGTCATTAAGGAAAATATTTTTCAAAATGTAAAGATAATACAAAACTTCCCTCTATGCAACTTAGTATGAAATGGTGACATCGTAATCGAAGAAATAATTGATCAATCAAGGGGTTCCTATTTGTTTGTTGGCTGTCAAAGAAATGTGTTTCAACAATAAATCAATACAATTCGCACAATATTTTGCAAAATGGTTAACGTAACCAGTACGCCAACATTGTCGTTAGTGATGTAAGAGACTCCCTTTTGAAGCAAATAGGATCCGTGGTAGACAGAGAGATCCATGTTTTAACGTCCAAAAAAAGGTATTACAAATCTCTACAGTATTCATCAAAGTGTAGATACTATGTAATCATTATTATTTAATTTATTTGATTTTTCTTGCATAACACAACACATTAGTGTTATTATATTCTGATTAGATTCCTTCATGCGTAAATATCTGGAATACTGGACACTACATGGAACAAATATGAAGCACAATTTATAAAGGGCTCCCTTAATCAGCTCTGAGGGAAGCCCAAAACTGTTAGTATGTATTAATTGCATATTAACATTATTGACCTGCAATGCAGATGCCTCAGATTAGATTTTCAGTAGCGGCACATTTAAATTTCAAGTACAGCGTTATTCATATGTCAGTGTCACATTTGGGGAACATCGTGTGCGTGATGTATGAGACGTGCGAGTCCGAATCATGTACGTATGGAATCAGAAACACTCTAAGTTTGTGTCACGTGAACAGCGCATGTTGTGGTGACGTGGTTGGCTGCTAGGCGGCAGCATGTACAATATGGCATTCTCAGGTAACGAGAGAGCATTTTGTGTGATACAGTTTGCAAAAACAGAGGTTACCATGACTGTTCAGCGGCGATTTCGCACTCGTTTTCAGAAGGATCCACCCGATCGCAGGACCATCAAGAAGTGGTATGAAACCTTTGAGTGCACAGGGTGTCTGTGAATACCTAAACGACCTGGAAGGCTGGGACCGTCATGCGCCACTGTTGAAAGTGTTCGTGAGTTATTTGCGCGCAGCCCTCGGAAATCGACAAATCGTGCAAGTGTGCAGCTGGGAATGTCTCAGTCGACTGTGTGGCGTATTGTTCGCGAGCAACTGCAACTTGTACAGGCGCTCACAGAAGGTGACAAGGAGGTTCCCACAAAAATTGCCATCGACATGCATGCAGCAATGGCAGACGATGATAATTTTGGTGACAGACTCGTTTTCAGCGATGAATCTACGTTTCACTTGTCGGGGAAGGTTAACAGTCACAACGTGCGGATTTGGGGAACCGAACACCCACATGTGACAGTCGAGCATGTGCGTGACTCCCCAAAGATCAAAGTGTTTTGCGCCATGGCAAAGGACAAGGTTTACGGGTCCTTTATCTTTGCAGAATCCAAAGTGACTGGCATCACTTATCTGGATATGTTAGAACAATGGCTTATTCCCCAAGTGACAGCAGACAGAGGTAACTTCATTTTCCAACTGGACGGGGCGCCACCCAACTTCCATCGACTCGTGCGTGCGTACCTGAACTTACCTAAAGAACTTACTGCGAAGATGGATTGGACGCATTACTGACGATGACGTCGCATTGTTTTGGTGGCCGCCAAGATCCCCAGACTTCACACCTTGTGATTTCTTTCTCTGGGGATATGTGAAGGACAGGGTGTTCATTCCACCTCTTCCAGCTGATTTGAACGACCTCCGAGTTCGCCTTACAGCAACGATAGACCATGACATGCTGGTGCGGGCGTGGGCAGAATTGGGCTATCACCTGGATGTCTCCCGTGTAACCAAAGGTTCACACATTGAGCACTTGTAAGGTATGACAAACAAACTTTTTGAGATTGTCTTTCTTTTTTTATATCATTCATGCTGATATGTCATGTACTTATTTCACAATAAAACTCCGAAATGTGACATTGACTTATGAATAACCCTGTAGATACAGTCTCGATTAGCCTATTTATGTTAAATTTTATTGTTATTCTCGAATTTTTTGTTGTTCGTTGGAATTTCACGATATCATCCCTTTTCGGTTACTCATTGCTGTGTTGTGTGTTTGGGGGGGGGGGGGGTACGTGCTCCGGTGTACCATGCTATATCTGCCAACGCAACACATTGTATTACAAATTTGCCCCCCCAACCAAGAATTCCTGGCTACAGGCCTGGTTCTGCCACTGAACTTGTAAGTAGAAATAAATCTTCCTCTTCCTTCGTACTATCCTTAGTTGTTCTTTCAAGTTCATTAAACAACAGTGTTTCAAAAAACGAAGCAACAGCCGAAACTGCAGAGAAAAGAGCAACTGTAGCCTCCATTTTGAAACAATTTGTGATGAAAATTCGAACGTAAGTCATGGAATAGGCGATGACGTCAAATGAAGCTTCAGCGCTGAAAATCCGAAATTACTGCGAGAAAGCGATTCCATAGTAGAAAAGGGGGAATCACATCTCAGGCGTGTCCACTGGCATACACAGAGAGGGGGCCTCGAGGGGCTACAGCTGTCCCAAAATTTTGAGACAAACATCATTTTTAAATATTTAAATAAATGCGTTAATGGAATCTGGAAAACCTAAGTAATAAATGTAAATTCCCGCTATTTTTGCTATGTAACAACTTTAAAACCCAAATATTTTATTGTCCCCCTTAGAATGCAGCGAGTTAATAACTACCATTACAATTTCAGCCCCTTTAAAAAATAATCCTACATACCTTGGTACACAGACTAGGCATGTTCAATAACTACAAATAATGTGCATCCAATTCGCCAAGAACATGTGTGCAGTGAAAGATCTAGAGAAGGACTGTTAAAGTTTTGTTTACATTTTGCTTTCAAAGTGTACTTGGCATAAATAAGTTCATTTCAGCACAGATTTTCTTTGTGTTCCCTTCTCTTTCAAATTCCTATTTCATTAAAAACAGAACTATCAACAAAATCTAATGAAGTTTTTATTTAAATAAAATATTACTTTAAGATTATTTTTTAACTGAAGTCATGCAGAGGGTTTATCTAGAATTTTCAATTAAGGGGTCAGAGATGATGGTAAATTTACCAGTTAAAACTTTGCTCATAAATCACAGAAGTCATGTGGTCTTTGTCACGTCCTCATGCACACTGCACAAAAATTACAACATAAATGGTTGTCTACAATGTGTGCATATATATATATGTGACTTTTACCTATGTTGGTTTACCCTGGTGCCTTGTAATCAGAAGTGAGGCATCCGGTCATCAGGAGATAAGGCAATGACAAAGCAAAATAATAGAAATATTCCATTTTAACCTTGGAAGCAGACTTTGGGGTCAATTCTGACCCCATTAAAATAATAATAATAATAATAAAAAAAAAACAGCCACATTTCAAAAATTTTTCAACAACATATACGACAGCCAGTGACTTCGTCAAAAAGGGTGTTAGGTGCTGGTGTGATATGTGAAGATTTTTTTTTGTTTCCCGTGAATTCTTGGCTGTTTTGTTAGTGGGGGTCGAATTTTACCCCAGTGTCTGATTTGTGTGAGGAAAGTTTTTTGTACTGATTAATGTAAGAAAGCATGTTTTGTAACATTGCGTTGTTTAATAGTGCTTGACTATTTTTTCTATTTCAGTGTGATGCGTAGCAATGGCTTCCAGTACTACTAGGACGTTACAGAAAGCTCTCACACATGACCAGATTCGCGATATTTTTTACGAGTCCAGTACGGATGAAAATGATTCAGAGGCTTCAGGATCAGAAGATGAAATTGACAATGTTGAAACATTTGAGGAGAATACTGAGTGAAGAATCTGCTGCATCTTCTGAAGAGGAGAGTAATTCTTAATAAATAAGAAGACGAGACTTCAGAAACATATGAAAAGGTAAAAAAGGTAAAGTGTTCCCCTGTGCATAGCACCACGCCATGAAGGCGTATAGGGGGTGTGGGGGTAACGCCCCACACTTTCTTGATCCGGTCGTGAGTGGGGGTGATGTTATCAGCATCACGCCCCTGACCGCCTTTACCCCCCAGGGTTTCCCCCAGGTACCCATGTTATTCGACGCTGGGTGGGCGCCGGGGCCGCTTTCACCGTTAGAAAAGTTCCCGGATTTGAACCGGCCGGGGATCGAACCCGGGACCTTGAGCATGGTAGTCAGACGCATTACCGACTTAGCCACATATGAGACTTGTAAACATTTTGTGTGAAATAAAATGCCTCCCAGAACTGGTAGAGCTCGAAGGGAAAATAGCATTCTTCATCCAAAAGATACTGCTAGGAACCTGACTGAGAGTGATCAATGCAGTGGCGGCCAGCGGCAAGTATGATGGGTAGTGCCAACGTGATCAAGAAATCGAAAAAAAAAAAAAAAAAAAAAAACCCTCCGCAATGCCCCCACCCCTCCTTGAGGTTGCCCCACTGGCCAAGATGTTTATCCTCGTTTGGTAACGTGGAAAGCAGTGTGTGTTTAAGTAATAACACACTAATACGATTCATCTTCACTCACTAACCTATCTTTATACACTACAGGACACTTCACTAAAAACACAATTACAAGAGGAACGGAAAACAATCTTCTCACCTTCTCCTCCCCCATGCACACATATTCCAACTGGATGTTGAAAATATTCTAGACATTTGATGTAAAAAGAAATTGTCAAAATGCCAAAGGAAACTCGCATCACCATAGGATTTCTTACTTTTATATTTTTAAAAACTCTGGATGGCCCTCTAGGTGCATCTATCTATTATCAAAATGTTCATTTAACTTTGGAAAAATACTAGGTTCGTTTCTCCAAAAGTTGGCAGAAAAGTAGATAGTACCTTTTTCACGAATTACTTCATCTCTGAAGATGGCAACTGTGTCAACACTGCGAAAGTTCCCTCGCTGTGCCAGGCGAAAAAGGGCATGGCTGGTGTCTTATGGACTAACCCTATTGGCTAACACCACCCCTGCCACCTTCTTCCCGGCTCATGGTGGAAATGTTACTCGCTGAGACTTCTCAAACCCTCTGCACGTGTTTCAACTTGGTTAGGCCAGCTCTTGGGTGGCACGGACCGCTGCCTCGCCGAGGGTACGAAACAGCTGGCGATGCAGTGAGGAGGTTGGGGTGGTTCATATATAGTCTGTGGTTGAGGCGGTCGTCACGTCAGCTTGACAGATTGCAAGATTCGAATCTCCTTGTCTGTAAACTATCAATGTATTAATTTAACAATACTTGGGCTAGGTATGCATTTCTTCTGAGGGTAGTGCCATGGCACGGCAGCTTTTCCCCTTGAGCCACCGCTGGATCAATGTTTCCAGCTGTTTGTCAGTGATCAGGGTGGCTACAAACAAGTAGAAATAAAATTCCCTGACTTTTCCAGGTTTTCCATGACAAAATTTACATTTTTCCCTGACAATTACAAACTAAACTAAATTGATGTTTTTGCAAATAGAAATAATAAACTCGCACAGATCCACGTATGGTTTTGTTAAGTACAAATATTATCTTCTATGAAATTGACTTAATTTCTCTATTCTCTATGATTTGAATTCAAACTGCAAAATAGTGAATTTGGAAAATTATTACAATTCACAAGCTAGGGAAGGATTACGGAATTTTGTCATATGCAGTAAGTTTAAAATAAAATACTTGAATATTTTTAAAGTTACGACTAAATGAGATAAGAGTGAAGAGTGAACGACTAAGAAATACAATTTGTAATTTATCAGTCTCCTTATACATTCTCGGTATTATATGTTGATATTTCCACTGAGGTTTGGAACCCTCTGCTTGCAAGAACCATGAGTGCGGACTCATTTTTCGATGCATAAAGCTACTTCTCTTTTCTCTGTAAAGCAAACAACTTAACTCTTGCATATAAGTGAAACAATTGAATTGTACAAAAGAAAGTGTCATATTTCCTTACATTATCAATGGGATTTCTGCTTCAGTACAGTATATCCAAGTGAAGTACTGTGAAACTGACAACATGCAGTTATACCATTACTGCTGACGAAAAGGGTATGTAGGTATTAGAAATTTAACACAAGGCATTTATAGAATTGCATTGTATAGGTACCTGATTTAGCTAACCACACATTAAAACAGGAACACTCTAATAATAAAAGTTTCTGAAAAATCATATACGAGGGGAATTCTGAAAAAAGCTCCAACGATGCCTATACGCAGCACTAGTGGTCTGAGAGCGACACACACACATGCAGGCAGGAAAAAGTGGCATGTAACTGTAATCTGGTACAGTTGCAATGCAGCCGTTTTAGGACAGTTCTAGGTTAAAGATTGCAGCTCTCATACAGTCTCCCACCGACTGCGATGTAGCCTACATTTTACGCTCAGAATTTGGCACAGAGCCACCAGCTATCGTGTGAGGTGTGCAGACCGGACGTCGTGAGTGATATAGTATGATCAGACGATGGTGCAGACAATTCACGGAAGGCCAATCGAATGTGCACAACCCCATAGAGCTGAGTACACATGGGCCCTTTGCATCACTTCAGGTGAGAGATCTTGGACCACTCCCTGTACAGCCCTGTCCTTGAATGTACAGACTTTCATCTCTTTGTTTAACTGAAGAGGTTTCTGGCAGGGCAAGGATTTGACAGCTACACTGCGGTAGAGATAGTTCCAGTCTTTGCTGTCAGACACATATATTCCATGGGCATACAACATTTAGTGCCATGCTACGACAAATGCCAGAACAACGGTGGTGATTATCCCGAAAATTAGGTTAGGACTCACTGTTACTAATGCAATAAATTAGAACTGATATTCTTGTTTTATTTATGCCTAATCAGCAGGGACCTTGATATTTTGTTATTTTTTTAAAAATTGGTGTATTTTCTTATTTTTTACTTTTTACTATACGGTGTTATTTTTCCCAAAATTCACATTTTCATTTTAGCGCATTTTCTGGCAAATATCTGAAATTATACCTTCATGGTGTTTTTAAACTACTGTTTCAAATTGTAAGTCGCATGGCTTACGCCTCTTTGTGAGAGTTTGATATCTTGAAAGTTATTTTGGGAAAGTTATTTTCCATACCACTTTTTTAATTTTAAGGTAAGGATTTTAGATAATAGAATTTTCCCCGTATATTCTGAAGGGTGCATAATGACCATAAGTAGCGACGCACCCAAAAAATTAAAATCAATCAATCTCACGTGACAGATACCGATATATTATGGCACCAAAAATTGGCATTATCTTTTTTTGACTTGTTAGTGTTACGTTTCCCAAAATTCGCATTTTTGTTTTAGACCATAAATCTGCCAAATATACCGAAACTTAATACTCCATTGTGCTTTTAAACTATTATTTTAAATTGTAGGTCACATGGTCTATGTATTTTCGTGACAGTTTGATATGTTGGAACAGATTTTTGAGGAAGTAAAAGTAAAGTGCTCCCCTGCACTTTTCCATGAAGGTGTATAATAGGGGTGTGGAGTTAGGGCCCCACACTTTCTTGATCACGGCTGAAGGTAGGGTAATGTGATCAGCACCATGCTCCTGGCTACCTTTATCCCTCAAAGTTTCCTCAAGGTACGAGCTACATATGATGCTGGGTGGGCACCGGAGCAGTTTGAATAGGTGGAAAACATCCCGGTTCTCCCCCGCAGGGGATCGACCCCGGGTCTCTCGCATAGTAGTCAGACACCGCCCTAATGACAAATGCCGATGTTGCGCACTTAGCTTGGTAATTCAAAACATATCTCGTGCGAGAAATACGAAGATGTGGCTCCCGTGTGACGATAGATACACACTCGATCTCCTGTTAGAACCCTGCCACTTTGCTCTGTGATGCAAATGGTTTTGATAGAAGTTGAAAAAGTAGTGGGAAATACATGATTTAATGTGGCTGTCGGAATTATTCCATGTATGTATAACTCTATAGTTTACTCTTGAGTAAAATGTTGGAAAACTTGCATGTTCTATGTACACAAACATGGCCTAGAAAAGACAAGAATGTTGGATTTCATGGAATTTTTCGTTGTTTTAGGACATTTCTTTAAAAAAATCGCTAAAAACGCCAACAATTAGCATTTTATGTCAAATTTGCATTATTTCGATATTTCGAACGGGCGAAAAATGTGTCCAGACGTCACTGCACATTCCTAAACATAACTTCCCAGCAATTACCATTTTCACGGTTTTGGCGTTTGCGAAAAATCAATGTAGCTACTAATTGGAAATTACTTTCTGGCCACCCCTCGTATAAATCAGTAGATGACAAGAGTGTGGCGTTAATTTCATTGCAATACTAGTGTTGAAGTAAATTTGAGATGGGGAGCATGCACTTGCCAATTTTTATAACGTTCATCAATGCAGATTTATGTTTCACTTTTTCGTGATAGTATTCAATATATATCCCATTTGGTTGGATTCTTCTTGATATGTAAGAATAGTGCAATGTCATTGTAAACGTATGTTAACTTGTGCGAAACCAGTAATACGTCAGGAAGATGAAAGGAAACCTTCGTAAGCAGAAGAGTAATAAAATTCCAGCAGCATATTTGCAGTCTAAAGCTCTTCTTGTTTATGCATGCGATTTTTGTTGAATGTTGCAGTCCATGCTATTTCTGTCGCATGTTGTAGTGAGGTACTTTGTCGGGTGGCTATTCGACAAAAATCGTATGTATCAATGGAACCTATTTGTTTCCATGTTCCTATAGTTTGCCCAACAAAATGCCTTACTATGAAGTCCAACAACTATCGGATGGCGCCACCCGCTCTTATCCCCTCAATCTGTTGACAAGTCCCTTTACTACTCCCATACGGAGAAGAAAAAATGATAATTCAATGCATTTTCCACGTAATATTTAGAGGCTTAACCTTTACTCCCCCGATGATACCATATGGTATCATCAGAGTAAGGTCGTACTCGCCCGATGATATCATATGGTATCATGGTGCTGATTACGAAATGAATGTGCTTTTTGGACCTTCATACTCTTATGTTTGGGTGGAAACTCGGACACAGGTCTGGAGCAAGCCTGGGAAATTCATATTGATGACCAACCTCCCCCCTCTCCGCAACATATCCATGCCACATTTCCGAACAGAGTTTCACATTTTGGCTCATTATTCAACTTTTATGGCACCCAGGAACATGAAACATATTTCAATCTCTTTGGAAACGTCCATTCTTTGAAGAGAATACTAAGGTTTGCGCCTTCTCTCCAAAATAGCGGGAGAAGAGGGGGCAAACTACATATTTTTTTCTTCATTGAAATTCGGTGGTCGCGCCCCCAAACCCCCCTTCCTCAGTTCGGATTTATGAATTGTACATCTTTGCATGCTATGATGTTTTAGCTGAAAAACAAAACTTATCCGATTTAGATTGCTCCCATAGTGCCCGAGGTATAACAATTTTCCTCCAAAAATGAAAATTACCTATTTTTCGTAAAAAAAATTTAAAAAATCACATTTTGGCTTATTATTCAACTTGTATGGCACCCAAGAACATGAAACATGTTACGTTCTCTTGAGAAATGTCCATTATTTGAAAAGAATACTAAAGTTTGCGCCTTATTTCCAAATAGCAGGAGAAGAGGGGGCAAACTCCACATTTTTGTTTTTTTCATTGAAATTCGGGGGTCGCGCCCCCCAACCCCCTTCCTCCGTTCGGCGTTCTGAATTGTACACGGTTGCATGCTCTGATGTTTTAGCTGCAAAACAAAACTTATCCGAAGTAGATTGCTCCCATAGTGCCAGAGTTATAACAATTTTCTGAGCAATATGCAAATTACCTATTTTTCGTAAAAAAACAGAGTTTCACATTTTGGCTTATTATTCAACTTGTATGGCACCCAAGAACATGAAACATGTTTCCTTCTCTTTGGATATGTCCATTCTTTGAAGAGAATACTAAGGTTTGCGCCCTCTCGGCAAAATAGCGGGAGAAGAGGGGGCAAACTCGAGATTTTTGTTGTTTTTTTCATTGAAATTCGGGGGTCGTGCCCCCAAACCCCTCTTCCTCGGTCCAGCGTTCTGGATTGTACACGGTTGCATGCTCTGATGTTCTAGCTGCAAAACAAAACTTATCCGAAGTAGATTGCTCCCATAGTACCAGAGTTATAACAGTTTTCCTCCAAAAATGCAAATGACCTATTTTTCGTAAAAAAAAGTCACATTTTGGCTTATTATTCAACTTGTATAGAAGCCAAGAACATAAAACATGTTAAGTTCTCTTGAGAAATGTCCATTCTTTGAAAAGAGTACTAAATTTCGCGCCCTCTCCCCATAATAGCGGAGGAAGATGGGGTAAACTCCAGATTTTTATGTTTTTTCTATTGATATTCGGGGGTTGTGCCCCCAAACCCCTTTCCTCAGTTCTGCGGTCTGATTTGTACACGGCTGCATGCGCTGATTTTTTAGCTGTAAAACAAAAGTTATCCGAAGTAGATTGCTCTCATAGTGCCCGAGTTATAACAATTTTGCTCCAAAGAGTGTTCGAATCTAAAATTCCCGCCGAGAAGCCAGGCCGAGTGAAATTTCTCTCTCTCTCTCCTCCTGCCATCACTGGTTTCTGGCGCCATTGTTATGTTGCGCATAAAAGGAGCCTAAAATTTGAGGCCGAAACTTACGAACGAGATTTCTTGTTCCCGTGCAGAGTTCCATAACGATATCTTTAAATAAATAAATAAAGAAAAAATAAAAATGTCAATGAAGATGAAATTCCCTGACATTTCCCTGACTTTTTTTGACACCTCAAATTCCCTGACTTTTCCCGGTTTTCCAGGTTTTCCAGGTCTGTCGCCACCCTGGTGATGCTCTGCTTGATGTTGTGGTACGCCATACCAATGAAAAGATTGCTGAATATCGTGAAAGTCATCCCAATATAATTAAGTTGTTTTGGAAAGACATAAGTCTTATGGAAATGAAAGCTGTTATTGGTTTGCTGATTTATTGTGGAACTTTTCATGCATCTAAAGAAAACGTGAAATCTTTCCTGTCTTGATGGAACTGAAAGAATTATATTTCCAGCAGTAATGGGCTGTGAAAGATTGCAGTTCCTTCTCTCAGTGACACATTTTGATACGAAAGAAACCCGCCAAGAGAGAGCTGAATCCGATAAACTGGCTGCTTTGAGAGAGGTGTGGGATCTATTTATTGATGGCTGCAAATCATCTTACGTGGTTGGGTCATGTGTTACTGTGGATGAACAGTTGCTGTCGTTTCAAGGCAGGTGTCGATTTAGACAGTATATGCCCAAGAAGCCTGCAAAGTATGGAATGAAAAAAGGTAAAGGTAAAGTGTTCCCCTGTGCATAGCACCACGCCATGAAGGCGTATAGGGGGTGTGGGGGTAACGCCCCACACTTTCTTGATCCGGTCGTGAGTGGGGGTGATGTGATCAGCATCACGCCCCGGACCGCCTTTACCCCCCAGGGTTTCCCCCAGGTACCCATGTTATTCGAGGCTGGGTAGGCGCCGGGGCTGCTTCCACCGTTAGAAAAGTTCCCGGATTTGAACCGGCCGGGGATCGAACCCGGGACCTTGAGCATGGTAGTCAGACGCGTTACCGACTGAGCCACCGCGGCCACGGAATGAAGATATGGCTAATGTGTGACTCATCAACCAAGTACCTGATGAACGCTAAAATGTATTTGGGGAAAGAAGGAGATACTGTTGCTGTGGGTTTAGGACAGAATGTTGTTTTGGATTTATGTGAACCAATATCAGGTCATGCTACAGAAGGGAGAAACATTACCACTGACAACTTCTTCACGTCCATTCCACTTGCTCAGAAGCTGAAGACTAGAAACCACACTAGTAGAAACAATGAAACAAAACAGGAAGGAAGTTCCACAAGAATTCAAGGCAGATCGTAAGCAAGAAGTATGCAGTTTATTATTTGGATTCACGGGTGACTTCACATTGACATCCTATGTGCCACGGCAGAGCAAAAGTGTAGTACTATTGTCATCATTACACCATGACAATAAAATCGATGATGATTCCGGAAAGCCTGAAATTGTCGAATACTACAACAAGACAAAAGGTGGGGTTGACACTTTTGACCAGTTATGTGCGAAATACACCGTTAAAAAGGCAGACACGAAGATGGCTAATGACTTTATTTTATGGAGTATTCGTGTTTCTCGCAAACAAAATGGCAGCACTGTATACAGATGTGCTTCGTCTTCTTGTTCTGTTTCCTATCACACAAGTGACAATGACCACGTTTCTGTGCTCCATCTTGACTTGCTGGAGCTTGATTTGATCTTGTTTCATCCTTTGTTACAAAGCCGCACATCTCGATGAGAGTTTTCACTTTCCTTTGAATTTACTGTTTGTTGCAGCGCTCCAAGACGTATGGTGTCACAAGTTTCCTGGCCAGATCTTGCAAAAACGACTTTTGGTTTATTTTGATGTTTGGATTCTGAAGCCTCTTGTTGTGGATATAAATAACAAGAGCATTTACAGCTGCTGCATTGAATATGACCATAACCTGTGAAACATGTGCTAATGACATTTCTGAGCAATCTTCTTAGTTTTCATTTTCATATTTCTTCCCTTATGTATTTTTTTGTTATTTCCAATAAAACTATGTAAATAGTAGATTCAATATGTTAATGTAGGTACCTTAGGTTGTGAAAAATATACTGTAATGCAACAGTTATTAATTGGTGTCATTTACTGGAAAAATTATACAAAAGTTAATGAAAAAAACAATTAAGGGTCAAATTTGACCCCACAGTCTGATTTACATTAGAAAAATACAGAGCTGAACTGAGGGTTAAATATTTTAGAGAAGTAAAAAATAAGTCAGAATATTTGCATATTTGTGCAAAATAAGCCAAGCGACTGCACAGATCTGGGCCATGTAACACCACTGCACCCAATAGGAAACTTACCAGTAAGGTTCGGCATGGGGAGTAGTAAATTTAAAATAACAACAATAAAATTCAATTCCTACTACTCAAGATTATGACTTTGTAGAATGTTATGTTGTGGACATACAAATCTATTCTTGATTTTTTACTACACTGTTTTACACCAGTGGTTCTGATTCAAATTGATGACATCCAACCCTACTCAAGAAGCAGCAATGTTTGATTGCAAAATGCATACACACCAAAAGTAATGTTTATTTCATACTATATGTTGTACTATTAATTATATCACATCTCTTTTATATTTAATTCCATTAACTGCTAAAGTTTAGGTAAATGATGAATTGATGAATCACATGAACATCATACATGGAGCCAGGAAGAAGTTGGTGAAAACAGACTAATGACATTTACCAGAAGTGGCCTTGTCTTCACATACCAGATTCAGTGTCACCATAGATTCACATTAATAGACATATATTGAGAAAAATGATGGCTTAGCCATATAAGTGCATGGTGCGGCATTTAACATTTCCCATTTTCAAAATACCATAACTGACTTATTGTATAACAAAATTACATGAAATGAACAATGTAAAGACACATTATAGTATTGGATTTACAGTTCAGACCTTATTTTTTTAATATTATGTATCACATTTGCTAGGCTGTTGACATCAGGGAGAGTACGAGGGTATGGCATGTAACTGCAGTTAAGCAGAACTTTTGATATTGGGCTGATTCAAATCCAAGCAAAATCTTCCAGCAGCCACTAGACAGACCTAAGGTCGCAGTCTGGTGTGCCATTGCAGCACAGGAAAATATTGGCCCCTACTTGTTCAAGGACGATAACGGTGGCGCATGACCATCAACTCCCAAATGTTACAACACCATGCTAACAACATTCTTCCTGCCTGACACATCGTAAATGGGACTTGGAAACCCTATGGTTTCAATGGGATGGAGCCACATCACATACAGCACATCTTTTGATTAACACGCTACGTACTGCTTTCGCCAGGTGACTTCTCTCCAGGTTCGGTAACATTCGTTGGCCCTCCATATCTCAGACTTCACTGCACCAGACTGCCTTCTTCTTTTTGTGGGGGTTCCTGGAGGTCAAGGTCAAGGCTCATACCCTCCCTGATCTCAACAGCCTCAAAAATATGATTCGTGAGGAAATTGCTGATGTTAAGCCAGACACACTGCAGTAATGGCCAGTGTACAAGGAAGATTGCAACAATGCACTGACGCTAATGGAGAGCATCTCAAGGACGTAATATTAAAAAAAATAAGGTCTGAACTGTAACTCCAAGACTATAACGTGCCTAACATTGTTCATTTCATGTAATTTCTTTGTATAATAAATTAGTTACAAAATTTTGAAAATGGGAAACATTAAATGCTACACCCTGTACCAGGTGTGACGGTTAATAATTCTTAATTTTGTCGCTGGATGGCGCTGGAAGCAAGGTTTGGTGCACAGTCTCAACTGTTACGTCAGTGTGTTGCCAGGACAGTACCTGTCAAAATGCAGTGGATGTGCAACCGAGTGTGAGTGATCATGATATTGGGTTTGTGTGGCAAACATGTTCACCTTCAAACCAAATAAGGAGCATGTGCGGCACAACCTGCTTTTCTTGTTCAATCAAAAGAAAAACGTGAGTGAAAGCCATCGTATCCTTGTGGAAACATACAGTGACAATGTCCTAACGCAAGATGCGTGTGTGCGTTGGTTTCGACGATTCAAAAGTGGTAATTTCAACTTGAAAAACAAAGATCGCCCGGGCCAGCTGAAAAAATTCCAAGATGCCGAATTGCAAGCACTGTTGGATGAAGACGATATGCAAATGCAACAACAACTGGCAGAGAAGTTAAATGTTGGTCGCCAAACCATATCTGATCGTCTTCATGCCATGGGAAAGATCCAGAAGGCAGGAAAATGGGTCGCACATCATCTGAATGACAGACAAATGAAAAAGCCAAAAAATGGTGTGTGAAGTGTTGCTTTCTCGGCATGAAAGAAAGTCTTTCTTGCATTGGATAGTGACTGGGGACGAAAAATGGATCTACTTCTAGAACCCAAAATGCAAAAAGCCATGGGTTGACGACCCAGGACAACCTTCAACATCGACCGCAAAACCGAATCGCTTTGGAAGGAAAACAATGCTGTGCATTTGGTGGGATCAGAAGGGTGTGGTGTACCATGAGCTTCTGAAACCAGGTGAAACAGTGAATGCTGTTTGCTACCGTCAACATCAATTTGAACCATGCATTGATCGAAAAGTGCCCAGATTGGGTGACAAAACATGGAAAAGTGATTTTGCAGCACGACAACGCCTCATCACACAAAACGAAAGGCATCAGACACATCATTTCTGCACTTGGCTGGGAATTCTTGCCCCACCCGCCATACTCACCAGACTTAGCCCCTTCGGACTACCACTTGTTTTCATCGATGTCTCACTCAATTTTCCAGCAACACTTCAACAATTATGGAGATGTCGAACAATGGCTTGTTGACTGGATCACCTCAAAATGTGAACGATTTTTCTGGAAGGGCATCCACAATTTGATGGACAGATGGGCACAATGTATAGCTAGCGATGGCGCACACTTTGAATAAAGCATTTGTTACCTTTCTCCCCAGATACACTTGTTTTCTTTCGGATCAATTAAGAATTAACCGGCACACCTGGTATAATGCAGAACTACAGAAAATTGTATAATTCTGTCATTTTGGTAACTCTTTTTTATAGTTTTAAAAGATAAATTTATTTTTAAAGCTAATGAAAACAGTCACCACAATATGCACAAGGTCAAGGTGAACATACACAAAATTTGGGACATTTATTTTTAAAAAGTAAATAAAAGTTTTTGTCAGGCATAGTTCATATTCTAACTATGTCACTCTTGGATAAGATACACTAAAATGAAACTAACAGAAAAACATCAATTTTTGCATACTCTCATAACTGTAATACCACATAATTGGATTGTTCATGTCATTGGATAGATCGTGTATGTGTGGCATATGTTAAATGAAAAACAAATTTAAATTATTGATTTCCATCAAAATAGATAATTTGTCTGAATATTTGTACTCAAAAGTGAATATATTATGGTTTCTAATATTAAGTAGACAAGCTAAGATGTTACAGGATTCTTGTTGGGAAACCTTATGGTAAGAGACCACTAGGAAGACCAAGACGAAGATGGAGGGATAATGTTGAGATGGACCTAAACGAAATTGGTAGGGATGGAAAAGAGTATATAGATCTTGCTCAGGATAGGGACAGCCATGAACCTTCAGGTTCAAGAAGGCTAGAGAGAGTTAGTTAGATAGCTAAGAAGATGTGCTTCGGACAAGAGATAATGCCAACACATTCAAGTAGCATTAGTGTTCAGTGCGACAGGATCATTTCTGATTTGAGAGGGTGTACAAGTACATACATTATCTAGTTTAGCTATTTTTCAATTACTAATCACTCTTAGTTTCTTCTTTTTCTCTTGTTATTAACACACTCATGATCGGTAATAACTGATGCATTCCGCTTCTTCCTTGCTTTTGAAATTGGAATTGATAATGATGGTTCAACTTTTGAAGAAGGCCGTAGCTTTAATGTGGTTGGCACACTCTTAGGAGTCATTGAATTTTGAGAAGCAGCAGTTCGTGGAATGAATGGAGATTTTACGATAGAAGGTACGCAGAGAGCACCATGTTGTTCATAATTTTCTACTAGGGTATCTTGATTACAAGCTAACAAATATGCATGTTCTGGAATTGCATGCATATTTAAAGGAACGATGCCAGTGGCACGGAAGGCAGAAGCAGAAAGTTGAACACTAGCGACACGAGTCCACGCTGAATTCAAAAGATTTCCAAAATCACCGCTTGTAATTTCTCCCATTCTATGTCTATTCAAGGTCAATTTTTTACAAGCATCTTCGAAATACGTTTTAAAAGGCTTACGTATAACGCAGTCCAAAGGCTGTAGATAGTGTGCTGCGTGTGTTGGAATGCAAAGAATGACAACATCATTTTCCGAGGCAACTTGCAGCAGATCTGGGTTGTTCATATGAGAACTGTGACCATCAAGTATTAGCAAGTTTTTGCCTGCTGGTTTGTATGGGATAAAATGCTGAGTCATCCAATCCATAAAAAATTTCCTGCTAATATTAGAAGTCTTCCCTCCCATCTTGACTACTGTTCCCGGTGGTGCACCTCTCACGTAGTCTGGATTCACGTAAGTGCCTTTGACAATACAATAAGGTGGTAAAAATTGGCCCCCTGCACTGCAACAAGCCACAACAGTGACTCTCTCTCCATTTCGAATGCTAGTCTTGTCTTTCACTGTGACTTCTTCATCAGCTTCATCATTCAACTCCAGCTCGATTTCATCACAGTTCCAGATGCAGCTCGGTTTCGCCAGCAGTTTATTTTCACTCAAGACAGACGTTAAAAGATCAAAGTAACTTTTCACCTCCTCCCGATTCATACTTTCTGTTCTTTTTCGATTAGCTCCTGCTTTGTCTATGATCAAGTCAGGATGTCTCCGCATAAACGAAATGAACCAATCTTTCCCAGCCATCTTATTTTCTGTACTAAAAGTATGTTTCTTACCCAGCGATTCTGCTAAATCATATGCCATAATTCTTACGTCGTATTGCGTTGGTGCAAACCCAACTGACTGAAGTGTTTTGATGTGGTTGGCTAATTTTTTTTCTGTATCAACACCTAGTTGTGAATTTCGACCCATGGATTGCTTTTCAAAAAAGTTTTTCTTTAATCTATTTCTCAAGGTGGATTCAGGAATTTTGAATTTTCGACTTGCAGCACGTATAGCGAGAGAGTGGTTCTGTATAGCTTCTGTAGCTCGCAGCAAATTTTCTTCTGACCAAGACCCTCTATTTGACTTTCGTACATAAACTTTTGACATCCTGCCCTGAAAGGAGAAGAATACCAAGAATAATTACTAATGAAACAGGTTTAAAATGAGAACTAGAAACAGCATGTTTATAATTTTCTGCTACAGTATTCCTTATGTAGCATGCAAAAAAATGCAGTGTAAAACAATATATATATTTCTTCAAATCTAAGGTGCACTTTTTTTCCCCAATTTGGATGCTGAAAGTTTTAGAGAACCTTGGATTCGATTGCATCTTTGATCCGAGTATATGTGTATTAATACACCATGATACTACTCATAGAAAAATATAGAATGGAGTATTTGCCAATTTCAATAAGCAAGTACTGTACCTTGCTTGATGTTTTACCGAAATATCAGTAGTGATAAAAAATCTCCTTTAACACTAGAACGACAGGAGCGTACTTTTACTTTTTGCGCAAAAATTCCAAAATATGGACTGTATGAGTACATTACCCTAGAACGACGACGAATGGTCATTTTGACCGTCATAAGAAAATCATTGAAATGCCTAATTGTAGGCTTGTGTTATTGTTATTTTCATTGGTCGAAAGCTAACTTCTCTTTCTTTACATGTTTGTACACGTGCAACGATTGTTACTTCATTGTTGGTCGCGAGTTCCTTTTACTAGTAATGCAGGTGTTTCGATTTGAGCTAGAAAATTGCTTTGTTCTTTGATCTTACATTCATCAGTGAGTACTTGACTTGAGAAGCGTGGGTTGTCTTCGCAGCAAATTGAAAGCTTTCTTGAGCTATCTGAGGAAGAGGGGGGTACTCAAGTCAAGATTCTGGAGGATCAGGTCCAGAAATACTACCCTATCCTCTATCATCACCTTCGCATGAGGATGCAGTGGTGTGTGACCGAGAAGATGACATGCCCATTGAAACAGTTGCAACAACGTCTTCCCACAGTAGAGAAGAGGCAGGAGGAGATGCTCGGGTTAGTGAAAAGGAGGCTTGGTTGGGAAAAGACAGTTCTGTTTAGGAGATAGTCAAGGGTCATATTCCAGTGACAGGCAGGAAAGCTGCCGTGAATGTACTGAAAGAACATGGTGGACCTACAAGCTACGCCAAACGACGTATTTGTGCAGGGGAAGTTTCAAGTGCTTTTCGCCTTCTGTCTGATGAATCCATGTTACGCCTAATCCGAAAATGCACAGAAATAGAGGCAATATGTCAGCTTGGAACACAGGAATGGCACCTAATATTGGAGGAACTGGAAGCTGCAATCTCTTTGATGCATGTAAGAGGTGTTTATTGTGCAAAAGGAATATCAGTCGATGCTCTGTGGTCTCAAAGTTGGGAAGTCAGCTTCTTCCGAGACACAATGCCAAGGGATCGCTACAAGGAGATACTGAGATACTTGCATTTCAATGAAAAGTCATATCGAAAGGAAAGAATCTTGACAGACAAATTTGCGCTCGTGTCAGAAGTTTGGAGAAAATTTATCGACAATTGTTTGAGTTGTTACAGACCAAGTGAAAACATAACAATTGACGAACAGCTTTTACCCAGCAAAACGCAATGCCGCTTTACTCAATTTATGGGCAGTAAACCTGATAAATATGGATTAAAGTTTTGGGTTGCAGTTGATACTGAAACAAATTATG
The DNA here is from genome assembly GCF_977018435.1 of Lepisma saccharinum. Classification (NCBI taxonomy): domain Eukaryota; kingdom Metazoa; phylum Arthropoda; class Insecta; order Zygentoma; family Lepismatidae; genus Lepisma; species Lepisma saccharinum. Next base: position 4,840,897 of record NC_139248.1, on the reverse strand, counting down.
TTTGTTAACTCCCTCCCCTACCATGGAAAAGAAGAGAATTGACCAGAAGGGCAGTCCCTTGGGGAATATGTTGTATTGCGGCTTATGGAACCCTTCCTGAATCAAGGTCGCAATGTTACAATGGACAATTTTCTTACAACACTCAAATTGGCCAAGGCACTAAAAGAAAAGAAGACTACCATTGTGGGCACAATGAACCAAAAGAAGAACTTTATTCCGGTGTTATTCTACGTCACGAGGACATCACAATGACTGTGTACCAAGGAAAGCGTGCTAAAAATGTGATTGTTCTCAGTTCCTTGCACAGTTAGGTCTCCATTGAAGCTGAAGGAAAAAAGAAACATGAAACAATTAAATTCTATAATAACACAAAATTTGGTGTAGATACTTTTGACCAGATGTCAAGGAAATACACAACAAAGGCAGCCTGCAGACGTTGGCCTGTTCACATTTTCTACCATTTATTGGATATTGCAGCTATCAACAGTCATATTTTGTACTCCCAAGTGACAGGGGAAAAGATGAAAATAAAAGAATTTATCAGGAAATTGGCTGAAGAGCTGCGACAGAACTTCCTGCGGCAAACCTCAAAGACAGAGAGAGGAATGAAAAGGGTGAGAGATGCATCAGACAAGGCAGATATCAAGAAAAGGAGGTAAGTGCCAAATTGGAAGATGCAACCAAAATGAGACAAATATAGAGTGTGTGCGATGTAAGAAAGCTGTCTGTGGATCTTGCGTCAGCCATAAGGACGTCTATTGCTACCAGTGCATGTAGAGAGTGAAGAAACTAAAAGATAATGTAATATTATAGTACAACAAAATACATGTATTTCGACATTTTGCAGCGATTTCAAAATTACATTAAAACCTTATGGCGGACAAAACAACCGCTCTTCGTTGCTCTAGGGTGGTTAATTTTCTCGTCGTTCTAGTGTTAACCAATTTTCATTTCATTAAATTTATTTTGTTAAAACAATCGACATTTCACAACAAAGAGTCAATCTATTTTTAGCAGTCAAGTAAGTACAAAGGGAAAACAAAGGAAGAAGTTTATTCTTGTGCTCTTGGCAGTAAGGAGGTGGTGAGTGAGTCAACTTTTGTAAAAGTGCACATAAAAAGGTCATTAAAAACATAGGTGTGCGCAGACTCTCAGATTAGGGGGCCAAAAGCCTTGATTAAAGTTCTATCAGAAAAAGAAAAACCTCATTCCATCTCACTGTTTTATTGATTGATCGATTTGGTGTTTTAAGTCCACTTTATTCACAGTCAGGCTAATCGGGACTGGACCTACAGTTTAAGGTGGGATCCGAACCACTTGTTCCTCCACCGGGTATCAAACCAGAAACCCCTTCATTACAAGACGACGACGCTACCATTGCACCATCGGGGAGGCCCTCACTGTTTTATTGTATTGAAGTGTATAGAACAGGGGAATATATAGTGTGTGTCCGGACCCACCGAAAATTACTGTATTAGAAGAATTCAAACTTCAATGTTCTTTGACCACCCCCTCCTATGTTACCCCCTCTGTGGTTCAAAGACTATTTTGCACATAAACATGGTTTCATACAGCAGATTCAAAACAACTACACATAATTTATTCATTTTCAACAGTGACGGTGAATAGGTGGCCCCGCAATATGGCTTCTTAATGCTAAGCCTTGTTTACCAAGAAAAAGTAAACTGTCCTTGTCCCTCCCTTCCCACTTTTGTCACCCAGTTGCCGCTATTCATTTCCAATGTATAGGCAATTTATTCTGCGAAAGCAAGATGTAACACAACTAGCGAATAAAGTGTGTGAGAATGTTGATAACATGAAATTTGCTAGAGAACAAAGTTGGATAGTTTAATTTCATAGGAAATAATGCACTTACCTCCCATTCCATAGTTGCTTGGAACTTTTGTCAGCTAGAAAATACTTAATTTTTTAAAGAGTATAATATTGTTTAATAACGGTGATAAGATTCGTTTAGACTTAATTTCAATGTGAGGGTATTAGGTGTTTTAACTTGCCTTCAAAACAACGTGTTTCTTTACTGTTCCAGGATTATTGTCTGATGTGTGTTCTGAGGAAATAAGATTCAAAGTGGTCCTGTTATGTTCTGCTTTGACTTCTGAATATTTCCTGAAAATATAAAGAAAAAATACACATTTTCATCCTAAGTTGGTTATGTACCTCAACAGACAGATGAAAGCAAATATCTGATTTTAAAAACAAATTAAATATAAACTGTAGTTTTCGATTTTTGCATACAGTTTACATTGTAGCATTAAGATAAAAATTCTGTGCTCGGATGGTTAAAATGCATTTTTTCAAGCGAGATAAAATATAATGTGGTAAACAATCAGTACTGTAATAAAACAGCTGTATTGTTTATCCTCATCATATGAACCTTTTTCTTTATTTACATGATGAATTATGTTAATTGGCAGAATCATGACACGTGACTGTCTTTTGATTGCCCTTTGCACTAAATAGAATGTAATGAAATTGATTGGTTGGTTTTGGAGTACACAAATCTACATTTAAAAATTCCCTGCCAAGGCCAAATTCGCTGTGATAGCTCCAGACCAGTCAGTGGATCTCAATCTATGGGAACCAGTGTAATTCCTGAATTGTGGCAGCAGAGAAAGAAGCTTCAAACGGTATTTCCAATATTGTGTGGTTGTGTGGGAATGGGAAAATTCAGGAACTTTCTGTTGGCACTGTGTAGTATTTTCTATGGAAAGAACTACCGGTTGTCAATATGGATTTTTGACCATCGAAAATTTCTGGAAATGGGTGCCAAAACATGAAATTTGGCTTAATCATCTGCATTCGTCAATTGAATTAAATACATTTGGCAATTGACGAATTGAAGTTCAGTACATTTATTTTTCACCTTCAAATAGTGACTGGTTGAAGCAAACTAGCTGGAAGTAATAGACACACAGTACTCAGGTGAAGGGTTATCTATTCCAATACAATGTAGCATATAGAAACAATGAATTCTTGGCTGCTCTCAATTTTCTGGATCTATTTCCCTAATGAAAAATGTCACCGCACACCATTGTTCTTATCTTTAATATAATACTCATGACTAAATATAGTAATTACAAATTTTAAACTAGGTAATTCCATTTTAAATTTACAAACTTATCACAGAAACACATTTGTTCTATACTTTGATGTATTGACAAATAACCGTTACACAAATTAAGTCAATTCCATTTCTACTACACATAAATTACGTAACCAATATAATCTTGAGAATTTCACCATGCATTAACGTAAATATCTCAGATTTGCAGCAAAATTCCAGTTATTCATACTTTCAATACAACCACGGTACCCCAGCCTTGTGATTTTTCTCTGAAAATAACTCTGGTGGTGGAGAGTTGGGTTCTTAAAGCTCATAAAAGGAATGACACAGAGACTGACTGACTGGCTGAATTGAAAATTCTGGGTGCATCAGCACTTAGGCTATTTTGCACCCATCACATTGTCCAGAACCCAGTTCCTTACCGTAACTGAAATAAACATATCTGAGGACTAAAATACTCTTACCTGGATTAAAACCAAGGCTGTGAAGGGGAACTCAGCGCATATAAAGACAAAACATAGGATTATACTGGCAGTAGGTCCAGACGCCAGAGCCTTGTTAGTCTGCAGAATGCAGTCCAGGGTGTACTATGTGGAAGTGTCACCCCTTACACCCCAAATAACACAAAGATCAGCTAACTCCAATTGCACACACCCCATGAGCAGTAAGAAGTATGTTTACTGTTTACATTTATCATTGTATGTACACACAGTTAAACAAAAATCTAGGAGTCACAGTAGCAGACTTGTACTACAAAATAAAAAAAATACAAGGGGGAGGGGACTTTAGATTCAGCTTCATAACAGGCATGCAATGTTATACTTTTGAAAGTTGCATACCATGGTGTGTTTGCAATTGGAGTCTGCTAATTTCTGTTATTCCTTTTTTAAATCTGATGGGCCACCGTGAGTAGATATAAGAAGCACAATGATGGACTGCATGGGTAGCCCATTTGATTATCCACATTCTCAAAAAAAATGTGCGTTAGGTTAATTTTGTCCCATAAAATTAACCTAAAGCAATCATTTCAAATTGTATATTGACTTGAATCACATTCAATTCATAATTTTTCTCTTTTTTTTCCTTTAAAAGTGCTTTCCCGATTTACATCAAACTGTGAGAGAATGTAGAGCAGGCTGAAGAGCAATTACGACATGTAAGGAGAACAATATATAAACTTGCTTTAAGCAGCTAAGTGAACCACAAGAGCAGAACATGTTCCCAGAAAATCTATGAATTTTGCAAATGCAAACATCTACCTACCTACAGGATAATAATTATAGTCCATGGTGCAAAAGTTCATGAGGACCAGGGCATAGCTACAAACTACCAGCCTCACTTCCACCAGAAGCGGGAGATCATCTAACCAGTCACGGCGTGATGCATGGTCAGCAAGACGAACCCCTAGTCGTTGCAGTAGGTTTTCAATGACTGGGTTACGCTACTCATTTGTAGCTTCCAAATTTCTCACGGTGGCGGGTGGCCACCGATCCCATACACAGGCCAAAATCTCAGGAGAAAAGTTGTTACATTTCTCCCAGGAGACTCAAACCTGTGCACGACCCATAGCCGGAGTCCAAAGCATAATGCTTTACACCACATGGCCATTCAACCTACAGGATTTATGAAGCAATAGGCAGTACATAAACCGTAGGTCTCAGAAAATTCCTTTCCCCACATTTAGATATAGTTTTCTTATAACCAAACCTAATGGAATTCAATAGTGTCGTTACAATAAAAACCGGAACAAATTGTATAATTTAATGCATATTTATTAAAAGCTGCATCATTTTTATTTTTAAAGAAATACAATTTGGTATAACTTACATTTTAAGGTTTCTGCTCTTTTCTCAAAGATTTGACATACCAGTAACACAATTATCACTTTTCCACCTTAAACTTATGTTATAATACTCAAATTTAGGTTGGTCCAGGGAGAGGAATGAAAACAAAACAAAAGAACACATATCTTGTTTTCATTTTACATCACCTTGGCAATATAGGTGAGAAACCTGCAAAATGTTGGACTCTTGCGGTGATATTTTGTGCTGTTTTATTTATCTTTATCTCTGGACATCAACGGATAAGAGCATACTCAATCCAACATGCGGCATACAAAGATATTTCAGTAAAAAATTGAGATTAGCAATTAAAAATGTACAGACTGGTAAATTAAATCTAGAGGGTGGAAAATTCCTGCCACCCCATGCTACATACATATATTAACCTAGCAGAACTGCATCCGAGACACTTAATACTGTAGATTGATACAATATATATTGACTATTCTATCAAAAGCCTCTTGCTTGTGATGGAATATTTGATTGCCTATTATGAGTAAGTATTTGGCAGATTAAGGAGAGGGGAGGGGGTGGGTGGAAACAGACAGAACTGCCGTTAGGGTTGTGTAATCTGTGTCATCTATGGTGCCTTTGAGTGTTTTTACGAAGCTGTTACACATGCACGGGATGGACAATCCACTCAACAAAGCAAGATGGGCTGCGAACTGGACGTGTTGCTCTTCTGATGTTTATCTAGAGAACGTAAATTTGAATCGGCATTCCACAAGGCTAAAAAGAATTTAAATTAATGCATTAATCTCACAGTTTCACCTTGTTGACTGTCAGCATGATTCTGATTCCATGGAGTAATCAGGTATAATAAATAAATATTAGCGACAACAACGAATCTGTAGTGCAATAAACATGATTAAATATATTTTTGCAGTGCTGAAACAATAGCTAATCTGTGCATAAAGTGAACTTAAAATAAACTTTAAAACTTCATAGAATTTTAATGAGAAATAAGTTGTCTGCATTTTCACTTTTAAAATGTTAAGGGCCTCATGGATATAGTTCACATAGGGTCCAGTGTTTCCTAACTGCAGCCCTGGAGACAATCTCACCACCCTCCAACGGAAACTAACAATACAATTAATGTAACTTAATGGCAATCACTGACTTTTTGACATTTCAAAGCATTTCCTTGAGACACCTACAACTAACAATATACAGTGGAACCCCGACTTTGTGTTCCTGAATTTAAGATTTTCCCACATTATACATTCAATCTTGATGGTTCCGACACAGCAAAATGTTATATAATTTTCCTGCATTTTAAGTTTTTCAGCTTGTTTCTCTTAAAAATAAAAAAAATGGAGGTTGCACTGTAATCTTTAGTGAGAACATGTTGAATTTGAAGATTACATCTTTTACAAAATTTTATCTACACCCTGCAACAAAAAGATCATTAATCTGCCATTACTGAAACAAACCTTCACCATATAAGAAACTAGAAACACTCATATGCTTAATTAGGTACAAAAATCAAGATCTGTTATCTACTGGAATAAATAAATTATATCGCCTATCCTGAAAGCTATGGAATTATGATTATGCAAGTGGATAAATATTCATCTACATTACTGCGTACTGTTGTAGCATTCTCTTTTTCTGTAGGTTACCATTGGCGTTATTACCATTAATTATTGAAAAGGGGGGAGGGAGAAAGTGTCATATAATATGCCATATCTTACATTTGCTTAATATATTTTCCATATTATTGGGGGGATGCATCCCCAGTTAACAGTACACATGTGACAAAGCTCTTAACAACATTTGTACGTAACTTTAGCTCTCAGAGTAAAGCAGGAGGGGAGGGGAGAACTATGATTTTTACAATTCCTTAAACACAAACGAGGAAATGAGAAACACAAGCACCATCTCTTAAATGTGAAATACGTACTGTAATTCTGGTACGCTATTTGTGAAAAATAGTCTACAGTATTAATTTTTCTTCAACAAAAAATCAATTACCTTAATTTCTGCACCTGTAACTCCTATTAACCTGGATATACTGGATGTAGTTCTACTGTTACATATAAAATTAGCTATGTAATATAAAAAAAGCCACTTCCATTTATAATTTAACATCTTGTCGTTTTCTCCTTTTCTCCAAATATTGTATTTTTGTTTAACATTTCTTTTCTTCCACCATTGGCTAATTACGACGATGAGGATAGGTGATAATTAGATGCAACTGATGAAGAAACACTCATGAAGAACACCATGCCTAGGCTCGGACTTGAATGGAGAAAGCTTGGCGTCAAGATCGAAAGTCGAGCAGCTCATGCACTCTGCTATCAAGGTGGTTTCAATGTAAAATAGTTAGGTTCTGTATTTGGATATTTAAAGATAAAGAAATAAATAATGGATAGAAAATGTGTCATTTTAATGATCTACATTTGTAAATATTAATTAGTCTTACTGCCACCATATCATTTTTACAGCATAGTAGCCTTAAATATGTTCATGCACTCGATTTTGTTATGCATTTTTTTTGTCTGTATAATATTACTAAAGAAAGTAATTTATTTTCTTAAAATTTTAAAAAATCTGATATATTCCAAAATGTGTGGAAAATGATCTTACGAAACTATCCTCACTTGGATGAGGTATTAGCTGCAAGCATGGGTATTAAATAGGGCTGAGACGATACCATTTTGAACCAATATCGATACATGAAAATTGTAATAATTAAAAGTTGGTCAAAATATTGATTAATATTAGTGTTTAAGTATTCCAATTTCTTAAGATTGTTACTTTAAAATATCCAAGAATCCCATAAAAATTTTAAATTACATGTTACGTTATCACAAAATTCATTTTTTTCGCACATAACTACTGCAAAATAAAAATAAACTTCGAGTTTTGCATAATTTCGAAGATAAATGAGACTCTGTGAAAGTGCAGCATGGGATTTTTCTGGACCCAGTGAAATATCAAAATGCTGGAAAGTGTCAGCTGGTATCGGTAAATGAATTACAATAGATCCTGATACCACTGGTATTGGTCGATACACTGGCATAGGTATCGGTTCAGCCCTAGTATTAAGTTTTAGCCATGTCTGACATCACAAAATAGACATGTGGGAAGGAGGGTAATAGAAGGACTGAACTATCCTTTCTTATTCATTTCTATGAGACTTCATGTGAATGGTGAGGCCTGCCCCACAAAGGAAAGATTTCTTGCAAATGGAGCAGTGATATGGGCGTTCACCTGTATGAGAGCGCTTATGAATCGATAAACTTGTCGTCTGAGTGAAGGACTTGCCACATATGTTGCACTGGTGAGGTCTCTCACCGGTGTGCGTTCGCTTGTGCTGAACCAAGAAATCTCCTCTCGTGAAAGTTTTGCCGCACGTGTCGCACATGTAAGGTTTCTCGCCTGTATGTATGCGATAGTGATACCTCAACGCCGAGCTCGTTGCAAGTTTCCTACCGCAAACATCGCATGGAAATAGCTTCTCTCCAGAGTGGCTTCTCAGGTGAATAGTAAGCTGCGTTTTCTTCGGGAAATCCTTTCCACATACCTCACATATAAGTCTCTTAGGAACCTTCACTTTAGTAGTGTTATGGGTAGCTATATGGTTCCGCAAGGTCGGAGCGTTTGCGTATCTCACGTGACACCGGCAACATTCAAATGGCCTGACACGATCATCTGAATCAGGACGAGGTTGCGAAGAAAAGTGATCGAAGATGCCTTTTCCGCAATTATCGCACGTGAATTCCGACACCGTAGTGTGTCTTTTGTAGTGTTTTTTGAGATTTGGCTCATTAGAAAACGATTTATTGCACAAATTGCAAGTGTTACTGTTCAGGTGTTGTCTTAAGTGGTCCCACAGTGATCCGGCATATTCCTGGCTGCAAATGCCACATGTGCCCGCTTGCAACGTCTTGCCGTTGATCTCGTCGGTTCGATGCTCCTCGAAGTGCTTCAGTAACAGTCTCTTGTTTTTAAACTGCCTACCACAACATACACACTTAAATGGAAGTTGTTTTTCCGTCTCCGTTTGATTGCAATCTGCTGAATCTTCCTCCTCTGATGTCAGAGCAAAGTCACTGTCAATTTTCAGCATAGAGCTACAAGAAGAAGAAAAATTCATATTTACTACCAATACATGCTACCTAACTATTATTATACATGTCAATAAGATACATAAGGCATACAAAAGTAGATAATAACCCTGATATGAAAAACAATGCTTTTCAAATTACTCGCAGTATTTGCATTGTTGCCCCATTATACTACTCCATCAGTTTTGAATCATGAACCAGGCTATTTTACATATTTTTTTCACAGAAACAACAATAACAATGAACAGTATGATGAAACATTATGATGATTAGTGCACTAATGATCTCTTCCCCAAGTATTATACAACATAATAAACACAGCAAACAAATTTTTCACCAGTCAAGAAACTCTGCACATGGTCAGACATATGCTTAGGTTTCCTTAATGTTTGGCACAACCAACAGATATACTACATACAAATTTCAGTGAAAAATGCACGCTCAATCAGAACTCAAAACTGGGTCTCTGGCATACTGTGTCACTGCTCTACCAACCGAGCAACCAGAGCAATGGCACAGTATACTAGAGACACATGTTCGAGTCCTGGTCGAGCCTGCATTTTTTGCTGAAATTTCTGCATTGTTAAGTTTGTAATTCAGTTTCAACATATATTGTTGAAGTATATAGCACTTAGAATATTGAATGGAAATATGGATATACCTGACTGTGCTCCGTTGGACCAAGAAGGTTTGGTATGTTTTGCCTTCAAGCTTCACATATTGTACAAACTACCATCCTAATGTATGGACCATTGCGTTGCAGGATTACACATGCTAATGGAAAAAGTAATGTGTTCTCAGTCAGTGGCAACACTGCATCTGAGAGAGTGATGGCAGAAGCAAGAAGACATGCACCCAACACCTAATTTTTCATTTACGTAACTTTTATACAATATTTACTACTATTCACAGGAATACACACCTCATTGGTGAGTGCATTGGGTGTTGATTCACCAGTTGACCACCCTTCCCTTAGACAGGTGGTTCCCTGCTGCTTTCAAGCACATATTTAAGGAACGATTCTTGTCGACAAACAATAACAATATCACCTAATTATCATCTTCATTACATGAAGAGGTAAAAGGTAAGTACAAAAAAAATATAACAGCATATATTCATGAAAACTAGCATATATTTCTGGTTAAAAATTATATTTAAAATCACTTTTTGTACAAAAGATACTCACGTCACTACAAATAGAAAACCTCAAGATTTGTAGAAACCCCAAAAAAAATCTATAGTTTCAGTTGGCGCAACGTAAAGTTCCTGGTTATACATATTCTTGATCAAACTGTTAATACAAAACTGATTCATCTCACTTGCACGTTTGGCCTCTAGCAAAGTATCGAAAATCCCTTTCTTCTTGAAAACTGTGGTTTGCTTTCACTATTTTTCTAGTTGTAATATAATTAAACCTTGTTTCCATATTAAAAACAATAAGTTGCTGACCAAGGCAGTTTATTAAGATAAAAACACTTAACACATAACGTTTCAACCCTGCATCAGGGTCTTCCTCAGACGAAGAACTAAACTAAAATACAGGGTTGAAACGTTACGTGTTAAGTGTTTTTATCTTAATAAACTGCCTTGGTCAGCAACGTATTGTTTTTTGTATTTTTCTAGATATCTCTAGAAGTTTTGAGGCACTGTAAGCTTACTTTCTATCATACATATCCAGACAACAGGAAAAGCAAACTACATGAAGATTAACTTGAATGATCTAGAAGGGATGTAATTTTACACTATTTGAAATATCATAGGTTTTTGAAAGGGGAGGAATTTTAAAAAACAACTTCGCTGACACAGGTCACATACCCCAAGTATGAAGGAAATAAATAGCATGTTTAATTTTAGCACTCGTTAATATTGTTGGGAAAGTGTGGTGGACCAATCTCTAAATATGTTCTTGATTATCCATGGCATGGTTCACCAGTTCGCACACAGTACTTGATATTTCCACCATAACAACTTATTATTACAGGGATCAGGAGGGGCAGGTCTCAGTCCAATCCCTAATTTGGGAAATGATTCCCTGACTATTTGGGATCCGGAGCAGTATAGAAATTCCAAATAAACATGTTAATTTTTCTTTAATTCTTAATGTTTTCTGTGCAACATGTGTCTGAAATTTCTTCAAATTGGCATTTTTTATTCTGGAATTGTGAAAACAATCACTTAAAGTAGTATGTAGAATTGAGATTTTCAGTGTCGAGAAAATTTTGAAACTTTTCATTCTGAAAACTTCCCCAACTTAGTCAGGAACTGGCAAATCTTGAACATTGGAAATTTAAAAATTTCCTGTCCCACACACTCCTACTTGATGGTAATGCAGACCTTTACAAAGAACCTTGATGTACAAGGAAGGATTTTCCACACAAGCCACTTTGGAAGCATGATCTATAGATCCTGCTATGGCGAAGCAGCCACACTAAGAACCAACAGAAAATTGCACATATGAATAACTTTCTCCCAGCGTGCATCTGATAATGTGTGTGTTAAGTCCTGTTCTTCTTGCAAGCTGTTTACCGCAAACCTCGTTAGGAGGTATCCTTGCACCTGTTGACATTTTGTTGAACACTAACATATCTCGCAATATGTGGGTGATGCCTTTCAGCACTTGATTCGTTTTTGCAGGAAACCAATGCGTTTGTGGCAGAGGTTGCTTAGTTTCTCTTACCTCTCTTATCCGTTCATAAGTGCTGTGAATTGAGTCTTCAATATGAGTGGAAAAACTTACGTAACTTCAACAAAAATATTTTATGTTGTAAATATGCATAATTTCTATTCCTGAAAGTTGGTAGAAAAAGATATGAATATAATAAATAACATTTCACATTTCTCTTGAAGTGATATGTAGTGTGCGTGTTAAAAATTATGAACATAGCAAAAGGCACCTTTTCGCGTTTTTCTGAAGATTTGATGCTGTGTGCTAATGATACCGATAAGTGGCATTCACTATGTTCGTTAATGTTTAGTGCATACATTTTATACTTTATCGTGTCTATAGCCCCAAACAAAAAAAATGTGCAAAAAGTCAGCACATGGGGTGAGTACACACATTTTTATCAGTAGTGAACACATTAAGCTGGGCTTTCTATATGAAGACTCCACTACATATTTCACACTTTTCTTATTCCACTTGCCATGTTCTTATGTGAATGAATGTGTTTCCTGGGTTTGATGCAGTTCTGTATCTTATATGGCACACACACAACATTCACAGAACACAAACTTTGTGTCTGATTTGCCATGGCAATGTCCAATCCTTTCTTACAGCATTGATGTAAAAGCCCTAGGACTGAACAGCTCTTTTTGGTTCCTCCAAATCTTCTACATTTGGAAATTAATTACTACGTAATCTAATAGTGTATTTTTGTTGAACTCTCGTCCTAGGCCTCATTCGTTCATAATGATGTTTTTTCATGTGTTTTAATACGAAGCTCATGGATTTAAACATTTTTTCACAATACGAACATTTGAATAAAATTTGTTTGGTAGGTTTTTCTTGCTTCTCACTTTCACTGGGGTGAATTGAACCTTCTTCTGTTGAATTTGAAATGAAGTCTCTTTCACTGGTTTCAACAGAGTCATTACCAATTTTCATCCACGATCTATAAGAAAGAAAAAAATGTTATATCCCCACCTCAAGCTGCCAAGTACTTTTCATAAGGTAAGAAATGTGAGTAAAAGAAACTGGATACAGAAAACGGTTGAGTACAACAAAAAATATTCTGAAATTCTACAAATCTCTGTCCCTGTTGCAACAGATTTGATAACGGTCCAAGGTCTAGTTGAACTTCAATCTTCAGAGAAAATTTCTGAGAATAAGACCATAACAAAATACAAAGAATTATAAGGTTTTGCGGTTAATTTTTCCCCTCCACGGCAGAGTCCTGTGCATGCTAGAAGTTCTTGGATAGTTGGTTGATTGATCGATTTGGTTTATTTTTCTTCTGCCACTTTTACCTAATTGTGAAGGTGATGAGTGATACGATGAAGGGACATTCACACCCATGCCCAGGCTAAGATTCGAACCTGGTACCCCTTGCATCATAGCACACTGTGCTAACCACTCTGCCACGGAGGTCGGAAGGCTCCAGTTTTAAAAATTTCAAGCTGGAGATCAGGCAACTGAAGCTGCATCATGGGCAAGCAGACCTTCAATTGTTAATGACATCTTATGGGAAATCTGGGTGGAACACACCCAGAGGTATGTTACCACCTGCAAGGAGTAGAAAGTGTCTGCAGCTGGTTCTCCAGAAGACAAGATGTCAAAAATACCATACGTAATGATGCACTCAACTCATTCATTCATTCATGATCATCATTTTGCAGAAAAAACAATATATATGATGACCAAGGCAATCAAGTAAAAAAAAAATAATGTAAAGTTTTTAAGCATTTTTTTTCTCCTGAAATATAGACTACCTTGCTCAGCATATGTAGTGTTTTACCTGTCACGGAAAAAAGGTTTACAACATCATATATTATAAGAACAGACATCTGCCCAATAAATGCAGAATTTGAGGTCAAAGTACACAGAAGTCTTATTTCTAATAAGTATTATGTGAAGAACTGCAGACAGTACCTATCACGATTTTTAAATCTCAAGGGAACTTACAGTGGCGAAAAAATTTGCTGGAGAATAGGCTCATAAACAACATCAACACATATATATTATTTGAATACATCAATCTATATATGTAACAAAATAATAGATACATAGTACATTTTTAAATCAGTTTCATAATTTAATGACAGCAATTAATAATATATGTACAAAACAACCCATTACATGTAGTGTTTAATATTTTTGATAATTTTGTAATTTACTTGCATTATTAACACATGGAAATTTTGAACAAAAACACACTTTACCTCTGAATGCATTTATTACAAAAGCATCTACACTATTACAAAAAAGAAATATTACATAATGTTTGTATAAAAAAAAAGTAAAGTATTCTTCCTAGTGAAAGAATATTACAAAGACAGCAGCAACCCAGAGAAGGCCCGAAGAGCATTCTGCACCAAGTAAGGGATGAAAGTGGGACCAACATGTCCCACTAATTTGAAAGAGAAATCAGAACGAACTGGATGTGTAGCAGATGAGCTACTGTGGTGACTAATTTTGATAATACTCCTAATTGTGTGATTACCTGTGAGGGGTCTCACATGTATAGGGTAACCATATCATTTTGAGCCAAAAATGGGACATTCCAGGAAGGTCAGTTTAGACCCCCCTTAAAATCGATTAAGCCTAATTATAACATCATTATTAACGTATTATTATTATTGTATGGAGAACATAAATGAGACATCATAAACAATACATGAAATATGATCTCCCTTTGACAAATGGTATTAATTATTATAATTTTGGTGTAACATAGTGTTTCTGATCTCTTCTGATCAACATTTGATGTTAGTCATACACTGAAGTTGAGGAGTGCCAACCAATCCCCTTGAGAAGAACTTTATTCTTCACCAACCGTTCACAAACCTTCCCACATATCTGACACACAATGTAAGATTTGTCTTTAGGAATTTAAATTTTTGTTGCAGGTCCGCAAGTTTCTTGGCCATGCTTAATCATTGCTCTACAAATAATGGAACACACACAAAGCAATACAATTCGCGACTGCTGTCTGCTCGAACATTCTCGACGACAACGGAACATTTAGATCTTATAAAACGAACGTATGGTCACCCTACACATGTAACAAATCATTTCATAAATTCCGTGAGTTCTTATATTTCCATTTTGAATGAACTGAATATCTGCTTTTGTTGGAGAATTATGATTGTTACTTTTTGTTAAGTCATTTTTTTTACACCTTTTAGATTCAAGCAGCACAGTCGTTGTTTCTTTAAGTTAGAAAGAGCAAATTAAAGGTTGTCAGTGTTGCAAGGAGCTCATAGTTTCCCATTAATACCTCGTTTGGTGACATTTCGGCCATTATCGAGTTTTTTAAGTAGAAAGCTTATTAGAAGCTACACTGTGGATAAATTGATCTTGTGTTGTGTTTACAAATTTCAAAAGGAACTGCAAACTCCAATGTAAATTATATGATATGGCAATCACAAGCAAAAATTGCAGAATGGCTCTTTTACTTTGTAACTCAATAATGACCAAAATGTCACTTGGCCTGTTTTACTCGAGCCCTTCATTTAGTATCGGGCTTCCAAATTAAACATACAAAATATTGCTAACCAATAGAAGGGTAATTTGATTCAAGGGTTTAATGTTTTGACACACCCCATACTTTTCTTTAAACAAAGGCTGCGTCCAAATCGGCAGCAGATGTCACCTAGAGCACCGTTCCATCCGGGGACTCAGCCAATCTCCGTTGTCCGAATTCGCGGCAGACGTGGAGTTGGAGGGGAGAGCTGAGAGGAGCGACAGATGCACGCTTGAACTCACTGTGACCCTGCGCTTGGCAGCCATATTCTAACTTTCACTTTGTACAGACAACATTTACTGATTAGACGATGTAAAACTCAGTGATACTTTAACATTTTGTCGATAATACTGAATGTAGAAAAATTGTAAATGATGAACTAGCATGTTACATTTTTAATATGAGTAGTAAATAGGTGGAAATCATTGTGATGTTTGTTTGGCGTCTACCTTCTGCTTCTGTGCGGTGCGCCTGCGCCCCAGAGCACGGTGGGTGAAGTTCGAGCTGACACCTGGCGGGAAAAGTGACAACCGTACTACAAGGGGACATATAGATTCGGACGACTTGGACGTGACTTCGACGGCACGCGAGAGCAACGGGAGAGAACGGGACGGAGCCCTTGCCAATCCGGACACGGCCAAAAAACAAGTAGGTTTCAAAAGTCCAACACTCTTTCACTTACGAGTGGAAGTGTCCTGGTGATTCTTTCTTATGTGAGATACTACCATAGCCTTTGACACGAAACTTTTGTTACACATTTCACATTTATAAGGACGTTCTCCAGTGTGATTCCTTCTGTGTATGGTTAATGTAGACCTCTGAGTAAAATTCTTTTTGCAAATGTCGCAGGAATACAGTTTCTCTCCTGTATGACTGCGTAAGTGGATAATCAATATACGTTTACTCACAAACGCTTTATTGCAGTCAGCACATGCGAAAGGCTTTTCGCCACTGTGATTTCTCATGTGGACATCGAGGAAAGATTTGCACGAGAACGAGAAATTGCACACGGTGCAAGTATACGGTTTTCTTCCCATACGGCAAAGACGGTGTTGCTTCGCAGCTTCAGAGTTGAAACACAACTTGCCGCATTTGTCACAGCAATAATACACCCTCCTTCGTTTTTCAGTCTTAGTGTGGACAGACCGTATGTGTTTCACGAGATACATTGTCCTCGAAAATGCCTTATTGCATATATGACACAGTGATGGTGGAAGATTTAGATGCAGTTCTTCGTGCATCTTTAAACCTTGCTTGTACATAAATTTCTTGTGGCAGACGTTGCATTCGAATCTCTTCTCTTCATGTGTTTTCATATGAGCATAAAAAGCAGATTTGGACGCTATTTCTTTCGAGCATATATCGCACAAGATTCCACTGTGTGAATGTTCTGCTTTGTGGACGGCAAAATCCCATCTATATTTGAATGTTCTTTTGCATATGTCACAAGAAAATGGATTGATTGTCAAATGCGTTTCTTCGTGTCTCGCTGCAGCAAGCTTCGATGGGTATGGTTTCTTGCAAATTTTACATTCGTACTTATATATGAGCTTGAAGAAGTGATCCTTTACGTGATTAGCTAAATCTGATACAGAATCAAGTACCTGTTCGCATGCTACACAGTCGTATTTCTTCCCCGGTGTATCTTGGTGTCTTTTCAAGTGCTTCACAAATATGGACTCTGTCCGACAAAGAACTGTACATACGGGACACTTGTATATACTTTGTTCAGATGGCGGTGATCTCCTCCTCTTTGCTGGTTTGAACGCTTCAATCATTGCTTTCTGTTGGTCGACCGTAGGCATTTGTAAACTAGCATCACTCTCGACAAAAAATTTAGCTTCCAACGTACTGGAGATGTCTTCGCAAGAGGTCGTTGACGGATATTCCATAGAAGCTGGAGCTTGAACAGCTGGTTCGACACTTACTTTATTCTGTGAAGACTTCAATGATTCAATACTTGTCTCTTTCGAAGAATGGCTCACAATATTGGCTGGCTCATTACAAGGTATATTTGAAAGAGGAGGCACATTTTGCGAGTAATTTTGTGTTACATACGTTGGATGGGTACTGGGTGCAAGTGAAGGTTGGATACTGGGTGCAATGGAAGGTAAATTAACTTCCGAAGCAGAATGAACAACTTGATTAGACGTCGTGTTGGGTACAACATAGGAAGGACTTTGTAGTAGTAGCATTGTATTTGCACCAATCGCTGAATTGTTCTTATGTGGTAACACTGTACACACACCACCAAACGAACTATTTTGAAGTGAAAACATTCCATTTGTATGACTAATCGAAGTGCTCTGAGCTTGCAATACCGTATGTGTACCACCAAGTGAACCATCGTGAAATGAAAACACTGTATTTTTATGAGCCAGTGAAGGATTTTGAGGCGATAACACTGAATTTGCATCACCAAGTGAACTGTTTCGATGTGGCAATATTGTATTTGCACCACCGAGTGAAGTGTTTTGAAGTGGCAATATTGTATTTGCACCACCAAGTGAACTGTTTTGAAGTGGTAACATTGTATTTGTGCCACCGAATGAAGTATTTTGAAGTGGCAATATTGTATTTACAGCACTGAGCGAACTGTTTTGAAGTGGTAACATTGTATTTGCACCATCAAGTGAACTGTTTTGAAGTGGCAACATTGTATTTGCACCAACGAATGAACTGTTTTGAAGTGGCAATATTGTATTTGCACCACTGAGCGAACTGTTTTGAAGTGGTAACATTGTATTTGCACCACCAAGTGAACTGTTTTGAAGTGATAACATTGCATTTGCACCACCAAATGAAGTGTTTTGAAGTGGTAACATTGTATTTGCACCACCGAATGAAGAATTTTGAAGTGGCAATATTGTATTTGCAACACCAAGCGAACTGTTTTGAAGTGGCAGCACTGTACTTGCACCACGAAGTGGTGTAAGAACATTTTGGATGGAAGTGCTACTCCCTGTAGAAGTCGTAGGGGCATTTGAACTTGTAACATAGAACAAATTGCTGCTAGGTGAATTAGATGTCACTGATGAAATTACCACACTGTTTGGTTGCACAGGATTCTGTTGGGCATTTACATTCTTGAGTGTCGATTTCAAGATGGACATTAACTTCTGACTTTCATTTTGTTCATTAGCCTTCTTTAGAATCGGTACCAATGGAGGAGGAATATCATTATTCAACAACTGTGTTTCAACTGGTGGTTGGGGGGTGTTTGTAGCAGATACAGACTGCTTGCTGCATATCTGTCCCGTTGTTGCATCGACCAAGACAAGACTGCCTTTATACAATATGAGATAATATGCAGGCTTTTTCCCTGCCTCTTGTAAAGATGATGAAGAATCTACGCTTGCAGGTTGGAAAGGGCTTGGAACGACTGAACACGGCATGTTACCAGAAACAACTGCTTCTGAAGCAGAAGTGATACCAAACAACCCTAACTGTCTTCCACCTGATTTCATATTTGCCACAGACCTAGAAGAGAAGAATAACGAGTGTCAATAAACAATCACTTAATAACTGAAGAAGTACACTAGAAACCCATGCTAATGAAACGCTTGACTAAAGTCATATCAAAATGAAATAAGGAAATGGATCAAGAAGAAACACACAGAAAGGAAAAAGGTAACTGGATACGTTTATAGCAAGGATGATACCATGATGGCATGGGACATGAGCACATGTACTTAAAAAAATGACAGGGCATTAAACCAACTGAAAAAAAATGTCCCACTGTCCAAAAATTGGTGAAGTACGAAATCTAGCTAATACTTGAAACGTTCAGCGAATGTTTGAAGATAATCATTCAATAGCGAATGGAAGGAACTTGTTTGATGATTTTCGTCAGTGAATGAAGTCAGGGGAGGCAGGATAGCATCTATGTCCATTTTTGTATTTCAAGCTCAATGGTATGAATACACACCATGCATGCAATGGTAAAGACAATGTAGTTGGCAATTCTGGTGCAAGGTTATCCACAAGAGAGAGACCAAAGCAATGCATGTCTTCTTCCAATGATTCGTAGCAGATCCTTTTTGAGCTACTGAAGGGGGAAGATATTTCCTCCAAACCAAATGCAATGGAACCGAAGTTTACATTTTCCTTGCATTATACTACATTCATCATCTTAATTCATATATATATATATATATATATATATTTATTTATTTATTTATTACCTAGATTTTCCAGCACCTAAAAGTTCATTAGATACTAGAGCATGAAAACCTTACAACCGAGGTTCTACTGAACCCTCTTGGGCCTAAAGTCTTTTTCTTGTCTCTACCTACACATTTTGAACAATTCTCACGGCTTGATGTCAACTACATTGCAGAATATTATCCACTTTATCATGTTCTTCATGCTTCAACATTATTGCCCTTTTAAATAACCAGCCAGGTTTCTCTGGTAGTGTAGTGGCTACATAGTTGTACCTCTAGCCTGAAAGTGGTGGTGCTAGTTTAAATGTTTAAAGCCTGTAGTTTGCATATTTTCTGCAAACACAAATATCTTGGTGCTAGTAATCAATGATTCTGGGTTTGATCACCAGTGGAGATGCACTGCACAGCAAGTATAATTCCCAGCTTGCAAGATGAACTTTCAAAAAATTCAAGGGTACAAGCAGATGTTTTCTCCATTTCAGACATACATTTTACTGCCTCTCACCACCCAAACGCACACAAATAAATTAATGCAAAGGGTCTGTGTGATTACAATGAATCCAAAATTTCTAATTCAATTCAATTAAGCCATTTTATATTTAAACTATTTGATTTAAGGTGCAGAGTTTACACATTTCACTTTAAACTGTAGGTCCAGTTCCAGGTAGGCTATCTGAGTGGACTTGAATAAACTTTGCCTCAAATTTTTATTATAGTATATTTTATTCAGATTTCTAAAATATCAACAACAAATGTCCACTTGTGACATGAAGATGTAGTTTCGAACATTTCTTCGGAATGGACATTATTACTACAGTGAATCCTAATTTTACGTTCTTAGATTTTACATTTTCCCACATTATACAATCAATCTTGATGGTCCCAACGTACAAGAATGTTATAAAATTTTCTTCAGTTTTAAGTTTTCCTGTATCTTAAGTTTTTTCAGCTAGGTCCCCTGAAAAACGTAAAATCGATGTTCCACTGTATTTAAGTGGCAGTTTGCTACATCTTTGGGTTAAATGCAGCACAAGAATGAATGATGATGAACTGAACACACAGACACACCCAGCCTGCACAAGGGTTCAAATTCAGAATCACTGCAAACTAGATCACTAGTACAACTCTTGATGCGCTTCACACAGGATGGTAGACGAGTATCTTATACCAGAATTGGAAGCATTAAAGGCACCAGACACTCTTTCCTGCTTACAACCCTTATAATGAATACTTATGTCAGCATTACAGCAACATACAGGGTATCATATAAGAATGAAACAACTTTGTGTGTTTATTATGAAGAAACTATTTATGATAGAATATATTAGGCATCAATTCACTATTATTGCAAGATGGCAAGCAACTAGGATCTAGGAAAGCCAAATCATATCACAGTGAAGTAATGGCGTTTCTGTCCATGCAGATCCAGCATCTCAGAACATCTACAGTGCAACCACTCATGATAAAATTCCTGGCTTCCAAGACTAACAAACTTTTAAAAAATTCAAGGGTACAAGCAGATGTTTTCTGTCAACCATATGTGTTACCACTTCTCAACATCCAAACCCACAATATATTAATACATAGGGTCTGCGTGGTTACAATGAATCCAAAATGTCTAATTCAATTCAACTAAGCCGTTATATATTTAAAATAATTGATTTAAGGTGCAGAATTTACATTTGCTATTTCACATACTCAGACTCAAAATACATCTACAAACACAAGACACAAATGTTATGAGATATTTTAATCTACAAAAAATTGTTCATTGTATAAGAATTTCAAACTCAAATTTACCTAATCAACTTTAAGATATCTTATCTTGCAATAATCTTCCATCTGTCAAATAGATTGTTCTGCAAAGGACACTAACAAAGTAAACGGATTGACAGAATTCTGTTTTATTTTCCACACAGCTCTCTCTTCCTTCATAGATAAAAATAAAAGCTGAACTATGAAAACTTCACATAATGGGATTTGGATTAATAAAAGTTGCAATTTTTCAAACAAAACCTGCAGAAGTCCACATACCGAGGAAGATTCTTCGTAAATGGATCCCCATCAACGAATACAAACCTCTGATAGTACAAGCCTTGAAATCAAACGATAGGATCTACGTGGATATGCAAGCAGACATGGAGAATGTCTTGAATATAAATCATTGTGATGTAAGTAAACTTCGAAAGTTTTCCTATCCATTGATGCCTAACATGTTCTTTGATAATAAATACAGGGAGGTTATTTCAGACGTTCACCGCCAGCGTGTCGGCCGTTCGGCGGACTCTTCATGCAACAGGTCCCGGCAAATTGCGTTCAGGAAGTCCGTAACAGAAACCGCTTGTTTTGTAATGTTTCCACTTTTCACAATTACAGTTAGAATTACAATTGAAATAAGCACGTACCTTGTCGCAAGGATGCTGTGTGTGTGTGTGGAAAAGGTGTCCTCCCAAATACAAATATTTCTGGCACCTTATTTCTGACAGAAAATCTTAGATTAGACATCGTTACTTTATCGTCAGTTGTCAGAAAGGGAAGACAGCATCCCGGCGCATAAAGCAAACCGAAAGCGTAAAATGATATTTAAAAGTAATAATAATGATGATCACTAACCTCCTGTGTTATAAGAGATGTTGAAAATGACCTCCTTTAACAGCAATACAACACGTTTCTTAGGTTCAAGAGATCCTGTCTATCGTAATTCCCTGACCACTTTTCTGCAAGAATTCGTTTTCACGTAATTATCGTACATAAAAACTCTCTGTTCAAGACTATATTTGTTTAACGACATAACTAATGAATGAATAACAATTAACACACAATAAAGCACTGGCCATGAGTAGCACATTACAATAACACAGTATAAGCAACACGTGTACTGATAAACGCAAACAGAAGTGAACATGAACGTACACTGACGTCTGGTAGCCGACAGTGTTGCTAACCATTTTTCGGCAATGTCCCTACAGACGTAGTCAAAATGTCCCTACAACTGACCAAATGTCCCTACGCCAAGTAAAGCGACTAAAAAAATTATCACCTCATGAGCATGCAAAACAGAAGATAAAATATACACATTTACTTACCAAATCTTTCTGCTCGGTGCTTCCACAATTAATGAAGGAGCGAATTTACATTTGCCTATCCTAACTTAACCTAACCGTACCTGGAAGCGGCCCCGGCGCCTACCCAGCATCGAATAACATGGGTACCTGGGGGAAACTCTGGGGGGTAAAGGCGGTCAGGGGCGTGATGCTGATCACATCACCCCCACTCACGACCGGATCAAGAAAGTGTGGGGCGTTACCCTCACACCCCCTATACACCTTCATGGCGTGGTGCTATGCACAGGGGAACACTTTACCTTTTTTGTACCTGAATGGTTCGTGGGGCTATCCGTCAATGGTTTGTTGGGCTACCCGTTTTTCGAGCCCAAATTTTAACTATGTTTGCCTTGCCTAACCTAACTTAACCTAACCTTACCGAGAATGCACAGTGGGGCTATTCCTGAATGGTTTTGCGGTAATTGTGATTACGAACCGATAAAAAATATTTTTTTCGTAGCACTTTAACATCATCGAAGACGCCATTTTAGTATCCTGCAATTTTATGATTGATGTAATGTTGCCAAATTTACCTGTAATCAAATCAGTTCTTCTACATCGTGATTGTCGCTGTCACATGTAAGCACGTTCTTTGGGCAATATACTGAAATGAATAAGTTTATTAATTAGCCCTCCTGCACACTCCACCTAACAATCTGTATAACATTAACAACTTTTTTACTGTTCTCTTCCGCTATTCTTACACAATCCATGCTCTCCAAGTATGAAATCAACAGTGTGGCAACGCTGTAGACAGCGTAACTAATTGTAATTTGTTCATATCAACAAATATGGCTACCATACTTGTATACGGAGAATCATTGCGAGAATTGAAATGCTTATTTTACAACTTCTACACGTTAATTAACATTTTTCCCCCTCACCCCAACATGTTAACTTGAGATAAATCATCACGAATAATTATTTCGTGAGTATAAGACGTAGCATAGAAATTACAGAAGGGTCCGGTATTGTAAATTCTTGCCTTAATGAATAATAGGGGTGTGCGGGACAGAATTTTTTGGGTCGGGACGGTAATTTTTTTAAATCCCGACATTCGGGACTGAAAAATTTGCAATTTCCCGACCAAGTCGGAAAATTTTCGGGACGGGAAATGTTCGAAATTTCCCGAAGCACTGGAAATCTCGAATTTTACAAGCCATTTTCACTTTAAGTGATTGTTTTTGCATTTCTAGAATAAAAACTTACAATTTTCGATAAGTTCCAGAAACTTACAAGGCAGAAAACGTCGAGAATTAACGACTTTTTAAAGTAAAGGATCCCGCACACCCCTAATGAATAACGTTGAGTCGTTTACTGTTGATTATGTTATTTGAAGTCATACATGCTGCTGCTGTGCAGAGATAGATGTTGGTTGGTGATGCTGTATTTCCTGCAGTCTTTAACAATTCTGGTCCCATTTTATTTCCCTTTTTTGTTTTTGTATCACTTAACATTGAAAATATTCTTTCCGTTTCCGCGTTAGAATGCGGCAATGTTAGCACTATTTTCGCGAGAGTGGAAATGTTTTCAAAAAGGAACTTGCCTTGAAAGTTTTTGGTAACCGATAACATGTTCCAAAATTCTGATGGAGATTTGTTAGTTAGTTCTTTTTTCTCCTCTTCGCTAAAGTATCCAGATAAACTAATTCATAAAATGTCATTTACCAAGATTGAAAAAAGTACCTACGTTTTCCCTCATTTGGCAAAATCTGTCCCTACGTTCCTACGCGGGCGAAATTTAGTGAAAAGTCCCTATGCTTAGGGACATGTCCCTACGGTTGGCATCACTGCCGACACGTGCAGTATGAAGCGCCCTCTCGCGGCTGACAACTCACCCAACCCCCGATAAGCTGCCGGCGCTGTCGCGACAACTGAGGATAAAGTAGCGATGACTAATCTAAGATTAGATGTCAGAAATAAGGTGCCAGAAATATTTGTATTTGGGACAAGGTACGTGCTTATTTCAATTGTAATTGTAACTGTAATTGTGAAAAGTGGAAACATTAGAAAACAAGCGGTTTCTGTTACGGACTTCCTGTAATGCAATTTGCCGGGACCTGTTGCATGAAGAGTCCGCCGAACGGCCGACACGCTGGCGGTGAACGACTGAAATAACCTCCCTGTAGTTTCTGTTCTTTGATAATAAATAGTTTCTCTGTAATAAAGTTGTTTCATTTATTAACAATTACCCTTCACATTCTGCAATCTGATGCCAACAAAAGTTCCATGGCCACAGTTCCCACTGTCTCGAAGCAAGCTGCTCATTTGCAATATAAAACAAATAGTTTCAATCAGGATTCAAACCTGGGTCTTCTAGTTTCACAGTTATGCTATTCGCCACAGAGGTTGGAAGTATGTTTAAAAAATTGAGCATTGACCCACAAGGGAATTTCATGGAGAGAAAAAAGATACACACGAAACTCTGATTCCGCTGTAGTTCAATCTCTTATGTTGATTGTGCACTAACGGGTAAAAAAGAGCAATGTTTACATGGAAAAAGCCTCTTTTCTCAAGAACCAAACTTTATTACATCACAAATATGCACCATACAAAATTTTGTATAAATAAAACCAACAAACAATATCATCTTACATTCTTCTATTCTATACATAATACAGAACTTTGTCTATTATGATATAGAAATTTTTGAACGTCATAGTCCATTTTAAGAATTCACTTTGTATTTTGTATTTGTAGTTACTTAATTATCACATTTCTGTCACATAGAACACTTGCAAAGAACACCCATGCCTGCACTGTAACTTGAACCCAGGAACTTCAGTGATGATATCAAAAGTATATGGCTTACTGCCCTCAGCCATTGACCTGGTGAGAGTTTGTAATTTTAATGGTAGAAGTACGTATCTATTAGAGTGCTACATTGAAGCTTTTTTGCTAGATAGTCTAATAGTTCACATGGACGATGATTCTAGATGGCTTACGGAATCTACAGTTTTCTTCGCTCGAACAGATAAACGATCAGAATACGCTTGAAGCCCAGTAGTTCACGTGTAACCATAATTTTTCTGTAGTAGTGGACCTTCAAATACGCTTTGTGAAGTGGAAGACGCTGTGAAAATGAAACTTAAGTAAACATAGTAATCATCTCCATGTTAAAATGTAATTTAGTCTATCTTACCAATACATAGCAAATATATGAAAATGGTTAGATGATTATGGGCTGAAACTACCACACGAATTTTACACATATATTTGTACGATTGTCACATTGAAATGATATTTGATGTTCTATATATTCGAGCGAATCTCGCTCGAGCGTGAAAGATTCGATCAAGTTTGAGCAAGCGAAAGCGGTTCAATGCAGTACTCTAGTATGTATGGTCATATCATAAGTATTAGTTTGAATACTTAACATGGCATTATGCATTTTGTCTAATATTTCTTATTAAGAAATTACGAATATACACACCATATCGCTGAAAATAACTCCTGACTCACAGATCAACGGAGCAAATTATTTAAAAGTTAGTGGAAGTGGATTTTATGAAGCTTTGGTAAGTTGATTGATTTGCTTCATTTTACTTTGCTTTTCTGTCACGTTTGGCTAATCACAAAGATGAGGATGAATGATGATATGATGAAGCATACCCATGCCCAGGCTGGGATTCAAACCCAGGATCCCTGGCACTGTAGCAAGCTATGCTAACCACTCCGCCACGAAGGTTGGACTTGATTATTTGAGTCTTCCTGGTTTGCCTGTGCGAAATTGTGTCGATCGGCAACAGCGAGAAATTGGGCAAAACCAAAAATGGCTTGGAAGCTAGCTAGGTATGCAAAATACCTGGGTTAGAGACCTGGTCAAGCTTGCATTTTCTCCTATATAACAAAATGCTGTTGGTAGGCTGTGCTCGACTCCTAAAAGGCTAGTGCTATGGAATTTTAGTTTCAGAAGTAGAAATAATTGAGATTAAAGCTAGAAGTCTTGATATGTCACAAAATGACTAGTATCTACAGTACTACTTTACTATACCAGAGACACCTATCAATGATTTATTTTGCAATTTTTTACATTGCTAACGTACTATTCTGCATTGCGGAACATTTATTTAGGTGAAATAATGAATTTCTAACAAAAATAATGTCTATTTTTTACATTAACGAGTACTTACTGTTGTTCCTTATTTCCCACAAAACATCCACGGGTAGCCCCAAAAACCATTGACATTAGCCCAAAAATTCACGATAGCCCCACGAACCATCACGGGGACGAGGTATGCCTACTAGGTTAGGTTAGGCCTGTTAGGTTAGGTTCCATTAGCACTCCTTTCGTTCAATTTAGCATATACGGACAATACGGAGCGTATTGTGCTCTCGTGCAGAAAGCAAATGGCGGCAGCAACAATAGCACGTCGGAAATAGATTTTCGTACAAAACCACATGCATTCGCATTAAAATGGATCAAAACTACATTCCCGAACATCAACAACGCTACAGAAAATGATTTGCGTAAGTACTTTCTCCTGTAAATTTCAAGAAATCCGTCTCTGGTATAGTAAAGTGTTACCGTATCTACTAAAGGTAAATCTAATTAGCACTGAATACGACTCTCTAACACACAAAAATCGAAGTAACAATTTTCATATCAACTTTTCCATTTAATTTTCAGTTACTTTACAGAATCCACTGGGTCTGTCTTTGGACTGGATGGATTTCCTTTTCCTATTTGGATTTTAATTACACATTGTACTTTTGTTCAGTGTAGCCACATGCTTAGGATTTTAATTACACATTGTACTTTTGTTCAGTGTAGCCACATGCTTATTAAGAAATTAACTTAGAGATTCTTAAACAAGATGTATTGAATACCAGTACCAGACTTCTTTAAACCAACTGAAGCATTGTTGTCCGCTTATTAAAGAGTTTTATAAGAAGACGTGAGTGGGTTATTAAATTATTTCCACGAAACTTGTAAATGTTCGATTAATTTTGGTGTCCTCTGCCATCAATCAAAATTTACAGTTCACTATTCACTCAGTGACGCAACGAGTTCTCAAGTGGATGGTGGGATGGTGGCAGAGGCCACCGAAATTAATCGAACATTTACAAGTTTCGCGGAAATAATTTAGTAACTCATTCACGTGTTATCAACCGCGTTTTTTATTGCCCCTAACATGAAAAGAGTTTTATAATTCATGCACATGTTAATGATAAGGCTCTGATTCAAATAATGTTTGCTATTGATACTAATAAGTCATGGAAAAAACTAAATAAATGAGTGTTAGACGGCCAAATGATAGATACATTTATGGCATGGTGCAAAATAAATGACTGAATGCATAGACCTTGATGACCTAACAGCAATGTGTAACACATTTAGGTGTCTTTGTGACTGAGAATTTCTATATTTTGTCAATACATGTCTCAAGAGTTCCTGAGGATATTCATTTTATGCACAGCAAACGATTTGTGCCATTATATTTACTGCGATAAAATAAATATATAAATATGAAGAATTATGCATGTTTTATGTCTGACATTTCTCTTTTTACACAATACCTTCGCTGAATGAAACAGTTAATTAAGATGCATTGTCACTAACTGTAATTTTTGTTCACATGTTAACAGTTCATATATTGAGAGATAAGTGCCAGAAGTGTACAAAAAACATGTAAATGTTCATCTATTGAACATGTTTATTTTATCACAATAAATATTCAGATACTTCAGAAATTTCTGACTAGTTAAAAATATTGAGACACAAATATCACTGCAAATTTGTCATCCAAGTCTATTTGAGACTTCATACATTTATTCCAACAATATTAATAATGCTTTCACATTAGTAGTTCTGCCAATTGATTGACCGTGGTCTGACAAGCTGTATTTTAACTTCCAGAGGTATATCAACTGCTCTCTGTTAGATCTGAACAGAATGATTTCGTCACTGATGTCACTACAGATATATCGGTGTCGGCAGTATGATCTATTTTAATGACTTCTGGTGCGTTCTCTTTTTATGCATCATCATAATAGTTTTCGACACAAAACCTTTTTGGCATATGTCACAAACATATGGCCGTTCGCCAGTATGGTATCTTCGGTGAATAACCAGAGTGGATCTCTGTGTAAAATACTTCTTGCATATGTCACAAAAGTAATTCTTCTCTCCTGTGTGTGTTCGAACGTGAACTTTTAAATGATCTTTTGATATGAATCCTTTGTTACATTCATTGCACACAAAAGGCCTCTCCCCACTATGCGTTCTCATGTGGACTTTAAGAAATTCCTTATCGGAGTATTTCTTGTCGCAGAGTTTGCAGCCGAAAGGCTTCACGCCAAGATGTGTCAGGGTGTGCTTCTCGAGACTTCCCCTGTTACACAAAATTTTCCCGCAAACATCACAACAGTGTTCTCGTCTAAGCGTGGGTTTTTCTTTGTTGTGTATGGTTCTCACGTGACACTGAAGGCTGCGTTTGCTCGCGAACAGCTTACAGCATACAGGACACGCTACCATCTCAGCTTTGTGAAATTCTTCGTGACGCCGCAAACTGTAGATTCTAAAGAACTTTTTATGGCAGGTTTCACACTCGTAATCTTTGGGTCTGTGACTCTCCATGTGCACGTACAAAGTGTTGCGTGATTTAAGTTCTCGCGAGCAGATGGTACACATGAATCTGTCGTCTGAATGCACAAGTTTGTGAACGGTCAGTGACCAGCTACGTTTGAATGCCTTACTGCAAATGTTGCAAGCGTATGGAGTCTCAGATGAGTGTATTACCATGTGTCTATTTAAGCTGTTCTGTGTCGGAAACTGTTTACTGCATGTTTTGCATTTGTAGTCATAGATTTTTCGGTAGAAATGCTCCTTTACGTGGTTGGCTAATTCCTTTACGGAATCAAGTGTTAGGTCGCACCTCGTACACGGGTACTTTTCATGAGGTCGAGTTTTGTGACTGTTTATGTGCCTGATCAGCTGGAAGCCTATCATGACCCCCATTTTGCACACAGGACACTCGTAATAGTTTTCAGGAGTATCACTGGAGGGTGCAGAAGTCTCATTCTCAGGCACAGAATGTTCACTCTGAACTTCTTCCATGCAATGTTCCACTTCTTGTTCCACAATATTTCCCGACTTTACGTCTACAAAGGCTGGTGCAGGATGAGGATCTTGGGTGGCGGGAGGTTGTAATGCATTACTTTTTCCTTCAGAGATCTGTGATATGGGTACTGTCGGTTGTATTGAAGTACCGGTTTGCAAATTGTTACAGGGAAGAACAAGCAAGCTCTGAACGACAGGTACTGTCTGACTGCAAGAATTCTGTGGAGTATTATTGTTCACATTTACAACTGAAAATGTATTCTGTACACCTGTTGGTAACAATAATGACCCACTGGGAAAGCTACTTGGGGTAGTATATGTTGGTGGAGCCGAGGTGCCCTGAGCATCTTGTACTTGAAACCAGGAGTAGTTTTGAAGTTCCTTTTCGGTTAATGTTCCCGAAATCTTCGGTAATAACAAAGGTGCCTTCTTTCCGAGAGAATTCATGTTAGCCGTTGACGTGATTGGCTGCAGCGGGGGGATAACTACATTATTACCGCTCATGGGCATAACTACATTATTACTATTAATGGAAGTAACATTTAGGGAAGCACTGGTATTGGTAAGGAACTGTAAGGATGCATCTGAAGTTGAGATTGGAATCAAGGAGCTATTTTGTACAGGATTTACATTTGTGGCACCTTGAACAGAAAACTGTGTTGATAGCATTTCGTTTAGCATACTTGTATAGTCTAGAATCAAAGAAGTGTCTTGTTTTGGTACCAGGTTCTGTTTTCTCCTTTTTGTGGTGGTTCTAGGTACGGATGCTGACGAACTACTACGTATGGTGGTGGTTCTAGGTACGGATGCTGACGAACTACTACGTATGGTGGTGGTTCTAGGTACGGATGCTGAAGAACTATTAAGTACGGAAGTGGAAACATGTCCATTGACCGGTGGTGACAACAACAGAGTATTTTGCTGAGTCGATGCAGGTGTCTGCGCCAAAATGCCTCTGGGCTGCAAGGAAGCAATACCTTGAGCACCCCTATTGGTCGGAAGACTTAGAGTGGGGCATGTCGGACCTGCTACCAAGTTGCCGGCATTTAATGGGATTCCTTGAGTGTTTGTTTGAGAAAGCTGCATCGAAACTGTAGTGCGGGATCGCTCATTTTGTAGAGGCACCAATGGGGGAGGGTCTTGTGAAAATATATTTGCATCAGGTATCTGTTCACGGTTGTTCTGCGGAGGTACCAAGGGAAAATTCTGTAAAGTGCTTTCTATCGGGGTTGGAGCTGCGGTACTATTTGGCAACGTAGACAAGTCTTCTGCCTTTTTATTCAAATTCAAATTGTCTATTTGTGGTGCAGAAGCTGTGTCACCTGGGGTCACCGATCCGCCACTGCCATCTTGCAGTTGCAATTTCATGGCAGATCCGCTCAGTAAAGGACCCAGCGATGAAGAGGAACCGGGTGGCATACTCTGAACCTTTCCGGTAGCAGCATCAAGAAGCATGAGATTCCCCTTGTACAAAATAAGATAATAAGCTGGCTTCTTTTCCAGATGAGGAGAAGAAGCTGAAATTGCATCACTTAGAAGAGCAGCTTTACCGTCGCTACCACTTGGCAACACCAAATTACGCACGTGCGAACTTATTGCACCATCTGAATTATTTGTTTGCTCAGTGGAGTTGACAGGAACTGAACCAACATTTCCCAGAGACCTAGAAGAGAAGAATAAGGAATGTCAATCAATGGCCTCTACTCCATAGTCATCTCCAAATTAAAGACAAAAGGAAAAAAACAAATGAAGACATAGCAATAGCAAGAACCATTACCTAAACATGGTAATTCCCTAAATGCACCATTTAATGATTCATAATGCTGGACTGATGTCACTCTACACAACCTATGCAATGAGATTTGAAGATTCAAAACACAGAAGAAATACAGAAACTGCTAACAGGAAAAACATTACCTTCACGATAATACTGTGTGAATTGATTAACTACGCTTTGTTTTTTCTGAAATATTAGTTATGAAATGTTCAATTATTTGAAATAAATTTATCCCAGGATAAGAATTCATGTAAGATATGCCACTATCTATTTCTCACCATAAACTATAACAACCTTCTACACACTGAATGTGGTTAACTCATACATTCTCTGTCTAGTACAGATGAATATATTGCCACATTTCAATAACCTATATGAAAAGATTTAGAATTTGGAAATATTAATTGTCATTTATCAGATGAAAAGAATAATAAATATATATATGATTAAGTAAGATGACTGCGAAAGCTTTCATAAGGACAATCAGGAACAATAGAAGAAGAAATAAGTTGTATTAATAGAATGCTCATGACGACAATAAATGTTTCAGATTTGTGTGTAATTACTAGGGGTTGGATGTATATGCAATAAAAAAAGCCAAAATATGCATTAAAACAGGCAAAATATAAAAAAGTAACGTGCTCGCTTGTGCTTTGCACCAACCATGAAGGCGTATAGGTGGAGTTGATCATGACCAAAGATGGGGGTGATGTGATCAGCACCATGCCCATGGTCACCTTTACCCCCCCCACCCCCAGAGTTTCCTCCAGCTACCCACTTTATGACGCTGGGTGGGCACCAGAGCTGCTTGGATCGAACCCGGGCCTCGCACATGGTAGTCAGATGCCCTAGTGATTCAGAGGATGAAGAACTTCTTCCAGACATGGCAGCGACCAGGAGCGGGCAGTGTGGGGCCTACAGTCCCACAGTTTAGTTTCTTTTTCATTTTTTCATCGGATGGCAAAAGCCTTTTTTTTGTTCCTAAAACAAAATAAATATTGAACTATAATGTAGACATGTGGTTGCAAATAGGACATAGAATTTGTTCCTGTCCCATGTCCCAACAAGGGGGGGGGGGGGAGAGGCAAATTTTGTCTTCTTCTTTTTCAATTTTCACATTTGAAACCACGAATAATAACAAATACATACAGATACCAGGTGTGCCGGTTAATAATTCTCAATTTCGGTGCTGGATGGCGCTGGAACCAAGGCTTGGTGCACAGTCTCAAGTGTTACATCAGTGTGTTGCCAGTACAGTACCTGTCAAAATGCCGTGGATGTGCAACCGAGTGTGAGTGATCGTGATATTGGGTTTGTGTGGGAAACATGTTGACCTTCAAACCAAATAAGAGCATGTGCAGCACGTCCTGCTTTTCTTGTTCAATCAAAAGAAAAACGCGAGTGAAAGCCATCGTATCCTTGTGGAAACGTAGTGACAATGTCCTAACACAAGATGCATGTGCGTGTTGGTTTCGACGATTCAAACGTGGTGATTTCGACTTGAGACAAAGATTGCCTGGGCCAGCCGAAAAAATTACAAGACGCTGAATTGCAAGCACTGTTGGACGAAGACGATATGCAAACACAACAACTGGCAGAGAAGTTAAATGTTGGTTGCCAAACCATATCTGATCGTCTTCATGCCATGGGAAAGATCCACAAGGCAGGAAAATGACTCCCACATCATCTGAACGATAGACAAATGGAAAAGCAAAAAACGGTGTGTGAAGTGTTGTTGACGTCCCACAGACCGGAGTGTTCCTTTTGCTTGTTACTCCGCCAGTAGTTCTGACCTTGAGGCTACCTCTCTTTCAGTACCTTCCTCAACTTCAGTGCGCTGTGAAAGCATGAAGAGAAAGGTTGCATTATCTGCTTCTGTGGTGTTCTATATATATACTGCGGTCCCGTGGACGTCACAACTGTGTTTGAGGGTTAAAATCACGGATGATTTATTATGATCAATAGACAAGAGAATTGCAGATTTTTTATTTGTGGCATATACTGAATAGAGGGACCGGTGGTTTTGAAGAATGAATGTTAAACAAGGACTAAATTCACGTTGATCAGCTGTGTGTAAATACTCAGTTAAGAGATATTTTGCATTGGTGTATTTGTTTTGCTTAAACTCACAATATAAACAAATTTTTTTTTGAGGGAAGTTAAAAAATAATGTTTCGCTCTCAAAATTACATAATTGTGTTCAGTGAATAACAAAGCATAAGACACGATTAAATTCACATCATTTAAAATATGTCTTGATATATTTATATCCCTTTTTTTCATACAGGTGCTGTGGAGTGTGTTAGTGCCCAAAATGTTCACGACTGTGGTTAAGAGTTAAGTCAATAATGCCAATATGTTTGCCTCTGGCACCTCTAAATAAGTTGGAAAAATTCAGTACATGTTTAAATTCATAGCAAAAACATGGTCAAAAATTGCTTGTGTAAATAAACTCAAATCTGTAGCACTATCAAACTCAATAACAACAACAACTAGTGAACGGATTTTAAAAGATACATATTTTAGGACATGAATCCATTTTTTACCCCTCTTTGATGCTTCAGCACCTTTTTCCGCCCTTTTCTTTCATGTTTTGTAAAAAAAATTGGACAGAAAAATAAACGATTTTCACTCTTCCTGAGCAGCTACATAAAATCCTATAGTCTCATTTTGTAGAGCAGAACGAGAGCTATAAAATAGTATAATATAATCATTGCAGTCCAAATAGTTCACAAGATGATGTAGCAAAACCCATGAGAGAAAAAACAAACTTCAACAAAACCTACTCAGTATAACCACAGTTC
The DNA here is from genome assembly GCF_977018435.1 of Lepisma saccharinum. NCBI lineage: Eukaryota > Metazoa > Arthropoda > Insecta > Zygentoma > Lepismatidae > Lepisma > Lepisma saccharinum. The sequence goes on along the minus strand of NC_139248.1, from coordinate 4,806,803 downwards.
TCTATGCGGTCCATGCACATTATATACAGAAGGTGCAGAAAAAGAGAATAAAGGCATTTTATTTGCACCTTTTTGAAAACATTTTCAGATTTTTCTTTTCTTTCCAGACCTTAATTTTGCACTATAAAATCATTTCCCTAATAATAACCCATATTGGAATAACCCTTGAGGGCAAGGGCCTACGTACCAACTGCCAGATGATCCAACCAGTTTCAGAGTGACATGTGGTAAGCATGACAAACCCCCAGTCCTTGTTGTAGGTTTTCATGATCGGGTTACGCTACTTATACATAGCTCCCCAATTTCCTCACGATGATGGATGGCCACAGGCTGAAATCTCAGGAAAGAAGTTGTTATGCTTCCCCCAGGAGACTTGAACCTGCACGATCCAGTTCAACCTGCCCGGCCACAGTGCGGGACTATCAAAAATCAATAGTTGAATAAAATGTTTTCCAGCAGTAATATGGATTTGGTATTTACTTGTCTAAAACATCAGTTTATGTTCTTTCCAATATTATCACATTTTCCCTAGTTCATTATCTTTAGACTATATATGTATGTCTGCGTAGTACATACATATCTGAAGCGGTAGACATTGTACACACATTTCAAGTCATACAAAGTGTTTTCATAGATATTGTAATGTTTAACACATGGAATTTTATTCTATAGACTGAGACAGGAATGATACAACAGTTTCCAACAGGGTCCCGGTTTCGAATCCCAGATTGGGCATAGGTATTTGTGAGTATCCATTTATCAATTTCATCAAATCATCGCTTATTCCCATCTTCACAAAGAGAAGCAAAGTAAAACAAACCAAATCAATAAATCAATTGTAACAACAGAGGAGTGCCAGTGGCAAGAGTCCCGTGGTGCTGATGTTTGGCACTTCTTTGTTACGTTTGTTAAGTAGTTTGTTGTTCTCAAGAAGCAACAGAACGCTCTCCACTTTTAGCAATGTACGGCAGGATCTCATTAACATCCCTGTAATTATTCATACTATGAGAATGAGAAACGCGGTAATAGATATTTCAGATACCCACGTTTTCCGCGAAGCTGTTTTAAGTTATTTTCTATTAATGTTTGCTATGGGAGCTGATAGTGGGTTTCCCATGGCAAGGCCTTAGGATTGATCATAGAAATTATTTTCAAATTGAAAATAATTATGTCTTAAGCATGATTCTAGTAAATTGGCGGTTCCGGCTACTTCTAGTGCGGGGACTTTGTTTATGGTGAGCCACTTTTCAACTGATGTTAGGGTATTTGGCTGAAAAAAGCATACTCCAAACTCCAGAACTCAAATTCATCAGATATGAACAGTAGGTACGCTGATGACACCATAGTCACATACAAAAAAAACTGACCTTTTGTTGGAAAAACTAGATAGCATCCACCCAGACTAAACTTCACCATAGAACATGAAAAGCAGGGCAAAATCAACTTCTTGGACCTCACCATCACCTGTGGAAGCAACAAGTTCACAACCACAGTTTTCAGAAAACCAGATGCAGGTAACCAATATATTCATGCTGACCATGGAATATCTAACCATCCACCCAAGCAAAAGGCCAATGTATGGCTAAACTTCTTCCGAAGAGCTCTCCTACTGTTCCAGATAAGAAGACCTGAGGGATGAGATAGCAACCATCACGGAACTGGCACTAAGACATTTTGAACGTCAACTCTCCACGTGGTGCAGTAAAGATGAAATCCAAGTCAGACAACCTGCACCATCAACATAACCTGCTCCAGCAACTCAACCAGATCCCAGTAGCAAAATTAAGTGGTTTGCCCTCCCCTACCATCCTACCACAGACAACCGCCTAACCAAAGCCCTCTGCTCCTACAACATCCAAATAGCACACAAACCAACCTCCAAAATAGCTGACCAACTAAACAAACATAAAATATACTTCCTCTCCCCCCTCAACAACCCAGGTGACTATGATGCTGAATACGAGTGCAAGGCTCATTACATCGGCAGATCCATCAGACCAATCAGTGAGAGAATTCAGCAGCACCTATCAAACGTAAGAACGGCCCAACTCACCACCGGACTTGAAAAGCATATCAAATTCCACAACCATGAAATCAAAAAAATACATGTCAAATACAAAGCACACACTCTCATAGACACAAAAATCAAAGCAGCACACGCCATCATGCACTACAACCATGAACTCAACATAGATAGTGGTCAGGCACACCAAACCTGGCTTCCTTTACTGCAGCAATTAATACTGGTGAACAGCAGACCACACATACGCACACACACAGGCGACAACAGTGCACACCTAGCGGCGATTTAGGAAGAAACAGCAGAAATGCACCAAGAAACGACACCACAAATTCCAACGAGGATGGTGGCAGTCTACAGAGGATTATCCTGCCTGCAGGTCTAGGGTGGAAGAGAGGTTGACATTTGAGTGTCTCCAGGACAAACCCCTATACCACTAATTTCCCATCACTATGACCAAGAAAATATGTATTAAATGAGAAGCTGAATATATATATATATATATATATATATATATAAAAATCAAAGAAGGTAAAAGGAAACACTCACCGGACAGTAGAAAAATTGGGAGGGGGGTGGGAGGGTGGGTGAGGGTTGGGCAATACTGGGTGGCCTTGTTCAGGACAGGTGGAGTGGTTGCACTCATGGCCGATATATAGGCCCTCTCCTATCTTTTGCGAACAGAGGTGTTGGCTGGTTGGGGTAGGAGATGGATGATCACTACCCGGAAGCAGTCATTGAAAGGGATGTTGTGGTGGTTGGTGTGGATGGCAACAGTGAAGTCCAGTTTGTGGGTGGAGGAGCGGTGGTTATTGATGCGGAGGTTGAGGGCCGTTCATGTTTCCCCCAGGTAAAAATCACCACAGATGTTGCAGGTGACGATGTAGATAAGGTTTGATGCATGGCAGGTACCTTTGGGATGGAGGGTAAATTTGCCAGTGGCCGTGTGCACCTGGAGGGTGTGAGAAGTGATGAGGATGGGGCAGGTCTTGCACCTGGGGCGGTTGCATTTATGGGCAGGGGGGTGTTGGATGTGTGGTGAAGGAGTGTTGTGGACCAGGATGTTTTGGAGGTTGGGGGGGGGGGGCGTTTGAAAACTACTCTGGGTTTGTCGGGAAATATGTTTTTGGTTTCGGGATCACTGTGGAGAATTGGGAGAAGAGAGTGCAGTGTGTGCCTGATTTTGTTGAGGTGGGGATGGTATTGGGTGATGAGTGCAGGTGGGTTGGTGGCAGCAGGTTTCTTGGTGGTGGTGGTATGTGAGGCAGCTCGCGATATTTGCTTGGTGACCAGGATGGAGGGATATCCACGGTTAACCAGGTCCACCGCTCCTCCACCCACAACCTGGACTTCACTGTCGCCGTCCACACCAACCACCACAACATCAGTTTCAACGACTGCTTCCTGGTAGCGATCATCCATCTCCTACCCCAACCAGCCAACACCTCTGTTCGCAAAAGATGGGAGAGGGCCTATATATCGGCCATGAGTGCAACCACTCCACCTGTCCTGAACAAGGCCACCCAGTAATGCCCAACCCTCACCCACCCTCCCGCCCCCCCTCCCAACTCATCCTACACACTCACAGTTTACGACGAGCCTGGTGACAAAACAGTGAATCTCTCTCTCTCTCTCTCTTTTTTTCGTTCTACGCACCGCTTCTTCTTCGATGGGGACCTGGCAACTCTGCAGGGCCCCAACTTCCGGTTCCGTCTATTTCTCGTCACACCGATGATGCTATGAAATTAGCGAAAATTTTGAATTTTTCTACTGTCCGGTGAGTGTTTCCTTTTACCTTCTTTGATTTTTACTTAGCCCTTTTGGCCCTCCTTGCTTTTATCTATTATATATATATATATATATATATATATATATATATATATATATATATCAAAGAAGGTAAAAGGAAACACTCACCGGACAGTAGAAAAATTCAAAATTTTCGCTAACTTCCTAGCATCATCGGTGTGAGGAGAAAGAGACGGAAACAGAAGTTTGGGCCCTGCAGAGTTGCCAGATCCCCATCGAAGAAGAAGCGGTGCGTAGAATGAAAAAACACTGTTTCGTCACCAGGCTCGTCGTAAACTGTGAGTGTGTAGGATGACTTGGGAGGGAGGGTGGGAGGGATGGGATGGCTTGGGAGGTATGGTGGGTGAGGAATGGGCATTACTGGGTGGCCTTGTTCAGGACAGGTGGAGTGGTTGCACTCATGGCCGATATATAGGCCCTCTCCTATCTTTTGCGAACAGAGGTGTTGGCTGGTTGGGGTAGGAGATGGATGATCGCTACCAGGAAGCAGTCGTTGAAACTGATGTTGTGGTGGTTGGTGTAGACGGCGACAGTGAAGTCCAGGTTGTGGGTGGAGGAGTAGTGGTTATTAATGCGGAGGTTGAGGGCCGTTCATGTTTCCCCCAGGTAGAAATCACCACAGATGTTGCAGGTGAGGATGTAGATAAGGTTTGAGGCATGGCAGGTCCCTTTGGGATGGAGGGTAAATTTGCCAGTGGCCGTGTGCACCTGGAGGGTGTGAGAAGTGATGAGGATGGGGCAGGTCTTGCACCTGGGGGGGTTGCATTTATGGGCAGGGGGGTGTTGGATGTGTGGTGAAGGAGTGTTGTGGACCAGGATATTTTGGAGTTTGGGGGGGGGGGGGCGTTTGAAAACTACTCTGGGTTTGTCGGGAAATATGTTTTTGGTTTCAGGATCACTGTGGCGAATTGGGAGATGAGTGCAGGTGGGTTGGTAAAGAAAGACCACAAGGAAAAAAACCTTGGGAGGACAACTCCCCGCGCAGCTTTCCCTTCTTCCCTCCACCTCGGGCCATAAGGAAGAATGGTCAACTCTCCCCCTCCCCTACTCGCGGGGGTACGGTGCACAGGAGCCGCGGGTCTGCGCAAGTTGTTTTGCTCGTGGTTCCACTATAGCAGCAGGTTTCTTGGTGGTAGTGGTGTGTGAGGCAGCTCGTGATATTTGCTTGGTGACCAGGATGGAGGGATATCTACGGTTGACAAGGGCCTGGTGTAGGCGGAGGTTATAATTCTGGCGGGAGGTGGGTGAAGTGTTCAGGCGCTGTCCCCTGAGGCCATTCCATTCTCTCTGGCCCTCAGTTTCAACGACTGCTTCCGGGTAGCGATCATCCATCTCCTACCCCAACCAGCCAACACCTCTGTTCGCAAAAGATGGGAGAGGGCCTATATATCGGTCATGAGTGCAACCACTCCACCTGGCCTGAACAAGGCCACCCAGTAATGCCCATCCCTCACCCACCTTCCCTCCAAAGCCATCCCACCCCTCATGCCTCCTCATCCTACACACTCACAGTTTACGACGAGCCTGGTGACGAAAGTGTTTTTTTTTGTTCTACGCACCGCTTCTTCTTTAATGGGGATCTGGCAACTCTACAGGGCCCCAACTTCGGGTTCCATCTCTTTCTCCTCACACCGATGATGCTACGAAGCTAGCGAAAATTTTGAATTTTTCTACTGTCCAGTGAGTGTTTCCTTTTACCTTCTTTGATTTTTACTTAGTAGCCCTTTTGGCCCTCCTTGCTTTTATCCAATATATATATTGGATATATAAATACACACAGATATATACAGGGTGTTTCAGGGATGATGGAGAAGGGCACATGTATCAATTTCAGATAAGGAACTCTGGTCCGGAAGCGACTTAGTCAAAAGTTATAAGCGAAAATCGGTGTATGAAGATGTAATATTTTTATTACCTCCTCAAGTTTCACAAGCTCTTTCGTGGCCAGCTTGGTCACCTGATCTGACCTCACTTGATTTCTTCTTGTGGGGTAATGTGAAAAGTCTTCTGTACGAGACATCTGATGAGACTGAAAGGATCTCCTGGCAAGAATTCTCGCTGCCTGTGGCATTGTTCGAACGACCCCGGGGTTGTTCCAATGGGAATGCCAGAACTTTGTGTGACGATGTCATGCCTGCAGCAGATGGGGGATGACACTTTGAACAACTATTGTGAATGTAGGAGCTTGTGAAACTTGTGCAGGTAATAAAAGTATTACATCTTCATACACCGATTTTCGCTTATAACTTTCGACTAAGTCATTTCCGGACCAGGGTTCATTATCTCAAATTGATACATGTGCCCTTCTCCATCATCAATGAAAGTTTGTATCATCATCCCTGAAACACAATGTATATACGAGGTGCATCCAGAAAGTAAGTTTCCCTATTTTTTCCCCGTGAATGTAAACATAATGAGCCGTGTAAATTGCCCATGCGCAGCAGAGCTAAGACGTATCAATCATATGCCATGCGGACAGATCCCGCCCGGCGCCAGTAGCGAGGCAGCAGTGGTCCGAAGTGGAAGCTCGTATTCCTTCTCCCGCCGCATGCGAGGTTCGGTCGGTGATAAAGTTCCTGAATGCACAAAGCATTGCGCCAATTGACATTCATCGTCAGCTCTGTGAGGTCTATGAGCCAAACATTATAAGTAAGCAGATGGTGCGTCGCTGGTGTCAGCAGTTTTCGGAAGGTCGTCAAAGTGTCCATGATGAAGAGCACAGTGGGCGTCCGTCCCTCATCACTGATGATCTGGTTGAGCTGGTGCAGCAGCGCATCGTCGCTTCACGATTACGGAGTTGAGTAGCCTTTTTCCGCAGATATCGCGATCAGTGTTGCATGAGATTGTCACGCAGCGCCTGCTGTTCAAAAAATTGTGTGCCAAGTGGGTGCCGAGAAACCTGACACCCGAACACAAAATGAAACGTTCAGGAGCAGCACTGACATTCCTGCAACGGTACCATGATGACGGCGATGATTTCCTCGACAGGATCGTCAAGGGCGATGAGACGTGGATTTCGCACTTCACCCCGGAAACCAAGCAGCAGTCAATGCATTGGCGGCATAGTGGATCTCCGGTCAAGAAGAAATTCAAGCAGACGCTGTCGGTACAGAAAGTGATGTGCACCGTGTTTTGGGACAGGAAGGGCATTTTGCTCATTGACTTCCTCCCCAAAGGTGAAACGGTGAACGCTGATCATTACTGTGAAACACTAAGGAAATTGCGACGTGCCATTCAAAACAAGAGGCGTGGCATGCTTACTGCAGGTGTTGTGCTCCTCCATGACAATGCTCGTCCACATACGGTTCGGCACACAGCAGCTGCTTTGATGGAATTTGGCTGGGAGTTGTTTGATCATCCACCTTACAGTCCTGATCTGGCTCCCAGCGATTTTCACGTTTTCTTGCACCTCAAGAAATTCCTGTCCTCCGGTGAGCGTTTTGGCAACGACGAAGAGCTGAAGACGTCTGTCACACGCTGGTTACATTCACAGGCGGCAGAGTTCTACGACAGTGGGATCCAAAAGTTGATACCACGATACGACAAGTGTCTCAATTCTGGTGGTTGCTATGTTGAAAAATAGCTGAACCTTTGCTGTACCTGTTGCCAATAAATGGTTTCCTGAAACTGTGTTGTTTTTTTTAAAAAAAAAATAGGGAAACTTACTTCCTGGATGCACCTCATATATATATCTACTATCTATCTCTTAGTTTTTCTTTCCACTCTGTATTTTTCTAGTGCGAATGGAAAATTGGTGTGACATTTAATATTTAAATTCGTTCTACTATTACTGTGTGCAGTGCTTTTTGTACTAATTTCGTCAACATGAAATCATTGATCATTTCTCATATGTATTGTAAAAGTTTAAACTACCTACCTGTTAAGCACAACTTCTAATGCAGCACAGTCTCTCCAACTACAAAATGATTCTCAATGATTAATAAAAGTAACAACAAAAATCTTATTCACCTGTTATATACATTAAGGCACAGAGTAAGACCAACATTTTATAATTGTTAAGTAGACACTTAGATGGTCATATTGTATTGTACATAGCATTGACCACAAAATGGCGACTGTTCAGGAGAAAGTCATGTGCCTTCTCTGGGTTAATAAATAGAAATCCGTGACCGCTGTTCACAGACATTTTCACATAGAGTACACAGCTCTACTGGTGAGGGCTCAGTAAAATGTTGGTTATCAAGAACTGAAAGACAGTGTAGAATATAGTTATAGTGCTGTGAAGCCATTGGTTTCTGAAAATGTTGCCTATTTATATTTCTTGTTAAAAGGCATTGATTTTCTGGCACGACAATGAGAAAGGAGGAATCGTAAGTGATTAAGAGACATACATGTCCAGACACGGACTTGAACCTGGAACGTCGGTGGCATGATCATGTGTCAAAAGTGCTCAGCCACCATGAAGTGAAATACTTTCATGAAATAACAACTCTATTACCACTGGAAAGCAAATAATCATGGACAATGACTTACAAGCCTGCTACATTAGTTTGTTACAAGTCCACTTTATACTCATACAGGATAGCAGAACTACAATGTATTGGAGGATTATTGTTGGTTCTTGAACTACTGACTGATCTACAGGACCTGCAGCCAACCACTCATGAGCTACCGAAACTATCAACGCAAGTTACCTAGTATTTATAGGTGTACACTTAGCATAATTTCATATTTCAAAAGTTGCATTCCATGGAAATCATATCCTACCTGACAGATGTGCACACACTGTAATATGAAAGCTCAATGCTCAGCAAGTGTGGTCACAACTAGTATTGAGCGATATATCGTCCAGATGATATGTCACGACATTGAAAAAAATATCATCCACACGATATCAACTAATGATATTTTGGCGATATATATCATGTCGGCTATATATAACCAGTATCATATGAAAAAATATTGTATCATCTGTGGCAATATATTGCAATATCAAATTTCCTTTCCGAACGAACAATAATGGATACAGTGCATCTTCTGCCAAAGAGTACAGGCTGGCCCCCTGTCATGTGTAAACTTTCCACAAATACAACACTTCAACTGGGGAATCCCCTGATCAAATAAATAACTGGAATTTACGCATCAGTGCATTTTGTTAACAACGTTTTGGAATGCACCTAATATAATGCCATGAAGATTCAAAGAGATGTACATCACTGGTATTAAAACCACAGTTTGAGTTAGCATCAAACCAGTAAATACAAAAAAGATGCTCAAACTCCCTGTTCAATCAATTACGCAATCATCATGGAAGAAACTTAGCACCGACGAGTTCCACAGAATAACTTACCTGTCAGATTAACACACATCTAAGAAACTAAAAGTATACAAGTGTATAATGTGATGTACATCTTTACATTAGTCATTAGTACACAACTACTAGCATACTCGACCAGCAAGTGCCATGGCTGAGGGGTATTCATGATCAGTGTTGGTACAATCAGCAGCAAAGAAAATTCCATGTGTTTTTAAAGGAGTGACGTGTAGTTTTTTTCTGGACCACAGGATGTTGTCCGCTTATTGGTACTATAATTTAATTCTAGAATACAGTGAAACCTCAATTTTACGTTTTTCAGGGAACCAAGCTGAAAGAATGTAAAATCAAGGAAAATTTCATACCATTTTGCTATGTTGGTACCATCAAAATTAAATGTATTATACAGGAAAATTTAAAATCCGAGAACGTAAAATCGGAGTTCCACTGTAACACATTGTTAAAACAGAGTGAAACAGCATGGGATGCATATTTCATGTATTACCTTTGCCACCAGCTGTACATTGGATCATAATATACAATATGGATCTCTGAAACAGGCGAATATGCTGGTTAGACCAAATGATTTGGAAATATATTTCCTGGTATGAAAGTTCATTAGTATGGAATACAGTTTGAGTATTGCCTACATGAAATTTCATATTTCTGCATTGCACAATTTAATAGTTACTTCGGATTTATCCATTGTCGAGTGTTTCTAGAGAGCACCTCTTCTTCCACCTTCAGGTGTTGGGAGATTGAATGTACAACAGATTCACCACTGCAAAAAGAGACTGTGCCTGTCTCACTAGTCTAGCATTCTGACTACTTCACTAATGAAGGTTCTGGGTTCAAGTTCTGACCAGAGTATGGGTGGTGGTTCTGCATATTCTTTTCATGTACTGCAACTCCGCAAAAGTCACAGAAAAGCAACACAATGCAAATAATAGATAGCCAAATTCTTAACACTGGAGTGGTCGCATGGATCATAATAGTGATTCACTCATTTCATATTTGCATGATACTGCTGCCATTTGGCAACAATGTTTACCTTTGATCCCAGTGTACCTTCCTGGTAGAGTCCAGAAACTCTGTTCTTTCAGCATTTACTTGAAAAAGATCCATTGTTGTCTTGTTATAGAGCTCACATTTCAGTGGAGAACAATAGTGATCCAAGTGACCATTCAAGGGTGTGCATTTTCGGGCATGTAATATTCACATATATGAAGTACATGTTTATAAAATTCTGTTACAAATTTATGAACTGAAAGTTTCCAGGCCACAAGAAATCTGTTTGTGAATCTTGAGTGGAAAGATAATAACAAAAGTAAGATTCTAATATACCATGTGTGTATTTTTGTTTGGTTTCATCACATTCAACACGACTAGTATTTTGTTCCCTCCTGTTGAGTGAGTTATAATTTTTTTGCTAAGTGAACAAGAATACTTTAAAAAGTACATCCTCATTATAACACCAGATCAATTTTGACAAATAATGGATAAAAAAGATATTTGATGGATCACAACAGTGATCCACACGACCAAACACATGCATTTCTTCACCGTTAGTACAGTGTTAAATGAATCAAGAAACTGTGATAAATTCGTCAAAATCTACAAACAGGCTAAGATTCCCCTTTAGAAAGTAGAAAAATAACAGCTGGGAGTTAGTCCACACGAAAATAAGTTAAAAATTTAACTTTTTCAGGTAAGTACACACAAACCACATATATTTTGTTCAATTAAGGGTATTGTAGAAACAGATATGTAGTTTCCCTGCCATTGTTGGGTTTCAAAGTACAGTAACAGTCTACCTGGCCAGAAGCAAAACCACTCACCAAGAGGTGGGGTATGTTAGCAGACAATCAGTGCATACCCTGTTGCTAACATCAACTCCTAAAATCACAATGAGATAAATGCAAACAATACGAGAAAAATTTAAATGCATAAATGCGTGAAACAAAACTCACATTAAATTAGCATCTTTTACATATTCTTTATTTTTGCAAAATTTCCTTACTTTTCCAGGATTTACAGACCAATGAGGATCCTTACTTATGACTTGTCAAAAACTTGAACTCCCTAGAAATAATGTTAAAATACTGTATAAAATACTGCTCATAAAATTAACAACATATTTGCAATACAAAACAACAAATCTTGAGTGAAGAACAAAACTAAAAGTTTGGTCCTTTTACAGTACATAATCGGCATATTTAAATGGCCATCGTTTAAATAAAATATTACTTCTGGCACACAAATTATTATAAATTGTGCATTTTTTTTTCAGTTTCCAGGATACAGTATCTGCAAGTGGGTAGGTCTGTATCTTTGGGTTACTAATACATTAAAATGAACATGCGTCGATGAAGAAGCACATGTTATTTACTCCATTGTGGAAAGGGGTGGCCCTGTCTGAAGACACCTAAATGTCAACACCACTTTCACATAGTACATGCTGGACTGCATTTTGCAGGCTAACAAGGTTCTGGAACGTGGACTCGCAGCCTGTAAAATCTGCTGTGGACATGTGCTTGTGCTGTTCATGTATGTTTGTGATTGTGCTTTTCTTAAATTCTTATTAGCATTCAACCTCATCTTCATGATTACCCAAAAGTGGCAGAAAGATATTTCTTAAAACACAGATTTACAATGGAATTTTCTCGGTAATGTTTTCATTCAAGCAATGTTTTCATTACTTATGGCAAGCTATTAATGTGAGTTTTGTTTGAATCCAATGAAATTATTGTTAATTTACATTGAGCATGACGGGTGTACAGTTATCACAAGAGTATTAAAGACTTCTGATTGTATTAATAGATGTTGTACAGTCACGGACACCTCTGTATTCTAACGATTCCATTGGGAGTCAATGGAATTGTTACAACCCACAAGTGTCCGTGACTGTACACAACAAAAACGATCTCCTGCCATTATACTTTTCCACCTTTTTTCTCTGATGGAGAAGCTAAATGTTGTAGAGTATATTCTTCCTCTTAACATGTTTCACTCAGATTGCATATGCCTCCCCGATGAGATAGCGGTAACGCCTCACTTTGAATTCAAGAGAACCGAGGTTTGATATCCATTGGAGGCATATGGTGTTTCGGTTACCACTATAAACTGTAGGTCCAGTTCCGATTAGCCGTTCTGTACATAAAGTGGACTTAAAAAGCAAACTCAGACAGAGAGGTTAAATGATCTCACAACAATGTACCTTCTACAAACATTGGATCAGGGCAATTACAAATATGATAATTTGGGACCACACTGAGGCTTAGTTATTGTTTCAGATGTTTGCGTTTGTATTGAATCGTGAGTTTTATCGTGCACCATGACTAATTCATCACTGCCATAGCCATAAGATGTAATAGGGGTTCGGGAAGAAGCCCATTTCTCATCATAACTCTTAGTAACATGCTCAATGCAATCCAACAATAATTTCACTGCCCGATAAAAGAAATAAAGCTACTACTTACGTTTCAAGCATAGCTGCCTCTTGGCTCTCATTACTCTGGGATGTACTTGGACCAGAAAGAGGAGGAGGGATTCCTGAAGATCCAGGCTGGTCAATGTCTATTTCCACAGGTGTCTGCTCCGAGCATTCGTCACTGTACAGTTCATTATGAAAATATTCTTCGGCATTGTTCTCATCACTGTTCAGATCCTCTTCCTTACTGATAATGTCTCCACACTGCAGCGCACTGTTCCCAAATTCCTTTTCTGCTAAACCTAAGATCTGATCGTCACTTGCACTAGCTTCATTTGGGTCGATATCGATCGATTCCTCTTTCACTAAAACCTGAAATTAATGCAATAAAGATACGTTACACGGCGGAACCTTTCTTATTAGAGCTAGGAAGTTGATGAAAAATTCTATTTCCTGGGCCTTGAAGGCAATGCTAAACCTGAGAGTAGACAGTTTCCCTTCGGTTACAACCAGAAAACATAGATTTTATTTTGCATTTTCTAGCATTTTTTGGCTTTTAGGTTATTTTCAGTATTTTTTGTAATTTTTTAAAATCACATTCGAGGTTTCTTTATGCTCCTTCCATGTTGTTTCAAGCATTTGTTAGCATAATTTACATATTTAAATTTCCTAACTTGTACGCCATTATTAAAAAATATGATCAATGCAAAATTATAATCTGGTGAACGCGAAACACAACTGTATTTTCTGATGCTGACCGGCTACTGTATCGTGCTAGGCCCTCTCTGAAAGGAGGTAAATTACTTATACAGAAAAACTTCAGGTGTATTTTATGTAACCTTGAAGTAAAAAACTTAAGAAATACATTAGCACTTCACTGCTTCAGCAAACAACGGGTTTTATCAAATTATTCAACTACTCTCTAGTAATTTATGAAAAAAAATCAAGCCTTCATTTTAAGAGAAAATTAATTTTAAGTCATTTCTAAAATTTTTTTTAGTACTTTTAACGTCATTACTTTAGATTTTTTTAGGTCATCAACTTCCGAGCCCTATTCATTGCACTTTCTTACTTCTCTTTGACCAAAGAAAACTGATTTGGGCAAATGGAATATCTAGGAACGCAACTAACGAGTGTTCCAGGTTCAATCTTTGAGGTGGGGCACTGCCAGTGGTTCGGATCAACTTTAAACTGTAGGTCCAGTCCCAATGAGCCTAGGAGCACATGGACTGAAAACAAACGATCTTGGTTCAAATGTGATTACCAGGGAATGGATTTATATGTAAATACATATTTATGTATGAAGCTAAAATCGGTTATATTTTGTATTATCTTCGTGGATCATGGCATGAAGACTTGAAAAATTCAGTTTTTATTTTCCATATTTGTACATATATTCGGTTTTGGCTCATATTTTCGTTATTTTCACATATTATTTTCATAATTCAGAACATTTCTCAACATGTATTCCATAATCGCGCAATAAATACATGCTTGGTTTTGCTATTGTAAAACACTTGAAATTCCTGTTTATTTACAATTGTCAACAATAGAGAATGACTGCTCAAGAATTGGCTCCTGGTCATTACAAACGTTATTTTGGCAACGTTGGAAGAGAGTCCTAAGTCAAGCATCCCATAAAGCAGCAACAATTTTGGGGCACACACATGGGATTCGCTTCTGGTTGCACAATAGTTACAATGCCAAGAGAGGGTTATCAATTGTTTTAAAATTCTGGAGTTACGTATTGAGTTTAAAGATGAAGGGTTACCGATGGTAAAGTTTTATTTTGCACACATTTCAACAAACAATGACGTTCTAAGCAGAGACGGCGTACTGTATTTTATGTAGCTTGTGTACTGGCTATTATTATTAGAAAAGTAAATTTTTACAATTTTAAATCCATATTTAACTCCATGCTGACATGGGGTCAGCAGTACTGTTGTCCGTTTGATCTGATTTCACAATCACTGCAATATAGTCCCATAACATGTCAACATGTGCAGTTTCATTTCATCTCTACCACTCCTTCTAGGTGCTTCATTTCTTTTGTCAAGGAGTGTATATATTTGATATGGAAACTCATTTAACAGACTATGTTATGGAAACTCATTTAACAGACTATGTTATGCTTTAACAATCTTTTACTTTCTAAATCTAAAACTTTAAATTATTACCAACAGCTGTTTTATATTTCAACTATTGTTACTCGGATGTAGTGAAAAAGATGAATGAAAATGCAGTGTCTTTTGAAATATTGCCACTCAAGAAATATGGTGCTTGCTTGTGTAAGATATATGATTTTATTGTTTTGAAACATCTGTTTGCAAATGCCTTTTGTTTCAAGGAATATCACACACCCAAAACAGTGGAGAATTTTCAATGAACATTTACTATTCTCTAGAGAACTATTGTAGGTTGGATCTACTAGGGAGTAAATGCAATCATCAGCTTATTCTTAATACAAATATGAAGCTAGAACTGGAAAGGTAAGAAGCTCTGTTGTGTACAGCAGGTGAAACAATGTTGAGATTAACCTATCATTGCAATAAATGAAATCAATACTTACAGTTAATGGAATATCATCCAAGTTGCCATCATTCCCAGCATTAGCTGAATTAACTTCTGGCTCCTTGGACTTCTCAGCCTCTTTCTCTTCCTCTTCTTGTTGCATATGTTCTTCAGATTGTAGCTTTGCTGTCTCCCTATCTTCTTCTTCCAACAATTTCTTCAACTGTTCATCTGATTTAACTGTTGCCTCTCGAAAATCACTTATCATTATCAGCTTGTACAAGCAGTTTTCACAGATTCTCTTTGGTAGCCGATCATCTTTGCATACCTGTTAAAAAAAATCACATTTCATGAATAAGTGATTACTACGTATTTAATGAGTTAAGCAAATATCCAACTCAATTCTTCCAAGAGATCCACTTACGAAACAATATATATATTACAAACTAATAGACAGATTACAATGTTTTACATAATATAAAATTGGTTCCAGTATGCAGAACACACAAATAATGGAGATATCTGATCCCAAAGTATGGCCCACATAAGTAAAAACCTGAAATTTCGGAGAACTTTTGTCACTTTTTATTAGTAAAAACAATTTGAATTCACACATAAATAGCAAAAGAACGTGTCGAAAATTGCTATCAGTTCCAAACTTAGCAACATAAAATTATAGCTGATGTTGCAAAATTTCATGTTGGGTGCTGTTTTCACTTGTGCGAAGCCTTCGCATTATTCTGCTTCACAGTAAGGTAACATACATACTTTAGGTCATAATAACACATTTCCGCGAACCAAAAACAATGGAAAATATTCAGCTTGCGGAAAAGTGTTATTGTGAAGTATGTCTGTTTACCTTACTGTGAAGCAGAACAGCCCGAAGGCCTCATGCAAGTGAATATAGCACCCAACACATAGGTTAGGATTGTTAGAGTGCATACAAACTGTTTTTACTAATAAAAATCACTCCAAAATGGCAGGATTTTCATTACGTGGTCCATACTTCAGGATCAAATATCTCAGTTTTCCACATGCTGGAATCAATTTTACATGACCTAAAACATAAATATCTGTGGATAAAAAAATCAACCCAACCAATGTGTCAAAGGCCCCTTTGTAATTTTGTTATTTAGCAATGCTGATGATTATATAAAATTGATGATGAATGGACACTCATAAAGAACACCATGACGAAAATGGAACTCAAAACTGGCAGTTACAGGAAGATTTAATCAATAGGAAATGTGATGATATCCAATGATGGCGGAGATATCAAAAGTCGACCACTTAACATGCTTGGTCACTGACATGGTATCACAAATTGCAGTCATGAAAATAAAATAAAATACAGACTTTACTGACCAATTAAAAATTAAACTAACAAATTACAAACAAGAAAAAGTGGTTATTACTGACTGTACTAACAGTTTTTTTTGTTGTTTTTTTTTTCAGAAAAAAGAAGAAAATTCACTGTTTCTATGCATTCAAGATTTACTTTGAAACCAATTGACAGTATTTAACACAGTTTTTAAACTTGACCAATTTCCAAGCCCACCAATAGGTGTTCTTGTAGCAAGTTTAGTCCCTGCCAAAAAGTATTCTCCTTTACAAATAAAACAGGCAAATAATGGACCAAAATATTTTATCTATAGATAGCCACTAGGTTAGGTTAGGTTGGATGCCATAATACAAAAATATAATGCTCAGTGCCCCAGAATTTATGAATTATGTACAACTGTATTTTTTTTTTGGTTGTTGTTGTTTGTTTAGTTTGATTGCACTACATTAGCACAGATTCCAAATTCATCGACAGAAAAATAGAATTGCAATGAAAGTGGGACTGCAATAAAACTGACGCATGGGTTGTTCTTTGATATGTATTGTTACACAAAACACATATACTGTTAAAAAAAAAAATGCTTTCTACTCTTGGGTCTACAATTGTACTGGAGACCTGCTGCCACAATACAGGGTTATTCAAAAAGAAAGAGCACATTTCAAATGTTTATTTCTTACGAACTATAAAAGACAGAAACACGTGCCATACATCAATGGATAGCGGAAGATTCAAACTTCTTTAATCCTGCCTATTAGTTCCATTCAATACACATCGAATTGTTGTAGCTATTAATTCAATAACTAGGGAGGGACCAGTTAATTCGTGTGTAGCAAGAAATGGAGTATCGTTTTGATGTTTGTCGGCCAACACATGGTGCTAGTGTTGAGTGCATACATTAAAAATTCCAACAATAAAACTGAACCATCCTCTATGCAATAATGTATGGCGCCTGTTTCTGTCATAGTTCGTGAGAAATAAACATTTGAAATCTGGTCTTTCTCTTTGAATAACCCTGTATATACATGTCTACAAAGTAGGACTTGGTCAGTATTCCAAAAGGCAAAATTTGTCTTTTAGGGTTTGGTGACCGACAGTACACCCTCGAAACTTTATTTTTTTCAACATGCAGATTTCAATGTTTTAAGGTACAGGAAAGTGATTTTAACATGCGGAAACCACAAATAAGCTAGATATTTACCCTTGAAATGTGACAATGGCACGTCGAATTCCTTGCAACCACTTTCGCAACATACTTGAAGACATTTTTGTCATACACGCAAGAAATCATCGAAACATGTACAACGATAATGTGTAATTACTATCATCATGAACTAATTCTTCAAAATAAATTATATACATAGCTTGAAAGCATACAGTTCCCACTACCTGGTTGCAGGGGCAAAATGTGTCAAGTGGCAGATTAATCACATACTACTCACCATGTACAGAGCACGTGTCCTGTAGATAACGTGGGCTGGAGCAATCATAGCATGACCTTTGTGTTATGACTTCAGCTCTGTTTATTTTTATTACCATCAAAAATAAATCTGCAATGTATTTATGCTAATGGAACCAAACCTAACAACATATGCAATCCTCGTCAGATGTCTGAAAGAGACCTTGCGATGAGTAAGACCCAGACATCAGACGAGGTATGGCTAAGTCGCTATGTTAGGCTAGGTAGGTTTAGTTCTTTTACCCACCTATAAATCATTTCTTTCGCACTTGTTTACATTCCTAACGTACTATTCTGCATTGCGGAACATTTCTTTAGGTGTGATAATGAATTTCTAATGGAAATAATGTCTATTTCTTACATTTACAAGTACTTACTGTTCCTCATTCTTTGCAATCTTATAACACACAATATGGCGATAGTGTACTGGTTCATCGCACGTTGTGCCAGTGTTTTGTCGATTTGTAGTGTGTTTGCAGTGTTGCAACTTTGTTTACCGAAAAATACCTACTCTCATGCCCAGATTTGAAATTATGCTAATACCTCACGAACCATTTGGCGTTAGCCCCACAAACCATTGACGTTAGCCCCACAAACTACTGACGTCAGCCCCACACACCATTTCCCGTAAGGTTAGGTAAGCATAGTTTAAAAATTTTTAAAAAATCCTCCACACGTCATCTTATAGCGAAAACATGTGTGGTTGGAAACACTTACTCTGGAGTTATGCAATCTGACACACGGAACATTGTGCTCACCTGCAGAAAAGCAATTGGCAGCAGCAGCAATAGCGTGCCGGGAGAGATAATTTCGCAGATAAACAATTGATTTCGCATTAAAATGGATCAAAATTACATTCCCGAACTTCAACAACCCTAAAGAAAATGATTTCCGTAAGTCCTTTCATTAAAATTTCAGTAACCGCCAAACGTCTGAAATTCCTTTATTTTCTTCTTTTTCACATTGGTACTCATGTATTCTGCATTCCTAAGGATTGTTGAAGGTGCCATTTCGTTTTTGTTCAAGCAAATAATCTCAATTTTCAACATATCGAGTAATCCTTGTTTGTTCGCTTCCGCTTGCGTTGCACGCAATATGGCGGAGAAATCTTGACTACCATTGTCGATGATCAGTGGTTATGCAGTGTTGCAACCTTCTTCATCGTAAAATACCTACTTTCATGTTACTAATTTTGTATTTTTCCAGGTTCAAAAACCCCACAAATCATGCACGTAGCCCCACAAACCATTCATGGAAAGCCCCACAAACCATGCACGGCAAGGTTAGGTTAGGCAAACATAGTTAAAATTGTAATGTTCTTGGAAAACAACGGTGTGGTTGGAAACACTGACCGAGGGTTACATCATCGAATGCACGCAACATTTGATTCACATAGTGGAAGGACATAGAGGAAACAGCTTTCGTGCATCGGAGAGACATTAATGTTGAAAAATACACGACTTACCGGCAAAATATATTAAGCAAAGGGAAAAAAACGGTAAATATCCGATATTGCCCGAACGGATTTCTTCAAATTTACAGGAGAAACTACGGTAAAAATTTACTATCCTTCGGACACCTCTATTTTTTTGGTTTCGTCAATTTTTGACATTGATACTTACGTATCTGCTTCGCGGAACATTCCTGAAGGTGTATTAACGTTGTTTTGATGAAATTAATTGCAATTTTTCACATTACCAGAACGTCTTTCTGGTAGGTGTTTTCCCTTGCCTGAGACACAATATCGCGAGTACACCTTCCTACATAATTGCGCGTCCGGCTTCTCTTTTGCCAAAATTTTGACATTCAAACTTACGTATCTGCTTCGCGGAACACTCCTGAACGTGTATTGACGTTGGTTTGATGAAAGTAAGAGCAATTTTTCACCTTACGACTACTTCTTCCTCCTACCTTTCCGTTTGCCTCACACACAACATGGCGCGCACACCTTCGTAAATAATGTGTAGGAATGACGCATCGGCCTTGTTTTTTCTCGATTTTCAATTGTTATGCAGTGTTTCAACCTTCGGAACCCAAGAAAAGCCCGTCGACAAACTTAATCAAATCTATTTCTTTTTAACTTTATTTTTCGCGTTCTGACACCAAATTTTAACTATGTATCCCAACCTAATCAACTAACCTATCCACGCACCAATGGTTCGTGGGGCTAGCGCCAATGGTTTGTGGGGCTAGCGCCAATGGTTCGTGGGGCTATCTTTTTCACTATTGAAACCTTTGCGTGGCCTACTAATCTATCCACGCGCCAATGGTTCGTGGGGCTAGTGCCAATGGTTCGTGGGGCTATCTTTTTCACTATTGAAACCTTTGCGTGGCCTACTAACCTATCCACGTGCCAATGGTTTGTGGGGCTATCTTTTTCACTATTGAAACCTTTGCGTGGCCTACTAACCTATCCACGCGCCAATGGTTCGTGGGGCTAGCGCCAATGGTTCGTGGGGCTAGCGCCAATGGTTCGTGGGGCTATCTTTTTCACTATTGAAACCTTTGCGTGGCCTACTAACCTATCCACGCGCCAATGGTTTGTGGGGCTAGCGCCAATGGTTCGTGGGGCTATCTTTTTCACTATTGAAACCTTTGCGTGGCCTACTAACCTATCCACGCGCCAATGGTTCGTGGGGCTAGCGCCAATGGTTCGTGGGGCTATCTTTTTCACTATTGAAACCTTTGCGTGGCCTACTAACCTATCCACGCGCCAATGGTTTGTGGGGCTAGCGCCAATGGTTCGTGGGGCTATCTTTTTCACTATTGAAACCTTTGCGTGGCCTACTAACCTAACCACGCGCCAATGGTTTGTGGGGCTAGCGCCAATGGTCCGTGGGGCTATCTTTTTCACTATTGAAACCTTTGCGTGGCCTACTAACCTATCCACGCGCCAATGGTTTGTGGGGCTAGCGCCAATGGTTCGTGGGGCTAGCGCCAATGGTCCGTGGGGCTATCTTTTTCACTATTGAAACCTTTGCGTGGCCTACTAACCTATCCACGCGCCAATGGTTTGTGGGGCTAGCGCCAATGGTTCGTGGGGCTAGCGCCAATGGTTCGTGGGGCTATCTTTTTAACTATTGAAACCTTTGCGTGGCCCTACTAACCTATCCACGCGCCAATGGTTCGTGCGGCTAGCGCCAATGGTTTGTCCACACCCGGCACAAACTTTACAACACACCCACCACACGTCATTCTCCAAACCCTCGATCCACAGTTCTAACTCTCGTCGCAAACGCAGGGAGTTCGAAACACTGGATACCAACAAAACACAATCACGACACGTCATGATAGTCACGACGGTGTATGAAGGTGATGGTGTATGAAGGTGTACGAACTTCATGGTATACGCAGATGTACGCGCCAAACGCTATCTCCGTCGGAGAATTAATTTTCAACGAACAACATGAATTTCAGCTCTGAAACATTCCCAAATCACACAAAACACCTTCCTGATGTTCGACAATGCTACAGGAACTAATTACGGTAAGCAGTTTCTTCTGTAAAAATAAATAAATGTGTCCGAAGGATAGTAAATTAGTACCGAAACTACTTACTGAAATCAGTTTCTGTAGCATTGTCGAAGTTCTTCGAAGTATTTTCTTTCGCGGAAACTGAAAACTTCACCATAGAATGCTGCAGAACAAGAAATAACAACTTTTTATGTAAGGAACTTGCATTTTCTGACATTATGCCATTGTTTCCATTATGTACCTGCAGATGGCACGTGCGTCGAAAGTCACGTGGTCTCGCCAGTGTTTCCAAAAGTGCCTTTTTCTTTATGCTTTACTAACCCATCCCAGCCTAACCTAACCTTTCCGGAAATGGTCCGTGGGGCTATCGTGAATGTTTTTTGGGGCTATCGTGAATGGTTTTTGGGGCTATTCGTCAATGGTTTGTGGGGCTATCATGAATGTTTTTTGGGGGCTATCCGTCAATGGTTTGTGATGACATAATGAACACGAAAGTAGGTATTTTTCAGTGAAGGTTGAAACACTGCATGGCATACCCACTCCAAATCGACAAAACACAAGCACGACGCGTGATGATCCGTGACGAGTGCATGTCATTTTGTCTGTTACCCAAGCGGAACAAGGAATACAAATAATGAATCGTAATATGAAATGACACTATTTTATTGGAAAAGGCATAACTTCACCTTAAAGAATGTTGCGCAATGCAAAATAGGTAAGTATCAATGCTAAAATTAACGAAATAAACGAGTGAGAGGTGTTCGGGCGATATCGCATATTTACCGAAAACACTTCCGAGACCTTCGTAAAGTATACAGAAACTCATTTTGGTAAGTACTTTCTCCTGTAAAATTGAAGAAATACGATTGACGGGTATGAAAATTTTCCCGTACTTCCTTACGTAAAAAGTAAGAAATCCGTTTCCACTATACGAAAGTGTTACCATTAAAAATAAATTTCCAAGCTATTGCAACCTAACAACATAGGCAATACTCGTCTGACGTCTGAACGAGAGGTTGCCGTAGAGTTGTGCGACAAGGAAGACCCCTTCGGAACACGAAGGCGTCTGTGTCTCGTGCGATTAGTAACACCCGGTCTCTGAAAATGACTGGTTACTCACTCGTAACGCATCTCCGCGAGCAAAAAACAACGAGAAACGTTCATATGAATGATAATCTTCCTAACCCACTAAAAATTTTCAAGTTTTTCGCGGGGGTACGGAGGGTCACCATCACCGTCCTTTATTGCAGACGGACGACCAGACCATTAGACTTCCCTATTTACCTTCATCCTCCATTTTCTTTCCCTTTCATATCATTTTACATCACTAATCATCACTTCTTGTATAATAGTCAAACAGAAAACAATTAATACCCTACCTTTATTGACAAACACGAAGAAATTCTACTTAGTACTTGCAATTCTTCTCCATCTTGCTCGAAGATAGATACTTTAGCTCCACCTTCTAGTGTGCACAAGCGACACAACTCAGACACCTTTGGCATCGTTACTGTAGCAGTTTATTCTAATGTTTTACATAAAAAGGCATATCATAGAAAATGAGATTCTATTTCTTATGATGCAACGCACACGATGCATCATTAAACTTGAGTAACTTTTTCATCAATGGTGGGACACGCACTCCATCGGTACTTCCAAATCGTTGTTGTACTTTCATTAAAAACTCCTAGTTTTTTTCATAGGTCTATTATACGTTTACAGTTCTGTTATCAAGAAAATCCATTCACAGGCAGAAATCTACGCACAACCGAAAGTTTTTACACACAAGCACCCAATATCCATACAGGATGTTCCATTTTCTTTTTAATAAAATGACTTCCTGTTGCATTAAAAACCGGATGTTAATGTTGCCAGATTACTGCAGTAAAAATCCACATTTTTTTCCCTTATTTTAGATATAATATTTTACCAGTGATTTCTAGTGGTCAACCAAAAGGTAAACTTGATTTCTCTAACCTACTGGGGCGGCCGATCCTAATACTGGTAAAGGAGGTGGAGAGCGGGAAAGCGACCAATCCAGCTCGATAAGAAACGCAGCAACCAGTAGAACGAGGTTCACGTAGTACTTTTTCCGCCGCGTCGTGTCTCTTGGCGTCACTTCACTGCTGTTGTCTGGTTGGACTGCGGCGTAATCTTCGTTCCGCACTTCCCTTGCCGCCGTAAGAGTGGAAAAGGCCTATAGCAAATGTGAGCTGCAAAAAGACAAGAACTTGGTCCAAGAAGCTAAAACACCAGAATGTAGAAGTACCCTGGGCCTACGCAGACAAGTGCACTCAAGAAAGTCGTTTGTGGAAAGTGGGGAGGGGGAGTTCGGAAGAAGAGTCCAATCAATAATTCAAACAAAAAAATATCAAGTATATGTAACAAACTTGTTCGACCAAAAGTGGATCCAATGTGACCATGCCTGACGTCATGGACGTCCGCAGGATTTTTTCCAGGGAGGGGCAAGGAAGGTGTTTTTTCCAGGAGGGGCAAATAAGGCACATTTTCCCAAAAAATGGCGTTGTTCCCTGAAAGAAATGTGCATAAATTTGAATGTATGTGTTCATGCAATAATTAACACATATTATTTTGGCTAAAATGAAATTATGTGTGAAATACATAATTTTTGGTTGACTTTCGGTTTCCGGGGGGGCAGCCCGCCCCTTCCGGACGCCCGTGCCTGACGTTCGCTACCTTCGGGAGTACAAACCTTCTGGAACCTGTGGTAGGCTCCAAGCTACGCTACTGTTCGGCGATTATGATTTATTCATATGTCAATTGACGACTACCCCTCCATCCTTCCTCTTTATTTCAGTCATTTCCCTGGCAGGGATTGTATCTGAATTTTAAGTGTCAAAAAGGATCGATTTTTTGGAAGTAAAAGTCCAGGACTGCCACTCTTAAGTTTATTTGGTTACTTTTTGTTAGTCTTAGGCTGTGTCCGAAAGCTGCAAGACCATACTTGAAGCGAGCATACTTCGAGAGCATACTCGCAGTGCGGTCTTGAAGCCTGGAAGCGGAAAGCTTTCGAACTGCACTTCGACTGCAGCGCCAGCACAAGTGAGGATTGCAACAAAAGTTGCTTCGAAATTAAAATTATCAAACATCGACTGTATGTGCCACTCTTGTTTTCCGTGAACAACACACACATGACTCGGCGTGCAGTTTATATAACACAGCACGTTATTAATTATAGAAATATGAAAGAAATTTGCTCTTTCAAATTAATTTTCACACATTCCGCAACATGGTTTACGATCGCGGAAAAAGAAATTGTTTTCTCACTTTTAAACACTTCTCACTATAGAAGAAAGAAACCACGCATATATGAATAAAACCAATAAATAAAATTATATAGTATTTTAAAAACTTGTTTACTTACATTTCCACACAATGGAAGAACTACAACTACCAGCTGATTGACTTCAGACGTCCATTTTTTTAACAAATGAAAAGCAAGCACAGATCGCAAGTGTGCACCGCTCGTGTGCTGCGTCCTCTGGTCTTGTACACTCGTTTGCTTGGCGCTTTCGAACTGCACTAGGTGACGTCACTTCCGTCAAGACTGTACTTCAAGTATGTACTTTGTACCTTTTGGACACAGCCTTAGACGCCTCATAACGGGTGGGGGTTCGACGCCCCCTTACTCCGCCCATGATCTGTACATTGACATTACATTCCCACGAAATGACATGAAAGAGAAATTTTGCTCTTCTGATTAACTCAAATAGCTAACTGGGATTTTTCTATAATTTAATGTGGGATCCGTCCGAACCACTCGACGTTGTCTCCACCGGGAATGGGACCTGGTACTCCTTGATTAGGTGGCGAAGTGGTCAGCGTAGCGCGCTTCGACTTCAGGGGTCCCAGCCCCAGGTGCGAATTTTTCTCACGGGATATGCATTGTGTGTTACAAAGAAAACTGAAAGGAAGAAGGTATGTAGGAAATAATAGAAAATTATCATAACATTAAAAACTACAAGGGTCGTTCAAGGTTGACCGGGATTTTCGTACGTAAAAAATCGATGAATAGCCGGATCATGATGAAACGTGTGGGTGACGTAATGTATTCCTTCGCGAGTAACTAGCGCCCGGCATGACGTATTTCGCGCATGCGCAGCAGTTGCAGCGAACATGGGGCAAGCAGTGTGTCTGTGGCTGTGGAGCAGCGGTGTGTAATCAAATTTCTCGTGAAGGAGAAAGTGAAACCAGCTGAGATTTTCAGACGATTGCAAGCACAGTATGGTGAACAAACGATGTCGCGGACAAGAGTGTACGAATGGTGTGAGCAGTTTCGCGAAGGACGGGAGCTGGTGACAAATGAAGCGCATGGACACATTCGCCGGACTGCAGTCACACCAGTGTCTTCTGGGACATGAAGGGCGTTATCCATGTGGATTTTCTGGACAAAGGGAGCACGATTAATGCCCAGTATTACTCCACATTGTTGAGTGGTGCTGTACGAAAGTCCATTCGCAAGAAAAGACCTGGGATGTTGTCTGGAAATGTCATTCTTCTCCATGACAATGCCCGCCCTCACACGGCCAATGTGACAACAACAACTCTGGCCGACATGCGCTGGGAAGTTCTGCCCCATCCCCCCTACAGTCCGGATTTAGCCCCCAGTGATTATCATTTGTTTGCACCCATTAAAGACCATCTGGGAGGGAAGAAATTCACGACAGACGAAGCACTGCGGAGCGATGTCCTCCAGTGGCTACGACAACAACCAAGTTCTTTCTACGCCAAAGGAATTCAGGAGCTGCCAGAACGATGGCAACGGTGCCTCGGCGCGCACGGAGAATACTTTGGAAAACTGACATAGTTTGGTGTTTCTTCTGCTACCTATTTCCTCTGCAGAAATAAAAGTCCCGGTCAACCTTGAACGACCCTTGTAATTTCCAAAAGTTAAGTTGATTGACTGAGTTTTGTTTTAAGTTCACTTTTATGCACAGATAGGCTAATTGGGACTGAACCTACAGTTTAAAGTGGGATCCGGACTACTATGTGCCTCCGCCGGGTATCTAACCCGGAACCCCTTGATTACAAGGCAATGACGCTGCCACTACGTCATCCGGGAGGCCCACCCAAAATTGAGACATACTGTAAGGCCAGGGACATGGGTGTCCCCAGGCTATTTCCCAGGTGGGCAAAACAAAACATTTTCTGAGAAACAAACAGCAATTTCCCAGGGATGGCAAACCATTCGAAATTGGGCTATGAGCGTCACTTTTGAGCCCCTTTTGGCTAATTGAGACGGAGATGATATGATTAAATTGAAGAAGGGTCACTCTCTAAGAACACACATGCCCAGGCCGCGATTCAAACCCGGGACCTCGGGCTGTGCTAACCACTCCGCCACGGAGGTCGGCTGGAAAGAGGCATAACCTTTACTTTACTTTCCAACGTAAAAAGCACAATCGACAGTCCAATTATTTTCCAGGTGCGGAGGGAAAGTGTCCACTTGACCCTACTAGACACGCCCATGAGAGACAGAGCGACAACCGCACGGTGTTTACAACTATTGGCCGCCAAAGGCCTATCGCGACACGTGGATCGTTTATTGGTATTGTTGATATTTCTTATTCTTAGTATTATTATTTTATATCTTTCAACATCCACACATTCTATGTCCCCTTTGTCATAAACTAATCATTTGTGACTATTGTCAAAATGCAATATGGAAGGATAATGTTGTAAAGAGCAAATAAACATATTACACTATTCTAGCATCCGGTCTTTCCATTGATAAGACGGGTGCGACAATAAATCACGACCATTATTCCATTTCACTTAAGGGAGATCGATAAGTCTGACGCAAGTTAATTTAGTCATACGTTAACAATAAGAGATTTTGTTCTATTGTTACAATTGCAAATGGCAGAGGGACTTCTTGTGCAGCTACTCTCCATGAAGTTGATAGGTTTCATGTGTCCGTCCACCCAAGGAACCAGGGGTGAAAATAGCCCCGTCAGTTGGCTGCACTTTTTGACCCTCTCTCTCTGCACTCGCGCGTCTATTACATGGTGCAACACCGACTCGTCTACTTCGATGATTTGGTGTCTGCACCGTTTGCACTACGCTCTTGAGCGGAGTAATGTGTGGTGTATGATCACGTGGTGCATGCTAACTAATCAAATGAACATTTAAAGCATCAGACAGGCATTTGGCTCTGTCCGAAAGGTACAAATTACAGACTTGAAGTATGGTCTTGGCGGAAGTGACGTCACCTAGTACAGTTCGAAAGCGCCAAGAACAGAAGCACGCAAGTACACATCTCGCAGTACAGATGATGGGTGACTAGGTCACGTGGTTTCCACACTCGTTGTTCATTTGTTTAAAATCACGGAGGTAGAAAGCGAGTAGTACAGGTAGATATACGTTTTGGGCCAGCAAGTTGTTGGTTATAGTTCTTCTAATGTGTGGAAATGTATAAGAAAGAGTATTTGAAAATGCTATGTGATCTTAATGGTGAGAAACAAGTGTTTAAATGGCGAGGAAAACAACGAGTCCTCAGTTTTATCTCCTGGTCGTATTTGGCGCTGCAGTCGAAGTGCAATTCGAAAGACAACACTTCCAGTCCACGACTTGAAGACCGCACTCCAAGACCATACTCGGAGGATGCTTGCTTCAAGTACGGTCTTGCACGGTGCACCTTTCGGACACGGCCTTTGTTGAATGTCCTGAACCCGCTACTTGGTTGAACGTCATTTTCTTGCACCAGCCTGACACCTCACTACACCCAGAATCAAAAACTGCAATTAACTAGACGAGGCTAATAAGCGCAGTCGCAGACAAGGATTTAGCTAGAATTTTCAATATAGGCTGGTTGGACCTAACGAAAGGTAATTTAGCACTAACGCGAACTTAAATTAAGGCGGTTATTTAATTTTTAAAGGCTGAAGAAACTAAGGGGGCGTATTAAGCTTGGGAGTATCATGCAAGCCAAGGTGAAAGAAGTCCTGAGACAGCAAACAATTTAAATTTATCATGTCCCATTGGAGAAAGAATCTGGAGCAAATGACGTGCGTGCCTATGGATTTCATCTTAATTCATGAAATGCGTATTACTTCTCTTCATAAACTTTTATCTTCTCGTATAATATCTAAGAAACTAAAAGTTAAAATATACTTGTACAAAACAGTAATTTTGGCTTTAGTATTATATCGATGTGAAATTTGGTCGCTTACACTGAAAGTGGAACATAAATTAAGAGTATTTGAAACGGCCTCCCCCATGGCGCAGAGGTAGCGTCATTGCCTTGTAATCGAGGAGTCCCGGGTTCGATACCCGGTGGAGACACAAGTGGTTCGGATCCCACTTTAAACTGTAGGTCCAGTCCCGATTAGCCTTACTGTGCATAAAGTGGACTTAAAACAGCAACTCAAACCAAACCAAGAGTATTTGAAAATAAAATCCTTAGAAAAATATATGGACCTAAAAGGGATGAGAAGAAAGGTGAGTGGAGAAGGTTACATAATTTAGAAATGCATAATATGTATTCATGTCCAGATATTATTAGAATAATTAAATCGAGAAGACTTAGGTGGGCAGGCCATGTGGTACGAATGCGACAGGAAAGATGAGTTAACAGGATTCTTATTGGGAAACCTGATGGCAGGAGACCTGTATGAAGGCCAAGACGAAGATGGAGGAATAATGTCGAGATGGACCTAAAGGGAATCTGTAAGGATGTAAAAGATTGGATTGATCTTGCTCAGGATAGGGACAGGACATATGGAAGACTTGTGTTGCTGCTGCCATAAACCTTCGGGTTTAAGAAGGCTAGAGAGCTAGTTAGTTGTTTAGTTAGCATGGATTTCATAAGAGGGATGGTATCGAGAAGAGACAAGATGGCCTGTCTCTTCTCGAGTTGTAATTTCCTATTGTTCTCGGTCTCGTCTGAATTTACGAGGCACGTCCGCCAAGTAATACCCGTTTGGCAGTGGCGGCGATTGGGTGCCAAAACTGGGGGGTAATGACAGTTTACTTTCTCTTGGTAGATGAGGTCATAGCGCGTGCAATTGCCCACGCCATTCCTAATCGCGGTCACTGCCTTTTGGTAATAATAAAAAAGAACGAAAGTTAGTTAAACAAAACCTTTGTAACTTTCCTACATAGGCACCTACCATACAGGGACAATACTTTTTGTAGCTATATCCTCGTCATACACTTCTGCCGCCAGATCACTATTATTTCTACCCAGTGGTGTGCCAAGGGAGGGGGTTGGGATCATAATCCCCACTTTGGTCCAGTATTATTTAAAAAAAAGAATGTTAAAGACAGTAAAAGATGCAAAATGAGGGCTGACTACAAAAAATATATATACATAACGCCCTTCCTTTCGAAAATCATGGGCCACTGCTTCCACCACTCAATATTACCTAGGTATATCAATAGCTTCTCCACCAAGGCACGTACCTAGAAATATACTTCGGTAGGGGTCCGAACTAAGTGTCTCATAATAATAATGTTTAAATTAAAATAATTCTAATTATATTTAATTAATTAAAAAGCATTACTTAAAATATTCAAATTAATAATAATCCATAAAGTCTCTTTACAACTTCAAGCTTTTATTCCAAAGACATATGAAGAGATAATTAAATGAAATTTGTCACATAGTAGCAGTATATATTGAAGTTTTTTCATAACTTAATAAACCTCAATATGGGCACCATTGCTTGCACGAAGGACGTCAAGGTTAAAATCGATTTCGCGCCATGTCCTCTCTAGCATAGCCTCATCAATGGTGGCAATAGCATCAGTGATCCTTTGTTTGAGGTCAGTAATGTTCCGTACATTTGTTCGATACACAGTGTCTTTAACGTAGCCCCATAGAAAGAAATCTAGAGGCGTTATGTCTGATGAACGAGGTGGCCAGGGAATAGGGCCATCCCGTCCAATCCACCTACCGGGAAATGTTTGGTCCAGAAGTCACGAACATTTAATCCCCAATGTGGTGGTGCACCATCCTGTTGGTAAAGGACGGTTGGTTGAAGGTCAGAAAGTTGTGGTGTCACATATTCAGTCAAAAGGTCAAGGTAAACATTTGCAGTAATTGTTTGCTCCGCAAAGAAAAATGGACCAATGATTCGATTGAACATCAGTCCATACCACACAGTCACCTTTGGATTGTCTCATTTCAGGTCCATTGTCGCATGGGGGTTTTCTGAGTCCCAGATTCTCGCATTGTACTTGTTCAGTTTACCGTAAACATGAAATGTTGCCTCACCAGTAAAACACACTCGGTTGAGGAACATTGCATCCTCCGATATTCGATGAAGCATGTCTACTGCAAATGGTTTGCGTTTCGGTTTATCATTGGGCTCGATGGCATGCAACAGTTGCACTTTATACGTAATCAATCGCAGGTTGTGGTGTAGGATTTTGTGCACTGTTGATCGTGGTAGCTGTAACTGTCTGCCAGCAGTGCGAATGGATTTCTTTGGAGAATTAACAAAGCCTTGTCTTACACGTTCGATGTCTTCCACTGATACTCGTTTTCTTCCACTTCTTGCTTTATCCAAAATCGTACCGGTCTCCATGAATTTCCTGTGACATTCACGAATTGATGGACATGCTGGTGGTTGATTCCCATACCTAGTCCTGAACTTTCGCTGAGTCTGAGTGTCAGATTTTGTTTCAATGAACCACGCCACACATTGTACCTTTTCTTGCGGAGTAGCCATTTTTCTTTCGAGGGCCTCTCTTTCTTCACAATGTTACCGGAAATACACAAATTGATTATTAGTACAAAATTTAATAGTAAACGAGTACAATAAAAAAATCACTCAAATATATCATCATTTGCATTTGTAGTGAATTTTTGAAGTTGTAAAGGGATTTTATGGACACCCGGTATTATCTATATTTTTATTAAATTAATAGGTAAAACGACGGTTTAAGGATAGTGATATAAGAGCATGTATTCTTAGCTTACGTGTAGTTAAGGCCGGCAGCATTTGTTTTGATTTGATTTAGTTTATTTTACTTCGCGTTTTGTGCCTCTTGGCTAATTTGCGAAGATGAGGATGAGTGATGAAATGATGAAATTGATGAATGGACATTCACAAACAACCAAGCCCGACCAGGATTCGAACCCGGGACCCTTGGCGTCGCAGCGCGATGTGCTAACCACTCGGCCACAGGGTCGGGCAACCGGCAGCATTTGTAAAAGAACGACTGCCGTGGCAAGGAAATTAATGTCAAATAGATAAAAATTGATTAACTTTTTAGTATCAAAAAAGGATCGATCCAGTTGACGAAAAGTAAATTTCCTGGTAACATTTTATGAACTTTATTAAAAGTAGTAATAAATATTGCATAAATCGTCTTTGGTACAGTCACTCAAAGTCGTATGATCCCAATATAATCCTATGCCTTCGAAACAAGTTTGGCAGAAATAAAAAAAAAATAAAAAAAAAACCTCTATTAAACAACAAGTATATTTTTCATTATTTAATTTTAGTTATTTTATTATTTCATTACTTTCATTATTTAATTTGTGTACTTTGTAAGTCTCTCGGGGGAAGTCTGGACCTCCTGGATCCCCCTCTAAATATGTCCTTGTCTCCACCCTATCCAAATATCTGGTACGCCAATGACTGAGAAGAGTGGCAAAAAGAAACTGCCCCTTTGAGATACTCTTGAGGGGGGGGGGAAGCAGAAAGTGGCTTACCTTCACTCCCTTCCCAAAGTCAATGCCAAAGTTATGAGTCTGTGTTTAGGTTTGCGTGCTGTAGTATGAACCCATGTTTTCACATGCATCCAATTTATTTTTTATTTCAGAAAGTCTGTGATGATTCTGAAGATAAAACCACCATGAATCACTCAGGAACGCTTCCGTTAACCTTGAATGTGAAACAACTCATCATAAAATTTTCAGTAATAGTTTAATCACGGTAGTAAAAGAGAACTGGGAACTGATGTTCCAAGCCCCTGCCCAAAGGAATTATTGATTCTGATGGAAGTTATTGTCTGGCATTCTGTGTTGACAAACTGGGTGGGGAGAACCAAGGTTATTAGAAGTATAGGTTGGGCCAATCCGTTGTTTACTCGTAATGACGAAACGACGGTAAGAAGTGAATTTATCAATGAAATGAATTCCAAATCTATGCGCTAGTGTTGCACTATGCAGATAGAAAAACCATACCAGAAACTGAACACACGAAATCGAGTACACAAATGAGCATTTCCACCCATTTACATTTTGTGGCTTTAGACAAATTGAAAATAAATATCGATAGGTACTTATTCTTATGCGGGACAGAATATTATTGATCGGAACGGGATTTTTTTTTAAATCCCGTCATTCGGGACGGGAAATATTCGCAATTTCTCTACTAGTCTGGAAATTTTCGGGACGGGAAATTTCCGAACTTTTCCGACGCTCTGGAAATTTCAAATTCTACACGTCATTTTCACCTTA
Organism: Lepisma saccharinum; assembly: GCF_977018435.1. Lineage (NCBI taxonomy): Eukaryota > Metazoa > Arthropoda > Insecta > Zygentoma > Lepismatidae > Lepisma > Lepisma saccharinum. The sequence goes on along the minus strand of NC_139248.1, from coordinate 4,774,053 downwards.
AGTGATTGTGTTTGTATTTCTGGAATGAAAACTAACAATTTCCGATAAGTTCCAGGCACTTGCAATGTAGAAAAGGAAAGAATTAATGCCGTTTTGAAATGACCATTCGGTATTTCCCGACTGCTCGGGATCCAGAAAAGTAGGGAAGTCATTTGCTGAAGTCGGGATCGGGACAGAATTTTTCTTTCCGATCACGGTCCCGACTTTTCTAGATACCGCACACCACTTGTTATTATTATTTATTACAAGATACATCTTCCAAGTACGTTGAACATAATGTACTGTGTATACCAGAAAAGAAAAGTTCAAATGAGCATTTATGTACGCTATACTTACACTAGGCTATGCACTTGTATTTTTTTCTTCAGTGCACAACATGTTTCCGCGAATATATCAAAGTCTGCCTAACATGAAATGTAATATTGTACAACTTTGCTTTCAGGCAAACTTGGCATAAAGTAATATTTCATTCTCACAGGCAGTGGCGTGCCCAAGGGTAAGTTGGTGGGGGTTATAACCCTTCCCGTTGGCCCAGTATTCCTAAAAAGAAAGAACGTCAAATGTAGGAAAAGATGACAAAATGAGGGATGACTATCAAAAATAGTGTACGTAACCCCTCCCTTTCGAAAATCATGGGAACGCCACTGCAGTCTCAGGTCAACATGCAAGGGCAGATTTTTTCCACCTTTCGATGTGTAGTCTTTAATTTCTGCAGTAGAAACCAAGTGTGGCTTCTTACCGATGTGTAAAATGATTAATAGAACTTTCGTGTCGGTATTTTATAAGCACAACATATACACGAAGTTTTGTTCAAAGCTAAGTTGCGTTACTGCGAAGCTGTAATTAGATTTTGATCAGCTGTAGGAGTTTAGCTTAATGGTTTAATTTTTGCTTTGTAACTTGGCCATAAAGCAGAATTGAGTTGCAGAAGTATTGTATTTTTTAATATCGCTTATAGGTTCTATGAAATAAATGTTAATGTGTCTGTAATGGTCTTACATAGTAGTATACATTTTTAAGAATACTTCAGTGAATTGAACACGTTGCCACAAATATTTAAAATACTATTACTAATTTGTATAATACATTTGAAACTTCTGCTCTATAGAATCCTTCAAAATGTCACCAGTATTTTTTTCATATAATCAAAAGAACATCACGTTATGAATCTCCTGCATGTGATTGCAGAGTAATCAAACAAACGCCAGATTATCTATTCTTCCATTGCACGTTAAGGAACAAACACAGACACGCCCTTTTTTAACAGACTACACAGAGCCAAGATACCATTTCCTGTATCATACACTCCCTGTTATCGTCTCCCCACCCCCTCGTACAATGTGGATACTATATAGTTTTGCCCGCCAGATTGGTATTTAATTTTAAAATTTGTGTGTATATGCAAGTTTGTGATCAGTGTTACAGGTCAGTGAAGTGAAGTATAGTATTGCGATATCTATATGACCACAGCTACTACTACGAATTCAATTCTATGGTACTCCTCCACAATTCGCAGTGTTGTACACCTTCTTGACCAAGACTGCCACATACCCGGCGGTGAGGGTCACGAAGGAGAAGAATTACAAACGCTGTCTTGACTTTTTTATATTGTTTAATCAGCACTATATGCCTTAACTTTGTTGAGATGTCAAATGGGAGAGGTCTATGATGCGCTCCTTCAAATAATTGGCGACAATAAAACTGTCCAAATGGTCGCACATGAGGCTCGGTGTATTGCAAACTAGTTGTGTGGTTTTACATTTCTTTGCTCACTAGTTATATGGTACGTATGACTTCTTATTCCACGTAATGTAATGAGCAAATGCCTTCAAATTATTAATCTACGATGTGTTTGATGATTTCTTGCAAGCATATCGGCGTTTTGAAAAAAGCCTTTACCTCCCAGGGTTGCCCCCATGGTACACCCATTCATTTGAGGCTGGTTGAACCCCAGAGCCGCTTTATGCGGGGAAAACGCAGGAAAGAATTAAGACCTTAGATCACCCACATTTTAAAAATCCAATAATGTATCACAGACCTACAACGTTAAACATATGAAGTCAAGCCTTCATTTCTTTCCTAATACTTGTTACATTTAAGATACATTTAAAAGAAAGAGAGAGTTTTCATAAAGTATAATAATAAGTCTAATATAAAATTAGTGTTTAACTGTGGTCGAGCGAGATATCCTTTTTTGGTTAATAGTATAATAAAATTATTTATGTTATAGTTTGATGTTTTACTTAGGAATATATTAATTTTCAATTTACCGTTGCTACGTAATGGCGGGAGGAGGAGGGGGGGGGGTTCGCTACCTCCTAGGGCGGCAAAATTACTAGCGCCGGCCCTGGTGTACACTGTATATAACACACCTTATTACTGACTTCCTTGGCCCTGGATGTACAGGGTCAAGGAAAACAAAGAAATGAGCATAATTTTCTCTACGGAGAAGATATTGAACCTAAACCAAAAAGAACACAAATAATAAACTCGACAATGTAAATTGATGAGATTTAGTAAATCATTTAATGAAGCGCAGGGACGGCGACAGGGGTGGGCACGGGTGGGCAAGCACCCACCCAAAAATTCCTGTGCCCACCCGATTGCCCACCCAATCAAATTCAATAAATATATACAATTAAGAAATGTAAATGGTTCTGTAAGTATAGGCTGGTTCTCACTCCATGTATATTTTATTTGTGAATATACTAGAAACTTCACAAGTTTCAATTCATCCCTTAACAAGCTTTGATGTCATTTGGCGAAACTTTTGTCTAGTAAGTAAGTTTACGAAAATTTGAGCAAATATCCTCTTGAAGGAAATCAATTCAAGCTTTTCTTCTTAATTTTGCCATTGGAAAGCTAAAGGTACTATCAGAACTCTCTTTTAAAATGTGATCTAATGAACACTGTTATGATTAGAAGAAATCAACAGGCTTAGTAAGTTTTATAGGATACTCACAAGTATAAGGTTTATGATCAAGAGTTAATCAGAATTTAGGACGATTTCGAGGGTTGCAGCTTCCAGCATTCAATGGGAAAAAATTGATTCGAAAGCAGCCATATATTGAAGAAAAAAAGATATTTGGAATGTGGAAAAATATTAATATATATATATATAACTAACCATCTGACATGACTTGGGCTAAAGGTTATAGACTAACTCAAACTGTGCATAAATGATGATGTCAGCACCGGGCCTTTACATAAATCTTGGCCTGGGTATGATCAAAGTAATAAATAATAAAAAAATAAAACTTCATCTTCGCCTTGCTTCCTCCAGATACGCACGAAATTATATCGACCTTTTTAAGTGGGTCCACACTGCAATACCAGGAAAGAAGAAGACATGCGGAATTTTATGTTTGATTGATAAATTTTAAAAAAATAGATTTCGCTTTTCTTCACTTCGCAATGATGATATGATGAAAGTGATGAATGGACACTCACAAAAATACCCATGCTCAGACCGGGATTCGAATCCGGGACCACTGCATCATAGCGCACTGCGATAACCACTCCGTGAGTAATTTGATGTGCCACTTTCTTTATTATATCACATTTTTTACATAGCTGTCATCTTCAAATAATGCAATGTATCTAAAATAACCATTTTTAATTTGTTCTAATTAATAACGAGTATTCACAATCACTACCATACCGAGGTGACCAAATTTTAATCAGTTTTGTAGGTTTGGAAAAAATCTATCGAATTACTGAATCAATATTATCATGGACGTCCGCAGGATTTTTTCCAGGGAGGGGCAAGGAAGGTATTTTTTTCGGGGGGGGGGCAAAAAAGTCACATTTTCCCCCAAAAGAGTGTTGTTCCCTAAGAAAACATTGCTTAAATTTGAATTTATGGTGTTCATGCAATAATTAACACATATTATTGTGGCTAAAATGAAATTTTATGTGTGAAATACATAATTTTTGGTTGACTTTCATTTTCCAGGGGGGCCACGGCCCCCCTTGCCCCCCTTCCGGACGCCAATGGATATTATTAGTGGTTATTGCTATTTACAAGTTCTCTTCCAACATATAAATTTTCACTATCAGTTATGCAGTTCTTATGATTAACTTGCATGAATTTCAAAGAGGAAGAATGGGGTGGAAAGAAATCTTGACTCGAGGGTGTCAGAGACCTACGTACAATGAGGCAGCCAAAAAGAAGAAAATTGCAAATAATCCAGTAGTAATCTATTTTTAAATCCACATGCTAAAATAGGCTAATTGTCACTAGATCTCCATTTTAAACTGTAGTCCTAACGAGTGTGCATTGGCCTTCCACTGGAAATCGAACCCAGGACTACTTAATACAGAAATAACTCCGTCAACCGTATCATTTTATCATAAAATAAGATGCGTCCATTTACATAAGAGGTGGATTACACTATTATTATGATTGGCCAATGGATGTCCACAGAATTTTTTCCAAGGAAGGGCAAGCATGGTAATTTTTCCAGGGGGGGCAAACTAGACATATTTCCCCCTTAATAGTGCTGCCCCCTCAAAGAATCACTGATAAAAATTGAAGCTCTCATGTTCCTACAACACCCACCCTTCCAATAATTAACATAAATTACTGTGAATGAAATGCAATATATGTGTGTAATGTATAAGTTTATGGTAAGATCAATTTTCCATGGGGGGAAATGTCACTTTCTCCCCCTTCCGGACGCTCATGGATTGGCCGCCTGAGATTTAAACTATTTATTTCACGTACGGACAAAAATATTTGAGACTTGTATAAATCAACGTCGTTGTTCGCGGAGTTATCTGTTTTGATAAAAAATGAAGCCTTGTGGAGTTAAAATTACTACCTCAACTTTCGAAGTGGTATGAACTGTTGATACTCTATTTGTGGAAAGTAATCAAGACTGATTTGACTCATTGTTATATTGCAAGTCGATTATCTGCTAGTTTTGTGACCAATGGTGACGGTGAGGTTGAACACTAAACACTAAAAGGAATATCTTGACTGCGGTTACAGGCACCAGAGACTCATTTGCCTCCAAGAATACAATTTCCAGAGTGTATTATTCAGGAGGGAGGTTGACATTTGAGTGTGTTCGAAACGGTCACACTAACAGCACAAATAATCTGTGAAAAAGATACGAATTACTGGATACGATGATTATGTTTGATGAATTCCTTGCTTTCAAATCGCTTTCTACACAAGGTAAGAGGGAGATCTCGAGTGAAAGAGGGAGAAAGACAGAGAGGGGGGATACATGTTAGTCAAACTCACATAATGCCTTACGTTTGTACTGCCCACCCTAATTTATCAATATACAGCTTCTGCCCACCCGGTCGAAAAATTCTGGCGCCGCCACTGATGAAGCGACTAATCGCAAAGGACATAATCAGCTCAGATCCTATTACTTCTTCATGGTATGTGACGTAAAGTTCCCGCCCAACCGTTTGACGGCGTTAGTGGCTATCACATCTCCTTTTCCACAGCCTGTAGTACACATCCTCATCTAGACATTGTTCTTGTTCTGGTGTTTAATATCTGCATACTGCAACACTGTCGTTTTGTCATTTCACGTGACTTTACATTGAAGTGATGGATTCACTTGGCCGGTCACACGTCATCGCAAGCAAAAACTTCAACCGTTACCATGGTTTTGGGCCAGGGCTGGGGAGAACGAACGATCTTTTCTGACGTCATTACAGGAATGTATCTCATATGCAATTTCAACATTTGTTTCTTCCTCTAGCCACTGGTCAAAAAGTTTTTCTTGCGCACGTAGTGATAATCTATTCAAGCACGTTATGGGTTCTGTGTAACTATTGTGGTAGCCTGTACCCGGGAGTCAAAAGGTAATGAAAAGTCATGTATTTCTTTGCGGAACCTTGAAGACAATGATGAACAGAAAACGCATTTTATTTAGAATTCCGTTGACTTTTTTTATTTTACTTTTTGGCCATGTTTCCGTATTTTATACTTTTTACTGTTATCAAGATTTTTTTAACTGCATTCATATTTGCTTCACCCAGAATTTTGCAACGGATTTTTTTAAATCAACTACAGAAATTAATTTAAATTAAAGACTTAACGCTGCAGGTAACTACAATTAAAAAGGATAATAACACTTGATTGTATCTTCGTTCTTGTCTTCAGAATTTAAACAATCAAACATCCGGAAGTGTCCAGTGGCGTAGCAGCCGCCACCGCAAATTCCGCGATGCGGGTGGGGGGGAGGCAACTGCAGGGGCCTCGCTATGTTCTCTCTCTGTGATCCTGAAATTTTATATAATCCCAGAAATTCAGCAGTTAGTGTCACTTATTTAAAAATGGATTTACGAAACAGAAAGTTGGTTCCCAGTAACATATCATATGACGACGTCTGCGATAATAAGCAGTGGTGTGTTGTCTCAGCCAGAGGGCTCCGGGCAACTTGACACTATGGGTCTCCTCCAAAATTCAGAATTATGTTATTTGCTCATAGATGGCAATCGATAGCAAACTTCTCTAATATCATGCCTTTTTGTGGTTTTCGAAATAATAGTGTAGTGTAGCGTAGTACAGTTGTAAATCGATTCACAAGATTCAGTTCCTCAACCGGTCGATGCCTTAATGTTACACAATACCTAAACAAACAAACTTGATAATTTATGACCTTTTTTATTACCAGTAATATTACGTGATATTTAAAATGTAACTTCCCACCAAATATTCTCAAGGGGATCCCCAAGCCTCAGTATGAGATTGAAATAAGATCTGAGATAAATTTCCCACAACGTTTACACCTCTTATGTTTTACTTCAAAGGGGCCCAAAAACTCAGGATGTTGAGCCCAGGGGCAATTTTCCCTTTGCCCTTAGGTCCAGTCGCCCCAATTCCGCCACGCAGGATACACAACGTATACAGTGCTCAAAGTGCTCCAATCCCTCCAATCGGCATCTCATTGAGTGACAAATTTTCAGTGAATAAAATCCAATAAAATCCAGTCGCTGCTTAATTTTCTATCTTTCAAGACTTGAGTCCGTTGCTATTTCTTCGCAGCAGATTACAATTGACCTTTTGATGTTGGGTCACCATCGACAATCTAGATGTCCAGTTCATCCCCCGTAACTGAAATGAATGTTTGCTTGAGTATATAACTCACTGTTAGTATTATAAGCGTAATGTGAACGGCATTTACGATGAACCTTGGTCTGGCATAGCCAGAGGATGGCTTTTTTTTGGGGCTAAAAGGGCATCCACCTCCAAGTCCAATAAGTCCAAAAAAAGAGTGTTTACTATCTTTTAAACAATTTACCCAAACAGTATTTTTTTAAATATATGTATTATATGTAACCTACATTTAAAGAAGAAAAACGTTTCGAACAAAAAATACAAAGATTCACGAGCAAAATAGTTGGCTGTATGAAGCCTCCACCCTCCTTAAAAAAAAAAAGAAAGAATCCTGGCTGTGCCACCATGTTGAATGAGAAAATATTTCTAATTTCATCGTCCAGTTGTTTATGAGAGATTCAAACCACCCTTATTTAGTTTCGACAAACTACTAAACTGAAGTAGAATGACAGCACTTCGTTCCTACACGTCAGCAAAAATTTGATACGGCTGGTGTTATGTTACATCCGGTCGTAGCGGGCCACGAGCGGTTTTATTGTTGAGTCAGCAGAACGTGTCTGATCACGTTGAAGACATCGGAAGCGGTGGGGGGAGGGGGTCAATGGATTTGTCACGTTGTTTCTTGATGTATGCTAACCTAACACGTGCATATGTTTGTGTGTGTGTGTGTGTGTGTGTGGAGGAAATGCGCGCGCAACCATTGCGTATGATGGAAAGACATGAAGAAATGATTTAAAGATGGCGCCGAAGGTGCTGTACCCCCCGAAAGCTTAGCGGCTAAGGTTATTGCTCTGTAAAACAAGAGGCGTCGAGGGTTCGATTCCTGGTAGAGTCAATATTGATCGATTGATAGATTGAGTTAGTTTTTTTAAGTCCGTTTTATGCACGGTAAAACTAATCAGGATTGGACCTACAGTTGAAAAGTGGTGATTCGGACCACTATGTGCCTCCACCGAGTATCGAACCTGGGACCCTTTGATTACAAGGCGACGATGTCAATATTGAATGGTCTCGATTAGTCTGTGTGTAAATAAAGGCAACAAAATGGTTGAGTTCGAAAATCGAGTTGGGTTAGTGGTTAATGTTGTCACCTGGCAATGAAGAGGTCGCGGGTTCGATTCTCTAGGTAGTTAAATTAGGCCAATTGTTTAGTCCCGCCATTATAGGTCCCCGATTAGTCCATCTGTGCATAAATAGTGTTTGAATAAAATCAATATGGTGGCCTTGGGTTAGTGGTTATTGTTGTCGCCTGGTAATGAAGAGGTCGCGGGTTCGATTTTCTAGGTAGTTAAATGAGGCCAATTGTTTTGTTCCGCCATTATAGGTTCCCGATTAGTCCATCTGTGCATAAATAGTATTTCAATAAAATCAAAATGGCGGCCGCGTTTTGTGTTTAGCGGCGGCGGCGGCGGGGCGGCGCGGCGCGGGGGGTGTTTTTTATTCCGCGAGATGTTTTAACCAAGTGGTTGAAGGTTCGATTCCCAATGTTGGTGAAAATTGGATATTCAATTGTATTTGTTTAAAAGTTCCGATTAGCTTTTTGTACACAAAGAGAAAATGAACTAATTGGAAATAGGATGTTTATGCTGTAATGAAAAGGTCCCCGGGTTCGATTCACAATGTCAAATTGGCTGATAATGATGTTGTTTTTAAAATAAAAAAAAAAGAAGTGTGAATAAATTAGAATCTGTTGTTTTGCCGTGTGGGGCCCCAGTAACGATTATCTTAAATGCATAAAGAGTAAGTAAAATAAGCAAGATGGCCGTCACTATTGTTTTGTGATCAAAGAGGAGTCACAGGTTCGATTCAATCAAAGGAGGCAACATTCTATGTTTCAATTCCATGTAAAAATCTAAAGTCATGTTTCGATTAACCTCAATGCATAAAGAGGAATTAAACAAAAACAAGCAAAATGGCGACAGATGTGATAAAAGAAAAATTGAATTAGTTTTTTTTATAGTGACAAGAAAAAATAGCGAATCACTGTTAGAAATAGAATGAAAATAAAGATACTTGCCTTTGCGTGTCCAGCGCTGTGCAGAAAAGCTCTCATGCTTTATCTCCGACAAGTCCACAATACACAATTTTTTTATTGTATAGTTAATTATTAATGTTGTTATTAACACAAATTCTTACAAGTGTGAAGAAAAGCTCTCATGCTTTATCTCCGACAAGTCCACAATTCACACTTTGTCATTATATAGTTAATTATTAATGTTGTTATTAACACCGATTTTTACCAGTGTGAAGAAAAGCTCTCATGCTTTATCTTCGACAAGTCCACAATACACATTTTTTCATTATATAGTTAATTATTAATGTTGTTATTAACGATTGTTACCAGTAAAAATATAAACCATGAGGATTTTTAAAGGGGTGATAAATGAAAAAAAAAGCCAAGACATATATTTTATCCCTGTTTATTACCAATATTTACAAAATTCAAAAGAGCCGCACACACACACACACACATACATATGTAAAATGTTTATATTGTGTCACCAGTTTATCAGCATGTTATTTAACAAGTTTTTATTCTTCAAGTTTGTTCACTCACCCACATAAGGAATTGTGTCACTATCATATCCATTTTCTGCTGCAACCACTGAATTAAAATGTTTCACTATTTTTTCCACAAGCATGTTCTCGCAAAAAAGAAACACTTCTTTGGAAAGTCTTTTTCCGTCGATGTTTTGTATAGACAAAGGCTCAGGTTTTGTACATCCATGTAGATGGGAAAGCACAAACTTCTCCTTATTACATGCATGGACAGGGGAAATATCTGTGCAACCGAAACATTGTTCGCGAAGGTCGAGAATGCAAGATTCCACACAGTTTCCAAAATATGATTTCAGATACGGCGACACTGTTTCACACATAACTTTCGCATGCTCGATGCACACAAATATCTTCATAAAGTTCCGCCACGAACTTTCTGCGATGAACACTATCTCCAGGGAACCGTAAGCTGGTTTTTTTCTTATAATGATCTGACGACGATTGTACAGTGTGGTTATCAGCAATTCATGTTGCGCACTTAGTGGGTAGGAAACACGAGGCTGCTCACCTGGAATAGCGATGTAATTGTCGATTACTGGAAACAATTCCTGAAGAGCGTGCCACTCCTGCAACTGTAGTTCAACACCGGCCGCCCCGCTTCTGTGTAGCCTGACCACAGGTTGGAAATCCAGATGAGAGGAAAGTCCGATTGAGATAACCTTTGTTTTCGAAGCATTCAAATAGTAGACGTGATCAAATAATATCGACTGGCGTATAAGACTAGTTACTTGTTTTTGTTCTTCAGGTAAATGCTGATCGCTCTCTTTCTGAAGAACCCCCTTGAAATTAGTGTACGGTTGAAATCTTTTTTTCAGCGGCATCGAAATAGAGGATTCCATGACTAAGAACTGCGAGATACTGCATGTAGCAGCGTGCAGATATACATTTGAAGAAATGCGTGGGTGTGTTTTTGAGACGCATACGCGCGTAGCAAACCAAGCATGTGCTGGACAAAAAAGGTGGAGGGGGCGGGGCGTTACAAAGATCAATGGTGAGAGAAAAATCAGCAGAATATCATAAACGTCATATTGAGGAAATATTGGATAACAAATATTAATTAATTTAATTAAAGCATCAACCGCATTGTCGATCTGAAATTAGGTTTATAGACAGGGGGCACAATGGAAAATATCGACGATGTTCTAGTATTGGATTGTTTCTGTATTTCCATCGGTATAATCCTCCACCACATTTGAAGCATACTGTTTTATCCTGTTTTTGAATGTAAAATAATCCTGCTTCGGACAGAGCTTCTACAAACGGGAATTCTTTTGATTGCCAGTTTCTGAAAGAGGACAATCTAGCATTGAAAGATCCCATCTCTGGATATTGCGTCATTGTTCTGTAAAGACACAAAACAAAATAAAGATTATAAGTAAGCTGTTGTAAACTGTAACGCTACAAAATTATTAATATACTATTAGGACTATATGTAACTTGTATAAAATTTCAAACAGTATTTACTGTCAATATGTTCTAGTATACGTACCGAGTATTATAAATTTAATTTACGAGTCAGCAAATAAGTTGTTATAATATTGTCGTTTTTTATCGGTACTGGGAATAAAATTTGAAATTTATGCATGGGTTTACCAGAGGCTCTATGGAATAAATACAGAAAACAGTAATGCCCACAGTACACAGACCCGTAACTTTGTATCTGATGAGTGTTGTACGTATAGAATTTAGAGTTACTTTCCAAAAATCGCAAATGGTTATGCACATGTGGAGGTTTTCCGTAACTATCAAAAAATCCCCCCCGGGAGTTACTGTCTATGTAAATTGCTACCCAATGCTTCCCGGGGCTATCTTTGGGGTCTGTATTTACAATCAACGCTGCTGGTAGTTCCACATGTACAGGTAATTCATTAGCTGCGAAAACCCCAACATGATGATTGTCAAAGGCTCTATTTGATATTAACCCGTGAAGCAAATTTAAAGTCGACAGCATTGCTGGACACTAAATAGTAATATTGTGCAACTCACCTTTTTATACTTCAAAGTAGACGGTACACGTCACAGTAGATTCCAGAACCAATTTGATCTGGGCTACCAAGCTGTTTATCGTTGTTGAAACAATGGAGAGCTATCTAACACAACGCTGATGCTCGGAATATGTAGGCGGGGTTTACAAACGCGCATGCGTACAATGCTATCTGGCATTTGTTGTGCTGTTGTAAAATGAATTTTGTACTATAAGAAAATTGTCTGTATCTGTGTGTCTGTGTGTGTGTGTGTATATATATATATATATATATATATATATATATATATATATATATATACACAGACACACACGCATATTTATTTATTGATGAAGTGTATATATATATATAATAGAATACAATATAATATATATATATGTAATTTGAAGATACAACATATCAGTAAAATCTAACAACTAGAAAAATATTCATAACATTCGACTTTTATATTATATGTAATTTAAAACATTCTTCACAGTTTGAGAAATGGAGTGCTTGTGGAAACACCCGTTCTCTGCAATATTGGCTGGTCCATCAGGATGTGGAAAGACATATTTTGTGAAGCATTTTCTCCAGTGTTTACCCCAAATGGTAAATGTAAAATTCAACAATATTTTGGTGTGCTACGGGGAATGGCAATCTGCATACAATGATTTCCCTGGTTTTGTACAATTTCGGGAAGGAATGCCTAATATTGACCAATTTGTGCCAAATTCTGGACCTCATCTTATTATTATCGATGATCAGATGATGGAATGCGATCAGAGTCACAGATTTATTTACAAAAGGGTGTCATCATCGTGATATTAGTCTTTTCTTTATCACTCAAAATCTATTCCATCAGGGAAAAGGGAATAGGGATATATCTTTAAATAGTCATTATATTGTATGCTTCAAAAATCCAAGAGACAGAGCCCAAATTAATTATTTATCTAGACAAGTATACCCGGAGAATCCAAATTTTATAAAAGATGCATATTACAATGCCACCGCTGAACCCCATGGATATTTGCTGTTTGATCTGAAGCAGAACACTCCGGAAGAAGTACGTTTTCGGTCGCGGATATTTCCCGACGATGATATCAATTATGTATATATTCCTACAAAAAAAGCAAGCATAATCACTAGTCGTTTATTCTGTCATCATGGCTCCAAGAGTGAAACACGCTAAAGTGCTCCAAGTTTTGTCGGATGCTAAACCAGCACTTCGCACAGCGATATTACAAGCTGCTGATTCTTCCTTAGTTAATTCAATCTGTGAGTGTTGTTACAATGTTCTAAAAGGGAATGTTCCTCTTTCAACACCTCAGAAAACAAGATTGAGCCGGTACAAGAAGGTGATACGTAATCTCTCTGCCAAAGGACACTCTACAAAGCAGAAGAAACAGATACTAGTGCAACACGGAGGATTTCTACCTGCGTTATTAGCCCCTTTAATAGGAGGTGTGTTATCAAGTTTATTTAAGTGAAAAAAATCTGAACATGGAGCATGCCAAAAAAATGGTTATAATACCTCAAGAATTTATGGATAACATGAGACATCCTGTTATGTCTGCACCGTCTACATCCTTATCGCAATTGGATCAGGATATGCAAGTAATTTTGAATCTCAAAGGTCTTTCGGATGATGAAAAATGGAATCGTTACAGTATTGTGCTCCAAAAATTTCTGTCTATTACTCGAAAACAAAGAGAACCTGTGTCGCTACCGATTACAGAATCTACTGAGAAGTTGACTGATATAAAAGAAGAAATTCTAGCTGCTACACCCAGCATGTATCGTAGAAAAGCCGAACTGTTGTATGAACGTCTTTTACATAATAGTAATATTGATTGGGATAAATATGGGGCAGTTTTTATTAACAATAATAAAATTGAAGGCTCAAATATTGTCGATCTAGTATCGGATATAATTCGACCACGAAAAACAAGCAATCCTGCTGGGTGGCAACTATTCAATAGAGCTCTGGCGTTATCTAATATTCCTCAAGAATATATTGGAAACCCCCGGAGACAGGAGTTTATTCTACAGATTGTTTTTGGCAACCCCGGACGCCATGTTCCGCTGTCCGGAGCTAACCAAGAAGAGGCACAAGAATTAACAGAAGAAGAAGAAGAAGAAAAGGAACCAATTTCTTTTGTATCATCATTTCCAGGGCACAGACGTAAACGTACTGTTCCAGTTTGGTCAAGATACAAACCATGAGCGAAAAAATATTAGAGAATGTCTGGTACAATCCATCTCATCCAGCATCCTATTCTACAGCTTCAACACTATGGAAAGCTGTAAAAAAATCCATACCATTGTCAACAATCAAACATTGGTTGACAAAGCAAACTGCATACACTTTGCATAGACCTGTAAAGCGTCGATTTCCGAGAAACTTTTATTTTGTGCATAATATCGATGACCAATGGCAGGCTGACTTGAATGACATGCAGAGTTTGCGGAATCACAACAAAGGGTACAGATATATACTCACAGTTATCGATATGTTTAGCAGGCATGCTTGGGCTGTCCCTGTAAAAAATAAAACTGGTGTATGTATAAAAAAGGCTTTCCAGCAAATTTTCAAACAAAGCAAAAGAAAACCTTTGAAATTACAAACTGACAAAGGCCGTGAGTTTACCAACAGCATTGTGCAGGAATATCTCAAAAAACAAAATGTAATTTATTTTACAACAAAGAATCCTGATATTAAAGCTAGTATTGTTGAAAGATTCAACAGAACTTTAAAGGAACGCATGTGGAAGTATTTTACTAAGCAAAGAACCAGCTGTTATGTTAATGTACTCCCAAAGCTTTTGAAAGCTTATAATCATAAAATTCACTCGAGTATTAAAATGGCACCAGCAGATGTTACTCCTGAGAAGGTTTTGAAAGTATGGCACAATATGTATGACAAAAAACTCAAATCTGATTCATCTCCACTATTGTCATTGAAGATGCCATTCAAAATAGGAGATACAGTGAGAATAACAAAAACCAAAAAACGCTTTGACAAAGGTTACATGGAAAATTGGAGAAGAGAAATATTTGTGGTGGAACGTATTTTGAAAAGAAATCCTCAAGTGTATGAATTAAAAGATCTACAAGGACATAAAATCGATGGAACATTTTATACGGAAGAGTTGCAATTGGTCCGCTTACCGGATATGCATGAAATTGATAAAATCCTTGCGACCAAAGGTAAAGGAGCCAGTAAAAAGTTGTTAGTTCATTGGAAAGGTTACTCCAGATTATTTGACAGTTGGATTAGCGCATCGTTTTTGGAGTCAAAAAAAGAGAGAGAGAGGCATAAATTTTTGTAGGTATTCTCATCAGTGGTACAAATAACCTTCATAACACATCATGAGAAAAGCAAACGCTTTCTACCTTACTTTGCCTAGTAACAGTTCCATGAAATATTTCCCAAGTAATACTCTAACTAATTACACCACAAAGCTTCAGAACCGTGTGGAGTTGGACACCAACAAATGGGAGATGGCATTGGTAGAAGTGCATTATCCTTATTCAATACTAAACATTACAAGATTTAACAACTATATTCAATATAAATCTATGGATGATGTCAAATGGAACGAACTTCGAATATCCGAAGGCTATTACGCATCTATAAACAGCATTGTTGCAGAAATCAATAAATATTCTGAAACATTAAATTTTAGTCTCCGAAATCATCCTGCGTACAAACATGTGACTGTTGATATATCTACCAAGCAGAAAAACATAAATGTACGATTGTCACCTCAACTGGCACGGATATTAGGTTTTAAACCGACCGATGATCTATCAGAAGTAAAAATTGGACGCTCGCCTCCAAATGTTGTGAGAGAAATTCCTTCCCAGATGTATATTTACACAGATATTGCGGAATCACATATGGTGGGAGATGCTGTCGCCCCTCTATTACGTATTATAAACATTAATCCTATGGAACATACTTTTGGAAGTGATGGTGTGCAAATTTTCGATTCACCACATTACATCCCAGTGCAGAAACATAATTTCGAACAAATAGAAATTGACTTAAGGGATAGCACTGGTGCACACACCCCATTCTCCTTCGGACTAGTGTGTTTGAAACTTCATTTTAGACGTTGTGGTGAAAAGCTCTGATTATGAATGACCGATATTTTCAATACTACCATCAACAAGCTGGATCTGGTGTGGTAACATATATTACGGTGCTGCCTATCAAAAAGGACATGGCATTGGAAGTTTTCTTGGAGGACTTTTTCGGTCAGCTTTGCCTCTTATCAAAAAAGGAGCGAAAGCTGTAGGGAAAGAAATGTTAAAAACAGGGGTTAATGTGTTAGGTCATGTTGTAGACAAAACATCCCTAAAACAGTCACTACAATCCAGAATTTCGGATGCCAGATCAAATCTTAAAAGAAAAGCTGAAACAAAGCTAAAGGAAATGATTGGTTCAGGTTATCAGGGGCATAAACATTTCAAAAGGAATCACTCTGCTTCGGGACAGCGAACTGGAAGGATCGCTCAGAGAAAGAAGAGATCCAGTACCAATACAAACACCAAGAAAACAACCAAACGCAACCGTAAGAAAATTCAAATAACATCAGATATTTTTGATTAGATATGGCGCTAATTAGGAAGAAATCATGTGAGTGTTTTAAAAGTGAATTGGATATTTTCTCGGTAAAACCTACTCAGACAAGCATCTTAGAACACCACACCATCGGATACAAACCTGTTAGTTCTCTGGCAGATAATGCCCCCACCGAGTTTGTAATACCTGGACATGGTGATGATTATATGGATTTAGCACACACAATGTTGAATATAGATGCCAGAATTGTAAAAGCGAATGGTCAGTTATTGCTACCCACAGATAAAACAATTGGACCTGTCAATGATTTTCTCAATGCAATGTTCAGCGAAGTACAAATCTACTTAAATAACAAACTCATCTCGTTTCCATCTCACATGCACCCATACAGGTCTTATTTTGAAAAAGCACTGAACTATGACATATCTGCAAAATCATCTCATCTCCAAAGTGCATTGTGGTACAAAGATACAGCAGGCGCTTTTGATAACGTTTCGGAAGACAACAAAGGCTTTACAAAACGTAACCAACTAACAAAACAGAGTAAAACATTTGATATGTTTGGTTACTTGCATTCTGATATTTTCAATCAAGAGAAATTTTTGATCAATGGAGTGGAAATGCGAATAAAACTGATTCCTTCGAAAAACACTTTCTGCTTGATGGGATTAGATGACAGTGAAGGCAAAGTGGAAATTCTGGATGCTACACTATATGCAGTGATGTGCGTCTACGCGTAAACAACGATAGTCTACATTCTACACGTAGACAATTTTATATACGTAGATTACGTAATCTATGTAAACAACATGGCGAAAGGTGATAACTTAGCAAAGGGCGTCGTGGAATTAAAAGAAAATTATACTGCGTATCAGTTGCTGATGTGCGAAGAGAACTTTTCATACTCTTTCTTCCAAATTCGAATAATTTCTCACCTAGGAAAAAACTAATATAGGAAATATTCTAGTGTTTTATTGTAAAAAGACCACTCTTGCCTCACGACTGCCATCTGTTGTTGTTTTTTGCATACTATTTATCTTCTTCCATAGTTCATGATTGAAGAAATTTTGTTGTACAAGCAAATAGGATTCTTTTCTGTTCGTTAAGAACCAATATAGTTGAAAATGTCACTTTCCTTTCATGAAAGCCTTGAAAATTAATTTTAATGCACTGTAGATTGTCTACGTAGTCTATGTAAACTACAACCCAATGTAATCTACGCGTAGATTACGTGTAGACAACGCATGTAGACGTAAACTTATAGTCTACGGCACATCACTGACTATATGTGAGAAAAGTATCGGTCAGTTCATCCATCAAACTTAGTCACAATCGCATATTGCAAAAACATACAGCAAAATACCCTCTAACAAGAGTACAACTTAAAGCTGTAACTATTCCAAAAGATATTGTTTCAAAAACAATTGACAATGTGATACTTGGACGTCTTCCGAAACGATTAGTTGTGGGGTTTGTTACCAACGATGCATTCAACGGCACTCTGTCTACAAACCCATTCAATTTTCAACATTTCAATTACAACTTCTTTACTTTATATGTTGATGGAGTCCAAATTCCCGGCAAACCACTTCAACCAGACTTTGAAAACAACAAGTACATAACAGCATATCACACATTATTCTCTGGAACAGGGATACACTATATGGATGAAGGAAACAATATATCGCGTGAGGAATACCCCCAGGGATACGCATTACTTGTTTTCGATATAACACCAGACGCAGCTGCAAGTGCCATATCCCACTGCAGTCTTCAACGGCAAGGGGCTGTTAGCTTGGAAGTGCACTTCAAATCGGCTTTGGAATCTACTGTGACTTGTGTTATCTACTCTGAATTTGACGCTCTCATGGAAATTAATAATCAAAGAGATATTCATCTGGATTAATTGTATAACAAGGTGAGTTGCACAATATTACTATTTAGTGTCCAGCAATGCTGTCGACTTTAAATTTGCTTCACGGGTTAATATCAAATAGAGCCTTTGACAATCATCATGTTGGGGTTTTCGCAGCTAATGAATTACCTGTACATGTTGAACTACCAGCAGCGTTGATTGTAAATACAGACCCCAAAGATAGCCCCGGGAAGCACTGGGTAGCAATTTACATAGAGAGTAACTCCCGGGGGGAATTTTTTGATAGTTACGGAAAACCTCCACATGTGCATAACCATTTGCGATTTTTGGAAAGTAACTCTAAATTCTATACGTACAACACTCATCAGATACAAAGTTACGGGTCTGTGTACTGTGGGCATTACTGTTTTCTGTATTTATTCCATAGAGCCTCTGGTAAACCCATGCATAAATTTCAAATTTTATTCCCAGTACCGATAAAAAACGACAATATTATAACAACTTATTTGCTGACTCGTAAATTAAATTTATAATACTCGGTACGTATACTAGAAAATATTGACAGTAAATACTGTTTGAAATTTTATACAAGTTACATATAGTCCTAATAGTATATTAATAATTTTGTAGCGTTACAGTTTACAACAATTAAGAATAATGCTAAAATATTTTTCAAAACTGCTAAAGAGATAGGTTTGGAAGTTAACAAAGAGAAAACTAAATATATGCTTACAGGCCGAAACCAAGTGTTAGGTAATAATCAAAATCTAATTATTGATAACAACTCGTTTGAACCAGTTTCCAAATTCAAATACTTAGGAGTAATATTAACAAATGAAAATTATATTAAAGAGGAAATAAAAAGTAGGCTTAATTCAGGAAATGCATGTTACTTCTCTGTTCATAAACTTTTGTCTTCTCGTTTAATATCTAAGAAACTAAAAGTTAAAATATACAAAACAGTAATTTTGCCTGTAGTATTATATGGGTGTGAAACTTGGTCCCTTACATTGAAAGAGGAACATAAATTGAGAGTATTTGAAAATAAAATCCTTAGGAAAATCTTTGGACCTAAAAGGGATGAGGAGACAGGTGAGTGGAGAAGGTTACATAATTTAGAACTACATAATTTGTACTCATGTCCAGATATTATTAGAATAATTAAATCAAGAAGACTTAGGTGGGCAGGACATGTGGCACGAATGGGAGAGGAAAGAGGAGTTTACAGGATTCTTGTTCGGAAACCAGATGGTAAGAGACCTGTAGGAAGGCCAAGACGAAGATGGAGGGACAACGTTGAGATGGACCTAAAGGAAATCGGTAGGGATGGAAAAGAGTATATAGAACTTGCTCAAGATAGGAACAGATGGAAGGCCTGTGTTGCTGCAGCCATGAACCTTCGGGTTTAAGAAGGCTAGAGAGTTAGTTAGTTAGTTACAGTTTACAACAGCTTACTTATAATCTTTATTTTGTTTTGTGTCTTTACAGAACAATGACGCAATATCCAGAGATGGGATCTTTCAATGCTAGATTGTCCTCTTTCAGAAACTGGCAATCAAAAGAATTCCCGTTTGTAGAAGCTCTGTCCGAAGCAGGATTATTTTACATTCAAAAACAGGATAAAACAGTATGCTTCAAATGTGGTGGAGGATTATACCGATGGAAATACAGAAACAATCCAATACTAGAACATCGTCGATATTTTCCATTGTGCCCCCTGTCTATAAACCTAATTTCAGATCGACAATGCGGTTGATGCTTTAATTAAATTAATTAATATTTGTTATCCAATATTTCCTCAATATGACGTTTATGATATTCTGCTGATTTTTCTCTCACCATTGATCTTTGTAACGCCCCGCCCCCTCCACCTTTTTTGTCCAGCACATGCTTGGTTTGCTACGCGCGTATGCGTCTCAAAAACACACCCACGCATTTCTTCAAATGTATATCTGCACGCTGCTACATGCAGTATCTCGCAGTTCTTAGTCATGGAATCCTCTATTTCGATGCCGCTGAAAAAAAGATTTCAACCGTACACTAATTTCAAGGGGGTTCTTCAGAAAGAGAGCGATCAGCATTTACCTGAAGAACAAAAACAAGTAACTAGTCTTATACGCCAGTCGATATTATTTGATCACGTCTACTATTTGAATGCTTCGAAAACAAAGGTTATCTCAATCGGACTTTCCTCTCATCTGGATTTCCAACCTGTGGTCAGGCTACACAGAAGCGGGGCGGCCGGTGTTGAACTACAGTTGCAGGAGTGGCACGCTCTTCAGGAATTGTTTCCAGTAATCGACAATTACATCGCTATTCCAGGTGAGCAGCCTCGTGTTTCCTACCCACTAAGTGCGCAACATGAATTGCTGATAACCACACTGTACAATCGTCGTCAGATCATTATAAGAAAAAAACCAGCTTACGGTTCCCTGGAGATAGTGTTCATCGCAGAAAGTTCGTGGCGGAACTTTATGAAGATATTTGTGTGCATCGAGCATGCGAAAGTTATGTGTGAAACAGTGTCGCCGTATCTGAAATCATATTTTGGAAACTGTGTGGAATCTTGCATTCTCGACCTTCGCGAACAATGTTTCGGTTGCACAGATATTTCCCCTGTCCATGCATGTAATAAGGAGAAGTTTGTGCTTTCCCATCTACATGGATGTACAAAACCTGAGCCTTTGTCTATACAAAACATCGACGGAAAAAGACTTTCCAAAGAAGTGTTTCTTTTTTGCGAGAACATGCTTGTGGAAAAAATAGTGAAACATTTTAATTCAGTGGTTGCAGCAGAAAATGGATATGATAGTGACACAATTCCTTATGTGGGTGAGTGAACAAACTTGAAGAATAAAAACTTGTTAAATAACATGCTGATAAACTGGTGACACAATATAAACATTTTACATATGTATGTGTGTGTGTGTGTGTGCGGCTCTTTTGAATTTTGTAAATATTGGTAATAAACAGGGATAAAATATATGTCTTGGCTTTTTTTTTCATTTATCACCCCTTTAAAAATCCTCATGGTTTATATTTTTACTGGTAACAATCGTTAATAACAACATTAATAATTAACTATATAATGAAAAAATGTGTATTGTGGACTTGTCGAAGATAAAGCATGAGAGCTTTTCTTCACACTGGTAAAAATCGGTGTTAATAACAACATTAATAATTAACTATATAATGACAAAGTGTGTATTGTGGACTTGTCGGAGATAAAGCATGAGAGCTTTTCTTCACACTGGTAAGAATCTGTGTTAATAACAACATTAATAATTAACTATACAATAAAAAAAATTGTGTATTGTGGACTTGTCGGAGATAAAGCATGAGAGCTTTTCTGCACAGCGCTGGACACGCAAAGGCAAGTATCTTTATTTTCATTCTATTTCTAACAGTGATTCGCTATTTTTTCTTGTCACTATAAAAAAACTAATTCAATTTTTCTTTTATCACATCTGTCGCCATTTTGCTTGTTTTTGTTTAATTCCTCTTTATGCATTGAGGTTAATCGAAACATGACTTTAGATTTTTACATGGAATTGAAACATAGAATGTTGCCTCCTTTGATTGAATCGAACCTGTGACTCCTCTTTGATCACAAAACAATAGTGACGGCCATCTTGCTTATTTTACCTACTCTTTATGCATTTAAGATAATCGTTACTGGGGCCCCACACGGCAAAACAACAGATTCTAATTTATTCACACTTCTTTGTTTTTATTTTAAAAACAACATCATTATCAGCCAATTTGACATTGTGAATCGAACCCGGGGATCTTTTCATTACAGCATAAACATCCTATTTCCAATTAGTTCATTTTCTCTTTGTGCACAAAAAGCTAATCGGAACTTTTAAACAAATACAATTGAATATCCAATTTTCACCAACATTGGGAATCGAACCTTCAACCACTTGGTTAAAACATCTCGCGGAATAAAAAACACCCCCCGCGCCGCCCCGCCCCGCGCCGCGCCGCGCCGCCGCCGCTAAACACAAAACGCGGCCGCCATTTTGATTTTATTGAAATACTATTTATGCACAGATGGACTAATCGGGAACCTATAATGGCGGGACAAAACAATTGGCCTCATTTAACTACCTAGAAAATCGAACCCGCGACCTCTTCATTACCAGGCGACAACAATAACCACTAACCCAAGGCCACCATATTGATTTTATTCAAACACTATTTATGCACAGATGGACTAATCGGGGACCTATAATGGCGGGACTAAACAATTGGCCTAATTTAACTACCTAGAGAATCGAACCCGCGACCTCTTCATTGCCAGGTGACAACATTAACCACTAACCCAACTCGATTTTCGAACTCAACCATTTTGTTGCCTTTATTTACACACAGACTAATCGAGACCATTCAATATTGACATCGTCGCCTTGTAATCAAAGGGTCCCAGGTTCGATACTCGGTGGAGGCACATAGTGGTCCGAATCACCACTTTTCAACTGTAGGTCCAATCCTGATTAGTTTTACCGTGCATAAAACGGACTTAAAAAAACTAACTCAATCTATCAATCGATCAATATTGACTCTACCAGGAATCGAACCCTCGACGCCTCTTGTTTTACAGAGCAATAACCTTAGCCGCTAAGCTTTCGGGGGGTACAGCACCTTCGGCGCCATCTTTAAATCATTTCTTCATGTCTTTCCATCATACGCAATGGTTGCGCGCGCATTTCCTCCACACACACACACACACACACACACACAAACATATGCACGTGTTAGGTTAGCATACATCAAGAAACAACGTGACAAATCCATTGACCCCCTCCCCCCACCGCTTCCGATGTCTTCAACGTGATCAGACACGTTCTGCTGACTCAACAATAAAACCGCTCGTGGCCCGCTACGACCGGATGTAACATAACACCAGCCGCATCAAATTTTTGCTGACGCGTAGGAACGAAGTGCTGTCATTCTACTACTGATATATAGCCTTATTCGATGACAAAAAATGGGAGGGAAGGGTTAAAGTTAATTCATTTTACAACTGTGTGTTCTTCCCACTCTGGCATCATCTCGATGTTTCTATTCTTCACTGAAGGGGAGCCCCAATATTTTACTTGCAGGCCTCCTCCCCCAGAGAACTGCGCTACGCCACTGGTAGTGTCAAATCCTACAAGTATAATTTAAGGTCATTTTTTGAGAATTTTAAGTAATTAACTTTTTAACTCGAGTGATACTTCAGTTAACGATATACCTGATAATGCTATTATGTACAAGATGGGCTAAAAGTATGGAACCATTCCTATAACGGGCTGACGCACCTATCCAATTCAATACCCCCGAAACATGACGTGGGAAAGAAGGAAAACCCCTATAAAAGACAAATGCGCTGACAGGATATAGGGTACGGGGGAATAGTGTAGCCCATGCTACGAAGATGGGTTGGTTGGGACTTTGGATGGGCGTGTATAAGCCCATTTGTCTCTTACAGGAGTGGTTCCATACTTTTGGCCCACCTTATAGTTAGGAATGAAACTGTTCATTGCAGCGTTTGTGTTTTCTATGCACTTTCGCAATAATGACAATGACTGCTACTTTATTTTACAGGATCTCCGTAAGAAGCACAGAATGGCTGTAAAGTCCCTTTATAATTCCTGCATCATCGGGTCGCTACTGTGCGAAGGGGCATTGAACTATTTAAGAATGAACGAAACCCGTCAGCAACAGGAGAGAGAGGATGCTCTGGACGTTCTACAGTTTGCTTCCAGAGTTTTCCAGCATTTAAACTTTGTAGTAACACTAGTGGTTCAAGGATCATTTGATCCAAAAGAAACTGATCTCCAATTTCTACATGATCGTGTATTCCCTTCCATTATTCTGCACTACCCATGTCAAGGGAGTTCAAGTGATATTGATAATGCATACCTGAAAGCGAGCAAAGGTTTCCTAATCTTTGCCAGTGATGAAAAGTCATTAGTGAGTGCACTTGATTATTTCCACCCTTTTTGGAATCAAAGGGCTGAATTCGTTGTTATCTTCAGAACCCACATATCTCGCGAGCAACGTATGCAATTGGCCAGAACAATATTTCATGTGGCTTGGGATCAAAAAATCATTAATATATATCTTGTGTATTTGTATACAAGCCAGAATTACATTTCAGAAGAAACTTTTCAAAGTTTGCCACATGGATACATGTATAACCCATTCACAGGAAAAGACTTTTCAATAAGTATAATCGAGTTCATACCTTCTACCTACCAAGATTCAAAGAAGCACATGCGATTTAATAATTTGAATAAACTTCCACTAACTGTAACCCTCTGTTATTTGGTTATCTTCAGTATGTTCACCAAGGAAGGGGGTGATATAGTAGAATATGATGGACCCGCAGGTAAAGTTTTTCAAACTTTAGTTGAAAACATGAACTTTACTCCCTTGCATGTTTATCAGCATGAACGGAACCAGGTAGGGAACAAAATACCAAATGGAACATGGACTCACATAGCAGGCGATATAATATATGGAAGAGCAGACATAACTCTCAATGTCCTGCCCGTGTACTTAGAATTAGCCCAACTTTTAGATTTTACATATCCGTTTGTTTTCGCCAGTTTAGCCATTGTGGTGCCGAAAGCAGAACCATTGCCTCAATGGATGAGTTACTTTTTTCCTCTGTCACCAATGACATGGAAGATTACCCTAACAACATTTGTATTTCAAGGGATAGTTTTCTTTCTTTTCAATTATTTGTCTTTCAAAATTCGAGAAAAGAAAGTTTACATCAGCAATATTCTCTTGTACACATGGTGCGTGTTTCTGCAAATATCAATCAAGAAACAGCCAGAAACGGTGACAGGTAGAGTCTTGTTTTTCACACTTACATACTCAAGTTTCATTATTACCGCAGCATATGCTGGAGGACTCATAAAATTCATGACGTACATAAAATGCGGACCAGAACTTGACACGTTGCACGATGTTGCCAGGTCCAGTTTGCAGATTGGAAGTGCCAAACCTGATGAAAACGCAATCAGGGACTCTTCCAATCCTTCATTGAGACTTCTTCACGAAAGATACCGACCACTGAGTGGAGAGGAGATAGTGCCCCATATAGGTAGAATTGCTCATAAACGGGATACGGCATTCTTTGGAGCAGACTGCATTTTGGACAATCTAGCCAGCAATGAGTTCGTTACTCCTGAAGGGAAATACCTATTGCATGTTGTCAAGGAGAGGATTTTCTCTTTTTATGGAGCATTACCACTACCAAAAGGATCCCCACTTTTACCAAGAATAAATCAAATTATCAGCCGACTTGTGGAAGCTGGATTTGTAGATAAGTGGTACAAGAATGCAATAAATAAAGGCAAAAAATCAAACCATTACGAAACTCGACAACATAACAAAAGTGTTCTCGAAGTAAAGCACCTTGCACCTATATTTATCGTACTTGGTATTATTTTATTCCTTGGAGTTCTATGCTTCTTATGCGAACTTTGTGCTGGACATTATATGTGTAGAGGAAAGTGAATGACGTAATTTGCCCTTGTTGGATTTTTCAACCACCATTAATGGTCAACCAACAACATATAGAAGTATAGCGCATAGGATTAGTCTGATACAATATTTAATAAAGCACTGTACTGTACATAAAATATTCTTAACAATTTATATATATTTATAATGCGCACGGTTTTTATTTTATTTCACAACCATACACGTTGCAACTGTAAATATTTAACAATAGACTTATAGTGAGGTAAGAGGAATAAAGATTGGTGATTATTGTTATATTTGAAGCGCCAGTATATTTGAAACAGACAGATTTTGTGAAAAACTTTATAATAGGTAAAAAATGTATAGAAATAGACAATTGCCGTCCATTAAAAATGAAACATCCGGAGAAAGTAACGGGTGTTTGAAATGTGCACGCACGAATATAAAGCCAGTAACAATGGAAACGGCAATATAAAGCAATGGCAGAAAATCGAAGAATCACAATTACGAAACTATCTGATGTAAGGAATTTCCTTTAGGTCAGATGAGTAATTATCACGTAAATGGTAAACATTTTAGATAATTTTGTCCCTTATTTTCACACTACACACTAGAAACATTACACCTGCCAACTTGTCGGCAAATAAAGATTCTTGCCTTGGTGGATTGAAAACAACACACGCACTACATCATGAAACAAGGAGGTATTTGGAGGTGGACATTTTCATAGGAAAGAGTTTGATGAATAGGTTTATAAATAGTGGGAATGGTCGATCCGTCTAGGAATGACAGCTCTATTGAAGAAGCATTCACTATTATCTGTTCGAAAGTCGTATCGTGTCAGCTTGATTCCTTTTTACACGTTATTTATTATTTTCTTTTGTAAGGGTATAGATATTTGGAATTATCCAGAACGAGTGCAGGAATCTAAGAGTGACAATTCTCATGTCTTGTCGAAGTGAAGGTGACAACTTTATGAACAAAGGGACGACTACGTACAGGAAACACTTAGAACTAGTGGCAACGTATGTCGCTTCACCTTTTGTCAACTCGAAGGCTTCGCAGTGAGTGCATTATTCTTTTAAGTAGCAATCAATGTTTTCATGTGACAAGTGTAGTGTAGATGTAAATAATAAAATATCAAATCAATCTGTGGAAATAAGTTTCATATATTTTAATTTAAAAACTTAGATCTTACCATTCTGTAATCACTCATCCAAATCTTCGCGATTAGCCAAAAGTGGCAGAAAACCGAAGTAAAATAAAACAAAACAACCAATCGGTGCCGTGAACGCGTATGGAAGGATGTGGAAATGGGGGCACACATTCACAATCACTGTAGTTTTTGGAAGTGATGTGTTCAACACCAAGCTCCGGTCTCCTTTACCATTCAGGATTGACCCAAGCAACCTATTTATTAGAGGCTGAGCAAATACGAGAGAAGCTCCATGCAAAAACATTGCTGGAAAAATTCCAATCTGAAATCATTCACCCCGGGAATTGAACTCAGGTCTCCAGCGTGGAAACTATATCATTACGAAATCATCTAATTAAAAAAAATGGTGAATAGCTTGTAACTTTTTTTAAAAAAACAACGTCAACTCCCATAAACGAGTAGCCTACCTACCTAACCGAACAACCTGTATGTATCTACCTTGATTACAGTTCCACGTATATCTCGTTGCCATGACAACAATGCTGCCATCTGTTATCGAAATGTTAACACAAAATTGAGCCTTAATACAGCCTTAAGCAGCAGCTAAATTTTGCTGCCAATGTTATTCTCTAAGGACACAGTTTTAATCCCAGTTTATCAGATGCGTTAAAATGCATCTCAATGCGGAATATATATATATATATATTAAAGTTTTTCAATCCTCTACATTATATAGATTCAGTTCGAATACTGTCCAGGTGCAAATGCACTAGCCATGTAGCGTTAACCAGTGTGGACAACGGAAAGCGTATTTTCATCACATTGATTCATGTGAATCCGTTTCTTAATGACTGACCTGACAAACATCATTCGATAAAAGATAACCGATTGTGGACAGTTCGACACACAAAGAGCTATTTCTGAAGCACGCAATACGTAGCCTAATTGACAACTTGTGGACGAAAATACAACAAAAATATCAAATAAATTGACATCAATCTTTAGATGGTGCACTAATTGTATGCACAAGTCGATAATAACGAAAAACAACCTGTTTCGATCAATTATGTAAATATGTTAATCGCACAGGTCACCATTGTCGCTGGGCCATGTTTAAAACTTTCTCACAATATCTGGTGTTGTTCTCTCCCAGCCGTAGGGTCTGTGCTCACACACAAGTAATCGTAGACAACGCATAAACCATCTTCACAATACATAAGCAACATGTTAGTTGTAATTTAGTAAGTATAAAGTAACTTTCTATTTCTATCAGGGATGTACAGAGCGATACGTAAGTATTGTTAGGCAAATAACCCATGACTATTTTCATTAATTACTTCTCTTACATCCTTCGCGTTTTTTCGGAACGGATTTAGGATCTATGGTGTAGTGGTAATGTCACCACCTTGTAATCAAGGGGTGCCGGGTTCGATACCCGACTGAGGGACATTGTGGTTCGGATCGCACTTTAAACAGTCTGTCCAGTCTCGATTAGCTTTTCTGTGCATAAAGTGCACTTAAAAACACAGACGCGCGTACGGGGGACCAAGAGGGGGCAGTTGTCCCCTAATACTCTCACTTAGAAATTTAGTGTAGAGGAATCTTATCACCGTTATTAAATAATATTATAATATTTACAAAAGTAAGTAAGACGACGAAAGTTCCAAGCAACTACGGAGGGGGAGGAAGGTGCATTGTTTCCTGTGGAGTTGAAATATCCAACTACGTTCTCTAGCAAATTTCTTGTTATTAACACTCCCACAAACTTTATTCGTTAATTGTGTTTCCTCTACGTGTCTGCAGAATAAATTGTTCATTCAATGGAAATCAGTAGCGGCGATTGGGTGACAAAAGTGGAGAGTAGAGTTAGGGGCAGTTTATTTTTTTCTTTGTAGACAAGGCTCAGCATTCAGTGCAAAAAGTGTGGAGGGCAACTGTCACCTCCACGCTCCCTTAATTACCGCCACTGTTGGAAATAAATAAATTATGCGTAGTTGTTTTGAATCTGCTGCACGAAACTATGTTTATATGTAAAATAGTCTCTGAACCAAAGAAAGGGAGGGGGGGGGGGGACAAAGAACATTGGTGCCAAGAAGTTTGAATTCTTCTAATACAGTGATTTTCGGTGGGTCCGGATACACACTATATGCGTCCCTGTTCCATGCCCATCAATACAATAAAATAGCGAGATGAAATGGGGTTTTCTTTCTCCGATTTAAATTTCATCAATGCCTTTGTCACCCTAATCAGAGGGTCTGCGCATGCCTATGCATAAAAACAAACTCAAACATAAGGAACGGATTTTTACGAATACTGATGAAGAGGTTGTCAGTCAGAGCGTTTTGATACAGAGAGAATAAACGTGGCGATGGACAATTTGCTTGGTAATACCACACTTAAGTATCTTACTATATTTGGGCCGTGTCCGAATCGACAAGTACACCGTCACGTTCTTTCCCGTCGCTTTGCTATGCCGTCCAAGTCGTCCGAAACTAATGCTGCCTTGCAGTACAGCTTCCACTTTTCTCGCCAGGTGACGGTTCGAAAGTCACAAATCATGCTCTGGGGGCACAGGCGCACACTACGGAAGGAGAGGCGGCACCCAAACATCAAAATGCTTTCCAACTATTTACTATTTGAATTGTGATTGTGGCACGTCATTTCATCTTTTTTCTCAATGCAGTGTTATCTATAAAATGTCCACGTAGCACTGAATTTTAGATTGTCTATGTTCTAAATGTTGCCTCTACAAAGTGAAAGTTGTAATATGGCTGCCGAGCATGGTGCTACAGAGAGTTGAAGCGTGCATTTGCCGCGCCTTCCACCTCTCCCTCCAACTTCATCTATGTTGCAGATTCGGACTACAGCGGGTGGAACGATGCTCTACTGCAGACAACAGCTACCGGTTTGGACATGGCCAAAAGAAAAGATAACAATGGATGATATTCAACCCGCACGCAGGGGTCGAAATGAACCGGAGCGGCGTTTCGATTCCCGTTCCGTCTCGTCACTCTAAGGGAGAATTCACACCGAAGAGACACGCGACAGGTGACACGCGAGTTTCACACCGAAGAGACAAGATGTACGCGGCAAGCGACACTGGTTGCTTTGCTCAGTTTGCATGATGGTAGGGCTACCGATATAATTGCATTAATCAGTTTATTAGTCACCCGGAGAAAAACGTAACAAGAGACATTGTTACACGTAAATTGCGTTGTAAAATTTGTGCAAGTTATTGAAACTTGGGAGAAGCATGTTGTGCATGAGAAAACTGAAATAATATGCACTGACCTCAAACTGTATATGCTAGACTTTTCAGCCTGAATAAAGCGAATACCTAAAAACTAGAGAAATGGTTCTCAACCTTCGTGAAACCATGTCACGGTATTTTTTTTAAGGCAATGCCCTCAACCGAAGAATTTTCCTCGTAAATCTTTACAGTATTTAAGATTTTATGCATGAATGAACACGAATCTATGAAATTAAATATTGATAAATAAATTCTATTATAATCATAAAGAGCAATAATAGTTTGATTACGTGTAGGATTGTTGACAAATATAAAAATTTGGAAGACAAAGTGGTAACGTCGTCTCCTTGTAATTAAGTGATCCCGGGTTCGATAACCGGTGGACGCACCAGGCAGATCCAGTTTTGATTAGTCTATTTGTGCATAAAATGGACTTAAAAAACTAAAACTCACAACTCAAATATGATGCTGGGATTACGATAGTTGTCAACCACTTTCAGCAGAACCTTTCGCTGCTCAGTATAGTTGATACGAGGGCACGGTATCGGGTCGCGGCCCGGCTGTTGTGAAACAATGCCCTAAAGTACTTTACCATGTTGACTAATATATTTTGGACTAAAGTGCCTCCATATGCTGGCTTTTTAAAATAAAAGTAGTCAGGTAAATGGCCAAAACAAGGCCTCTTTTCACTATGTTGAAGGTAAATTACGGCCGATAACTGCATCAAAAAACTTGTTAAAGCGAAAAGAACGTTGTGTTTAAATCTTAAAACATTGTGCATATTGATACTTTATTATATCAACAAATTAGAGGTTCAAATATGATCCCGGCTGGGCTATCTTCCAGAGTCTAAATATAGCTCGTTGCAATAAAGCATTCACTGCGCATACGCGAACAACAAACTGAAGCGACACGATATTGAGAAAACGGCACAGTCCGAGACACACGTAAGCGACATACGACACGTGCATCTTGCCGTGTCTCTTCGGTTCGAAAGATTGCATTGATTACTGAGTGTTGGTTTCCAAGCGACACGTGTCTCGTGTCGCATGTCGCGTCTCTTTTCCGTGTGAATTCTCCCGTAATCGGAGACAAAAAACGGACAACAGCATGCGTTAAAAAAAGTAAAGCGTTCCGTTTCGTGAAAATTCCCATTTCGAGTCCTGTCTACACGTCATCACGCAGTGAACTTTGGGAAGATAGATTTTTATTTACTATCCCCACTTTTTGAATAATCGTGACGATAAGGATTACCGATATGAAAAAATTGATGAAGGTACACTGGCAAAGAATGCCCATGATTCGAACCCAGGACCCCCGGCGTCGTAGTGCGCACTTCGCGGTAAGAAGCAGGTGGTTTAGTACAGGGCCGGACTGGCCCACTAAGCAAAATCCCGCTACGCCCTCTCGTCTAGGCGCCATTCCGAAAACACGAATTCGGTTCCTTCACAGATATAACAGTACATAGGCGTGCGCAGACCGTGTGATTAGGAGGGGGTTGCGAAAGGAATTGATGAAAGTTCAATTGGGGAAAAAAACCTAATTTTATCTCACTGTTTTAGTTTTATTGCATTGATGGGAGTGTGCATATATTTACACCCCCACCCGACCGTTTAGCAGTAGTACTTAGCAGAGGCGTCTCGTGAACGTGTGCGGTGCATGCTGCGCATGCGTCAATTGTGGGAAAAAAAGACACCTTGCTCTGCGACGACATTCATAAGCATTTCTACATTCTAATTTCTTCATATATAGGAGAAGTATTTATTTTACACGAGAGCATACTGAACTAAGCTTATATTACGTTTCTTGGATCTGAAATGACGCATGCATCAATTGTGGGAAAATAATTATTACTTTCTTTCACTTCAGATCCAAGAAATGTAATATAAGCTTAGTTCAGTGCTCTCGTGTAAAATAAATACTTCTCCTATATGAAGAAATTAGAATGTAGAAATGCTCATTAATGTCGTCGCAGAGCAAGCTGTCCTTTTCACCACAATTGACGCATGCGTTCACGAGACGCCTCTGGTACTTACTTGTTCTTACTTCTCCCCCTGGTAATGTACAATGCAGTACAGAAAATAAATTGCGAGCGAAGCGAGCAAGTAAATTTTCAGATCCAAATTTTTGCAAAATGAAAAGAGTATTGATTTAATATGGCGATAAAATTGTCATGGAGCGCCATGGCATTCTCTTTTATATTTTTTCTTATTTAGACCGTTCGGCGACCAGGGCCAACTGCGGTCGACCCCTAGCTACGACTCTGAACTTGACAAGACTGCAAGCAAAGCAGACATTGCGAGCGAAGCGAGCAAAGTAAATTTTACGAAATGTATTTTCATCTGTAAAAAATTTGAAATCAAGGGGGTAATTTCAGCTCTGTGTCCCCCTTCAGGTGTTCTTCGGCGTCTGGAAGAAATAATGCAAGATAGACGTGAAAACTAATTCCATCTTCTTGAGTATCCTTGGTCCTGCTACTCTTTCTTTCCTTTACTTCCATGTTTGCCCCCCAAAAATTGATTTCCGTCCAAGGTTGTGGGGGCAATGCACCTTGGCCCCCTGTGATTGCGCCACTCCACCCCCTTTCCAGGTAGTTGCTTTGAACTTTCATCGGCTTGAAAATACTTCATTTTCTTTAAGAGTATAATATCGTTTAATAACGACGATAAGATTCCTGTATCCTAAATTTCTAGGTGAAAATATAATAATATAGGGACACGGACGTCTGGAAGGGAAGCAAGGATGGCCACATCTCCCCCTTTGAAATCGAATGTCAACCTAAAAGTACATTTTCACACGTATCATTTGATTTCAGTCATAGTAATTTACATTAATTATTATAATGGGGATGCAGGAATGCGATAATTTCAAATTCAAGAGGTGTTTTTGACAGGGCAGCACTATAATCGGGGTAAAATGCCTCATGGGTATATACCTTGCTTGACCCCATGTAGAAAAAAATCTGCGGACGTCCATACTTAGCCCCCCCCGGCCGCACGCCTATGTAACAGAAGTCATAAATATTTTCTTTTCTTTCCATCCTGGACTTCCACAGACCCGAGCTACTGACCGGAGGCGCTGCACTCGGGAACGGGGTGCCAAACCGGAAAGTTTTCCGTTGATGATAGCACCAAAACCTTATTTCTGATTACATAAGCGTGGCTATTTGTGTCTTAGTTTGAGTTTATTTTTAAGTCCACTTTATGCACAGAAAAGCTAATCGGAACTGGGCCTATAGTCTAAAGTGGAATCCGGACCACTATATGTGTCTTCACCTGGTGCGTTGCTAAAAGTTGGATTAATTGGCCTACTGCATAATAAATCAACAGTATATACACTGACAATTCACAAAAAGCAATATCAATATGTAAATAAAATACGATAACATTCTGTATTACAGTATAAAGATTACTATCGTGGCCTTCATGTTTAATTGTTATCATTAAAATAATAGTTTCATATTTTTTATTTAAAAAAACCTTCTCTATCAGTGGCAAAACCACAGGGAGGCATTTGCCCACCAACCTTGAACGGAAATCAAATCTAGGGGGGCAAATATTTAAGTAAAAAAAAAAAAGGAAGACTCAGAATCTAAGAGCAGCAGGACAACAGGATACTCAAGATGGAACATTTTTCCCTACTTCTTGCATTTTTCTTCCACATAGCCAAGTGCACCTGAAGGGGGGAACAAAGAGGAGCAATTGCTGCTCTCGATTTCAAATTTTATACAAATAAAAATACATTTCGTAAAACGTTCTTGCTCGCTTCGCTGGCAATATCTGCTTTTCTTAGTCTCAAGTTCAGAGCCGTTAGGGGGCGGTCTGAGTCTGACCTGGGAGCCGATCAAAATTTAAAAAATGGAAAAGAGAATGCCATTGCGTTCCCGTGAAATTATTTGCACCATATTAAATCAATATTACTTTCAGTTTGCAAAAAAAATGGATCTAAAAATTTTCTTGCTCGCTTCGCTCCCAATATATATGTATACATGTCGTATGTACAAAACTAATTGCATTCGTCATGCATTTCCTGTCTTTCAGTTTGTGTGTTCGTTTTCCATTATTAGCTAATGTGGAATTGAACGTGCTGAATAAAAATATTTCAAATAGTTTGTTCCGACAATATTGCTTTAGTACCGACTTGTCCTACCCAGTTTTTCCGTGAATCATGAAGATTGAGTTGGTGTTTTAAGTCCAATTTATGCACAGTAAGGCTAGTCGGGACTGGACCTACAGTTTAAAGTGGGATCCGAACCACTTGTGCCTCCACCGAGTATCGAACCCGGGACCCCTTGATTACAAGGCGACGACGCTACCACTCCGCCATCGGGGAGGTGCAAATAATAACGTCTTTGATATTACTACTACTACTACTGATACTACCATTACTACTAGTACTATTATTATTGGCACGTTTATCCTGGTGCTTGCCCCCCCCCGACAAAAATTTGTGGTTGCGCCTCTTTTTTCAGCTTTTACTGTATTGATAGACAATCAACGATTTCTTGGGGCGTCGTCTTAAGGAAAATTGCCACCGCCCTCATGGCAGTCCCAGTCCGGCCCTGGTCCAGTAAACAGAAAAGAAAAACCAATTCTACACACGAAAGTCCATTCTAACTAAGTAAAACTATACAACAGTGACCGTTCATCTTTATAATAAATCGGCGGGTCTAGTATTTGTGGCAACAGGTACAGAGCTATTACAAACAAAACAAAGCCTTTGCGCACCTCCCCCTCAATCTATTCAACTCGAGCCAGAAGGAAGTATGCCACACTCTACCCCTCCTACCGCAATTAGAAATGACAAATTCAAATAAAACATGGATGTTCTAAGTTTAGCATGCAAACAAGGCTAGCTTCCTTGTCTTACACGATCCCTCGAATATCCATTCACCTTAGCATCCAGAGAAAACACACAGTTGCAAACAAGAATTTTCAATTTAGCTCTCCCTATCCCCCACCCCCAAAAATTACAAATTTTCATAACAATTTAAGTCAACTGTTGATAATATTACTTCTTTTGCAAAAAAACAAAACAAAAAAAACCTCTGGTACAGTGGCAACTACTGAATTTTAAAAGTAGCTAGTTACAGTTAGAATTGCTCCAAAAAGAGTAACTGTTATATCCAAACAATACAAATAACTGATGAATTTTTGTTGCCATTATCTGATTGGTTCTTCCACTGCCATATTTAATACTAAATATGTCCCAATGCAACTGCCACAGTTCATTCAAAGCCTTGTTGCCTTGATTGTGCGTAAACTACAAAGATGAGTATCGATATTATCCAGCATTGTATTTATTTGATTTATGTTTCATTGCAGGCAGCCCACAAAGTCACTGCTGTATGAAAGATGCTTCCTTTTGGTACTTCTGTTTTCATTATGCTAGTATGTAATAAACTGGTGTGTAGTAATTACTTTAATAAATCAAATGAAGACACTCTAGATACAAATGTGGAAAGCATTCGCAGTGCCATGCAGTTTGTCTCAGAAATGCTTCATGATGTCAGGTTTCTTGCACTATTAATGAAGAAAGATTCACCAATATTATCAACGCGAGACCTTCAATTAATACACGGATATCTGGAAATGCCTCTTCTACAACTCTTCATTGACTACAATACTCAAAAGTTTGTTACGAGTAAGGAAGGAAAGTTGCAAGCATTTTTAATTCACGTTGGTGATCAAAAGTCAATATTAGAGGCATTAGACTTTGCGGTGAAAATGGATGGATGGAATGAAAGAGCTAAATTTGTAGTAGTTTGGACTGAAAGACCTTGTTATGGTGATAGACAATCTTTACTACAAATATTTAATGGTGCCTGG
Source organism: Lepisma saccharinum (assembly GCF_977018435.1). Taxonomy (NCBI): domain Eukaryota; kingdom Metazoa; phylum Arthropoda; class Insecta; order Zygentoma; family Lepismatidae; genus Lepisma; species Lepisma saccharinum. The sequence goes on along the minus strand of NC_139248.1, from coordinate 4,738,260 downwards.
AAAAGAAAAATAATAAATATAGTCATAGTGTATCTACCTGTCAGTGAACACTGTACAACACAACATTTGATTGTGGTGTACACCTATAATCCATTTCCAGTTAGACACGCACACTCTTCCAGTCTTGATCTAACTATTTCAACGATACATGGTACCGAAAATCTCTCTGGTGTACTGAACTCAAGGTTCCATAACTTGAACTCTCATTCACTTCTTGTGGCTTCTTGCCCTGTTTTACTTTACAACGAGTTAATTAAAGAAGGGAATAGAATAGTTGGATATGGTGGCTCTGTGGGTAATGTTATCAACGTTTTGGTGGAAAGCATGAACTTCACAGCCAATCACTATTATCAGCATGCAGCAAATGTATTGGGAAGAAGGCTACCGAATGGTACCTGGACAGATGTGATTGGAGATATTGTCTACAGAAGAGCTGATATAAGTTTCAATGCTATCCCTGTACTCGCCAGGGTAGCGACTGTTGTCGAATTTACATATCCATTTAAATATGAAGGTGGTTTAGCAATCGCTGTACCAAAGGCAAGACACTTGCCTCAATACATGAGCTACATTTTACCATTTGAGTCAACGACGTGGATAGTAACCCTTGCTACGTTTCTCTTCATGATGTGTACTTTTATCACGTTCAGTACACTAGTGAGTAAGGTAGTTGGAAAACGTGCCATGAAGGGAAATCTAGTTCTTTACACATGGCAACTGCTGCTGCAAATATCTGGTAACAGGTTACCAGTGACTTACGCAGGAAGAATTTTGTTTATGGTGATTGCATTTGGTAGTTTAATCATCACATCTATATATCTAGGGGGACTTGTCAAATTCATGACATCCTACCACTCTGAACCAGAAATTGACACTTTGGAAAAAGTAGCTGCCTTGAAGTTACCCATTGGAGGCAACACCGTTGACGAAGAAGCACTAAGGCATTCCATAAATCCATTCATACAACAGTTATACGGAAGATACGAACCTTTAATGTCGGATGAATTCTCCTCTTATGCAGATAGGGTGGCTTCTAAACGCAACGCAGTGATCTACTCAACCTCTACTATCTTGGAGTATGTAGCCAATACTAGACTCTCGTCAGACGGGGAAAGGTTATTGCACATAGTGAAAGAAAAAATTCTGACTTATTACGGTGCATTTCCCTTACCGAAAGGATCCCCTTACAAACCTAGGATAGAACAGATCACTAATCGACTTTTTGAGGCAGGATTTATTCAGAAGTGGGACAACGAGTCACGAAACAAGAGAAACCACACATCGAATGATGGGTTTGCAAAACAAGAGCATGTAGTCTTGACGATGAAGCATCTTTATCCAATTTTCATTATGCTCTGCATTGGATTGTTAGCAAGTGGTTTTGTGTTTCTTTATAATTTGTTAAAAAGTCATATTCGATGTTCTAGTTCATAAGATATTTCCCTTAACCTAATCGACTTGTAGAATGTGTAACTAATATGTAATTTTACTCAATAAAATAGACATAAGAGAGGTAGTTCATGAACTTAACCAAATCCAACAAGGTTCTATACTCTGTTCCGAGAATCTCTGGAGCAAGTGGACGAAAACAAGTCTCTGCGCAAGTAGTGACTCTAGACGTCTTGACCAATGAACACATGAGAGGGAACAGGATTGCGTGGAGGTGGGTGACTGTAGTTACCAGCCTTTGCAGCAGGATTTATGCTTCACTCTGTTCACTTGATTTCTGCCCTTCTCTGGCGTTATGTGGGGGCTTGCTCCACAGATTCCTGGCACAGAGTATACACATCTCTGTAGTGTGTTTTATGTCTATTCAGTTACTTCATTTGAAAACATACGAGGCAGAGACGTGGCATGCATGTAACCGCTGTTACCGCAGAATTGAAGAACCTGTCTTAAAATATTATTACATACATAAACTGGTTATAATGTCGTAAAGTAACTATTGCAGACTGACATTCTTTCTGACACCGGCAAAAGCGAAGAGGAGGACTGTTCCGGTACCCTCCTGAGGCAACATGATGAAAGGGCCCACGCAAGGAAGACTTCGAGTCGTGGCAAAAACTGTTATGGCAGGAGGAGGAGGCAGGTTATTGCCATACCTGTTTAGCCGCCACAGTTGCCGGTGATCCTTACTGGATACAGATCAGTGTTGCCATATTCAATTGACAGAAAAGAGCTAAGTCATCTAATCGGGTCTATCTTACTCTGAAGGTGTCCACTCACACTGGGGAAAAGCAAACTACCAAGTGATATTTTGTATTTACACTAAATATCAACAATTACGAAAGTCCTCCTTGTCCTTCTTCGACATCATGGGCGAGGAGAGGAGAGGGATGGTCAAGGGGTCCTCTGTCCTTCTAAAAATGTCAACCTAAAATTCTATATTTCACACATATAATATTATTTCGGTTACAGGAATTTGTGATCATTGTTGAAAGGGCCGATTGAGATTTACAGGAATGCGATAATTTCGGATTGAAGCAATATTTTTGAGGTGGCAGCACTGTTTTTGGGTGAAAACATTACTTAGAAGCATAATTTTCCGATTGTTATCTTAGCATGCTCTGAAGTGTCAGGTGTCGCAGGTTCGAATCCTCAGCAAGAAATGGTTATTTAAATGTTTGTTATTATTCTTTTACTTACATAATTATAAAAATTAATAATTATACACACAAAATAATAGTAATTTTATTTCAATAATTCACCATGCATCCTCATAGTCATGATTACGATTATCCTATAAAGCGAAAGCCTTAAAGGTAGCAAGGAACACAAATAGTGGTGTCAGAAATGAGATTTCTGTGGATTTAGCGAAACATGGGAGTGGGAGTAGTTAGGAAACAGATGAAGACTAAATCTACTCTACAGAAGTATTATTTGAAACGAAATGTTTCTCAATTTGGGCAAATCTAGTTTGAAAAGAACTTAGATGGCAACAGTAGTAGAACTGGACTTCTTGCAGTGTAAGGTTCCGAAGGAAATATTGGCTATTGGGGAAGCGCCGATGCTGAGAGGGGAGGGGACCAGGAGGATGCTCCACATGTTACAAAAGTAAACAATGGTTGGCGGGAGGGACTGTGCAGTGCGAGTTTTGTGAGTGGTGCCTTTCGTCCTGGTTGTTGTTTTCGGGCATTGTCAATTAATTAACAAGCGGTGTTAATTACTTCGATTTTTCTGTAAGTATTAAATTATGTATTTCTTTATTAGGCTAATGTTTATTGTGTCAACAACCAATGTTTGCGATTTCACTTCAGTTCTTATGCCAACATTTTTTTCCTGATTAATAACTTTACCAAAATCTAGTATTGAATTGCAGCCGTACCAGAAAAATATTATACGAACTACTTGGAAGATATGGGGGGGGGGGCATGAGGTGGGGATGCACCCAAGTCTTACGGCTTATTCCTTAAATGTCCTACTGATAACCAGTAACACTTTTACAAATCCCACACCAAGCCACTGATACGAGGTCTGACAAAACAAACCATACTGGACTCATAAGTTCTGGTACTTACTACCTGTTGTGGCCATCACCTTCGAAGTAGTGGTGCCAGATCCGACAAGTAGGGGGAAGTTCCATGACAGTAATATTTTTACTCGCCAAACATTGCTTGACAGACAGGGCCTTATGGGCCGGTGCGTTGTCCTGGTGAAAAATCCATCCATTTTTCCACAGTTGAAGCCTCTTTCTCCTTGGCACAGGTTTTCCACATGTTTAATTCTTCTGTGATAATCAGCCAAACAGATTCCCTGTCCAAGTTCACTAGTTCAGCCACTGCACACACACTCAATCTTCGGTCACTTCTGATCATTTCTTGTACTCTGTTCATGTTTGTGTCAGTAACTGAAGACCACCGCCTGCCTGAACGATCATTGTCTTCAACACTTTCCCTCCCCTTGGAGAAACGTTTATGCCACTGAAAGACTTGTACTCTGGACATACACCGTATGCCTCAGTCAGCATTCAGAATGTTTCCGTTGGCGACTTTTTAAGTTTCACAAGAAACTTGATGTTAATCCTTTGTTCCACTTTCAAACGAGCAATTTTCCTCCACAGCGCAGTTCCACGTGCTCACGGAATGATGTCTCACTGGGAAATGCTAAGCTCAGGCGAGTCCACACTTCATGCAGACGGAGGGGAGGTATGGTGCTTCAACACAACACTAACCAATTTACTACAACTGCTTCCATTTGTGAAATATAAATTCTGACCTTGAATACTTCTAAATTGACTGTAATATCTAAAACAGTAATGAAACTGTAACTGAAATGACAAAGAAAGTAACTTTTTAGTAAAACTAATAGGTGTTAATATGTTTCTTGGAAAAGCAAACAACTTTTATGCACAATAAACAAGTGCTGCAATCAGTGGTGTATTCTCCCATGTTATCTGGTATACTGCCAGTACACCAACTTTTTTTACATATATATTTAGAATTTGATGCAACATTTTTGAAGTAGTCAGACTTCTGTTTTTCTTTTACCTCCATGTGTGCATTGGTGTTTTATTTCCACTATATCTAATTAATATATACAATTTAATAACAACTGCCGTGATAAACTGATTAAATTTTCAGAATATGACACTGGCTGAAATATTTTTGACACCTCAGTGTGTCTAAAATACAAGGCTCATTCAATATATAACAGAAAATATGTTGTAACAAATATTTATGACAAGCACCAAAAGAACTACAGTACTATGTTTCAACCTAATCCCCTCTAGTTCAATGCATTATGCCAGCGCTTGATAAGGGCATTGATTCCACAGGGGAAAAATCTTTTGGACCCATGTGTAACCACTCATGCACCGCTAACTGGACTTGGTGATCATTCTGGAACCTCGATCCACTTAGTCCATCTTGCAGGGGGCCAAAGGTATGGAAATCGAAAGGTGCGAGATCGGGCAAATATAGAGGGTGGGGTAAGGACTCAAACTTTAGGTCCTCGGTGGTAGACAATGTGACACTGGCAGTGTGTGGTCTTGCATTGTCATGGAGCAAAAGCACACCAGTGGACAGCAGACCTATCGTCCCTGTAGAATGGAGGGTTTTAGTTTTTCGTGCAACACGTTGGTGTAGGTGGTAATGTCTACATTATGCTTCCATCTGGGAAGCAATTTCACTGACAATAATATGCTGGTTCTCCCGTATCAAGTCCTCCACTTGAGCAATGTTGCGGAGAATCTTCAACACTGGTTATGCACTGTTTGAACTTCTCAGCCCACGCGTACACTTGTGATCGACTCATACGAGTCAATGTACTTAAATGTCATGTGGCGATGAATTTCTATCTATATTAAACAATCTCACAATACTTCTGCAAGGGTGCCGCCAACTTGCGTAACTGTTTCACAGCGTCCCGTGCACGAGGCAGGCATGTCAGCTCCATCTATGAATATCGTACAGATGCCTTCATAAAATTACAAACCCATAACAATCATGGTCGTATTCTAGATTTTCTATACTACTTTTCCGGTTATTTATTGTACTATGCATAGCTTCAATTTCTTCCTTCAATAATGGAAACCAGTTCAATTATATTTTCCAAAATGCAGGAAATTTTGGATATATTTTACAAAACTAAGTGAGTAATGTATACTCCTGTTCAGATAAAGTGGCACATTCTTCAACTGTCCAACACTATAAAGTGTGCCACTTTATGCGAGCAGGAGTGTACAAGGTTTCAAAAACTTTGTGTCTATGGACAAAACTCAAGTTGGACCACTCCAACAACTCATACAAAATGAACAGAAATAGCTTAAACTCTCATAACATTATTATGTGATGGAAAAATATTTCCAATACAGATTATACCCAATTACTTGGGGCGTTCAAAAATGATTGGCACTACAATTTTCTTGTGTTCACAGGTACCATTTACTGAACAATCAAATACAGATTATATTAAAGGTATTCCCCAGCAATGTCTATGCACTGTTGCCATCATTCTGGAGTTTCCGTATTTGCGTAGCAAACCATCCTGGGGGTATCCCGGTGCCACTGGCCGACAACTACATGAAGTTCGTCATTTGTGGTGAACTTCTTACCCCGCATGACCTCTTTCATTGCGTCGAATAGGGCATAGTCGCTAGGAGCGAGATCCAGCAAATATGGAGGATGTGGCAGCACAGTAAATCCTAGTTCACGCACGGTGGCCATTGTCTGGCGACTGGCATGTGGGCGCGCATTTTCTTGTTGGAGAAGAACGCCATGTCCCCATTTTCCTTGGCGGCATTGTTGAATGCGTCGGAGGAGTTGCAGCAGTGAACTGCAGTACCGATCACTGTTGATGGTCGTATTGGGAAGTAGCCAGTCCACCAGAAGTATCCCTTCCTGATCCCAGAACACAATTGCCATTTGTTTGTGCACGAATAGTCCCGGCCGTGACTTCTCGGGACGAGGGCTCCCAGTATGCCTCCACTCCATAGACTGGAGTTTTTTTTTCTGGCATCTCGTGGAAGAACCATGACTCGTCGATGGTGACCAGACGCTCAAAGAACTCCACTGGATCTGCACTGTAATGTTGCACCAACTGTTCGCATATCTCCACAAGCTGCTATTTCTGCACTCTAGTGAGGGGATGGGGTGCCCATCGGGCACACACCTTCTTCATCTTCAAATCCTCATGGATGATGGTGTGGAGGGTTCCCCGTGATAAACCTGTTGCCGTCTGTAGTTTGCATTGTTTGCTTTGCGTGCAGTTACTGGACGCCCAGTGCTTTTTTTACGTTTTTCCGCACATTCCCTGCCATCTTTGAACTCTGCTACCCACCGAAACACGGATCTGAGATTTGGTGCTGTCTCCCCACATATGGCTACAAACCTCTTGTGGATGTCTGAAGCAGTCACTCCTTCCCTCCAGAGAAACCACACTGTCCACCGTTGCCCATGCGTGTCTGCTTCCATGTTGTCGGATCGCTGTCCACCAGCGTACTGGCATGCCGAAACAAATGCTGCTGCTATGCGCTACCTATGGGAAGCAGCAACATCATCTGGTGGCAGTAGACAGTACTATTCTCTATCTTCACGCAGTCATCGACACACATTTCACACTGCTACTTTGCAGGAGTTATAATAGGGGGAGTGCCAATCAATATTGAACGAACTAAATAAAAGCTGTTCCTATACTGAATCTCTCAACAGAGGAAAAAAATGGTACAAATGCTCTTCTATATTTTCATCACTTCGAATGTGCAGTTCAAGGACATCCACCCAGCTCCACGCTTCCCTCTTCCTCTCTCCCACTCCTATGCATTCCCCGTGCAGCACCCAATGAGCAGGCAGAAGGCATGTGTTGGTTGTGTTTGGAGGGGAACAGGCAACTGCATGGGGAGACGATGCCGTGACCTTGAAGCGTAGTTTGGAAATGCAAGCAGTATAACACAACAAATCTTTGAGATTTAGGATGTTAGAATGTGAATGAGTTTTCAATTAGACAATAAAAAAAGTCAGTAACATTATATATATATTTATTGATAATGACTTTCATGTTTTGCAACTTACGTATACACATATATATTATACATATGATGATCTAAGTGGTGTGCACTCTCCGTAGGTGGAGAGAGTTCTATACTACTGTACTAAACAATTTTTGTCTTCTTCGTAATGTCTTTTCTTAACCATAACAAAATTTGAATTTAAAAAAAAAACAGAAACTAGTCTATCATTGCTTTCTTTGGTCATAAAACTATTATCTACATTGTACAATATTTACCAAACCTGAAGAAATATTTATGATCATCAAAATTTTGAGATAACAAAGCACAAAAATTGGAAAGAATACAAAAAAAGGGTCAAGATGATACCAGTTTTGTTAAAACAATCCAACACATAACCTTTGAAACTGAAGTTTGCAGCAGGTGTTTGATCATGTTACTCTGAAGATAAGCATGAACTACAATTGTGACCAACTGCATAATATTACTCCAGGTGAGTCAGGTGATATGAGATGCAAAACTTTATTTAGAAAGCCAATTAGTTGCACAGGGTTTTCTTCATCAAGTACATGGTTTCTATTATATTTGCAAAATGAACAACCAACAGACTCCTTACCAAGAATTATTTTTGTTAGTTTAATTATGTAAATAAAAGCAAGCAGGACAGAAATAAACTGATTTCTCTGCATTGCAGAACTACAAATTAATCACCATCAGTTCTTGATTTAATTAACACCATCACGTCTCTAAAACAGTTGTCAACTAAAGTCCACTACATGGACACCACACTTAACTTAAGGGAACCTATATGATAAAAAGTATCACTCTCGACAGAGAACTACATACAGAACAAACAAGATTAAAGAAATTCCCTAATTTACATGTAGGTGTATTAATATCGACAGGTAACACAGTATAAAAGAAAGAAAAAAGACTAGCATGCAGAATAAAAAACAATGGCCACTTTCAAAATATGACTAGTTTACCGTTTGGCACCTATCCCGGCTATTAGGTGTCAATTTTGGACTTTCATTATGAGGAAACAATTGTACTTGTACTTATTTAAGACATCAATACGAACTAAGGGAATCAGTGAGTGGATAGAAGCTGCTAGCATTACCGTTCATGTGAATTGCTACACAACAATTATCAGACATGGGAGAGAATATGTTAACGTTAGAACTCGTCCAATTTCGCTGTACTGAATGCACCAATATTAGAATCATCTAGCAACACTCGCAATACTAGACACTGGCTACTACAATCCTGGAGATGGGAAGATATTAAAAATATCAATTCGACTCCATGAAAAAAACGTGTGCAGAAAAGAACTTAAAAATTGTGATAACTGGTTAAATCGAGCTACAAATACTGGGCGAGGCCATGAATGAGTAGTCTGGCTCCAAGGTACCCATTCCAGTGTTTATTGTTAATTTAAACAGGGACCATGTTGCCAAACAATTATTTTAATAATGGCAAAAAAAAACTAGTACTTCTACATTATCTAATTGCTCGTCTGGGGCTACCTTTTCATGGCCCTCTCTGTACTTTAGGCAAACAAACAGTAAAGTTGAAAATCTAACAATCAATTCTTAATAATATTAAATTCACTTTTGAACTATCATAGTGGTATAAGCAGAAATCAGAATGAGTACTGGATAGGTCCCACTTAGTATGACACATCAGATTGGCTAATAAGGACTAACACAAACACACAAAACATAATGAAACTAGAAGAACGAAGCAATCAATATGAAATCAGGAACAGCACAACACAGCAAAATCTCAATTATAAATTTCCCTGACACATATTTACTGACACCAGAATGTACAGTACTACGAAAATGCTTCATTGTATTGCATGCATTTTTACAAATAATAACTATAAACAGGTACTAAATATTCAGAAAACAAAGATAAAAAATAAAACAACTATAGTATATACTTTAGGAACATGCAAAAAGTAAAGTTACAAAATATGCAAGTGGAATATGGAGGAAATTACTTGATAAAATTATGACAATATCATGTAAAACAATTCTTGCATTGGGTGCATTTTAAATGGATTTGCCACCAACAAAGCCTAAGTGTTATGGTTAAAAAGATAAATAAATGCATCTTGAAGTAAGAAGACTTGAATAATAATGTTGGAAAAGCAAAAATTATTGGGAGAACAGAAGAATTTCAGGTTAATGAAAATAGCAATAGAACAACAACAGAGGCAAAAGTTTACTATGCTTAGTTGTTGCAATGACCGGTATAAAAAGAAAATTCTGTTAAGAAAAAGAACAGAGCTCAAAAAATATTTTCTTCATTACTAATACAAAATACATCCCTGTTAGCCAGAATGGTAAATAGAGTTGATGAAATTTGGTCTTAGAAAATACTCATGCTCAGACTGAAATCTTTAAATATTTGCCTGTTATCATATTTTGAAACTTTGACGTCGTTGAAGTATACATTCTGGGGTTTTCGAAATAATGTAGAAAGAACAAAGGATATCCTAGTCAATGAGGTTAGAAGTACAAAATACTCGTGCTGGCAGGCATTTGGTGTTGGTTTATAAATATGAAAAGTGCCTTGAAAACACTAAAAGCTAATACTTTCATTTTTACATTCTTTGTGGTACAACTTTATTTTCTTGATACTTCAATGTTAAAAACTTGTATCTTCTTCAAGTAATATTTTTTTTATTAAATTTAAACTGTATCCACAGGCTTAATAATTGATTGTGGTGAAAGCAACAGTAGCACTTCTGACAATCAGTCAACACAAGAAAACACATTAAAAGCTGTGAAAAATGGTTACAAATTTCACCTACTGTTGTCTTCATGATAATTTATTGTTACGCCTTAATATTGTTTAAATGTAGCATAAAAAATGACTCTATAAAGAAAATGCACATTTGTGGCATAGAAACACCGCGAAAATAGAAATGTTGTACTGCACAAGCAACATATTATGTATGTAAGCCAAAGTTCACAAGATGTGAAACATGAATGAATGTAAAGAATTACCTCTTTCAAAAACTTGAAAACAGCACCTACAGTTAAGATTTTAGAAGTAACATAACAGGAAATAATTATAACTCCCAGACCTAACTCAGGTTACGCACACACTGTTCCAAAAAATTACAACCACCTTGACAGTGATAGTGACATGTTACTAAATGTACATACATGTATATGTGTCTAAACTTTCTGAACATTCCTCGTATTATATGCTCTTATAAAACTTTGATTCATAAACTGCAATTATGTTTCCAGTTATGCAAAAATTGTAATAAAATAGAACTTAATATTCCTAAGGAGTAATTTATCCTCCTTGTACAAAAATATATTCATAGGAAACCAGTCATTACGTGTTCATTTACGTGTGTTCTCTGCAAGCGAAGAATCCAACAGGGCATGATTCCGCATGTGCTGCTGTAACACATCTGCAGTGGCAAATTCCTTGTCACAAAGGGTACACTTATTATCAAAACTGCTGTGAGACGTTATCTTGTGTTTCAGCCATGCCTTGTGTCTGGCGAAATCCTTGCCACAGTGTTCGCAAACGAACGATTTCTTCCCATTCTTCGCTTTCTTGTGCATCGACATGTGGAAGGTCAGTTCTCGTTCCGCCAAGAAGTCCTTCCCGCAGATGTCGCAGAACACTTCATTGCGACGACTGCACAAGTGATGTTTCAGTTCGCTCTCCGACTGGAACAGCTGAGCGCACTTGTCGCAGGGGAAGTCCGTCCTGCAGCCCTTGCTCGATGCTCGGTGCAGCAAGAGACTCGTACTGTACGTGAATGATTTTCCGCACGAGTCACACTTGAACGGTTTCTGTCCGGAATGCAACTTCATGTGTTCCTTCAAGCCAACCTCGTGCATGTAGCACTTTCCGCACTCATCGCACTGATGCAGGTTGATGTCGTCGTGTAGCTTTCTGTGTTCTTGTAAGTTGTCAGCATTGAAGAAGGGTTTGTTGCAGATCTCGCAACGTACCGGGTCCTTTACTTTGTGACCTCTCATGTGATGCTTGTAATGGTCTTTCGAACGGAACACCTTATTACATATTTCGCACATGTAGTTTACACCCTTCAAACTGACACGGCGCACGACACTTGAGGAGCTTCGAAATACATGTTCTGCCTCTAGAATTTCTTGATTGCAATCATTTTTATTCTTTGTAGATTTCGCTCGGGACGGTTTTGCAAAAGCTTTATCTAAAACTAAATCAGACATGTTAACGAGAGACTGTGCTTCTCTAGCTTCTGGGGAACTTTCCAAATTAATTTCCTCGATGCCAGAACTGTTCAGACATACAGAATGCCTCAAAACATTTTCTCTGGCAGGTGTAACAGGCACTTCAGTAATATCAACAACTTCTACCTCATTACAACGGTAAGTGTTTCTTTTAATCTCCTTTTCACTATCCTTTCTGGAACTAGTAGCACCATATTGAACATCAGGAATGTCACTCTTCAATCGTCTGCTTCTCCTGGGGCGGGGTCTCATATCAATTGCACCATCACCATGTGTCACCGTTCTTCCAACATCTTCAACCAAATTGCTTCTATTCTCGGCATTTTCTGTAATTGGTGCTATTCTTTCTCCGGCATTATTTACAGTAGAACTACCAAAATTACTTTCAATTTCAACATTGTTCTCATGGATACATTCCACTGAACAGCATTCTTCCTCAGAGGAACATCTGAAACAAGTAAAGTAACTACTCAGTAGAATACAAGACATCACATCATCCACTAATGAAAAACCACATGGATGAACATACAGAATTAATTTTCCCGTGCATTCAAGAGAATATTGACATTGTTACGGACACATTAAGTTTTTCGGCATGGAGAATGTACATCAATATTTTCCCCTATTGTGAAAATAAAATAGATATAGACAGGGTGCACGGTTGCACTTGGCAACTGAAAAACTTTATTTTAATATTTCGAGTTTGATTACGAAAATTTCAATTGTTCTTTTTAATACCGAGCACGGTATGTGTTTTTTAATGTTAGTGTGTTTTCTGTATCACGGGCATCATTAAATCAGAATAATGATAATTTCATTATAAATTTTTGCACTAGTTATTCACTTGAGCCTTCTTTAGAAAAGCCACTCCTGTCAAAGAAATACTTGCATATGCTACGTATTACCATTTGCGTTTTATGAAATAGATCTGTTTGAGGGGGAAAAAACAACAAACAAATGTGTAGTAATTGTTTTCCCCTTATACAGGGAGGTTATTTCAGTCGTTCACCGCCAGAGTGACGGCCGTTCCGCGGACTCTTCATGCAACAGGTCCCGGCAAATTGCGTTCAGGAAGTCCGTAACAGAAACCGCTTGTTTTGTAATGTTTCCACTTTTCACAATTACAGTTACAATTACAATTGAAATAAGCACGTACCTTGTCGCAAGGATGCTGGAAAAGGTGCCCTCCCAAATACAAATATTTCTGGCACCTTATTTCTGACATCTAATCTTAGATTAGTCATCGCTACTTTATTCTCAGTTGTCGCGACAGCGCCTGCAGCTTATCGGGGGTTGGGTGAGTTGTCAGCCGCGAGAGGGCGCTTCATACTGCACGTGTCGGCAGTGATGCCAACCGTAGGGACATGTCCCTACGCATAGGGACTTTTCACTAAATTTCGCCCGCGTAGGAACGTAGGGACAGATTTTGCCAAATGAGGGAAAACGTAGGTACTTTTTTCAATCTTGGTAAATTACATTTTATGAATTAGTTTATCTGGATACTTTAGCGAGGAGGAGAAAAAAGAACTAACTAACAGATCTCCATCAGAATTTTGGAACATGTTATCGGTTACCAAAAACTTTCAAGGCAAGTTCCTTTTTGAAAACATTTCCACTCTCGCGAAAATAGTGCTAACATTGCCGCATTCTAACGCGGAAACGGAAAGAATATTTTCAATGTTAAGTGATACAAAAACAAAAAAGGGAAATAAAATGGGACCAAAATTGTTAAAGAATGCAGGAAATACAGCATCACCAACCAACATCTATCTCTTCACAGCAGCAGCATGTATGACTTCAAATAACATAATCAACAGTAAACGACTCAACGTTATTCATTAGGGGTGTGCTGGATTCTTTACTTTAAAAAGTCGTCAATTCTCGACGTTTTCTGCCTTGTAAGTTTCTGGAACTTATCGAAAGTTGTAAGTTTTTATTCTAGAAATGCAAAAACAATCACTTAAAGTGAAAATGACTTGTAAAATTCGAGATTTCCAGTGCTTCGGGAAATTTCGAACATTTCCCGTCCAGAAAATTTTCCGACTTGGTCGGGAAATTGCAAATTTTTCAGTCCCGAATGTCGGGATTTAAAAAAATTACCGTCCCGATCCCGTCCCGACCCAAAAAATTCAGTCCAGCACACCCCTATTATTCATTAAGGCAAGAATTTACAATACCGGACCCTTCTGTAATTTCTATGCTACGTCTTATACTCACGAAATAATTATTCGTGATTATTTATCTCAAGTTAACATGTTGGGGTGAGGGGGAAAAAATGTTCATTAACGTGTAGAAGTTGTAAAATAAGCTTTTCAATTCTCGCAATGATTCTCCGTATACAAGTATGGTAGCCATATTTGTTGATATGAACAAATTAAAATTAGTTACGCTGTCTACAGCGTTGCCACACTGTTGATTTCATACTTGGAGAGCATGGATCGTGTAAGAATGGCGGAAGAGAACAGTAAAAAAGTTGTTAATGTTGTACAGATTGTTAGGTGGAGTGTGCAGGAGGATGGCTGTGGACTAATTAATAAACTTATGGATTTCAGTATATTGCCCAAAGAACGTGCTTACATGTGACAGCGACAATCACGATGTAGAAGAACTGATTTGATTACAGGTAAATTTGGCAACAGTACATCAATCATAAAATTGCAGGATACGAAAATGGCGTCTTCGATGATGAACGTTTGCCGTTAAAGTGCTACGAAAATAAGATTTTTTATCGGTTCGTAATCACCATTAGCGCAAAACCATTCACGGATAGCCCCACTGACAATTCTCGGTAAGGTTAGGTTAAGTTAGGTTAGGCAAGGCAACCATAGTTAAAATTTGGGCTCGAAAAAAACATGCACGGGTAGCCCAACAAACCATTGACGGATAGCCCCACGAACCATTCAGGTACGGTTAGGTTAGGTTAGTATAGGCAAACATAGTTAAAATTCGGGGTCGTAGTAATATCAGGAATGTATATTTCGTTTTTTAAGTATTGGAAACACAAAATCTTCCGGTAAATAATAAGCAATCGTGCCGATCGCGGACCACTCAATGTCACTTATTTTGCAATTTCTACACGTGACCCCCCAAATTTTAACTTCAAATTCGTGATTAGGAGGCCTCAATTAGTGAGTATGCGAAATATTACAAAAAATCGGGGAGAGGTCCTGTATTGTAAATTCGCTCCTTCATTAATTGTGGAAGCACCGAGCAGAAAGATTTGGTAAGTAAATGTGTATATTTTATCTTCTGTTTGCATGCTCATGAGGTGTTTTTTTTTTAGTCACTTTACTTGGCGTAGGGACATTTGGTCAGTTGTAGGGACATTTTGACTACGTCTGTAGGGACATTGCCGAAAAATGGTTAGCAACACTGTCGGCTACCAGACGTCAGTGTACATTCATGTTCACTTCTGTTCATTTATCAGTACGCGTGTTGCTTATACTGTGTTATTGTAATGTGCTTACTCGTGGCCAGTGCTTTATTGTGTGTTAATTGTTATTCATTCATTACTTATGTCGTTAAACAAATATAGTCTTGAACATAGAGTTTTTATGTACGATAATTACGTGAAAACGAATTCTTGCAGAAAAGTGGTCAGGGATTACGATAGACAGGATCTCTTGAACCTAAGAAACGTGTTGTATTGCTGTTGAAGGAAGTCATTTTCAACATCTCTTATAACACAGGAGGTTAGTGATCATCATTATTATTACTTTTAAATATCATTTTACGCTTTCGGTTTGCTTTATGCGCCGGGATGCTGTCTTCCCTTTCTGTCAACTGAGGATAAAGTAGCGATGTCTAATCTAAGATTAGATGTCAGAAATAAGGTGCCGGAAATATTTGTATTTGGGAGGACACCTTTTCCTGCATCCGTGCGACAAGGTACGTGCTTATTTCAATTGTAATTGTAACTGTAATTGAGAAAAGTGGAAACATTACAAAACAAGCGGTTTCTGTTACGGACTTCCTGAACGCAATTTGCCGGGACCTGTTGCATGAAGAGTCCGCGGAACGGCCGTCACGCTGGCGGTGAACGACTGAAATAACCTCCCTGTATGTATTTCTTTCTAGCCATGCAATACGCGTACATTAGGTTCTGTATTTACAATGTAAACAATGAATTTCAACAACCCAATGTGCTCTATTGTAGTGCTACCTTTTCACACCAGGCGAAATTTGATTTGAAATTAGACATGTAGATTGCAGACTGATCTGATTTATTGTGCCAGCATTGCCAACATACAATCGTTCGGTGCCCAACCTATGGTCAGCAAATCTTTGTTTATTTTCACATTGTTGTTAAAGACTGGAGGTGAACTCCAACTGGTGGTTGGCTGATCAAAAAGTTGACGAGACATTAAAAAACTGGCCCTTACGCAGTAATGTTAAGGTTATTTTCTCCAAATGTTAAAAACAATGAAAAGTAGCATGCAAAATTTGTTAGCAGGATATAATTTTGTGACTGGTCATTATTGGCTGAGGTGATAACTTTTTGAATCAATACGGATACTTAAAAATTTTAACAAGTCAAAAGGGTTCAGAGTATTTATAAATTGCAATATATAGATTTTCCACTAGAACTACAGTGGAATATCAATCTACCAAATATGCGTTAAAATATGCATCATTTCACATGAGATAATCATTTAATCCAAAATCAATCACTTCCCAGGGTGGTTGGCTGACTAAAAAGTTAAAATTAAGGAAAACTGCATTTTGCATAATTTCCAGTATATTCACCTCCTGTGAAAGTGTCTAAGATAAAGGTTTCAAAAGTTAATGAAAATATCATCTTTATTTCTGGGGCTTGAAGAGAATGCTAAACCTGTAGTCTGTTCCCCTTCAGTCAGAACCAGAAAATGTTTCCGGTTTGCATTTTTCAGCCTTTTTTTTTTGGCTTTTAGGTCATTTTCAGTATATTTTGCATTTTTTAATAATTTTTGAGGTTTCTTTTTATCTTTCCATGTTGTTTCATGAGCTCCAGATCTTCTTATTAGCTTAACTTACATACAGAAATTTTCTAGCATTTTTTTAAAGCAAGTATGCTATTAATAAAAAATATGGCCAATACTAAAGCACAATATTATTTTTTTAACTGAAATCTTAGGCAATTGTGGTAAATTTATTTGTCCTCCAGGAAACCGAAAATACTATGGGTGCCTCACCTACTTTGAGGGTCCAATGCTGGCCACTACTATTGCTTTAAAATATGGTTTCAATGTCAAATAGTTACATTAAAAAAATATATAATCTGATGCATATGGAACACAATTGTATTTTCTGATGCTGACCGACTACTGTATCACACAAGGCCCACTCTGACAGGAGGTGAATGATTTATACAGAAAAACATTGTGATGTATTTTATGTAACCTTGAAGTACAAACCCCCAAACAATGTTTATTATCGATTTATTCAACCACTCTTGTAACATGAAAAAAAATCAAGATTTCAATTCAAGAGCGAAAATTATTTTTTAGCCTTCTTTTTAAATTTAAGGTCATTCTATAGGTGGGGACGTGAAGTTTTCTTTTTAACGATAACACCAAAAAGTTGAGGAAAGCAAAATAAAGTGTTTAAAATATATTAGGGTAGGTTAAGAAGGCAAAATGTCAGTGTTTCAGAATTGTGAAATTACGCGAATTATGCCATTTTTCAGAATAAAACCGAATTTTACACTTTAACGTGAAAAATGCCACGAAATATGCAATATAAACTGGTGATAACACTTCTTTTGTAAAAAGACAAAACTACCTGAAGCGCTATTCTGGCATTTATAGTCTACCTGATGATAGTTAGATTCAAGAGAGGTTATCACACTTCATTTATTGCATTTCGTCGCAGACCTAACTGAAACGTGTTTAACCTAGTCCTGAAATAGAATTCACTCCGGAGGGATCTTCACAGAAGGAAAATTTCCATGGAGAAGCAACTGTTGTTTTTTCAGATTGGGGGGGGAGGGGGCATGTATATGTGTGTGTGTACACAAAACGGTACTTTGAAGTCCCAGAGGGATATTTTGGTATCGTCAGGGAAATATGATGTGTATGATTATGTTCAAAGATTTGGGTATCATCATTTAATAAACATTTCATATTTAGTGGCTGATGAGATGAAATAGTTTTCCAAATGGAAGCAATTTGGTCATTTCTCACAAAGGTAAGGCATAATATTTTTTTGTTATTAAAACTAAAATTTGTCTAAATTTTCCAGAACTAAAACAATGCGAAAATCTTAAGCATAGAAGAAACAGTAAAAATGCATGTAAAACTAAAACGATGTTAATTTAACCATTAGTATGCCGTGCAGTTTGACGAAAGTAAGCTCAGTGTCGCCAAGGCTTTGAGCGCGAACTTTGAATTCGTATACATAATGGAGAAAAATCGTAATAACTCTGGCACTATGGGACCAATCTACTTCGGATAACTTTTGTTTTGCAGGTAGAACATCAGTGCATGCAACCATGTAAAATTTGGATGCCCCAACCGTGGGGGGGTTTACAGGCAGGGACTGCATCCCCCAAATTTCAATGAAAAAACATAAAAATGTGGAGTTTGCCCCCTCTTCTCCAGCTACTTTGGGGAGCAAACCCGAACTTTTGCTTTCTTTTCGTTCGCACTTGCATCTTGTGTAGCTACTGTGAATCTATTCCTTCCCTGTTGACTCGGCTCTTTGTGGAAATATGTCCGGAAGGAAACGATTGTGCATTAGGGAGATCGATGAGCTGTTATATGATACGAACTGCTCAGAACCGATTATGTCAAGGCCTTTCCTAACAGAGGAGCCTTTGCAATTGTTTGTTTTGTCTATACTTCTGGATTGACTCACGCTTCTGGCCTCTGGCTATTATCAAGCTTCATTGCAGTTCTAACATAGAGGCGACAGAAAGCTGACACCGCCAAACCTCATCCAATCCCTCCTCTCCTTGACCCCCCCCCCCCGCCACTAATTCAGCTGGATCACCAGGTCCAAACACAAAGAAGAATGTGTGCCTTATCAGTACTAAATCACAGCGTTGGAAGCTTGGAGGAAAACAGCATCGTAAATACCAAGCATTTATTGTGTCTGTCAACTGAGGAACCCAAACACGTGACATATTCCGAGAAAGGGGGGGGGAGGAAATTTTCGTAAACACGATTGCAAAACATGTTCCGGAATGAACTGTCAGTGTTTCAACCTCAATATACAAATATAAGTGTGGCAAACCCTCGAAAATTGTATCTAAAGCTGTTTGTTGCACATCTGCAACGGCGGCGACAATGGACATATTTTTTTGTTGCATATCTGCAACGGCAGCAGACTAGGGTTTTAATAACATCGAATGTAGCCCTAAACCGGAAAAAATAACACAGAATTGCAGTAAAAAAACAACAGAAATTTAGGGAAAAACAAAACTCCACATCCCTATTTTCTAGGACATCAACTTCTCGACTCTTGTCATAAGACAAAACACTCAAATTATGGAAAGTATCAGCCTACATCAGCAACTCAAATTCCTAGCTCTCCATTCCTGATACCACTGGTAGAATCTGAACAAGCTTAAAAACTTTTCTTTTAATTTATGGTTGTTAAAAATGAAGCGAACAGCTTTCTTAATATAATGTTTCAGGAGACAACAAGGTGCAAGCAATAACCATACCCCACCACTGTAAATAAGAAAATTGAGTTGCTGCTAAAATCACTCTAATCATTTCAATTCTCAGCATACTATGATTACAGGGGTTACAGATTTGAATCCTGACCTGATAGGGCTTTCCCAATAACATGGTGGTAGCATCACCATATTGTAATCAAGGGGTCCCGGGTTCAGTACCTACTGAAAACAGAGTGATTCCGATCAGATCCTACTTCAAACTGTAGGTCCAATCCCAATTGGCCTTTCTGTGCATAAAGTGGACTTAAACTCAAACGAACCTGGACATGATTGTTCCTTGTGAGAGTTCCTTTATCAAACTCACCATATTGTCGCGATTAGCAGAAAGTGGCAGAAAGAGTAGCCACACAACAAAAATAAATTCAAATCAAACCTCAATTCACTTGGCAAACGTGTTTGTCGGACTTGTTCTAAAGTCTTGAGAGAAAAAATTAACTGAAACAATGCACTAAAGTCAGGAATAAGGAAAGAAGATGGATCACATCCTATAATCATGGATGCCCGCAGGATTTTTCCAGGGAGGGGTAAGCAAGGTAATGTTTTTCCAGGGAGGAAAAGGATGCATGTTTTCCTCGTAAATAGTGATGCCCCCTCAAAAAACATTATTTCAGTCTGAAATTATCTCATGTTTCTTCAACTTTGAATTTGAATTTAAAATTTTGGGTGCGTCAGCACTAAGGCTATTTTGCACCCGTCACATTATACGGGGTCCAGCCAATTATCATTACACATAACAACTCTATAGTTGCATAACTAAAATCATAAAATATTAAAATCTTCTGACGTTTGTTAAAAGCTGAGGCTGTAAAGGAGCAATCAGGACAAAACACAGGACAACACAAAGAAAATTATACTGGCCATGGGGTCAGTCGCCAGAGCCTCGTTAGTCTGCAGTCCAGGGTGTACTATGTGGGAGTGAGGTTGACTATTGGGTGCACTACATGGGAGGAGCACCCCTTACCCCCTCATGTTTCTTCAACGAATTTATAATAATTAATATAAATTTCTGTGACAAATGAAATTATGTGTGAAATATATACTCCAGCAAACTTGTTAAAAACAACAAAAAACACACAAACAGCACGATAAAAAACACTTTAGGAGTTCTTCCAAGCTTTTGATTCCATCTCGGAATCATCATCAGGGCTGGTCGAGAGACAACAAAAGGGACACGGTTTAAGTTCCTCTTCTTATCGTGTTGTTTTTAACAAGTATGTTGCCGGCACGTGACATAAGAAGTTTTTTACTGTCATAATACCACAGCAACTTACCTTTGAGTAATAGTTGCCTCTGCTCTACTCCCACCTTCACGCAAAGACCTTCTCAAATTCGTCATGTGGAGACTGAAACGGGTAGGTGGAGCCTTGGAACATTTCACAGCTCCTTGCAACGGCATTGCGAGTGGATCACTTTGGTCCATGTTATACATTACTATAGACATCTCTGGCTCTGTACATGCTGATGTTTCTCCACGCTGCGACAGAATTTCACTTTTTACACAAGGTAAACCGTCATCGTCAAACTTTACGGTTTTTCTCTTGCGCTCCTCTTCTCCACTGTGTGACCTTTTTGTATTCTTTCGTCCATCTGCTTCCGTAAATTCACCGAGCAAACTTCTGTTTTTATCCCAATTGTCAGTTTCACCTTGAACATTCACTGGCTTTTCTTCAGTTGTACGAAGCACTTGTAGCTGCGACTGGTCATCATATTCTAATTGTACTTTAGAATTTTTCTGCTTCTGTAAATATTCATCAATAAGAAATGATGCAACCCTTTTCACGGAATTTTCATCATGTGTGGTTTGGAAGTCAGCTGTACCATTAAGTGCATGTTTTCCCCTCACTACATTATTCTCACTTCTGTCAAAATCACTGTCTTCATCATCTGACACAACATCACAGCTACTAACATTTCCACTTCCTCCAGCAATGTCCAATAAGCTGATATCTACGGCATCGCAATCATCTTCATTATTCTCTGCATTCCTCTCCTCAATCTCACCGTTCGCTGCTGTACCCTGACTTGTAGATTGTATCTTCGCAATAGCTGCATAGGGCACCATATGCAACTCCACATTACACTGCTGATGAAACAAAGAAATTACGCAAATAGAGAATATCAACAATTAAAGTTGCACATTTATTTGTATACCCACGGTGAAAGTTTGAAAACAGACTTCAGTATTATTAATCTACATTTGACAATTAACGTTTAACACTTAGGCACTGACAAAAGTGAGCTGACCACCTAGTAGGCAAAATCACACAACATGTATCTTGAAAGGTGAACTTATTAGGTCACATGCAGATTTTCAGAATCTCACTAATATTTGACTATTTGAGATGCCCAACTTAATTTCATTATGTTTTAGCAGACGTAAGAGCTGTATCTCTAGCTAATTCCATAGTTATGTTACGTACCCAATAGGACCAAGTAATGTAAATAGTTTGCTAAAGAGGAATAGAGATGGCAGCACCATGCATGCAAGATTAAGAATTGGCATAATATATGTGAATAACCTTATAAATAAGAACAAAGCAAATTGGAAAGATGAAAAACAATAGAATCTACTATAAGAAGATAAAGAAAAAATATAAAAGAAATAAATTAATATATATATTGGATAAATCAAATCAGTGATCATACGTAAGTTAATATGAAAATTAAAGAAGTCAAAGTACTGATACAATTTTTTGCCTTTGAACAGATATTACATCTGTCTGATTGATTTATCATTCCCATAGCGGAAATTTTGTTTACATCAGTGGCGGCTTGTTCCAATCGATGCCCCACAGCACTTTTTGTTTGTGCATTTCAACCCTAGCACCTACTTGGATGCGTGTGTCAGTCGTTTGCACCAAGTATACACTCTGTTGTACCCAGTTAGTGTTGGTGCGTTCCAATTGCAGCCGCAAGGGAGGATATTACTATTATTCCCAAAGTTTAAAGGAAAAAGCTGGAAAAGGATAAATAAATAAAATCGTCAAAACATAAATAAATTGAAATCCAGAAGGAAGTCCAGATCCAGAATGCCCATTACGAAGGAAGTTCAGATATAAGAATATTCAAATAGAGAAAAGAAATAATAAAAAGCATATTGGGATGAAAATTGACTGTAAACGAGAATTATAGAAGAAAATTACTCCATGTATCCTGTGTTTAAATAATATATTCATTTAATCGTCTCCACTGGAAGGCATCCTGCCTGGTTTAGTTGTCTATAAAGTACCCTACCCTGTAGATATTCTAGCTGAGGTTTAAGATTAAGATTCATGCACCTTGCACCAAATAGAGGTACCAGTTATGAATGTAATATTATCAAGCTTTATCCTTGTGTGTTCTTTAACTGAATCATTTGAAAAGTTTTATTTTATTTTACAAAGTTAGTATTTTTTACTTTACAATTTGATTCAGCTAGGAGATGCATCGTGTAGAATTCCAGCGAAAAATTCCAGTCGGCCTGGACTCAAACCTGGGTCTGTAGCATACCTTGTTGTTTCTCTACCTACTGAGCCACTAAGTCAGTATTGATTTGGTCTGATTTTTCACTCTCTGTGCTTTACCTGCATAAATTTTGTGGAATTTCTACATAATATATTTCCTGTGTGCCATTAAGGGAATTTACAACTCTGCGCTGTAAGAAACTAGACACTGTCTACGTCATCATTGTTTCAGAGGGAACAGGTCTCCTTGAAGCAGCACCAACAAAGCGGGGTTGGGAGTTATTTGTGTTAATTATTTTATGAGTACTAAGTTTGGTGACACTTTCTTTGGCACTTGCTTTTTCACTTTCTGGATGCGCATACAACTGATTTTTATGAAGAAAAAAAAAACCTCCAAGGCCATACTTGGGAATCAAATATCTTCGTTATCAGTGGTCTTCACACCCTGAAACATAGTACATAAACATTGATATCTACTGATTTAAAAAAAAAATTGACACAATTCTCAAGGGGGTACAGTAGTTACGGGGACCCATTAATATTACTTTAGAAGGTTAATGAATCAGTTTAACACAATAAAAAACACTTTAGGATAATAGTTTTTCTTGTATGTACGCATTGCTTGCATGATAGAATTATTTTCCTGTAGTTTACGGTTATTACAAGCATAAGAAACGTCACAAAGAAAAAACTGTTTTCTTATGCTTGTAATAACCGTAAACTACAGGAAAATAACACTTTAGGAGTTCTTCCAAGCTTTCCGATTCCATTTCTGAATCATCATCAGGGCTGGTCATGAGGCGACAAAAGGAATGCAGTTGAAGTTCCGCTGGCATTACTCGTGACACATTGCATCTTTGGGGAACATTTGCAATTTCATATTGGATTGGTAAATTTTTTGTTATCCACAAATTTCATATCAGTACTTTTGCATTGATGGTAACAATTGGGTACCGATTCATCACTAATAAATAATAACATCTTGCAGCCCTATTTAAAAGTCACAGTCTCATTCAAAATTAATGATTTGCAAATACAAAAGAAAATAAATACTTTATATCTTACCGTATACTTGCTGTCTGGGGGAATAGCACCAGTCAGAAGCAGGTAATTGTGCATCAGGATATTCTGCGAATGATGGCACTTCTCTCGGAAACTATCCAGCAACTCCAAAGTGCACACACAGCTGCAGCACAGAGTCTTAGGAAGAGGGTCATTTTCAGAAATCTACAAGAAAAATGGTTCTATGTTAGCAAAGTCTTCAAAACCCTCAAAACACCACAATATTCGAAGTTTTCGATATCTATCAAAAATTGTGTAACTACTAGTTTCAGTAAATTCTCATCCTTTATATTGGAGAACATGTGTTAGAGTATCTGGCTCAAGTTCCTTTTATTTTATTGCTATATTGTTTATGCTACAAATGCAATTTTAACATGGTTCAATTTCGATTTACTTCTGTTAACATATACTGCGGAATTTTAACGCTTACTTAAGATTCTCTTCAATATATGCCTTTGTAGTTAGGTTAGGCAGGCCAGGTTTGGTTCTCTTAGCATTAAAATAAAGTCCCTAAATACATTCTTGTAAGGTTCCGATTTACTTCTCCATTAATTCCCACTAGTCTGCGATACTTCCAGTTGTTTGTCAATGGAAAGTGCAATGTAGGCTACATGGGAAGCGTGCATGCTTGCGTAAGATAATTATTAAGTTGTTTCTTTCAACATAAATAACTTTTTTCGAAATCCAAACAGTGCTCATTACTTTAACCCATTAACGCCAAAAAAATTTCTTAGATTTTTTCTGTTAAAAAAGTTTGCATTTGGTTACCTCAGCATGAATGTTTATATGAGAGAATGAAAAATGTCATAGTTTGTTTGTAAAAGCATTTTATTGGCTGATCCCCATTCGGGGATAGCGTGTAAATTAGTGACGCATTTCTATTTCCATTTAAACAACTAATTCTCAATCTCGTCTTGCATTTAAGATACATGAATACATAGATATATAGCATGGATGTATAACAACGTCCAGTGATAGTGATTAGGGGCCACTTGCTTTACCACTTTTTGTCACTTTTGCCCCCGTACCATGCTCTAAACATTATCTACCAAGGGAAATTAAACTGTCCTTGCCCCTCCCCAGTTTTGGAACCAAATCGCCGCCACTCACAATGATAAACAACACACATGTATTATTATGAACACGCAATAATGTTCTTGTATTTACAGAAGTGTTTATTTGTACCACACGTTAAAACAGTCAACATGCTAAGTTTTTGAATGAAATACTTATTTGTGGCACACTTTGAAACAACCGACTTGCAAACCTACATTGCATTTCTTGCACTCTTTACGAACACTTTTCTTGCAAACTCCACATTTTCTTTTTCTTTCCCTCTTCAGTCCTTTGTATGAAGTGTCCCAATAGGTCTTTTTGAATATTCTGTCAAACACATTTTGCTCCTTTAGGATAAGATGGTGTCCCTGGGATTTTGATGTCAGCTAAAGAGGTCAGCTGATGATACACTCAACAAATCATCCGACGGAAGGTGAGAAGTGGCAATTTGTCTTAAACAAATAAATACAGCACATGTCTATTGACCACAGCTACGTCAATTGCTTTTGTTATCAAAGGAAAATACCACTTTTCCCCTCAAAGTTTTGTGCAATATTTCTGAAAAGACCATTCAAGCATGTCGACTCTGCCCATATGCTTCTTACATTTAGAAATTGCTTTTGGTTGGGAAAAGGTCACATATTTCTTTTCAGGCTTTGACCATTTTTTCATTTGCGGAAATGAATGCAGTCGCTGATGATTTGACATCACTTTCACTATGTTGTTGCCTTTCAATGTGATAGTGAGGACCTCATTGCTAATGTCAAATCTAAAATCATGTGTACCACGAGGTTCTTTCTTCATTATTTTGTCTGTTTTATACTGGCAACTTACTCATTCAATTGATGCGAACAGTTGTTGTAGCACATATTCCCATTTGTTTCAGTTCAAATAATGTACTCAAGGGATCCCGGGTTTGATACCCGGTGGAGGCACATAGTGGTTCAGATCTCACTTTAAACTGTAGGTCCAGTCCTGATTAGCCT
Source organism: Lepisma saccharinum (assembly GCF_977018435.1). Lineage (NCBI taxonomy): Eukaryota > Metazoa > Arthropoda > Insecta > Zygentoma > Lepismatidae > Lepisma > Lepisma saccharinum. Next base: position 4,712,359 of record NC_139248.1, on the reverse strand, counting down.
TGCTGTGCATAAAGTGGACTTAAAACACAAACTCAATAAATCAATGAAATAATTTTCATGTCTTCTGGCAGAATTTCCACAATATTTATTGTACCACAATGTTCTTCATCTGAATCACTGCCACTAACACCAAAGTCCAAAAGATCTAAAGCTTGATTCAAGATCAGACACATGTGCCAACTCACACAACTAACACGACTCAGCCGAGAAACACCATTGTTGCATTTGTTGCACAATTCTATAAATATTTCTGGAGCAAGTGAACGAAAACAAGTCTCTGTGCAAGTAGTGACGCGAGACAGCTTCACCAATGAATATGTGAGAGGGATTAGGATTGTATGGAGGGGAGGAAAGTGACTGCAGTTACCAGCCTTTGCAGCAGCGTGTACTGCTATGTTCTGCCCACTAGATTTCCCCCTCTTCTCTGCCTTGCTCCAGAGATACATGGGGCAGAGTATAGCTGTTTTTATGAAAGAGTCCATTATGCTTACTGTAGGCAGGAATGTTCATGTTGCTAGGTAGTTTTTTCTTGCTTGAAATAAAATACCAAACTCTTATTGTTACACAAAAGGGAAATTTACGTCTACAGAAAAGTTACATGACAAATTGCACTGTAGAGCAAAATGGTGTATCATATACATGAAGATCTTGATGAAGGTGATATATAGAAAGTACAAACATGCTATGTTAAAAAAATTGAACTCAAAAACTTTATACAACTATATTTAAAAATTATTATTAAAATGAGAAAAATTGACTGATGAAAATATTGCATTTTTGAACATAATTGTATCAGCAAGTAAATATATTTAAAATTTCTGTGTTAACTCTCTTTTTCTTTGCTTTGTCATGCAAGAAAAAAAATTGTCAATATATTATTCTCAGTGAAGCAATATATGTGTGATCCCCAAATGGGTATCATGGGCATTAATGGGTTAAGGAAGGTTCAAATTTTCTGTGACAATGATTGCCAAAATTCTACGATAATTAGTCTTCCTGCTGGGAGAATTTGGGTAACGGTTCTGATTGTTTTATGATTTGTTTCAAATTCTCCTAGCAAGAAGACTAATTATCACAGAATTTTGGCAATCATCATCACAGGAAATTTGAACCTTCCTTAAAGTAATGAGCACTGTTTGGATTTCGAAAAAAGTTATTTATGTTGAAAAAAACAACTTTATAATTACCTTACGCAAGCATGCACGCTTCCCATGTACAATGCATTTTCCGTTGATAAACAACTGGAAGTATCGCAGACTAGTGGGAATTAACGGAGAAGTAAATCGGAACCTTAGAAGAATGTATTTAGACTTTATTTTAATGCTAAGAGAACCAAAACTGGCCTACCTAACCTAACTACAAAAGCATATATTGAACAAAATCTTAAGTAATCGCTAAAACTCTGCAGCATGTGTAAAGTAGATCTAAATCGAACCATATTAAAATTGCAGAGCAATTTTACTATACTGGAAACTTCCCCAATTTATTTCATATTTCGCATACTCAATAATTTAGGCCTCATAATCACGAATCTGCAGTTAAAATTTGGCGCTCAAGTGTAGAACTTGCAAAATAAGCAGGTCTGTGATCGCAACCGACACCCTCGATTTCTCAAGAAAACCAATGGCTATCGCAAGATTTTGTGTTTCGAATACTTAAAGAACAAAATATATATTCCTGATATTACTATGACCCCCAAATTTTAACAATGTTAGCCTAACCGTGCATAGTTTGTGGGACTATCCATGAATGATTTCTGGGGCTAACCATGCATTGTTCAAGGGGTGTAAGGCTAATTGCACAGCATAATGAATTGCGAACGTCACTTGTTCATATCAGAAAACATGGTTCCCAATCATTGTTTCTGTATCGAGAATCATAGTGGTAATTGACAAGTTTATTTTACAACTTTTACACATTTTTTTTACAATTTCTACACGTGAGCACCAAATCTTAACTGCAGATACATCATCAGGCATTTTCTGGTATTGTAAAATCATACCAAAATTGCATTCGTAGTATGATGAAATCGCAATAAACAAAATGAACTTGGGCCAAAAAATGTAATTGTTGTGTTTTAGATTTTTCAGACAGTGGTACAATTCTACCAATACTTAGTCTTTCCAATATGAAACTTTGGGTCCGTGCTCACATTCTACACCCTCGATTTCGCAAGGAATTTTTTTTAATGAAGATTGTGTGTTTACAATTGTGAAGAACCAAATTCTGGAGAGCGGAAACAAGTATTTACAACTGTACAGCCGTTTGGAGTTGCGAGGTGGAAGTCTACTTGGGGCCATGTTATTTTCGTTGCACACGTACCGATGGATGTATGTAAACGTCGGTTTTTCAGGGATAAACACCAAGAAATGTCGAAGTTGAATTTGGAAGTCCAAAAGAGAAGTAATTCGTATGTCAAAAATCTTTTGTCCATTTCCACAGAATACTACCCTCTCCTTCCGTTCCGTCATAAAAATAAGAACTCGCAAATTATACCATACCACAAGTCATTCAGGAAATACAACCCTCTCCTTTATGGCCTGCAGTTGCCAAAAAGAAATGTGCACGATTCCACAAGATAACGTATTTACACACCCCGCCAATACATCACACAACTAACATATCGCAAATTATCCCATTGAACAAGTCAATCATAAGAAGAAAAAGAAAATGTGCAGACATGCACCTGTAACATGAATCCATGTAAAAGTAAAGTGTTCCCCTGTGCTTAGCACCACGCCATGAAGGCGTATAGGGGGTGTGGGGGTAACATGAATCCATGATGGACCTAAAAAAACCATATTGACATTACATATGTAAGGAATTTTAATATTAAGAAAACGTAAGTTTCGTAGCACGTAGATCTAAAAAATTACCTTCCGTGCTATAAGTATTGAAACACCCTTTGTTATAAAAAAACTAAATTTTTGTGACGAAAATATTCTAAATGTGCGGGAAATCGAGGGTGTAGAATGGGACCACGGAGCCGAAACTTTGAAAAAAATCATTAAACATTCGGAACCACTACCGATTTTTCACCAATTAACTTGGAACTGTTACTTGCTTCATTATCCTCGTTTACTTTTGGTATTTGGGAATTATATGAAAATTTTAATATTATGTCCTTAGTATTATACTCTTTCATGTCACAAAAGTCTCAAGAAGTGCAGTTAATACTTAAAAATGAATGACACACAAACTGATTGGATCTGTCAACTCAGGGGTTACAACTTTGTTTTGATTGAATTAGGTTACCGTCGCTTTCTGCCACTTTTGTCTAATTGCGACGATGGGGATAAGTGATGGTATGATTAAAGGGACTAGCAAAGAACACCCATTGACCCAGGCCTGAATTCGATCATTATGTCCATGTTCACAATAAGAATAGCTTTACCAATAATTGTGCTTACACTGGTTGGCATAACCTTTTTGCATTTAATTACTATTAACTCATATCTAATACGCACTATATGAAAATATATACGTACATATTTAACGTCTTAACAAGTAAATTGAGGCCCGATACTTACCATCATTTGTAAACAAGTTTGAATCTTCTGGTAAATCGACCTGACGCGTCCTTCTTCCCCAAAGATATCAAGACTCTTTCTTCCTAATATTTCCGTAGTGGATGCGCACAAACGGCAAATTTTATCGAAGTCTGTAAATTCGTTCATTTTTGACGAAGTTGTTGTTATTCAACAGTTTACATTTCTAAAGAAACAGACTTGGCGCGAGCCTTCGGAGATTCCTTCTGGTTTGATTCAGTTTGATTGATGGACATAATCGACATAATATAATCGATTATAGCTATTATTTCGAGTTAATCGATCATTGGTAACGAAACGCACGTTCGAACGAAGAGCACTTCTCCGCGGTTAATTCAATTTTTTCAATTCAATTTTATTACTCCATATAAACCATATACATTGGTATTTGGAGGGTTCAGTACAGTTCATATAAAAGAAAAATATATAATTACAAATTTTCTATAATTTACAATCTAGATATTCACTAACACTATAATATTCCTTATTAACTAATAGTTTCTTTAATTTATTTGTGAAACTTGTCATACTTTCGGCTTTTATATCATTTGGTAAATGGTTGAATATTTTAATTGCCATCTGTTGGGGTCCTTCTTGAACTAATGTTAGCCTGGTGAAGTATGGCTTTAAGAGCTGTTTATTTCGGGTGTCATGTGTGTGTTCTATTGAACTTCGCAGCGCAATATTTTTTCTGGCATATAATGACATTTCATATATGTACAGAGAAGGGAGCGTTAATATTTTAAATTTCTTAACCAACGTTTTGCACGATTCCCTAGGCTTTATACCTGCTATAATCCTAATGGCTTGCTTTTGTTTTCTAAATGCTTCTAAACTTGCCGGTGAGTTCCCCCAAAATTCTATTGCATAATTTATTAGTGAATGAAACATTGCATAATATACCTGAATTAGTGAATTTGTTTGAAGTGTTTGTTTTAATAACCGCAGTGCAAATATTTTGGAATTTAGTTTTTTAACAAGTATTTTTACGTGGTTTGACCAATTTAGATTTTCATTTATAGTAACTCCTAAAAATTTTGTTTCTCTAACTAATATTACTGGAAGATGACTATTCTTTACTACATCTTTAATTTTATTGTTTTGTTTTGTGTGAAATAGCACGTAATTTGTTTTTTGTTCATTCAATAGTAATTTATTACTGTCAAACCAAGATTTCATTTCTTCCATTGTTTTTTCAATGTTGGCTTCTAACTCGTTCACATCATTTCCCTTTATTATTGCGCTAGTATCGTCTGCGTACAACAAAATCTTTGTATTCTGTATATTAAATGGTAAATCATTTATGTACAAAAGAAAAAGTACTGGGCCTAATATTGATCCTTGGGGAACTCCATATTTTAATGTCTTTAGAGTGGATTTGTATTTTCTTACGTTTCCTTCTCTTTCGTGACTAATTTCAACACATTGCATTCTGTTTGATAAGTATGATTTCATAATTTCAAGCGCGTTACCCCTTATCCCATAGTGTTCCATTTTAGAAATTAATATTTTGTGGTTTACTAAATCAAAGGCTTTTGTCAAGTCGTAAAATATTCCGAGAACTAATTTTTTATCGTTTATACCTTGCAAGATGTTTTCGATTAATGTATGTGTTGCACTTGCTGTGCTTTTATTTTCAATAAATCCATGTTGTTCTTTTGATAGTATGTTGTGTTTATTAAGGAACTGTAGAAGGCGGCGTTTTAGTAAGTTTTCTAGAATTTTGCTTAGCACAGGTAGTAATGAAATTGGTCTGTAATTTTGAACCATGTTTTTACTTCCATTTTTAAATACTGGGTTGACTTTTGCTATTTTTAGCTTAGTGGGAAAGATACCATTCGCGATACATTCATTAAAGAGATATTCTAAAATGGGTGCTAACAACTCCTTGATTTCTTTTATTACTCTGATTGGAAATTCGTCTCCTACTGCCTTTGAGTCTTTTAAATTACATATCTCCTTCGATATTTCATTTGTTGTGGTTGGTGTTAAAAACATGCTTTCTAGAGTGCGCGGTTTAGAGTTACACAAAAGTTGCAATGGGTTTTTTGCATTATTCATATTTGTTACTAAGTTATCTCCTAATTCGGTGAAGTATTTATTAAATGTTTCACACACTACAAATGGATCGTCTATTTCAATATCATTTGTGCATAATTTTATATTGTTATTTGTTTTTCTCTCTTTCATTACAGTATTTTCATTTACAACGTCCCACATTGCTTTGCTTTTGTTGTTTGAAGACACAATTTTGTTCGCATAATATTTTTGTTTGGCATCTCTTATTTGTTTTTTATAGTAATTTATGTAAAATTTATTTACTGATTTATTTATGGGAGTGCGTTGACTTTGACTTATTAGGGATCTTTTTGTTTTGCTATATTGTTTTACCTCTCGTGTTATCCACTGTTTTCTCCTTCCAGTTTTGGCTTGTATTTTTCTTTTAGGGAAAGCTTTGTCAAAAATATTGTAGAGTGTATTTGTAAAAATTGTGAACTTTTCATCACTGTCTATTTGACTTACATATATTTGGCTCCAAGATTCTATTTCTATCAAAGATTTAAATTTGTACATATTTCTTTGACTATATATTCTATTTTCATGCATAACAGGTTGTTTGGTAACACGTGTAGTTTTTTTACGTGCATTATTTGGCACGTATGATCAGAGAGACCATTCTTAATGTCATATGAGATGTCACCGTGATCGAGATTTGTAAGAACATTTCTCAAGCTTACATTTCAAAACGAATAGAAGAACTACAGCCAGCACCACAGACAGTGACGTGCACTGAGGAGTAGCTAGTCTAGCAGAGATAGATTAATCAATCTCGCATCTCTAATTATTTTCAAATCACAATATTTATTGTCTTGTTAAAGCCGCGGTGGCTCAGTCGGTAACGCGTCTGACTACCATGCTAATGGTCCCGGGTTCGATCCCGACCGGTTCAAATCCGGGAACTTTTCTAACGTTTGAAACGGCCCCGGCGCCCACCCAGGGTCGAATAACATGAGTACCTGGGGGAAACCATAGGGGGGGGGGTAAAGGCGGTCAGGGGCGTGATGCTGATCACATCACCCCCAGTCACGACCGGATCAAGAAAGTATGGGGTGTTACCCCCACACCCCCTATACGACTTCATGGCGTTGTGCTAAGCACAGGGGAGCACTTTACCTTTACCTTGTTAAAGCCACAGTTCATATGCAACACTTTCTTTTTCACACGTCTCTCGTCCCTCGGTGTGATCCGCGGACAAAACTGACCTAGCTCGCTCTTCTTCCGCCTTAGCAGTTCCAGGTAGAAACGGGTTTCCGAAGGAAAATGGAAGATTTCTGCCTCTACCTCCTCTGTCCCCTTGCCCCCCGCTGCAATGGTTGAAAGCCCTTGCTTTCAGGTCCCCCAGTCTGTCTCCTATAGGATAGGGGATTGGTTTCCATTCGATTCCTTTGTAAATCCTCTAGAGAAGTCAAGGGAAAATTTTCTGCAGTACTTATGTTCTCTGTATTTACACAACATTTTACCCGTTGTACAATATGTATGTATAATATGTGATGTAGTTTTATTATTTATGAAATGGGAACGTGTTATGTGCAGACAATAATGTTTTGCTTTCTTTCTATATTTATTTATTTATTTATTTTATTTTTTTCAAATATGGAATATATATTGATTAAATTACAAATATTGGCTCAGTCTCTCTCTCGCTCTCGTTTTAGTAGTGTTTTTTTTTTGTTTTTTTTTTCAAATATACTAATCTCTTGGCCTCCAACGGATGTATTTATTTAGGGAAGAGAACGCACGTTCATATTGTTGTTGGTTTGGTTTATTTTACTTCGCTTTTCTGCCACATTTGGTTATCGCAAAAATGAGGGTGATGTGATGAAATTAATGAAGGGGCCTCGAACAATCCAGGCCGAGATTCGAACCCGTGATGAGCGTGCATTCTTGTTCCTGTGTTGTACTCTGCAGTGAATAATGAAATAATTTGAAATGAAAAATGTATCTCAGAACTCAAGAAGCCAAATGAATATTATTGAAGAAACTACCTGTTACCTGTTTTGTTTCTGTGCATAAAGTGGACTTAAAACACCAAATCAACCAACCGTGGGGGAGTGGTTATCACAGCGCGCTTCGACACCAAGAGTTCTGGGTTCGAAGCCCGACTTGGGCGTGAGTGTTCTTTGTGTTTGTCGCTTCATTAATTTATCGTATCACCTTCGCAATTAACCAAATGTGAGGAAAAAGCGACGCTAAGTAACAAAAATCATGTCAAATCGTTGATTGATTGCTTTGATTTGGTTTATTTAAAATCGCTTTTCCGCCACTTTTGGCTAATCGCGAAGAATCCCATGGCCAAGCCGAGATTCGAACCCAGGATCTCTCGCTTAGTAGTCAAATCAAATCATTTTTATTTTGAAATGGGGGTGTGCGTTACGTGTACTTTTTTTAGTACTCATTCATCATTTTGCAATCTTTTCCTGTTATTGACGTTCTATTTTTAGGAATACTGGGCCCTAAAGGGGGAGGGGTATGAGCCACACCAACCCCTCCTTGAGCACGCCACTGATTGCTACCCCAAGTGTCGACGTCACCGCACGTCACTGATCACAGATTATACTACGCCAGCAACTGGCTGACTCTCCACTTCAATAATTTCAAACAAGTGAACAAGCGAACGAGTGAAGTAAATAGTGGCGCCAACCGAAATCCCGAAATGGGTCAGTGGGGCTAGAGCTCACACAATAATTTAACATATTATTATCATGTTTGTTATTGCGGTTCATGATGGATTTCTTGTAGAATTCAGTAATTAACAGATTTGTAAAAATAAGATATTAAGCATTGCTATCATGATCACTGGCGTACGCAAAGGGGGCTGAAGGGGCTACAGCTTTCTCCTAAAATTTGATGTAAAAAATGTCTTCAAATGAAAGCGGTGAATAACTCGTGAAGAACAGAGTCAAAAATGCAAATTTGCCTTTAAAATAACGCCCTTCGCCATTTTTAATAGTGGAAAGTTCTTAATATTCTAAATATCTTATGGTGTACGCCGCCACCTAGAAAGCAAATATGTACTATCCATCTTTACAATTCCAGCCCCTCCCGATAAAAAATCCTGCGCACGCCAGTGATCATGATACAGGATTTATGAGATTTTTGTGAACGTATAACGTATAACTCAAGTGTTTGAGCACGTCCAGTGGTGTAGCGGGCGCCCTCGAAATGCGGAAGAGGGGCGAGGTGTAGGAGCCCTGTAATGTTCTCTCTGTGCTCTTGAAACTTTATATAAATCTATATATTCAACATGTAATGTAACTTATACATAGAAACAGAGTTGTAGCTGTATTGTAGGAGTCAACGGGCACCACACACGACTTCACTACTCTTTTATTATTAAAGTAATTCTTGAAGCTTTCCGGCGGCGAATGATGAAGAAGTTCTCTCAGGATAACAGCCGAAGATGAGAGTGACGTTAGCTCTCGAAACTCGGAAGCCTATCCAGAGATCGCCTGGTTGATATCCCAAGAGAACTTCTTCATCTTTTATTATTGTTTTCTTTTTTTTTTTAATGTGTGGGAAGTGGTCTAGAGCGGTGGTATTCAACCTGGGGTACTCGTACCCCTGGGGGTACAGGAAGACTTTTTAGGGGGTACACACAATTTAAAATAATTATAAATAATGAAAACTGTTTCTGACAGAGATAACTTGAATATGTAATAAAGGGAAGCAAAGAAAATTGACATTTCTTTGTCAACATTTTCCTCAGAGTGCGGTTGTTATCGCGAGGACACGTATTGACTCGCCTTTTTGAACTGAAAAATGAAATAAAATGTTTCCTTTCAAAATTAAAATCCGATCTGGTGACGTATTTTGAGAATGAACAGTGGCTTTGCCAACTAGCTTACTTGACGAATATATTCAACAAATTTAACGATCTCAATCTTCAACTCCAAGGCTTCGACAAAAATATTTTTAAAGCCCGTGAGAAAGTGAATGGATTTTATAAGAAAGTATTACTTTGAATTGATTGCGTTAAGGAAGGAAATATTGTGTTGGAATATTGTGGACAAAATGATGTTAGTATTGCTGGTGAATAGTGTTGCCCACGGGACGAGACGGGACAGGCTTTTAAAAATTCGAGACGAGACGAGATTGATCATGTGTCCCTTTGACAAACGAATATTTTCGAGACGAGACAGCATTTCACAGCATTTCCACGAGACGTGGGCAACACTACTGGTGAACTTGTGGAAATAATCAAATTCCACCTAGAAAATCTCAGGTTACAGTTTTATAAATAATAACCCATAGCGCGACAGCCCTTGAGAGCCTTGGCTTACCTACCGACTGCTGGTCTCCCTCCCACACTGTTCCTCCGTCACCTGTTATAGCGTGGAGATCTTAGACCAGTATTGGGGTGACGGGTGGTCAGCCCGTCGAACCCCCAGCCGTTGTAGGTCTTCTCGACCGGGTTACCGCTCACTCATTCGGAGCTCCCCAATTTCCTCACGATGGTGGGTTGCCACCGGCCCTATACGTAGGCCGAATAAATTCGAACCTACGCCGTCCCGCAGCGAACGATCTCAAGACGAGTGAACGCCTTAACCCGCTCGGCTACGGAGGAGGACTGGTGAACTTCTGGAAATAATCAAATTCCACCTAGAAAATCTCAGGCTACAGTTTTATAAATACTTTCCAGAAATTGAGAAAGACGATAGCACACAAGATTAGATTACAAATCCGTTTTCCACCACCGCCATCAATTCCTCTGATCTTCCTGTAAAATTAAAAGAAAGTCTGCTGGAAATGTCCACTGATAGATCACTTGAAATAAAATTCGAAAACGTGTCTATTTGCGAGTTCTGGGGTTACGCACGCAGAGTATATTGAACTTAGTGACACTGACATCACACACCTTCTTCCCTCCCCTCCACTTATTTGTGTGAGCAGGGTTTTTCTGCATTGACAGCCATCAAAACGAAACACAGAAATTGTCTGAATCCAGAATCACCAATGATACTCGTACTAACGAAGATTCAGCCACGAATCGAGGAGCAGAAAACAAGCTCAGCCATCTCGTTAACAGGTAAGAAATATTAGAGTTCATAATACTTTATATTTTTGCTATACCCGTAATTTTCCTTTATTTATTTTATAATTATCCTTTTTATAGTAGAACTGTATTATTTAATAGATAATGATTGATTTGCATAATTTATTTTAGATCTAGTTATGTATAATCTGAATTAAGGATAACTCGGGGAGGGGGGGGGGGGGTACACGCTTGAGTGCAAAAGTTTCTTTAGGGGTACGCGGAGAAAAAAGGTTGAATACCACTGGTCTAGAGGATAGTAGGGCAGCGGGTCCCATCCGAAATGCCATATTAACTTACTTGCTCGCAGATGGCCATCACTAGCAAAAAAATATCCTCCATCTCATACCTTTATAGCACACTGCTTGTCGTGAACTTATAGAGTGTAATTCCTGAATCACACAATCTAGATTTTTCAGTTGAGCTTGGACTAGTTGTGTGGTATTGGCTCACCTGTTAGTTTTCGCTTCACACGATACTTGTTTTGCCGTACTTGTCGTTATACTTTTGTTCCCACAAGGCATTACGCAGATCAGACAAGCTAAAAAGATGGAAGAGCGTTCTATTATAGAAAAATAGCTACTGCTGCTATTAAAATTAAAATTAAAATATTCTTTTAAAAAAAGTATGGGCTAGAAATTGACTAAGGAATATATGGTAATCAACAAGGTATATTTAACAAGCCTTTTAATGAACTCGGGTATGCATATTCATGTATGAGATTCGCAGGATTCATTCATTAAAAATATTTTGTTTAACTAAATATGCCAAACATTGCACTGATAATACTAAGCACATTGTCGTGTACAAATAGAATAGAATAGAATAGAGTAGATAGTAAATATGCCTTTGAGGCCAATTCTGATTTCTTGACCAAACGACCACAAAAAGTTGAAAAACTCACTTTCTCTCCCTGTTCCGCGCCTCATTATTGCGCTGACGATGTTTCACGGGCGCAGAAAAGCAGTGATGAGTGAAAGATGAGCTCTCATCCTCTCATCCTCTCATCTTCTCATCTTCTCATCTTCTCATCTTCTCATCTTCTCATCCTCCAAAATGTTTGTAGATCGTGACCTTTGTAAACCTCTCTCGAGAACGATGTGCCACACACATACAGACACACATACACACATACACTCACTTTCTCTCCACGTTCGGCGCCTTATTTATTGCGCTGACGATGTTTCAGGGCGCAGAAAAGCAGTGATGAGTGAAAGATGAGCTCTCATCTTCTCATCCTCTCATCCTCTCATCTTCTCATCCTCTCATCCTTGAAGGACCAAATGTTTGTAGATCGTGACCTTTGTAAACCTCTCTCTCGGGAACGATGTGGCACACACATACACTTATTTTCTCTCCACGTTTCGTGCCTTATTTATTACGCTGGCGATGTTTCAGGGCGCAGAAAAGCAGTGATGAGTGAAAGATGAGCTCTCATCTTCTCATCTTCTTATTCTCTTATTTTTGAAGGACCAAATGTTTGTAGATCGTGACCTTTGTAAACCTCTCTCTCGGGAACGATGTGGCACACACATACACACGCGCGCGCGTGTATCATTTTCTCTCCCTGTTCCGCGCCTCATTATTGCGCTGACGATGTTTCACGGGGGCGCAGAAAAGCAGTGATGAGTGAAAGATGAGCTCTCATCCTCTCATCCTCTCATCTTCTCATCTTCTCATCTTCTCATCTTCTCATCTTCTCATCCTCCAAAATGTTTGTAGATCGTGACCTTTGTAAACCTCTCTCGGGGGAACGATGTGTCACACACACACACACACACACACACACACACACACACACACACACGCGCGTGCGCGTGTATTGTGACGCAAGCAAACAGACAAAATAATAATAATTGTTGTTTTTTAGGATTCCTGGCCCCCTGGCGTGGTGCCCAACCAAAAAAGTAAAGGTTTTCCCGTATGGCCTTCGAACGTAGAATTGATTGACGTGCGGGCGAATCTCTTCTGGAATGTTTTTCAATTCGTACATCTGACCATACATGCTATTCATCATCAATTTAGCTGTGTTCTGTTTGGCGTCCATTTCGAGCAGTTTGCCTGGCGGTAAAGTCTTATTGTTTTTCTTTAATTTTTTGATTTTTTACGCAAGGCCATGATCTTGCGTATGCACGTGGCGTTTAGCGTGTCTCGTGAAAAATACACGTGAAGATTAGCTTCCGTACAACCGGCTGGATTTGTAACGCTGCGATAAACATCAACTTCCGTGCCGGGCAGAACGCCTGTTCCGGCGTGGAATTTGCGCCACTCCCAAGTTCACGTTGAAAGGGGAGAGGCCAGCTGCTACTTTGGCCATGCACATGCCCCCTTAACTTGCCCCGTAGGACATGTTCTGTTCTCTTACGAGAATTAATATAGTTTGTCATAGAACCCTCCAATTCATGACTTAGCAAAAAAAATCTGTTTGCGGATTCATCACGTACGCCTATATGTGAGAAAAAGTATGAATAGAACCTATGCTCGGAAATCCAAAATGGCGACCGGAAGTGGGGTTATCTTGGAAACAGTAAAACTTAGGAGAAATCTGTTTGTAGTTTCATCATGTACACCTATATGTGAGAAAAAGTATGAATAGAAGCTATGTTCGGAAATCCAAAATGGCGACCGGAAGTGGCGTTATCTTGGAAACGGTAAGACTTAGAAGAAATCTGTTTGCGGATTCATCACGTACACCTATACGTGAGAAAAAGTATGAATAGAACCTATGTTCGGAAATCCAAAATGGCGACCGGAAGTGGCGTTATCTTGGAAACGGTAAGACTTAGAAGAAATCTGTTTGCGGATTCATCACGTACACCTATACGTGAGAAAAAGTATGAATAGAACCTATGTTCGGAAATCCAAAATGGCGACCGGAAGTGGGGTTATCTAGGAAACAGTAAAACTTAGGAAAAATCTGTTTGCGGATTCATCACGTACACCTATATGTGAGAAAAAGTATAAATAGAACCTATGTTCGGAAATCCAAAATGGCGACCGGAAGTGGGGTTATCTTGGAAACGGTAAGACTTAGGAGAAATCTGTTTTCAGATTCATCACGTACACCTATACGTGAGTAAAAATATGAATAGAACCTATGTTCGGAAATCGAAAATGGCGACCGGAAGTGGGGTTATCTTGGAAACGGTAAGACTTAGAAAAAATATGTTTGCTGATTCATCACGTACACCTATACGTGAGAAAAAGTATGAATAGAACCTATGTTCGGAAATCGAAAATAGCGACCGGAAGTGGGGTTATCTTGGAAACGGTAAGACTTAGGAGAAATCTGTTTTCGGATTCATCACGTACGTCTATATGTGAGTAAAATATGAATAGAACCTATGCTCGGAAATCGAAAATGGTGAGTGGAAATAAGGTTATCTTGGAAACGGCAAGACTTGGAAAAAATATGTTTGCTGATTCATCATGTATGTCTATACATGAGTAAAAATATGAATAGAACCTATGTTTGGAAATTTGAACGAAGCGAACAGAGAGATCGAATATGATGTGGACGTAGGCGACGGGTTCATTCATCCTCACAGAGCGGACCTCTACCTTCAATTCGATGTGGTGAAGAAAGAAAGTGGAGACGCGTTTCCCGCAGCAGCAAACTTGATACTCGTGGACAACTTCGTGCCTCACCTGTTCTCGCAGGTGGAGGTGAGGAAACACAACACCGTCATCGACAGAATAGATTATCCAGGCATCACGTCGACGGCAGTGGGAACGTTGAAATTATCCAAAACAGACGCAGCGTACTACCAGGCCGGGGGATTCGAAGCGGGAACTAAAATATCGACGAGAAGTCACACGGTGCTCTTTCCCATGCGTTTGCTTCCGGGATTCTTCTCGGACTACAAGGAGATTATGTGGAAGAGAGGACTGAGAATCACGTTTCGAAGAGCTGCCAACAACAACGATGCACTGATGCACTGATGCGACGCAGTTCAACAACATACAGTTCGACATGCCAGATTTCATCGTAGTGCTTTTTCAGACTGGGAGGGACAAAAATCAGGAAAAAGATTCCAGGAAGTTCGACGACTGCAAGATCAAGAACGTTTATCCGAAGAACAGTAGAAACGAAGTGTTCCCGCACGAGAATTACAACCTCGACGTGACCAAAAACGATTACCTCAAACTTTACGAAGCGTTCTCGGCTTACAAACGCGTGACCGAGGGAAGCGTGGACATGTACTACACGCCCAGCGAATTCAAAGCATGGAGACCCATGACCGTCATCAACACATCTAAGAGAAAGAAGGTTGTGGTCAACGATCGAACCAACATCAAGATCGTCTGCGAGTTTCACGATGCCTTGCCCGAGGATATCCTATGTAGTGGAACGTGGAGAGAAACCTTGGTGATTTTTTCGAGTAAGATGTTGGCAACACTGCGAGAAAATAAGGCTTATGCCTTACAAGAGCAAACTATTAAGGCGAGCCTCACCGAGCCTCATTTTCGGTCGCAGAATTCTCCATTTGGGTCTACTAATGTTGCCAACTCACTAGGCCGTATCAATATTGCGCGCTCAAGCATGATTTAATTTTATTATATTTTCAGATTCACCACAAAACAAGGTGTTGACAGGCAGTGCGTATATATATTGTAAGAAGATGTTTTATTATCAACCTCTACTTCTTGCAGTACATCCTGGACACAGCGTTGCAGGTTAACAAAGGATTTTTGGTTAGTATATATTTTTTTTCTTAAAACTGTTCGGTTACTCGCTCGTTCCTGGCATCATACACAAAAGTTTTCTCCGCGATGAGGATGACGCTACACAGAGTGTCGGCAGGCAAGGCATCGTGGAACTCGCACACAATCTTGATGTTGGTGCGATCGTTAACAACCACCTGCTTTCTTTTAGATGTGTTGATGAGGAACATGGGTCTGCGAGCTATGAACTCGTTTGGATTGTAGTACACGTCCACGTTACCGGAAGTCACTCGTTTGTAAGCTGTGTACGCCTCGTACAGTTTCAGGTAGTCCTCTTCTGCGATGTTTAGGTTGTAGTTCTCACGTGGGAAAACTTCGTTCCTGCCATTTTTGAGGTAAATGTTCTTAATCTTGCAGTTGTCGAACTGGCTTGAATTTTTCTCCTGATTGTTACCTCTTCCTGTCTGGAAGAGTACGGCTGCAAACTCGGGCATGTCGTACCGAATGTTGTTGAATTGCGTGGTTACGTCAAATTCGAAATGATTGCCGGAAGCAGGTTTTTGCACACACTGGTAGCCATAAAACTGAATGGACACTTGAGGATTCTTCAGGATGTCGGCTTTGTACTTGAGAGCATAGTTTGATTCGTATTCTACCACTGGCACGCGCAGCTCCATGGATTTTACAATACACTTGGCAGCGTCGGGTAGTGTGTTGGGAAGCAAGGTAGTCCCGTCCGGGCCCAAAGTGCTGTATTGCATCAGTGCGTCGTTGTCGTTGGCAGCTCTGCGAAAAGTAACACGCAAACCACCCTTCCACATGATCTCCTTGTAGTCCGAGAAGAAACCGGGCAGCAGACGCATGGGAAACAGTACTGTGTGACTTTGAGTTTTGATTTTTGTACCTGCTTCGAATCCCCCTGCCTGGTAGTATGCTGCATCGGTCTTGGAGAGTTTCAGTGTTCCCACGGCAGTCGAGGTAATCCCGGGGTAGTCAACCCTATCGATGACGGTGCCGTGCTTTCTAACTTCCACCTGCGAGAATAGGTACGGCACAAAATTATCTACGAGTCTTAGGTTTGCGTTGGCAAGAAATGCTTCGCTGTTGTCTCTCTTCACTACATCAAACTTGACGTACAAATCAGCTCTGTGAGGGTGAATGAATCCATCCCCGATGTCCACATCGTATTCTATCTCTCGATTCGCTTCGTTAAGGTTGGCAAACGTGCGACGGTTGGGAGGGAAGGACTGCAACTCGTAACTTTCGATTTGTTCCATGATGGCTATTTATTATATGTTAATCTCCACGACGGCAGTGGTCGCGGCTCCTGCAAAATCAACCACCTCCCCCTTTTTGTTTGCCACTGCTAATTCTATGTTGTCTATGCGATTACGAGATACAGGAAAGTATATCGGTGGGGAGGGTGTGTAGATAATTGGCTCCATGAACTCAGAGTTTGGTTTGAACGTAGCGATAATACCTGTCTGCTTGTGACTCCCTGGGATGCCGTCAGAGGATTTGGTGATCATACCTTGATTATTTTTTTACAGAGCAGTTCGGGTAGGTTGTTATTTATAGACCCCACCCTATTTTTTTTTTGTTTTGTGTTCATGGCGATGGTCGTACCTAATGCGGCGACCCGTTCGCCCAGCGAGATGTCTCTGCTGACGAGTCCCCCGAAAGCTGCGTGCTCTAATTTTCTGTCAGCATCATGACGTACATCGAGATCGGTATTGGTATTGTAGGCAATATCGTGATCCTTGCATGCAGCATCCAGGGGATTCATACCCTTGTCGCCTTTTTTTAGTCGCTGTTCGAGTTTGGTACCGGGGACGCGGTACTGGTAACCTGGCAAGTGTATCTTGAAGGATAGCTTGTTGATGATGTCGTTCACGAGACCTCGACCTTCGGCCACGTTCCAAAATTTTGGAGGTAGGGTGTTGATGATTTTGATGAGGTACCCTATGCTTTTGTCGTCATTCACAATGAAGTTGGCAAGCTTGGAGCTAACTATGTCCACAATTCCTACCTTCTCGTTGCGAGAGTTGCTGTTGCCTGCATTCTCCTCTCCTGCAATAACCAACAACCTGTCTATGAGCTTGCGCACGTCGTCAACCCACACAAACTCTTTGGGCAGGTTGTTGTAGAGTTTGACGCCGCTGCCTGTTTTGACCTGGTTCCATATCGGCTTGATGAGGTTCTTGTATTTTTCGCCGCTGCTAGATTTGACGCGATTCTGCGTAGCGTCGTTGTTTTGGTACAAGGCATCCGTCATGATCAAAATTTCCTTGTAACTTTGGTAATCTTCGTCTGTGTAATCTCTTGGTTGCTTTTTTGGTGATGAGTTCCCACAGTCCAACCGTACCAGGATACCTGTTCCAGCTGTTTTTCTCATCCAAATTGACTTTCACGTTGTCACCCTCGAACGTGACTTTCGATTTTCCGATTTTCCAAACCACGCCCTCGTTGTGTTCTATGGTTGGGTACAATCCGAAAACCTCGTTTTTCTCGAACTAAACTCAACGGCCTGTTGATCAATCAATTTTCGGAACGCTGCTCTTCTTGCTGGAACAGTGACGATTTCGGATTCGCGACGATCGACATGACGAGGAAACCCAACGACGGAAAATACAAAAACAAAATCAACGACTTTCTAAACGTTGCAACGTTGTGAGAAACGACGTTTATTTATATACGTATATAAATAAACGTCGTTTCTCACAACGTTGCAACGTTTAGAAAGTCGTTGATTTTGTTTTTGTATTTTCCGTCGTTGGGTTTCCTCGTCATGTCGATCGTCGCGAATCCGAAATCGTCACTGTTCCAGCAAGAAGAGCAGCGTTCCGAAAATTGATTGATCAACAGGCCGTTGAGTTTAGTTCGAGAAAAACGAGGTTTTCGGATTGTACCCAACCATAGAACTCAACGAGGGCGTGGTTTGGAAAATCGGAAAATCGAAAGTCACGTTCGAGGGTGACAACGTGAAAGTCAATTTGGATGAGAAAAACAGCTGGAACAGGTATCCTGGTACGGTTGGACTGTGGGAACTCATCACCAAAAAAGCAACCAAGAGATTACACAGACGAAGATTACCAAAGTTACAAGGAAATTTTGATCATGACGGATGCCTTGTACCAAAACAACGACGCTACGCAGAATCGCGTCAAATCTAGCAGCGGCGAAAAATACAAGAACCTCATCAAGCCGATATGGAACCAGGTCAAAACAGGCAGCGGCGTCAAACTCTACAACAACCTGCCCAAAGAGTTTGTGTGGGTTGACGACGTGCGCAAGCTCATAGACAGGTTGTTGGTTATTGCAGGAGAGGAGAATGCAGGCAACAGCAACTCTCGCAACGAGAAGGTAGGAATTGTGGACATAGTTAGCTCCAAGTTTGCCAACTTCATTGTGAATGACGACAAAAGCATAGGGTACCTCATCAAAATCATCAACACCCTACCTCCAAAATTTTGGAACGTGGCCGAAGGTCGAGGTCTCGTGAACGACATCATCAACAAGCTACCCCTCAAGATACACTTGCCAGGTTACCAGTACCGCGGTCCCGGTACCAAACTCGAACAGCGACTAAAAAAAGGCGACAAGGGTATGAATCCCCTGGATGCTGCATGCAAGGATCACGATATTGCCTACAATACCAATACCGATCTCGATGTACGTCATGATGCTGACAGAAAATTAGAGCACGCAGCTTTCGGGGGACTCGTCAGCAGAGACATCTCGCTGGGCGAACGGGTCGCCGCATTAGGTACGACCATCGCCATGAACACAAAACAAAAAAAAAATAGGGTGGGGTCTATAAATAACAACCTACCCGAACTGCTCTGTAAAAAAATAATCAAGGTATGATCACCAAATCCTCTGACGGCATCCCAGGGAGTCACAAGCAGACAGGTATTATCGCTACGTTCAAACCAAACTCTGAGTTCATGGAGCCAATTATCTACACACCCTCCCCACCGATATACTTTCCTGTATCTCGTAATCGCATAGACAACATAGAATTAGCAGTGGCAAACAAAAAGGGGGAGGTGGTTGATTTTGCAGGAGCCGCGACCACTGCCGTCGTGGAGATTAACATATAATAAATAGCCATCATGGAACAAATCGAAAGTTACGAGTTGCAGTCCTTCCCTCCCAACCGTCGCACGTTTGCCAACCTTAACGAAGCGAATCGAGAGATAGAATACGATGTGGACATCGGGGATGGATTCATTCACCCTCACAGAGCTGATTTGTACGTCAAGTTTGATGTAGTGAAGAGAGACAACAGCGAAGCATTTCTTGCCAACGCAAACCTAAGACTCGTAGATAATTTTGTGCCGTACCTATTCTCGCAGGTGGAAGTTAGAAAGCACGGCACCGTCATCGATAGGGTTGACTACCCCGGGATTACCTCGACTGCCGTGGGAACACTGAAACTCTCCAAGACCGATGCAGCATACTACCAGGCAGGGGGATTCGAAGCAGGTACAAAAATCAAAACTCAAAGTCACACAGTACTGTTTCCCATGCGTCTGCTGCCCGGTTTCTTCTCGGACTACAAGGAGATCATGTGGAAGGGTGGTTTGCGTGTTACTTTTCGCAGAGCTGCCAACGACAACGACGCACTGATGCAATACAGCACTTTGGGCCCGGACGGGACTACCTTGCTTCCCAACACACTACCCGACGCTGCCAAGTGTATTGTAAAATCCATGGAGCTGCGCGTGCCAGTGGTAGAATACGAATCAAACTATGCTCTCAAGTACAAAGCCGACATCCTGAAGAATCCTCAAGTGTCCATTCAGTTTTATGGCTACCAGTGTGTGCAAAAACCTGCTTCCGGCAATCATTTCGAATTTGACGTAACCACGCAATTCAACAACATTCGGTACGACATGCCCGAGTTTGCAGCCGTACTCTTCCAGACAGGAAGAGGTAACAATCAGGAGAAAAATTCAAGCCAGTTCGACAACTGCAAGATTAAGAACATTTACCTCAAAAATGGCAGGAACGAAGTTTTCCCACGTGAGAACTACAACCTAAACATCGCAGAAGAGGACTACCTGAAACTGTACGAGGCGTACACAGCTTACAAACGAGTGACTTTCGGTAACGTGGACGTGTACTACAATCCAAACGAGTTCATAGCTCGCAGACCCATGTTCCTCATCAACACATCTAAAAGAAAGCAGGTGGTTGTTAACGATCGCACCAACATCAAGATTGTGTGCGAGTTCCACGATGCCTTGCCTGCCGACACTCTGTGTAGCGTCATCCTCATCGCGGAGAAAACTTTTGTGTATGATGCCAGGAACGAGCGAGTAACCGAACAGTTTTAAGAAAAAAAATATATACTAACCAAAAATCCTTTGTTAACCTGCAACGCTGTGTCCAGGATGTACTGCAAGAAGTAGAGGTTGATAATAAAACATCTTCTTACAATATATATACGCACTGCCTGTCAACACCTTGTTTTGTGGTGAATCTGAAAATATAATAAAATTAAATCATGCTTGAGCGCGCAATATTGATACGGCCTAGTGAGTTGGCAACATTAGTAGACCCAAATGGAGAATTCTGCGACCGAAAATGAGGCTCGGTGAGGCTCGCCTTAATAGTTTGCTCTTGTAAGGCATAAGCCTTATTTTCTCGCAGTGTTGCCAACATCTTACTCGAAAAAATCACCAAGGTTTCTCTCCACGTTCCACTACATAGGATATCCTCGGGCAAGGCATCGTGAAACTCGCAGACGATCTTGATGTTGGTTCGATCGTTGACCACAACCTTCTTTCTCTTAGATGTGTTGATGACGGTCATGGGTCTCCATGCTTTGAATTCGCTGGGCGTGTAGTACATGTCCACGCTTCCCTCGGTCACGCGTTTGTAAGCCGAGAACGCTTCGTAAAGTTTGAGGTAATCGTTTTTGGTCACGTCGAGGTTGTAATTCTCGTGCGGGAACACTTCGTTTCTACTGTTCTTCGGATAAACGTTCTTGATCTTGCAGTCGTCGAACTTCCTGGAATCTTTTTCCTGATTTTTGTCCCTCCCAGTCTGAAAAAGCACTACGATGAAATCTGGCATGTCGAACTGTATGTTGTTGAACTGCGTCGCATCAGTGCATCAGTGCATCGTTGTTGTTGGCAGCTCTTCGAAACGTGATTCTCAGTCCTCTCTTCCACATAATCTCCTTGTAGTCCGAGAAGAATCCCGGAAGCAAACGCATGGGAAAGAGCACCGTGTGACTTCTCGTCGATATTTTAGTTCCCGCTTCGAATCCCCCGGCCTGGTAGTACGCTGCGTCTGTTTTGGATAATTTCAACGTTCCCACTGCCGTCGACGTGATGCCTGGATAATCTATTCTGTCGATGACGGTGTTGTGTTTCCTCACCTCCACCTGCGAGAACAGGTGAGGCACGAAGTTGTCCACGAGTATCAAGTTTGCTGCTGCGGGAAACACGTCTCCACTTTCTTTCTTCACCACATCGAATTGAAGGTAGAGGTCCGCTCTGTGAGGATGAATGAACCCGTCGCCTACGTCCACATCATATTCGATCTCTCTGTTCGCTTCGTTCAAATTTCCAAACATAGGTTCTATTCATATTTTTACTCATGTATAGACATACATGATGAATCAGCAAACATATTTTTTCCAAGTCTTGCCGTTTCCAAGATAACCTTATTTCCACTCACCATTTTCGATTTCCGAGCATAGGTTCTATTCATATTTTACTCACATATAGACGTACGTGATGAATCCGAAAACAGATTTCTCCTAAGTCTTACCGTTTCCAAGATAACCCCACTTCCGGTCGCTATTTTCGATTTCCGAACATAGGTTCTATTCATACTTTTTCTCACGTATAGGTGTACGTGATGAATCAGCAAACATATTTTTTCTAAGTCTTACCGTTTCCAAGATAACCCCACTTCCGGTCGCCATTTTCGATTTCCGAACATAGGTTCTATTCATATTTTTACTCACGTATAGGTGTACGTGATGAATCTGAAAACAGATTTCTCCTAAGTCTTACCGTTTCCAAGATAACCCCACTTCCGGTCGCCATTTTGGATTTCCGAACATAGGTTCTATTTATACTTTTTCTCACATATAGGTGTACGTGATGAATCCGCAAACAGATTTTTCCTAAGTTTTACTGTTTCCTAGATAACCCCACTTCCGGTCGCCATTTTGGATTTCCGAACATAGGTTCTATTCATACTTTTTCTCACGTATAGGTGTACGTGATGAATCCGCAAACAGATTTCTTCTAAGTCTTACCGTTTCCAAGATAACGCCACTTCCGGTCGCCATTTTGGATTTCCGAACATAGGTTCTATTCATACTTTTTCTCACGTATAGGTGTACGTGATGAATCCGCAAACAGATTTCTTCTAAGTCTTACCGTTTCCAAGATAACGCCACTTCCGGTCGCCATTTTGGATTTCCGAACATAGCTTCTATTCATACTTTTTCTCACATATAGGTGTACATGATGAAACTACAAACAGATTTCTCCTAAGTTTTACTGTTTCCAAGATAACCCCACTTCCGGTCGCCATTTTGGATTTCCGAGCATAGGTTCTATTCATACTTTTTCTCACATATAGGCGTACGTGATGAATCCGCAAACAGATTTTTTTTGCTAAGTCATGAATTGGAGGGTTCTATGACAAACTATATTAATTCTCGTAAGAGAACAGAACATGTCCTACGGGGCAAGTTAAGGGGGCATGTGCATGGCCAAAGTAGCAGCTGGCCTCTCCCCTTTCAACATGAACTTGGGAGTGGCGCAAATTCCACGCCGGAACAGGCGTTCTGCCCGGCACGGAAGTTGATGTTTATCGCAGCGTTACAAATCCAGCCGGTTGTACGGAAGCTAATCTTCACGTGTATTTTTCACGAGACACGCTAAACGCCACGTGCATACGCAAGATCATGGCCTTGCGTAAAAAATCAAAAAATTAAAGAAAAACAATAAGACTTTACCGCCAGGCAAACTGCTCGAAATGGACGCCAAACAGAACACAGCTAAATTGATGATGAATAGCATGTATGGTCAGATGTACGAATTGAAAAACATTCCAGAAGAGATTCGCCCGCACGTCAATCAATTCTACGTTCGAAGGCCATACGGGAAAACCTTTACTTTTTTGGTTGGGCACCACGCCAGGGGGCCAGGAATCCTAAAAAACAACAATTATTATTATTTTGTCTGTTTGCTTGCGTCACAATACACGCGCACGCGCGTGTGTGTGTGTGTGTGTGTGTGTGTGTGTGTGTGTGTGTGTGTGACACATCGTTCCCCCGAGAGAGGTTTACAAAGGTCACGATCTACAAACATTTTGGAGGATGAGAAGATGAGAAGATGAGAAGATGAGAAGATGAGAAGATGAGAGGATGAGAGGATGAGAGCTCATCTTTCACTCATCACTGCTTTTCTGCGCCCCCGTGAAACATCGTCAGCGCAATAATGAGGCGCGGAACAGGGAGAGAAAATGATACACGCGCGCGCGTGTGTATGTGTGTGCCACATCGTTCCCGAGAGAGAGGTTTACAAAGGTCACGATCTACAAACATTTGGTCCTTCAAAAATAAGAGAATAAGAAGATGAGAAGATGAGAGCTCATCTTTCACTCATCACTGCTTTTCTGCGCCCTGAAACATCGCCAGCGTAATAAATAAGGCACGAAACGTGGAGAGAAAATAAGTGTATGTGTGTGCCACATCGTTCCCGAGAGAGAGGTTTACAAAGGTCACGATCTACAAACATTTGGTCCTTCAAGGATGAGAGGATGAGAAGATGAGAGGATGAGAGGATGAGAAGATGAGAGCTCATCTTTCACTCATCACTGCTTTTCTGCGCCCTGAAACATCGTCAGCGCAATAAATAAGGCGCCGAACGTGGAGAGAAAGTGAGTGTATGTGTGTATGTGTGTCTGTATGTGTGTGGCACATCGTTCTCGAGAGAGGTTTACAAAGGTCACGATCTACAAACATTTTGGAGGATGAGAAGATGAGAAGATGAGAAGATGAGAAGATGAGAAGATGAGAGGATGAGAGGATGAGAGCTCATCTTTCACTCATCACTGCTTTTCTGCGCCCGTGAAACATCGTCAGCGCAATAATGAGGCGCGGAACAGGGAGAGAAAGTGAGTTTTTCAACTTTTTGTGGTCGTTTGGTCAAGAAATCAGAATTGGCCTCAAAGGCATATTTACTATCTACTGAATAGTATTTTTATTTTCTACTGAGCGAGGTTCAGCCTAGGGCTGCTCTACCTCCTAACTCAGGACTAGGTATTACAAGGTAGTATTACATGCGAAACCTATTAAACAAAATGGTTTAGAGTAAATGAAATACATGAAAAAGAAACTAAAAAATAGAAGCACACATACCAATTCACACACATACACAATTCAAAATCGTGTCTAAAAAAGAAAATAAAAGTGTAAACAATACGTATTAATCGTGATGTCAGGCGGGTGTATGGATATTTTGGGGGTTTAGCCAGATGAGGAGCGACTTAATCGTTGTTTTTTCAGTAGGTATGGTATGATCTTTTCTTTGAAGTGTTTGATTGAGGTAGCAGACGAAATATCACCCGGTAAGGCATTCCAAACAGTAGCAGGCCAGGGAGAGAAATCTCATGAAATGAACCATTTTCGAGGGTGGAAAGTTGTAATTATACCTACGAAATATCTTATTGTGTATTCCGCGCCCCTAGAAAGCAGCTATTCCACCTTTACAATTCCAGTCTCTCCAGAAAAAAAATCCTTCGTACACCAGTCCTTTAAGGCCCACAAAAACCTAGTAAGAGTCAATTATCCTGTTGCCCTAGAGCCAGTATCCCTTCTTTTGTTGCACAGGGTAAAGAAAAGTATAGTCGTAAGGTACCTATAATACATTCGTCTGTGGTCGTACCAAGGTTTCATGGCTTTCAAAATTCCAAAAATTTGTTTTATGTGGGACATCACACAAAATTAACACTATGACTGAAATTTACTCCTAAAGCTCTTCCTTGTGCGAGGTGTGTAAAAGTTAATAACAAAATAGAATAACTGTGCATTTCAGTAGACTAACTGTATAAAAGGTCAAAAAATAATGAAAACTATAGGAGTGTTTCACCTACGTCACAAACTGTTGCATTGTGGTAAAATTGGCCGCAAACATGGCGGGTGTGCGCATCCTGACGTCAAATGAAACCCACCTATATTGATGGATATTCACTTATATGGTGGATCAAACATAAAAGTCTTCCAAGGACATAATAATAATAATAATAAAATAATAATAAATATTATTATTATTATAAATTTGGAAGACCATTCGCTTAAAATAGTTATTATTTTATAACGATATGCATGATAATAATAATAATAATAATATTTGCTATTATTTCTATTATTCAAGTTTTTCTCAATTGCCTGACCCCCTTCCCACCACATAAGTTCTGGCAACATGGTTACAAGCAGAAGTATAGTTGACATGGAAGTCAGCTATTTATCCCAGGCCCGAAGCGAGCGGTAGTCTAGGAACTCTGAAGCCTAAAACGTCATTAAAAACATTCTTTTTTACTTTTTATAAAAACTACAACAAAGTCAGCATATGCAAGGAAGAAATTTACACTTGGAATTTTCTGTTTCCCAAAGTAGTGTTTTTAAATATTTTCTTCAGACATGAGTTTCTCTTTGATTGATTGATTTGCTTATTTTACTTCGCTTTTGTGCCACTTTTGTCTAATTTCCGAAGATGGGGATGAGTGATATGATGAAATTGATGAATGGACACTCCCAAACATCTATACCCAGGCCTGGATTCGAACCCGGCACCCCTGGCGTCGTAGCGCGATGTGCTAACCACACCGTCACGGGGACCTGCGAGCTTTTCTTTGATTCCTCATTTCAAAATTTGGAGGATGTAAATATTACAAAGCATGGCATAAGAAGAAAATATCGAAGAACGCACATAAAATGTAGTGCGAGAGAGCACCAAAGCACAATCCTACCTAGAATGCCAAATATGTACAGTGGCGTGGCGTGGGATTTTTAAAAGTGTTACCGGTTATCAGTAGGACATTTAAGGGAGGAGCCGTAAGACTTGGGCGGCAACAAAAGAGTTTCGACAACTGCGCACATCCACATAACCACGGATAGTCGTTATACCACGAAACATTGAAATGTCGGTCATATCCAGCAGATGACTTGGTTTTTAAATCGTTCAAAATAGACTTTGGCCTCCCTTTCGCCACAATTCGCTTTTTTCTGCAAGAGAACAAACCAAAAGATTGCTTCAAAATATCTTCTATCGCACAATTACACATACTGTTCAGATAGGATGAACCCGCCACCTCGAAACTCGAAGCAAGCTTCATTCCGCTTGTTAATTAATTGACAATGCCCGAAAACAACATAAAGACGAAAGACACCACTCACAAAACTCGCACTGCACAGGCCCTCCCGCAAACCGTTGTTTACTTTTGTAACACGTGAAGCATCCTCCTTGCCCCCTCCCCTCTCAGCATCGGCGCTTCCCCAATATTTCCTTCGGAACCTGCAAGAAGTCCAGTTCTACTACTGTTGCCATCTTAGTTCTTTTGAAACCAGATTTGACCAAATCGCGAAACTTTTCGTTTCAAATAAGACGTATGTAGAGTAGATGTAGTCTTCATCTATTTCCTAACTACTCCCACTCCCATGTTTCGCTAAATCCGCTGAAATCTCATTTCTGACACCACTACTATTTCGTATATTTTACGTCCCTTGGTACCTTTAAGGTTTTCGCTTTATAGGATAATCGTGACGATGAGTATGCATGGTGAATTATTGAAATAAAATTATTATTTCTTTGTGTATGTAATTATTATTTTTTATAATTATATAAGTAAGATAATAACAACAAACATTGAAATAACCATTTCTTGCTGAGGATTCGAACCTGCAACACCTGACACTTCAGAGCGTGCTAAGATAACAATCGGGAAATTATGCTTTCACCCAAAAACAGTTCTACCACCTCAAAAACAATGCTTCAATCCGAAATATCGCATTCCTGCGACAACGTATGTCAATCTCAATCGGCCCTTTCAACAGTTATCACAAATTCATGTAACCGAAATAATATTATATGTGTGAAATATAGAATTTTAGGTTGACATTTTTAGAAGGACAGCGGACCCCTTGATCATACCCATCCCTCTCCTCTCCTTCTCGCCTTTGATGTCGAAGAAGGACAAAGAGGACTTTCGTAATCGCTGATATTTAGAATAAATACAAAATATCACTTGGTAGTTTGCTTTTCCCCAGTGCGATTTGATATTTTTTAATTTTGATTTGGCGATTTAAGTCCACTTCATGCACAGTAATGTCAATCGGGACAGTTTAAAGTGGGATCCGAACCAATTATGCCTCCACCGGGTATCGAACCCGGGATCCCTTGATTACAAGGCGGCGACGCTACCACTGCGCCATCGTTCCCCAGTGTGACTGGACACCTTCAGAGTAAGATAGACCCGATTAGGCGACTTAGCTCTTTTCTGTCAATTGAATATGGCAACACTGGTATGTTTCTGGTAAGGATCACCGGAAACTGCGGCGGCTAAACAGTCATGCCAATAACCCGCCTCCTCCTCCCGCGGTCAGTCTTTGCCGCAACGCGAAGTCTTCCTTGCGTGGGCTCAGGGCCCTTTCCTCATGTTGCCTGTGGAGGGTACCGGATCAGTCCTCCTCTTCGCTTATGCCGGTGTCAGAAAAAATGTCAGTCTGCAATGTTTACTTTACGACAATATTACCAGTTTATGTACGTAATAATATTTTAAGACGGGTTCTTCAATTCTTTATATTTTGGTGTTACCTGCGGTAAGAGCGGCTACATGCACGCCACGCCTCTGATGTGTAGTCTGTTTCATGTATATCTGCTGAAAAGGCTGGTAACTTCCCCCTGTCCGCAATCCTGTTCCCTTGAACACGTTCTTTAGTCAATCCTACGAAGTCACTGCTTGCGCAGAGACTTACTTCCGTTCGCCCGCTGCAAAGATACCTGGGACAGAATATAGCTACAGGGCTGAATTATCCACCCACACCCCTCAAAATTTTAACACCCTCTAAATTGTTTCAAGAAGGCCCCGCCCAATAACTTTCTCTTCTTCATTTCTAGCTTGATAGCCAAAGCCAACAAATGTCTTCCAGCAGAAAATTGGTCAGATCCATGTGATTCGGCCATTAATGACTGGTAGGAAACCAGTCGTGTGAGGAGGCTCCCCGATGGCGCAGTGGTAGCGTCATCGCCTTGTAATCAAGCGGTCCCGGGTTCGATACCCGGTGGATGCACATAGTTGTTCGGATCCCACTTTAAACTGTAGGTCCAGTCCCGATTAGCTTTACTGTGCATAAAGTGGACTTAAAATACCAAATCAATCAATCGTGTGAGGGGTCCCTATAATTGGATAATCCTTATCGCCGCCACTTTTTTGAAGATATGATTGATCCGGGCACTGTGCGAATTAATATTTTTGCTTTGGGGGGGGGGGGGTGAACCAGTCAGTGGCGTATTTGTGATTTCGGGAGTAGGTCATTTTTGGGGTATGCAAATTTGTATGTTACCAGTTAGTAAACTAAACTTTTGCCTTGAGTATTTTAGAACAGTGGTTCTAGCCTAGGTCATTAAATCTTACATGTAACTTAGAAACATTTAGCATATTTACATACTAAGAAAACCCAAACTCGTACACAAAAAGACCTGTCGAACTATTAACAGCGAAAACTTGACCAAATTTAATTTACCAAGTCCAAGCTTAATGTCCATTTAACCTACAGGCGTCTCGTGAACGCATGCGGTGCATGCTGCGCATGCGTTCACGAGACGCCTCTCTACTTCGTGTGAACACTTTAATGCATGTAAAATATCAGCACTATGCCTTGAAAATGTTAGTGGAAAATAGCGTGATCGGTAACGTTGGTCTCCACAATGCTGTATACTTTCAGGCAGGGAAATTTTTGATGACTGCACCATGAATAATTTTCCAATTGTGTTTGTTACATATTTGAGAAATGGTATACTGTATGGTTTCAATATCATTTTCTTTGAGGAGGATAAAACATCCCTGGAAAGGATAAAATAATTATCTTTTCCCAGGTATAATTTTGTGGGGGGAGGGGTCCCTGGCATCCCCCCCTTGATTCGCGCATTGGATCCGGGGAAAACATAACGAAACTGGACGAAGAAAGATCTCGAGCTACTGTAACTCTCTCTACCTTAGCATAAATGTTCTGAAATGTAAACTAAAATATGAAACAATATTTATTTATTCTTTAAAGCCTAACTGAAACTCCAGTAGTGTTCTTAGAACAGAATTCTTCCACCAACACAACATTGTCATTGTAGAAGATAGAATTATTCCAGCCCTGCTAGTAAACGTCCTGATATTTATCAGTTTTAATTTACATCTCGTCACTTCGATTCATCTTCTCTTCTTCTGGTTTCCCTTGATTCCATTTCTTAATCTTTGCCGTGAACAACACAAGGTAGGGAACACTAGCGCTGGCATAGATAGCGGCAGATAAACAAAACACAATTCTCCAACCATAGACGCTCGGCTAAAAAAGAGAGAATTTGATTGCATGATGTTCCTGTATTATACATATCATACAATATTATATTATGGATGACTTATTATAGCTAATTCGATTAATCCTGGTGCGAAAAGTTTAATCTTCAAGAATATTAAACATAGGCCTACGCTCTGTAAGTGATTAATATCATTTCATTATAATGAAGGAGTGAAAAATTGTTGATCTAAGCTGGAATTTACGTCAACGCAGAGTATCTAACTAAATTAACCTATTACTAGCTTCTTAAGCCCCTATCACACGGAACTGGATTTCTAGTAGGAATGCCCTAGTTGGCGCTGAACTAACTTTCTAGGTAGCTATCATGGCCGCCTGGCTGACTGCTTGACTGGTTTGGAGGAATAGGACATGTTCTAATTGCTACTTGCTTTCCTCGACTGGATTCTGTGGAACAGCCAATCAGAGCAAAGTTTCGCCATGTGAAGATAATCTGTGAGTGTGCAAAGGAGCGTTTTTGTCTGTGGTTTCCGAGTGTTACTCCAACAATGTATAACGTATACAGCATGAAAGGCACGTTGAGTTACACCATGTATGCTGAGTGCACGGTGTTTACATTTGAAGCAACTAAAATATTCTTCCATACGTGTACAGCAAACGTTGTAAAGTATGTATTTAAACAGCGCCATTGTTTTGTACCTAATAACGTTTTATACGAAACGTTATTCCTCTCGGTTGAATAGTTACCGGCTTTTAAAAATGTGAAGTGATACATTGTTAATGTTTACATCTCAAGCGGCCGCCATTACAACTTCCCTCGTATGGGAACAAAAGTCTATCGACAAGTACGCTGATAAGTATCGTGTGAGGCGAAAACTAGCAAATTGATAGCCATACCTATTGGAAATCCAGTTCCGTGTGATGCGGGCTTTAGTGAAAAATCTTTATAGTTTGCAACCAGTACTTGAGGAGGGTGCTGTTGATTTTGAGAAGAGGGGTCGCAACGTTATGAAAGAACTGTCTGTGTGTGCGAGAATTTTGTAATAATGATATTAAAGTAATAAATAATGTTTTTTTATTATTATTATTCATAATATTTAAATTCATATTATGGTTCTTCTCAAATATTGACATTTAGCTTAAAAAAATACGGTGCACCTACTTTTGGCCTCGCTGAAAGAGTTGAACTCCTTCCATTATCAGTGGCGTGCCCTCCGGTCCAGTATTCTTAATAAAGCAATGTTAAAGGCAGGGAACGATGACAAAATGAGGGCTGACTCCCCAAAAAAGTATACATAACTACCCCTTTCCAAAATCCTGGGCACGCCACTGCCCATTATTATATATACACCGCTATGATTTTGTATATTTTCCTTCTTGTAGCTATACTTACATCTTTATCTAGGATAGCTCCAACAACAGCAGGAGACAATACTCCAGTCACTGCGCAAAGTCCATTGCGAAACCCACCAAGAGTTCCTGTAGAAAGAAAACTTGCTGAATTTAACTGTATCTCTCTCTCTCAGGGGGGTATTTGACACTAGGCTACGGCCTAGGGGCTGCAAGTTCAGGTAGGCTGTACAAATATGAGACGCTGAAGTAATAAGTGACAAAGACAATATTGTGATAATATCAAAATAAAACAACACGAATTGACTTTTCTCATTCATCAGTTGGCTGCCATGAAAACCAGAAGGGTTTAGGCGAGTGTTCTCTTGTTAAATCTAAGTGTGTTGTTTTATCGAAGCTTAACGAATAATTTTTAATCGGATGTGTTTATATTTTAAAGTTTACACTAACTAACTCTCTAGCCTTTTTAAACCCGAATGTTTATGGCTGAAGCAACACAAGCCTTCCATCTGTCCCATATCCTGGGCAAGATCAATCCAATCTTTTCCATCCTTACCGATTTCCATTAGGTCCATCTCAACGTTATCCCTCAATCTTCGTCTTGGCCTTCCTACCATCAGGTTTCCAACAATAATCCTATAGGCTAAACTCTTCTTTCCTCTCCCATTCGTGGCCAATAAATAATGATATAAAAATTTTAAGTTTGAAAGTTTACAAGTGTTATTAATACAGAGCATGCAATTAAAATAAGTGAAGTACCATGGAAACAAAACACTGTTAATAATAATAATAATAATAATAATAATAATAATAATAATAATAATATCTGTAGGACCCATTACAAAGGGTAGTCTAGAGACTTAAAATTTTATAAATCCCCCTGCTCTTTCTCTCTCTCTCTCTCTCTCTCTCTCTATCTCTCTCTCTCTCTCTCACACACACACACACACACACACACAATCACACACATGCGTACATTCTTATGACTCAAATAGACTATATAAATATAACCCATGTATGTACTTCAAAATGCACTCTGGTAATCTCCGTGGCGGAGTGGTTATCACAGTGCGCTACGACACTGTGTCCCGAGTCGAGTTCGAATCCCGGCCTGGAAATTGGTACCCTCTGTGCAGCATTTCATCGCTCATCCTCATCGTCACGATTACCCGAAAGTGGAAGAAAAGCGACGCTAAATCACAAAAAATCAAATCAAGTTAAAATACACGTTTTAGGCTCTATTTGGCATGAAATGTCAAGATTTCACTGGTTTGATCTGCAAATGTTAACAAGAAAAGAAAATGTAATTACATAATTATCCGAACCTTTCCCAGAATGTACCATACCTGCAAAATTAGGTGCCATGTCTAGATACGCTTGGACATGGCCAGAAGTTAATGCGCCGTTAAATGCAAAAGACGTTGACAGCATGGCTACAGACGCGGTGGTGTTGCATCCGATAAAGGCAAAAATGAGAAGGCAAACTGCTGGTAGGTGATGTGCTGTGAAACGAAAATGAAGATCAGGCAGGCAGGCACGTATCTAGAAATATATTTCGGAGGGGGTCCGAACCAATGTTTCAGAAAAAAAAATGATAATAATAATAGGTAATAATAATATTTAAATTAAAATATTAAAAAAGTATTAAATTAATTAATATATTGTTATTATTGCATAAATAGGTAAATAGAAGGTATAATGATAGAGATATAACAGCATGTATTCATTATCTACCTTATGTGTATTCAAGATCACGAAAATTTGTATAAAAACATAGAAGGTATATTAATGCAAAATAGATAAAGAATTGAATATATATTGAATAACAAAAATGGATGTTATATTCAGTTAAAGAAAAGTAAAGTTTCTGATTAATATTTAATGCATATTATAATTAATAGTAGTATGTCCTTCAAAGTATAATCTTCCTTGCCCTCCAAGTTCAAAGCAAATAAATAATCATCGATTACACAACAAATGCTAAACACGTGCATTTTCATCATTTAATTTATGCACTCGCTAATTCTTTCGGAGGGATCCTGGCCCCCTGGACCCTTTCCCTATATACATCCTTGCTTGTAGGGACGGTAACGATCGCACTCGTTTAAAGTAAGGAAACATTCCTCCAATTCATTCAAGCATTCTTTATTCTTTTATCTTTTTTCTCTGTCCATTATCTTCTTTCTTATTTCTCTTACAGTTAATGTGTAACATGATACCTACACATAATTGCCGTTGAAATTGATGCACTGATCCCAGTGCGTAGGAAGGGAGTGGATGGGTTCAGTGTAGAAACTCCTGGGTTGCTTACGGATCCAGTTTTCCACGGTGTTCTGCACTCCCTTGTCACAGGTGAATCGTAGACCTTTCAGTGATTGTTTTAAGGGGCCGAAGATATGGGAGTCACATGGGGAAAAGTAGGGGCAAATAGAGAGTACTGAATCTTCTTTTGAGGCTCGGTGAGGCTCGGTGAGGCTCGATCGCCTTAATGGATTTCTCTCGTAAGGCGCAGTGTTGCCAACTCTTACCCGAAAAAATCACCAAAGTTTTTGGTCTAACCTAACCTAAAACAAGGAGCTGGCAACCTTTTTCTCGCAGTGTTGCCAACACTACACCCGAAAGTAAAGCTCGGTGGGGCTCGCCTTGATGGTTTGCTCTTGTAAGGCATAAGCCCTATTTTCTCGTAGTGTTACCAACATCTTACTCGAAAAAATCACCAAGGTTTTTCGTCTAACCTAGCCTAAAGCAAGGAGCTGGCAATCTTGCTTGAGGCTTGTTTTACAGTGCATAAAACAAGGTTGCCAACCTACTGGTATTTTTGCCATAGCCTTTTACAAAAAAAAAGAGAGAGGGGAGAGAGAGAGGGAAGAGTTAAACAACCGACAGCCTACCTACAGCTTTTTTTGTCTAACCTAACCTAAAGCAAGGAGCTGGCAACTTTGCTTGAGGTTTGTTTTACAGTGCATAAAGCAATTTTTGCCAACCTACATATACTGGGCAAGGAGAGCCGGCACTGCCGTAAAAGAGAGAGAGATGGATGGGTGGTAACACTGCACGGGTTCAACGTCATCAAATAAAAATCGCCTTAATGTTTTTTTCTTGTAAGGCATGAGCTCCATTTTCTCGCAGTGTTGCCAACATTTTACTCGAAAAAAATCACCAAGGTTTTTTTTTTGTCTAACCTAACCTAAAGCAAGGAGCTGGCAATTTTACTTAAGACTTGCCTTACAGTGCATAAAGCAAGGTTGCCAACCTACTGGTGCTTTTGCCATGGCCTTTTACAAAAAAAAGAGAGGAGAGAGAGAGAGGGAAGAGTTAAACAACCGACAGCTACCAACACCCACCCTAACCTAACCTAACCTAACCTAACCTAACCTAACCCACCCTAACCTAACCTAACCTAACCTAACCTAACCTAACCTAACCTAACCTAACCTAACCCACCCTAACCTAACCTAACCTAACCTAACCAGGTCTAACCTAACCTAAAGCAAGGAGCTGGCAACCTTACTTAAGACTTGCCTTACAGTGCATAAAACAAGGTTGCCAACCTACTGGTACTTTTGCCATGGCCTTTTACAAAAAAAAAAAAGAGAGGAGAGAGAGAGAGGGAAGAGTTAAACAACCGACAGCTGCCAACACCTACCTACAGCTTTTTTTTTCTTGGTCTAACCTAGCCTCAAGCAAGGAGCTGGCAACTTTGCTTGAGGCTTGCCTTACAGTGTATAAAGCAATTTTTGCCAACCTACACACACTAAACAAGAAGAGCCGGCAACAAACACGCACTGCCGTAAAAGAGAGAGAGATGGGTGGATGGTAATATAGTATGTGTGTGCGTGTGTGCGTATAATATGTAGCATTATTAACTAGAGTGTGTTGGCAATTTACTTACAACTAAAAAAAAATAGAGATGCCAACTTTGCTGTAAGATGAAGAGAGAGAGAGATTTATGGCTGGCAACAGTGGTGAGCGAATGCGCCATATCGTAATTTTCCAAGT